>NC_090926.1:451029791-451654791 GCF_040938575.1 Ambystoma mexicanum
AGAATGAAATGCCAACAGGGAGTTGTGTCAAACAGAACTCCTCAGTGTATAAATTGAACAAAGCTTCGAATGAACGGCTATAAACAATTGTAACAGAAGCATAGCTGAAAACACGTTTACAATATAACACTTTTTATTGATATCATATAGATAAAAAACATTTAATATATACATTCATTTCATAAAAACATCTTAAACTTTCATGATAGAGATAGAGCACTAATGGCTAAAGTGCTCAATAAAGTGCTATTAGATACTGCATATAGACCCAATATATGGTCAACACCAGAAAGTGGGAACGAAGAGAACAGAACTTGCACCAGGTGAAGGGGATCATGTGGCAAAAGGGTGGCACTCCTAGTCCCACGCAACACAAGACTTCATAAGTAAACATGAAAAATGTGCAGTATAATATTCATAATTTTACACATAGCCAAAAGTGCATGCAAAATACATATTCTATCAAAAAACAGCATCAATGGTGCTCCAATGTTGCAAGAGAAAAAATAAACCAAGAAAGAACACATGGCAAATAACCATTCTGTCAACAAGTAGGGTGCAAATAGTCAACTACAGATTACCGGGAACATTTAGACATGAATATACACAGTGTCAACCCAGAAAAAGCTTGTTAGGCAATAAGTAGTTTCTACGGCATAATGCGTCTAGCTGGACCATAGGTGATGCCCATCTTCGTCAGGGCGACGCACTCCAATCTCGTCAAGGCCACATTACTTAATGGAAAGGTGGCCATTTTTACTCATTTGTGACTCCAAGATTATAGCAAAGGTCTTCTTTATATTGAGCACAATAAGAAATACATACATTTCTGTGGAAAAAAGAAAACGAAGAGTAAAGAAAAAGCAGTACAATTAAAAACCGCTAAAAAGACAGTTTGCCACCAAGCACATTCACAGAAGAAGTTCAATATAATGCACTGTGGTGGGGAGAACAATATATACCATGTTCTCAAGCTAAACATGGAGTTATAGCATGCAGTGACTTGCAGTAACAATTTAAACCCACATGACCAGACCCAAATCTATTTGTCTGTAGAGACTGAACCAGGACAAAAATTAGAACTGGAGTAAACTGCACCTAGATTCAAGGTTTGTGAGACCCACCAGCCAACAACCAGGGGGTGCAGTGCCCTGCATGACCTAAGTCGGAAGTAATAACAATAAACCTGCACTAGTGCAGCAAGAGGCTCACCTGTCTCGGCTTGCCCTGTCACTCCGGTTTGCTAGGAGAATGGCATCATGCAAACCGCACATGACGTTTCCAAACCAGACAATTCACCAGTGCGCGCAGCACATTATATGTCTCCATGCTGTGCTGTATATAGTCTGTGGGAAAGCAAAATGCTCCCAAACATTACAAAACCAATATAAGAACAGTGGCATAAAGCACGCAAGTCTCACTGTGCCAGGTATTGATGCCCCTACAAAATTCCTCTTATAGTAGGCAAAAATGCCGGCAAGACCCGCAGGTCAATGAGCTACAAAGGAGGACATTCAATCTCTCCTGGCGGACATCAAATCAGAATTCCAAAATTGCATGACAGAACGCTCATCTTAAGTGGAGGGATTTGATAACAGAATGGGGGAACTGGAGCACAGGGTCAGCGAAACAAAAGACCAGACCATAGACCGCACAGCACAATTGGCAGACTTACAGAGATAATTCCAGGCTCTGGAAGAAAAGAATGAAGACATGATGCACAAGCAAGAGGACATCGAAAACCGGGCCTGCAGAAACTACGTACAGATCAGAGGGGTACCAACATCACCGATCAGTTCCTGGAGGCTTACCAAACTCTCCTTCCAGAATGTGATAAATCTATGCTGCTTCTAGATCGCACCCACAGGCTGCAGATATGCAGAGGAGCCCCTGCAACAGTCGCGCCAGAAGTGATCACTCACGTCCATTTCTTTGCCCCGATCGAAGCAATTATGACCGCAAGCCGAACGCAGGGGGACTTAACCTAGCATGGGTCACCAATACAAATCTATCTCTCGAAGCTGGATTACTGTAACAGCCTCTACCTTAATCTGCCTGCCTCCACTCTCCGCCCTCTGCAACTCATCCAGAACAGAACTGCGAGACTTGTCCTTGGCCTCAAGCCCAGGGACCGTATCTCTCCAGGACTGAAATCTCTACACTGGCTCCCAGTGGCTACAAGGATAAAGTTCAAAACCCTCTGCATTGTCCACAAGGCCTTCTGGAGCCTGGGTCCTAAATACCTTCAACTCTCTCTTCCCAAATATCTTCCTCCCCGAGCCCTTTGCTCATCCACCTCCAACTCCCTCATGGTCAGCCGCTTCTCGAAGCAACGAGCTGGGGGTAGATCTCTCTCCGCGGCAGGGGCCTCCCTCTGGAACAGCTTTCCTGCCTCCCTGAAACTTGAGGAGAACCACCTCCGGTTCCGGAAGCACCTCAAAACCTTCCTCTTTGCTTCTGCTTTCTCTCTCCCCTGCTGAACAGCTAATTAATTCTTCACTAAACTGCACTGATCCTGCAACTGGACCACTCTAAACTGCCTTCGGTCCTGGTCCCAGTCACTGATCCCCTGGAACCCCTCTGCACTACGGGACTGTCTCTGTATCCCTACAGCCCCCCCCCCCTTCCCCAGCACTTGTTCTGCACTTACCTTGCACTTGCCACTAGCTGGCCCTTTTTTATTTATTACTTACGCCACTTACCTTTACTGCACTTCCCCCCCTCCCCTTCCCCTTGCACTTTTCCCCCCTCCCCCACCCCTGCACTTGCGCGATCTGAATGACACCTGGCCTAGTAGGATCGTTTGTTTTATCTCCCCTTGTTCCTCCCCTCCCTGCCTCGTCGCGCCTTGAAACACCTGTGTATAGGCGCGTTACAAATATCATATCATATATCAAGAGCTTGCAACAGCAACAATACAGAGGTGCAGGGCTCTTAGACCTCTTTCGACCTTCCTCCAGGACCGGAAAATAAAATATTGTTGGCTTTTCCCGGCAACCCTCCAATTTACATTTGAAGGCCAGACACGCATAATTAACTCATTGGACGAGGCGGAGGGCATCCTGACAGGGGGGCCGTCGACCCCGGACAAAGACCATACAAACCCATCACCCGTGGGAGAAGCGGGAGAGGCCCCAAAACCCTGTCGAAATGCCTCGGTGTGAGTGGCACGCGGGGGTGGCGAGAGATGGCACTTGCAGCAGAAGATATGATCTAACACCAACAACCCCAGTAAAACAGACCATGGCTCCTTATGATGAAAAATGTAGAGGCTCGGACTTCACACGGCTTACCCCAGCCTAGAGTGTGCAAACACTCATCGGCCAAATGGCCTATGGGCCTAGTTTGGATTTTGCTTTTAGCGTTTGTTATTTTGTTATGTTTGTTACCAGTTTTCAACAGTTGATAACCCCGATCGCAGCAGAAATTAACAATAACCACAGCTCCAGATGGCAGCTGAAGTTTACCAGAACCCAAATCCTGCTCCTCCATTAGATGAGGGAGAGACTGTCATGATCTCTGCTTCCAAAAGGTCAGGGTTTTCCCAACTCCCTCGGAAGCAGATCCATAACCCAGGTTCCGAGTGCCAACCAGTCCCAATTGGGACCTTTTGGACCCAGTCCTGGCGCTAGTGGCAGCAGGCTCATAAATATGCCCAGTCCCAGCGCTGGAAGCGCCGGGCTCATAATGCTTGGGTGGACTTACCTGCAGCAGACCATGCTGCTTACTTGCCTGCCAGTTGAGCCTCTGATCCTCTTCTGTTTGGAACTACTTTTCCTGTTGGGTGGGGCAGGAGCCACTCCCTAGATTCAGAACACTGGAACTCTTCTGGAAAGCAGGAACTCTTTTCTTACCTAGGCGTGGCTGTGGAAGGAGACACCTAAGCACTACAGGAGGCTATTTAAACCACACCCGATGGATAATTCTTGCTTTGCGTTATTCTGCATCCTCTGCAGCAGAACGCTCATCGTGTCTTCTGCATCTGATCCTGGGCCTAAGGAAAAAGGCTTACCATCCTGAATCCAGTCTTCAGCAACACCTATAAAGACAAGAAAGAACAGGTTAGCATTACGGTCTTCAGTGACAGCTCTTCACTTACCTGGTCCATCGGCTGTCACCAACGCCTCGCGCTGCATTCCGGCATCTGAAAGACAAAGGCTTACCTACTCTTCGTGCGCTCCGGAGGTCTTCACACTGCATTCCGGCATCTGAAAGACAAAAGCTTACCAACTCTTCGCACGCTCCGGAGGCCTTCGGCGCTGCATCCCGCATCTGAAAGACAAAACAAGGTACGTTTAAAGACATTGGGGAACTTTAATACTCACGTGCCATTACTCCTTTCCACATCTAACCCAGTGGGTATTCCGGCACCCTGCAGCCGCTCCGAACTTGTACCTGCAAAAAAAAAAGACAGTTAGAGCGCATCGTGAAGCAGGCAACAAGCGCTTACTTACGTGCTTCCAGGCGCTTCTATTCATCACACGGACTCCATCTTCAACTCACTTCAGCCCGTCATCCGCCATCGCCGGAACCCTGCAAAACAAGAAACATCATTACTAAAGACTTTAAAGACATTAGAATTACTCGAAACTTACCGTTCGTGCAGTAAACGACGGACAGCAGTACTCTGAAGTCAAGAGGCCTGCTGCCCTTATCCAGTGAAGAAACTGGTTACAGCACCCTGCCCCGAGGCAGATGGAGAGCACGGCGTTCACTTACCTAAGGTGAGAGCGTTAACCTTTGGGGTTCTACAGGAGAAGAGAAAGGGAAGAAGAGAGAGACATTCAATAACCCAGTTCCTTAATCCCATACTTTCTATCTGCAGGCATCTTACCCTTCGAGTCAGACATACAGTGCACAGAGGTCCAGCCCAAAGAGCCAGCCGTGTGTTACACATCACCTTTGAAGATACGGTATACGCCCAGTCAAGACCGGCGCCTCTACGGGAATCAGGTGAGCGTTACAGAGCCGTGGGGGGCCGTCCCACCCATCAAAAGATTTGCTTTGTGACTCTCAATGTTAGAGGCCTGGACTCTCCTAACAAAAGCAAATGAACACTCTGACGCCTAAGTTATTTGTCTGGCTCAGTGATTTTCCTCCAAGAAACTCACCTGATCACGGCCGACTTTCCATGTCTGTGAAGCAGAGCTTTCCCGAAACAATACCTGGCGACCAGCAGTTCTAAAAAAGGGGCACAGCAATCCAGCTGGCGAGCGGCACCGCGTTCATAGGATTGGAGTTTCTTAAGGGTCCCGAAGGATTATATATTGCCATCAAAGGGACGCTGTTCGGCCAACTGTATACCTTGATCTCTATCTACACCCCCAATGAAAAACAGGAGGCTTTCTACACAGACTTGGAAACCAAGCTACTACCCTTCCTTGAAGGCCACATAATGATGGGAAGCGATTTCAACAGCGTCCCATACCCGCAGGTTGATAAATCCCACCAACCGGCACCAAGAGACTTTAAAATTGCCCTGGGTCTGCTTCACCTCTTTAAATCCCTGGGAGCGGTGGGCGCATGGAGATTCTTAAACCCGGACACAAAGGATTTTTTTTTGTGCTATTTTTCACATTTACACTGCGCTTCCTCCCATATTGACCTCCTCCTAGCTAGCCCCCAAATCCTCTCCTATACAGATGAGGTACTGATAGACATGAAGGTGATCTCTGACCATGCTACAGTAATCCAAACAACCCGGATCCACAACCCTGACCCCCTGCCCCACGAGGCCCAGAGGGGCCCTTTACCACCCGTTGCTGAATGATACCGCACTTGGGGATGCGTTAACCAAAGCCACCCACAACTATTTTGAGGAAAACCGCATCGGGCCCACCCCGATCGCCACCAGATGGGAAGCTATGAAAGCGGTAATCAGGGGAGAGTTGATTGCCCATGCAGTGGCCTAAAAGAAACGCCACTCAAAATTGAAAGATCTATTGGAAAAGGACATAGCGACAGCAGAGATAAACCACAAAAAAGGTTGGTCTCCTAAAGCAGCTCGAGCCTTACGAATCGCACTATGCAGAAGAAACAGCTCAAACCCTTATAAAAGCTAAAAAGAGCTGCCATGCCAATGGCAATAAAGCCAACAAATTCCTGGTCAGGAAATTAGCAAACGCTTGTACACTGAACCAGATTACGGGCTTGAAAAACTCAGAGGGCTCAATGCAATATTGTGAAGAAGCCAAGTTACAACTGGCAACATCGCACCTAATTGACCCCATGACTGCCACAACCTGATCCGTAGCCCAACAGGAACAGTATATTGCGGAGGCCGTCCTCCCGTGCCTTTCAGAGATGGATATAAATGCTCTGGATCTTCCAATCACCACTCAGGAAGTGGAGTCTGTGATAAAGTCTTTGAAAGCTGGGGCACCAGGACCCGTTGGTTTCTTGCCCAGATTTGACAAACTCTTCTTACCTTCCCTTACAGGTCCCCTGGCAGAGCTCCTGAACTCAGTCCGAGAGACTGGCATTCCAACCCTTTCCATGCAAGAATCCACCACCATCTTGCTGGTAAAGCCTGGAAAGGACCTGTGGGAATGCGCCTCCTATAGGCCTACCTCGCTTCTAAACATAGATGCGAACATCTACTCCAAAGTGTTAGCTCCCCAAAATCATTAATGCAGACCATACGGGATTTATAGTGGAAAAAAGCACTCTGGACAATATTCGGCAGGCCCTTAATTTAGTAGAAGTGAAAGTGGTAGAGCGCCGCAAACTGGCTCTACTTTCCTTGCATTCAGCCAAAGCGTTTGACAGAGTCGATTGGACATTCATACCCTTGGCACTCAAAGCATTCCCTTTGGCCCTCTCTTCTGGAAAATGTCACTGGCCAACTAAAGATCACAGAGAACATCCCTGAAGGTAAACCGGAAACCATCAGCCCCCATCCCACTCTCATGCGGGATGAGACAAGGATACACTCTCTCCCTGTTAATCTTTGCCATAATTATGGAGCCGTTTGCCCAAAGAATTTGCAGCAATGGCAACATCGAAGGGGTGCACTTAAAAGGTGAGCAATATAAGGTGTCCCTCTATGGAGACGTCATAATTCTTTCTCTCACAAACAGTTGCTCTTACTTACCGGAGGCCTTAGAAGAACTTGACTCATTTGAACAGGTAGCAGGCTTCGCCATTAACCACGTTAAATCAGGTGCGTTGGAGGTGGACATGACCAACAACACAATAAACTGCCTCCGGCCTGCCTGCCCACTGGAGTGAAGCACGAACACAATCAAATATTTGGGGGTATAGATTACAGCAAATCCTAAAGGCTTATACACTGCGAACTTCCCCCGCCTGTTCAATGCCCTGGAGTCTGACCTCAAAAGATGGACGGGGCTGGTGATATCATTGCTGGGGAGAATCACAGCATTCAAAATGTACCTGCTGCCCAGATTCCTATACCTATACTCAACCCTGGGAGTGGAAATCCCTCTAAAACCACTCCTGCAGATGCAAAAACAGATCTCCTTGTTCATATGGAAGAGAGGTAAGGCTCGGATCCCAGTCAAAGTAATGACAGGTGCTGCTAAATGGGGTTACCCAACCTCCATAATTATTATGCAGCAGTGCAAGTGACGACCAAGTCCACGTACCCCGAAATGGGTACTCATCGAACTAGCCAGATGACCCCTCCCACTGAGCTCACTACTACACGTCTCATGGATGGCATGCAGACACTGGGCGTCCATTCTTTCCTCAACCAAAACCACGCTGAGAATTTGGGATTGGACATTACGAAGAAAAGGATTCCTCAAGGGACTAGGCCCATGCTCTCCAGTTTTTCGAAACACAGGCTTTACCCCGGGTCTGGGAACCGCAAACTTCAAAAATTGGAGTCGGGGAGGTCTGCAGACAATTTCTCAATTGTTTGAGAAAGGCACTGCCTTCACCTTTGAGGACTGCAAAACCCACTTCGCCCTGTCGGAAATGAATAGATTTGCTTATACTCAAATCTGTCACTGGATTACCCATCGGTTAATCGTGAGGCCACCAGGGAGCTCCACTCAATAGAACTGATGCTTCAAGAGGGCTCACCACGAGACTGCATAAACTATTGCAGGAGGATATTCTGACCACACAGCCTACTTACATGGCCCAGTGGGAAAGGGACTTGGGCCACCCTATAGATGATCAAACTTGGATTGACATCTGGCCTAGGAACATCACAGCCACCAGACGTGTCACTAACAAAGAGTGAGCCCTTAAACTTCTCTATCACTTGTATTGTCCCCCGGAACGCTTACACCATTTCAAAGATTCTCTAGATCCCAAAAGCTGGAGACAATGTGGGTCCTGGGGGACATACTTTCACATGTGGTGGGAATGCCCGCGGGCGCAATCCTTTTGAGAGGAAGTGCTCCCAATAGTGGAGGTTATCACACACTGTAAGCTGCAGAGGGAGCCAGAGGTAATTTAATGGGGACCCCACAACTGGACTGCTACCCAAAGATGGGACCAATTACGAGGCTGCTCACTCAACTCCTCCTGGCAGATGAAAATCACTCTCGACCGCAGTGGGATACGCGTGAGGGTCCCCTATTACCATTATGATGGATAAAGGTCTGGGACATCTTGGTGGCAGAAAAGGGCAAGGCGACCAAAGAAGGAGTGCTTCCTGCTTCACGTATTGTTGGGCCCCCGTCCTGGAATATGACCAGGCTTTCCCTGCACTGACCTTTCAACCACAATCCGCAAAACTGTTCCTACACCCTTAGTAACGCCCTCAGAACAGCCTCCCTTTGTCCCCTTACCACTTCCCTTTCCCTCTCCTCCCACCCCTCCACTCCTGGACTCGCAAGGTTGGAGAGGGACTAATAGAAGGGGCTCTGGACATTGATATATGGACGAGGGGGAGAAGTGGGCTCATTAGCCATCTACTGTAATACGCTGCTATTGCCTTGCTTAAAGCTGGGTGATTGTTCGGTTGCAACCGGTTTGAAATAAATTTGTTTTAAGAAAAGCAGGGTCTCCCACCCGTTCTTTAGATTCTCTCAGATCCTCTCGGATCCTCTCAAGACACGAAGATTCACCTGAGAAGAAGTCACTGGACTTCCTTTGAGAAAGTTGTGCTTTTCAAAGCCCTCAGCCGGAGTTGAAGAAGGAACCGTCCAAGGCGGAAGGAAGGTTTGCCCCCGACACACGCCCGGAGAACATCGAGGGTGATCTTTGCAGTGAACCAGGACCTACCACTCTGCACCAGAATCTCCTGAAGCTGGGAGAGCAGACCATGAACAGAACCACCTTATCCTTGAGTCCCCCTGAGTGGGGTTCACAACAGCTGGAGGGCCAGACCAGCTGAAGCTTTCTGTTGTACCAAACTGGTTGCTCTGTTTTTATTGCACTGTGAATGACAGGGTAGGTGTTGCCATTGGTTTTTGCACCCCTCATCAAGTTGAACTGTTGCCTGCACTTCCAACCAGCTTGACACTGCCTCCTGCCCTACCTAAGCCCATCACCTGCTAGGCCTGAATAGACTACTCAATGCCGGGACCCAACCCATATCACTGGTGAGTCACACACCAACTCTGACCAGGGGTTACAACCATGGATCAGCCCAGCTAGCCCTTGAACGGCCACCTCATCGACCTGCACATCGATACCCCCAAAGTCCCAGACAACTGTTGCTTGCTGACTCGACCCACTGGAGTGTCACTCTAATCCTCCTCTCCCAGCAGCTAAAGCCCGACTCAGCCTGACTCAACTGTGAAGCAATACCTTCACCACTCTAACCTGTGTCATTGAGTACACCCCTTCTGCTGCACAAAGCGACCACATTCACCCTTAGCACCCACCAAGAACTGAATTAAGGTACTGTTGATTCGGAAATACCCCCCTCAGTCCAATTGGGCCCTAGAGACTGGTTAGGTCTAGATTGCACCTATTTTCAACATTGATATATCAGGGACGTCATTTCACCAAAATGCCAGGGGTAGCGGAAGTGACATCACATGACCCTTGACACCCTGATGACACCACAGGAAGTGATGTCATTTGACCCCACCCCGAAGTGATATCGCGGGGAGCGATGGAACACAACCTTTCACCCATTGACAAAACACGAAGTGGCATCACATAGCATTGTACACTACGAAAAATATGGTTACGATATCACTATAATGTGATGCACATTTCATACAAGAATGGATCACCATATGTATCATTAGGATCAGTGTGTATAGGACCATATTACCAAATTACTGTGAATGCAAGCAGACGTCCATGACCAAATGATAATGATGTGTTATTATATAGCACTTACGCTTCAGCACTTTATATAGAAAAAATATACACCCAATATCACCCATCCTGTGTTGGTACTCATTTATCAACCTCAGAAGGATGAAAGGCTAAGTTGAGGCATTTAAGAACAGACTAAATCAGTGACTCACCCCTGAAGTGTGCCCAAAATAAACCTTTAATGAGTCTAGCAATTATTGTAAAGAATTCCAGAAAGACACATTATTTGGTATTCCTGTTCTTTCTTATTTAGGGTCAGTGCTGAAAGTGTCAGACTTGTTGTACTCCTGTTCTTATTTTTCTTCTTTTTTTAAGGTGCCTGAACAAGAAATCCAGACACTCCAGAAGTAAAGAGCCACATGGCGCTGGCTACAGACCAGGAGCTTGCATTACAAAAAAATCAAAACTTTTTAAATTTTTTTTAGAGGTCGCAAGGGAGACCTCATAATTTGCAGTTACGACCTATGGCAACCCCTAAATGACGTCCCTGTAATATATCCTTTTTGTGGATAGTAATTCTCCTACCACCCCTGTAACCACGTTCAGAGTGCTAGTTTATTCTTACATCTTCTCTGTTCTTCCTTCGGGGTGGGTTTTGTACAGTACAGGTGGTGTGTTAAAAGTATATATATTTTTATAGAACCTTGATTGGACATTCCCTTTATTTTGGACTGTGATCATGTTTTGTTTAGGTCACTACTGGTTCACCTTCACACCCCTCTTAAGAACATAGTCTTCCCTGTGCCCACGTTACCACAAATGGCGCAGGGGGTATATCTGTTAACAGTCCCTGTTTCACCTTTATGATTGAAGCCTGATTGATTTTTTGGCTCTGTTAAGCATTGAATCTGGAATGGTTCAAGAGATAGACGGTGTAATTCATGGAATGACTGTGCACCGAAATGTGTGGCGCAAGCGTGAAAAAGCCAGCACACACACGTGCAATTTGCACGCAATTGATTAATGGAAGGCTCGCCGCATGGCTTCCCCGGGAGCTGCGCCAAATCCATGCTAACATTACACGTCACTGCGACTTTCCAAACGCTGTGCGCAACACGCACAGTGAAAGCATACAGCTCCTAGCACACACACCTAAAAAGGGGGCGGAACACGCGGAATGGGGAACAACGTGTGAAAATGTGGGTGTAACGGGGCAAGCACTGCTGGAAAATACACACAACGCCCACACGCTCATGAACAATGGAATCGAATAGGGAAAACCTGTGCACGCCAAAAGACAGCAACACACACAAATACGTCCGCCACACGAAAGCAGGCAGAAGCTCCCCGGCGCAGTATAAAAGTGTGCGCAAACAACAAAACAAGTATATACAGCTAAGATGAATGTCCCATTTCTCGCAGCAGTGATCGCGGGACACTGCAGGAGGAGGAGAATAGCCAGGCCCTGCATTTATTTGCCCAGGACCAGCCTTTTTGGGATGCCTGATGACCAGGTCTATGGCAGGTATCGTTTTCCACCTCATATCATCCTAGACCTGGTCACTGAGTGGGAGGATGACCTCACATCACCCACCTTGTACTCTCAAGCACTGAGCCCCTTCGAAAAGGTGCTGCCTACGCCAGGTGTTGGCAATCATGACTGCGCGCCCCTCAGTCCACAGCCACATATACATGCCCAGAACACCCGCAGAAAGGCAGGCCGTGGTCCTGGACTTCTACAGGTTGGCAAAGTGCTTGGTGCCATAGATTGCACTCATGTGGCCCTGCCTCCACCCAGGGCCACTGAGAACATATACTGCAACCGCAAGCACTGGCATTCCATCAACGTGCAGATTGTATGGGATGCCAAGAGAATTATCACCTCTGTCTAGGCAAACTATCCAGTGTCCATCCATGACAGTTTCATATACAGAATGTCCGCCCTGAGCCGGGACCTGGAAGCGGGGAAATATGGCAACACATGGCTCATTGGTGAGTACAAATGCCTATGCACATGCATGCATGTCACACACAGACAAATACACCAGCCCAACTAATGACAACCATTATCACCCACCTCCCCAGGGGACAGTGCCTACCCTCTGTGCTCAAGTCATGCTTCCGCTCCCTTGACCTCTCTGCAGGCAGCTACTATATGCACCCCCAGTAGTGTGCAGGATCATTGTGGCAGCATGTGTCCTGCACAACGTTGCAACACGGCGGGGCGTACCGGTGGACATGGTGGGGTCCCCAACCACAGGCACAGGCTCTGCGCATGAGAGGGGAAAGGGCAGGTGGCGAGGCAGCCCGTACCCAGCTTGTGGTCACATTCTTCACCTACACTCCCACCCCTGTGGAGTGCACACAGGCCTGGCACATACCAGGTGACAATCGATGATGACAAAGGGACAGTCAACTGTCACAACCTTACCACCCTGAGAATGTGTCCACGGAAGTGCTACATTGTGTGCATCCCTAGCCACTTAAACATAACCAATCCTGTGTGACCAAAAGGAACACATGCAAGGTGCATATCCCACCACCCCCCCTGCAAAACCGGACATGAAAATACTGGTATGTCACCTAAACCACCCCCAGCCCCAATGACCCCCGTCTGCCACACCATGCCATGGCATGCAACGGCAAAACAGCTAACCAAATGCACAACACATGGCACAATCGTCATGAAGTGCCACGTGAGAAATGTAAACAGGCATGAGACAATTACACCTGACATGGAATCTGATTAAATGACTGACCAAATCCTTCCACCCATACAAAAGTGTGGCACAAATGCATGCCACCAGCGGTACAAGCAACAAAAGTCAAAATGCCTGTTGGCATGCACATCGGGCAATAGAAATTTGGCAATAGAAACACAGTGTTCTGCGTGTGTGTGTCCTGCAACACACCGCTCTCTAGACAGCACAGTGCGTGTGCTCTGCATTGGTGAAAGCCATTGAGCATCATGAAAAATAAGTACAATCAACCAAAAGTACCCTGTGATGCATGTACACGATCAAGGAATTGAAAGTGATCATACACTGCAGGGACACAGCATGCCTGAGAAGGCAATCTGGATGCACATGTGTGCATGTTGTCGGGGTGCGTTGTCTAAGTGTTTGTGTCAGTAGGGATATGCACTGAATACATGCATGTGAAATGAAGTGACCCTCCGTGTTCTGTACACAGAACATGTGAACATTGCCCTTGTGGACCCCACAGTGTGTTAAACCACACCAATTCCCTGACACCTCAAAAGCAAACCCAACACAGGATCATCCATTGACCAGCAGAACACATCATGTACAGAGTACCCCACATCGACAATTTCAGACAGTGACCAATCACTCTAGCCCAAGTGTCCCAATGTGACAATGTCACCACACGGACCCCTCCCATCATCAGTGTGTGTTTTAAAGCCAAAGGGTGCATGGTACCGCCTACAGCAGGAAGTGCATCAACAACATAGACAGGCAAGTCATAAAAATTCATCACAAGCAACGTGATGAAATGCACAATCAACAAAATACTCACCAAAATGAAGTGCAGACATGCATTGGAGAAACCATCCGGAATCCCCACTAGGGGTGTATACACAAGTAGGACTGGCCACAGATATGACGGAAGCCCAATGCCCCTGTGTAAGATGCTATCACACCAAGCCATCCTTGCGAGCTCATGTAAAGGGGAAGCAGGAGTGGCATATGTGTCAGGACCCCAAGCCACAAACAAATACACGTGACAAGCCTGTATGGGCCTAGCTGGAACACAGAGTGAATGCTGTCAAATGCCACAAAGCACCACACTGTCACATGAATGCACAATAGACAAACAATAATAGAAAATAAAAATAAAAATGGCCACATATGACCCGGGGGGGGGGCACCCAGGAGGGGGGATGTACAGGGTGCACGTGTGTCATGATGCCTACCTCCAAGGAGCCAGGTCCGACCCAGCAACCCCAGAGGCAGGCATCATTCCCCCCAGGGAAGTGCCAGTGGGCCCAAGCTGGGGCCCTTTGGACACAGTCCTGGCGCCTTAGGCGCCAGGCTCATGTTGGACCCCTGTCCTGGCGCCTTAGGCGCCAGGCTCATAAAGCTAGACATGTGTTCAAGTGTCTTAATGTGCACTTACCTGATGCAGACCATGCTGCTACATCCAGGCCCTCCTGAGGCCTGAATGGAACTACTTTACCTGTGGGACTACTTTCCACCTGGGTGTGGTCAGGGAAGGATACATACCTGATCGGTGGAGGGATACATGCCTGGAACTTCTTCCAAAGCTATTTAAACCATGCCCGATCAGCAACTCACGCTTCGCGTTGTTCTGCTACTCGCAGCTGGACGCTCACCGTGTCAGCTCCTGCATCTGGACTTCAGCCACGCCTGTCAGCATCCTGGGTCGCCTGCAAAGGTAGATAAGAGAGAATTGGAGAGAAAGAAGACCTTACCTGCTAAAGCTGCATCACGGGGACATCACACCGACGATCCTGAAAGGGAAGACATCATTTTAAATGCATTTCGCTTCGATCGCTGCAGCGCTGCATTTCACCCACCTTTCCTGGGCGCCTCCATCTTCAGCAACGATCATCCGGATCCGCACCCACTTCCCAGAGCCTAGAGAGAAAAGACAAGAAAACAAGGTGAGAGAAGGAAGGGAAATAGGAAAAGCTCAGTTTCCTTCTAAGACTTACCTGTTGGGTCATTCCCATTTCATTTCGGGTCCTGCCGCTTCCTGGCATTCCGGACCCCGGCCCCAATGGGGAAAAAAGACAAAGACATTGAATGAGCGAATGCAAAGACATTACCTGAACGCTCATCCAGAACTTACACTTCGGGTCGGCGCCATATCTCCGGCATTCCGAACCCCAGCCCCTAAGGGGAAAAAGACATAAGCATTAGCGCTTGCTGCAATAAGACAATGAACATTATTATTAAGCTTGAACTTTTGAACTTGCAACAGAACTCTTACAGCGCCTCACCTGAATAGTCAAGCTTATTTTGAACTCCCATCAAACCTCAATCCAGTGAAGTAACTGGGTTTCAACGTGCCCCTGCATCAGAAGCAGGATGGAGAACTCATCCTTCCAGACCCTAAGGGGAATATTCCTGCGAGCCAGAAAAGCCAGAGTAGAGGGGCCCTTCCTGTCCATCATCAGAGTCCTGCGCTTCACCATTGAAGAAGCATCAGCACTTGAAGCCAGACCTGCGCCTCCGTGGGAATCAGGTGAGTGTGACAGAACGCGAAGCCTACCCACAATTTCCCACCCGGGCACTATGGAGACTTCCGAGACAGATCAGCTGGCCCAGCTTTTGGGGGAATTACGGGCAGAAGTGCACTCAGCCCGCCAGGAGACCAACGCTCTCAAAAGAGAACTGATCCTATCCAAGGAAAGAACTGATGACCTGGCCAAAAGGTTATTGCAGGCCCAGGCAGGGCACATTCCTTTACCTAATTCCGGAGGTACTTCCACATCAATGGGTTTGAATAACCCGGTACAAATCAATCTACCTGGACACATGCCTTTGGCCCCGCCTGAACGTTTTGCGGGGGATCCCAAGAAATATGCCGTCTTTATGAACCAATGTCGTTTACACTTTCTATGCAGACCCGGGGCCTTCCCTAACGACCAGACCAAGGTAGCCTTTATACTATCTTACCTCAGTGGCAGTGCTGCCGATTGGTCTATTCCATTGGTAAATCAGGATGATCCCATTCTCCAGGATTTTCAGGGCTTCCAGGCCAGCATGGAAAGATTGTTTGCTCAACACTCTCAAGGACAGGCCCTTGATAACGAACTGCTATCCTTACGACAAGGTAATCAGGATCTCCTGTCCTACGTTGCCACCTTTAATAGACTGGTTGTGGAAACTGGATGGCCAGAAAACAAAAGGATCACATTGTTTCATCGAGGCCTGCGCGGAGAGCTTAAGGATGTTC
Source organism: Ambystoma mexicanum (assembly GCF_040938575.1). Lineage (NCBI taxonomy): Eukaryota > Metazoa > Chordata > Amphibia > Caudata > Ambystomatidae > Ambystoma > Ambystoma mexicanum. Next base: position 451,045,926 of record NC_090926.1, read on the forward strand.
TAGATCAGATAGTAGATCCACCCCAGGTCTGCGCAAACTACATAGACTTGCTGGTTCAACTTGATCACAGACTTCAAAATAGAAAAGCAGATCGGTTCAAGTACGAAACCCGAGTACCGATCAAAACCCACGCTAACTCCAAGAGTACCGACATATCCGAACCTATGCAAATCGGCGGTGTTAAAGGACCATTAACGCAGAAGGAACGAGAGAGAAGGCGGCAAATGCAACTTTGTCTGTATTGCGGGACTTCCGGTCACTTTCTTCGAAATTGTCCGGTTAAACCACCTAAGAAGGTGGTTGGAGCCACTGATAACGATTTATTGACACCTGATTTGGGAAACGACCTAGCCCGACAAGCGTAGGGGTCCGCTTGCCGAGCTTGAAAACAAACTCTTTGACCTCGCATTTTGTCATGCCAATGGTGCTCGTGGACCCAAAACAGCCTCAGCAGTTGCATGCTGTAAAAACATACATCGACAGTGGAGCTATTGGAAACTACATAGACCGTGAATTGGCTTCCAGGATTAAGCTCCCTCTCCGCCCGAAAGTAACCCAAGATATCATTACTACAGTAGATGGAACCGAAATAGCCTCAGGGCCTGAAACGCATTCCACTGTTGAAATGACACTGGTGGGTCAGGATGGACATCGGGAAGCAATCGTGTTTGATTTGATCAAGGCCCCACAATTTCAAGTAATTCTTGGAATTCCTTGGTTAGAAACACATAATCCCAGAATCGACTGGCGAGCAAAGAAGATAAGTTTTCCTGATTGTGAACCAACTTGTTATCCAAAAAATCCAGTTATGGGTCTAGCCTCAGCAACTTCCACCCCTGTACAGCTACCGTCAGATTACCAAGAATTACAAGACGTTTTTCAGAAGGAACAGGCTAACACGTTACCTCCCCATCAGTCTTATGATTGCCAAATCGATCTGGTACCCAATGCTCAACTACCTTGTAGTAGGATTTATGCTCTTACGGAACCTGAGAACCTGCATTTGCGTCAGTATTTAGATCAGTACCTAGCCAATGGTTTTATTCGCCCGTCCAAGTCTCCTGTCTCCTCAGCTCTGTTCTTTGTGCCGAAAAAAGAGGGCGACCTTAGAACATGTATAGACTATCGCGCCCTAAATCAAATAACGATTAAGAATCGTTATCCTCTGCCCCTGATCCCTGAGCTTATCGACCAGGTGAAAGACACTTGTGTGTACACCAAGGTAGATCTCCGAGGAGCTTATCACCTGGTGCGTATAAAAGAAGGCGACGAATGGAAGACTGCATTCCGCACCAAATTTGGGCTCTTCGAATATCAGGTGATGCCCTTCGGTTTGTGCAATGCACCTGCCGCCTTTCAGTACTTTATGAATGATGTTCTTCGGGAACTTATCGATGTCTGTGTCATTGTTTATATTGACGACATCCTGGTGTACTCTTCTTCAGAATCCGATCACAGAAAACATGTTAGGGCAGTTCTTGAGAAATTGCGCCAGCATAGACTATTTGCAAAGCTCGAAAAATGCGTTTTTCATACCACAGAAGTTGAGTTTCTCGGATTCATCCTGACACCTCAAGGAGTCCGAATGGACTCGCGAAAGGTGGACGCCATCCTCAAATGGCCATCTCCTAGCTCGGTGAAGGGAGTTCAGAGCATGCTCGGCTTTGCCAATTTCTATCGAAGATTCATTCCGGAATTTTCCCGAACAGTCCAACCCATCACAGCTCTCCTAAAGAAAAACAAACGCTTTGAATGGACTCTTGAGGCCGAACAAGCCTTGAAGGACCTGAAAACCAAGTTCACCTCTGCACCTGTATTGAAGCACCCGCACCCAGATCTCCCTTACATTGTGGAAACCGACGCATACAGTTCGGTCATGGGAGCTGTCCTGTCGCAAAGAGACCCAGAAACTAACCAACTACACCCTGTGGGCTTTTGGTCCAGGAAATTTTCTCCTCCTGAAATCAACTACGCAATTACCGACAAGGAGTTACTGGCTATTAAATCTGCTTTCAAGGCTTGGCGTCACTACCTTCTCGGGGCAAGACACACCATCACCGTAATTACAGACCACAGAAATTTACAATATTTAAAGACGGCCAAAGCTTAATCTTCATGACAACTCTGATGGGCTCTATTCTTTGCGGAATTTGATTTCGTAATTACCTATCGCCCTGGCTGCAAAAATGGTAAAGCGGACGCCTTATCCCGGCTTGGCATGGAAGAACCCAATTCGAGTTTAGAACCTGTGCCAATCATACCTGAACAGAGAATTTTAGGCCTAACTTCATTGCAAACTATTAAGGACATCCAAACGCAAGTAAAACAACTTCTAGACTCTTCAGCCTTACTGGAATGGAGTCAAAAGGGTCCTCATTACACCGTTAAGGATGATTTACCCTACTTCCAGGAGCGGTTGTTTTTGCCAAGTAAAGAATTGCAAGAACTTGTTATTGTTATTTGTGCCCAAAACAAGGGTGTAACGCTCACCTGATTCCCGCAGAGGCGCCGGTCTTGACTGGGTGAATGCCGTATCTTCAAAGATGATGTGTAACACACGGTTGGCTCTTTGGGCTGGACCTCTGTGCACTGTATGTCTGACTCGAAGAGTAAGATGTCTGCAGATAGAAAATATGGGATTAATGAACTGGGGTTATTGGGTGCCTCTCTCCTCTTCCCTTTCTCTTCTCCTGTAGAACCCCAAAGGTTAACGCCCTCACCTTAGGTAAATGAACGCCGAGCTCTCCATCTGCCTCTGGGCAGGGTGCCGTAACCAGTTTCTTCACTGGATAAGGGTGCAGGCCTCTTGACCTCAGAGGACTGCTGTCCGTCGTTAACTGCACGAACTGTAAGTTCTGGGTACTTCAAATGTCTTAAAAGTCTTTTGTAATGATATCTCTTGTTTTGCAGGGTTCCGGCGATGGCGGATGGCGGGCTGATGAGAGTTGAGGATCGAACCCGCGTGAGGAATAGAAGCGCCTGGAAGCACGTAAGTAAGCGCTTGTAGCCTGCTTCACGATGCGCACTAACTGTCCCTTTTATCTTGCAGGTACAAGTTCGGAGCTTTAGAGAAGCTGAAGGGTGCTGGAATACCCACTGGATTCGGCGTGGGAAGGAGTAATGGCACGTGAGTAATAAAGTTGCCCAATGTCTTTAAACGCACCTTCTTTTGTCTTTCAGATGCGGGATGCAGCGCCGAAGGCCTCCGGAGCGTGCGAAGAGCTGGTAAGCTTTTGTCTTTCAGATGCCGGAATGCAGTGCGAAGACCTCCGGAGCATGCGAAGAGTAGGTAAGCCTTTGTCTTTCAGATGCCGGAATGCAGCGCTAGGCGTTGGTTACAGCCGATGGACTAGGTAAGAGATGCGCTGCCACTGAAGACCGTAGTGCTAACCTGTTCTTTCTTTGTCTTTACAGGTGCTGCTGAAGACTGGATTCCAGGATGGTAAGCCTTTGTTCCCTTAGGCCCAGGATCAGAAGCAGAAGACACGATGAGCGTTCTGCTGCAGAGAATGCAGAATAACGCAAAGCAAGATTCATCCATCGGGTGTGGTTTAAATAGCCTCCTGTAGTGCTTAGGTGTCTCCTTCCACAGCCACGCCTAGGTAAGAAAAGAGTTCCTGCTTTCCAGAAGAGTTCCAGTGTTCTGAACCTATGGAGTGGCTCCTGCCCCACCCAACAGGAAAAGTAGTCCCAAACAGAAGAGGATCAGGGGTTCAACTGGCAGGTAAGTAAGCAGCATGGTCTGCTGCAGGTAAGTCCACCCAAGCATTATGAGCCCGGCGCTTCCAGCGCTGGGACTGGGCTTCTTTATGAGCCTGGTGCCACTGGCGCCAGGACAGGGTCCAAAAGATCCCAATTGGGACTGGCTGGCACTCGGAACCGGGGTTATGGGTCTGCTTCCAAGGGAGTCGGGCAAGTCCTGATCTTTTGGAAGCAGAGATCATGACAAAGGGTCAAAAGAAAAGGCCAGCCGGCCTACTTCAACCCTTGGATATTCCACCGGCACCATGGCACACCTTGTCAATGGACTTTATAACTGACCTGCCTCCTTGTGCTGGTTACAACACTATCCTTGTAATTGTGGATCTATTCTCCAAAATGGCCCACTTTATCCCTTTAAAAGGTTTGCCTTCAGCTTCCACCTTGGCCAAGGAACTTCTGGAGAATATAGTTCGCATACATGGTTTTCCTTCCATATTAGTCTCGGATCGTGGAAGTCAATTTATCTCCCATTTTTGGAAGAAATGTTGCAAACTAGCACAAATAGATGTGCGGTTATCCACCAGCCACCACCCCCAGACCGACGGACAAACCGAGAGAACCAATCAGACTCTCGAGCAATATCTTCGGTGCATGTTACACCAATCCGAGTTAAATTGGAAAGACATCCTTTGGATCGCAGAATATGCATACAACAATTCAGTGCATTCTGGAACCAGACAAACTCCTTTTTATACTTTGTATGGTCACCATCCTCGGACCTCTGACCTAGATCCACCTCTGACCCTGGAAATGCCCGCAGTAAATCATCTGCATTCCACAATAACCCAAGCCTTCAAAGAAGCTGCAACTCATTTACAGCAAGCCAAGAAAAAGTATAAAGAAAATGCTGATTTGCACCGAAGTAAAACTCCTCCTTACCAAGTAGGAGACCAGGTATGGCTAGCAACGAAACATTTACCCCTCAAGGGCCCGCGAACCTTCAATCCCAGATTCATAGGACCTTATCCCATCAAGGCTATAATCAATCCCGTGGCCTTTAAACTGGATTTACCGTCTAACATGCGTATTCATCCAGATTTTCATGCATCACTTTTGAAGCCAGTACAACCAGGGACCCGACTGTCCAAGCCTCCAGACCCAGTTCAAATTGAAGGGGAATTAGAATTCGAAGTTAAAGACATTTTAGACTCCAAGGTGTTAAAGTCAAAACTCTTCTATCTTGTTGACTGGAAGGGATATGGACCTCAGGAGAGATCGTGGGAGCCTAGTAACCATGTTCATGCACCTCGATTAATACAAAGGTTCCACCGGAGATTTCCGAACAAGCCAAAACCCCCGGAGGGAACAACCTTGGGAGGGGCCTTGAGGGGGGGTACTGTCATGATGCCTACCTCCAAGGAGCCAGGTCCGACCCAGCAACCCCAGAGGCAGGCATCATTTCCCCCAGGGAAGTGCCAGCGGGCCCAAGCTGGGGCCCTTTGGACACAGTCCTGGCGCCTTAGGCGCCAGGCTCATGTTGGACCCCTGTCCTGGCCCCTTAGGCGCCAGGCTCATAAAGCTAGACATGTGTTCAAGTGTTTTAATGTGCACTTACCTGATGCAGACCATGCTGCTACATCCAGGCCCTCTTGAGGCCTGAATGGAACTACTTTACCTGTGGGACTACTTTCCACCTGGGTGTGGTCGGGGAAGGATACATACCTGATCGGTGGAAGGATACATGCCTGGAACTTCTTCCAAAGCTATTTAAGCCACGCCCGATCAGCAACTCACGCTTCGCGTTGTTCTGCTCCTCGCAGCTGGACGCTCACCGTGTCAGCTCCTGCATCTGGACTTCAGCCACGCCTGTCAGCATCCTGGGTCGCCTGCAAAGGGAGATAAGAGAGAATTGGAGAGAAAGAAGACCTTACCTGCTAAAGCTGCATCACGGGGACATCACACCGACGATCCTGAAAGGGAAGACATCATTTTAAATGCATTTCGCTTCGATCGCTGCAGCGCTGCATTTCACCCACCTTTCCTGGGCGCCTCCATCTTCAGCAACGATCATCCGGATCCGCATCCACTTCCCAGAGCCTAGAGAGAAAAGACAAGAAAACAAGGTGAGAGAAGGAAGGGAAATAGGAAAAGCTCAGTTTCCTTCTAAGACTTACCTGTTGGGTCATTACCATTTCATTTCGGGTCCTGGCGATTCCTGGCATTCCAGACCCCGGCCCGAATGGGGAAAAAAGACAAAGACATTGAATGAGCGAATGCAAAGACATTACCTGAACGCTCATCCAGAACTTACACTTCGGGTCGGCGCCATATCTCCGGCATTCCGAACCCCGGCCCCTAAGGGGAAAAAGACATAAGCATTAGCGCTTGCTGCAATAAGACAATGAACATTATTATTAAGCTTGAACTTTTGAACTTGCAACAGAACTCTTACAGCGCCTCACCTGAATAGTCAAGCTTATTTTGAACTCCCATCAAACCTCAATCCAGTGAAGTAACTGGGTTTCAACGTGCCCCTGCATCAGAAGCAGGATGGAGAACTCATCCTTCCAGACCCTAAGGGGAATATTCCTGCGAGCCAGAAAAGCCAGAGTAGAGGGGCCCTTCCTGTCCATCATCAGAGTCCTGCGCTTCATCATTGATGAAGCATCAGCACTCGAAGCCAGACCTGCGCCTCCGTGGGAATCAGGTGAGCGTGACAACGTGTTGATGTTGAGATTTTGTTTTAAAAACTCCAGGGGCTCAACGCCTGCACGGCCTTACTTGTGTGAGAGATAAGTCGTCGTTGTCACCCTCTGGATGTAAATCAGAAGGTGGACGTGGCACAATTGCCTATCTGCAGCAAGCCCCTCCACGGCAGCAAGCATGCAGGTCTGGTAAGCCCAGTCCTGAATGGCTATGGCACGTAAGTCTGCATGCAGCACATCACGTGATACACGTGCTTCCTCCTGCAAGGTCTCAGGTGTATGACGGAGTTCTGCCTGCATGGCCTCACATGACATACGGAGCACCTCCCGGCTTGCATGGAGTTCAGCCGAGATGGTGTTTTCAAGCTGCTCCATCCTCTCTTCTGACCGTGTCCTCTGGGTTATGAGCACACCCAGAGTAGATCTGAGGTATTGGTGTTCTTCCCAATGGGCCTCCCTGTGTGCCTCTGCCTGAGCAGTAATTGCTTCACGCAGAGCCACCATTTCAGCCCGGTGTGCCCTGTCATAGGCCGCCATGCCCAGCTTGAGTGAGCGGCACGTGGAATGCGTTGTCTGCTGTTGGAGCTCCTCCTGCCTCTCAGGGGGGAGGACGGAACGGGCCACACTTTCCATGCCTTGAGCCATCATCTCAACTGCTCCCCCCTGTTGCTGTGCTATGGCATGCTCCTACTCAGTGGCACCCGGTGGCGCACAGCCACCGAGTTGCCGCACACTACACCTGCTGGGCCCAAGGAGCTGTGGTCCTTGCTGGGTTGGCACTGCCTGCGGCTGCATGACTGAATCACTCCGTTGACTTGATGCCCCAGGAACATGTGTGGAGTGTGGCCCTGCGCCCGTAACCACCACGGGCAGACATTCTAACACTGCCTGGCCCCTTGAGGGCACAACCCTCACTGCAGGTGTCACGGACAGAAGATCATCCACTGCAGGATCACTCACTGGCGACGACCTATCATGATGCACATACAATTAAACATTGTGGTCAGAGAGTCCATCAGAGCTTAACTCATAGTCAGCTCTGGACAAGATGGTCAGGAGCAAAAATTGGGTTTCGTGGTCTACCACCCCACAACCACCACTGGTGCTAGGTTTTGACGTAAACACACCACTGTGTCTGGAATCACATCCTCATCCTCTGCCTCCAGTGCCTCATCACCTGTAACGTAAACAAAAGAAAGATGAGCACACATGTCAGCAGCACATACCACACACTTAGACATCACAACATCGACAGCCAACACATGAAGCAGACATGTCTCACACAACTTAAACTCTGACATGCATCCAGTGGCATTGCAATGCCAGGGTATCCCGAAAGCAGAAATGGGTGCATATAAAATGCGAAGCCTACACATGTACTGCATGTTGCATATCACCTGCATCACACACAACCTCTGGCAGGCACAGATCCAAGCCAGAAATGAGAGATGGCAACCAAGCGATGGCACGTAGCATAAGCATGGCAGAACACCCAAAAAGCCACAGCTGCAAGTGAAACCAAACGCACCATGACACATATAATATGCATGTTGACATGCAGCACTCAACAACCATCACCAATACAAAGTACATGTGTCACAGGATGCGCCTACACTAGTGCGTTTCTACACAGTGAAGGGATGAACATGGGAACATACATGCCAGGTCACTTTGACATAGCAGCATTGAGTAGGCATGTTGAAAGCCGGAACATGGTACAGAAGTGGGTGGGTGCAGTGCATGTGTACCGCCTCAACTTCCAACATCAACAGGTACATAGTGATATCAATCTCTAAACATGACGGCAGTGTAAGGACAAGTACAGCCACCATGTGCAAAGTGCATGCACTGGGCTGCATGGATACAGTGAAGCCCCCATCACCCTTTGGGGAATTGCAGGGAGGCAGTGCATGGTAATGAAAGGTTGACCAGAGAACTGTGCATTGGCAGACACTGTTGGCATGCGTCAATTGCATCTTGTCAGTCAAATGACACAACAGCAGATGAGAAGTGGACATTAAGCAGGACACAGAGGAGCCATCAGTAGTACACCCATGCATGCAGAAGCCACGACACCAGTTGAACGGAGGCAGGGGGCCTCTAATAGGGTGAGGCATGTGCACGACACAGAAGAGGAGACCCTAAACTTTGTGTGATGAGAGACAGACCCAGAATGAACATCAAATGAATGACCAAATACCATGACATTTATATTAACCTGGAGACGTACTACGATGATCAGCCTGTCAAAGACCCATAGGGGCATACATGGAATGCACATGGAGCATGAATGGGCACTCATGTCCACGGGGAACCACTGCCATCTGCACAGTCCGAGTGAGACGCACTGCACCAAAGACAAAGGATGTACACCACAGTACGTGTTTTGCAGGTTTGCAGAGGGAAGTGTGCATGTACACAGGAATGGGGAACATGCAATTGCAGTAGTCCAACATGTGACTCACCAGTGCCCTGTTGAAATTGAGCAGCCGGGGGTTTGATAGTCAAGGAAGCGTGCCCGTGAGGAGGACCTCCTTGCAGGCTGTCCACACATACACAGCAGTCATGTGATGAGATAGGCCGAGTGCTGAGTGCAACAACACCACAGGCTACATGCAGACATGTGAGTGAGCAGGAACATGTACTGGAGAGGCAGCCGAGTGACGTGCATGTGAGTAGGGTGCATGTGTGGTAATGAGGACTGTCCTTGTGTGCATCACATATCCTGCATGCATCACAACAGGCACGCATCAGTGAAGCATTGCATGACTCACAGCATGTAGTGGCAGTCAACCACAACACATCACACAAGCCAAATAAACATGTCCTGGACAAACATGCATCAACACTCACCAGACGATGCATCATAATCCATCATCTCTCCCACTCCATTTATTAGTTCTGCCTCGATGAACTCTGCAGCGATCGCCTCATGCCGAGTGAGTGCATCCTCCTCTAGTGCTGGCCCACTGCCAGTCACCTGAGTTATGGCATAATTGAAGGCACGCTTTTTTTTGCACAGCGTCGGAGGTCATGCCAATGCTTGTAGCAGTCTTGAGCTGTGCGCACCTGAAATCCCATGGCATTCACACCATCCGCAATATGCTGCCAGTGGACCCATTGCTGGGCAGGCATACTATGGCACTGTGGGCCCACCAGTATATCGCGTTCATGTGCTGACACGTAGCCCACAAGGAAGTCCAGTTCCAGCTTGTTGAAAGGCTTCTTGCTCATCGTGCCGTGTCTGGGGTCCCTGCCTCTTGTGCAGAAGCATACTTCCTACTCTCAGCCGGTGGTACAGACACTGAGTGGGCCAATTTGGCCCTGATCAGTAGGGGCAGTGGCGCTGGTGGACTGGACCAAGGGAGTGGTTGGCGGAAGAGCCAGCGGCTGCTGGCTGCTGTTGCCAGGGCCCAACGCCACATCTGCTGCAGTGCCAAGGTCTGTGACTGACACAGTCCTGGCTGGCAGACTCACAGCCGGGGTGGTATTGGCTGCATCTGCCCATGCAGTTACCACCACCTGGCTGCTTGGGGCAGCAGATGTCACCATTGCCCCAGATACGTGTCCCTGGACACACGTGGCCTGTGCTTCCTGACCACCTGAAATTCTGCCTGGGAGTCCTCAGGTTCCAATGCACCATGCGCTGGCCGTCCCCCAGCCTGGGTGGTGGTTGCCACAGCTGCACCTGCAGCTACCACTACCAGTGGGCCCATGACAGCAGATCTAACTGAGTGTCAGATCATATGGGCGCCTGGGTCGGATGCAACAGCTGCATCTCCCGGAGCCGCAGGGGGTGGTGGCATGGCTGCACCAACACGTGGCTCAACATCCTGCCCCAGTGGTGCACCCCTGCCTCTTCCCCCTCTGTGGCCATCCTGGCCACCCTGGACTCCCTGTAACTCCTGGTCACCCCAGCCACGTCCCCGACCACGCACAACACTGGGAGGATGCCCAACTTTGCCACTTTTTACCTTTGGTGGCCTCCCAACCATGGCACAGATGGTATATTGCCAATGGGAGGTGCACTCAACAATGTCCTGGGCAATTGGGGTGAAGGAGGCAGGGTATGTGATGTTAGATGCACCCCTGTGCTCCTGCAAGGCTGTGTGTGACCCCTGGTGATAAATGATGGGTCACGCAACGCTCAGGCACCCCAAAAAATGATAATAAATGTGCACGCAACCCTCTGTAGCCCACGTGCGTGGAATAAACTTCCCGCAGTCCGCTGTGGCACCCAGGGACATAAAAAATGCATATGCGTGGAAGACGCAGGCTACTATGACCTTGAAAACGGGTATGCGATGCACAGGTGGAACCACAATGGGAAAAATTAGCGTGCGCGACTCACCGTCTGCCTTGCGTGGAAAAGAAAAACACACGCGATTGTGCGCATAGGCAAACCCCCGCCAAAAGAAGAAGTACGACCTCTATCCGCTGTGAAGTAATCACGTGTGAAACCACAAGAGGAGTTAACACATGCGTCGGTCTCCACAAAAAGCACATACAGCGAACTGCTTACCCACGGGACCTTTAACCCCTGCCAAAGGCCAAAGGCGACGCCCGCACACGTAACGTCACTCGCACGCTTACGGCCTAAGGGTTTTTCCTCGGATTACACTCAATCTCACACTGACATGCTGTTTCTGCATGTGCGGATTCACTCTGCATCAAGCTGGCCATGCGACAACACACAGAAGACCACGCTACGGCCCAGTAGGCCATTTACCTGCCCCCCAGAACCTCAGGGAGCCTCCTACGAGCCATCTGCTGCTGCCTGCCTACCTGCTGCCAACATGCCCTGCTATTTGGTGCCTGGACATCAGCCATCGCCAGGGGTCCAGTTGCTGTGACCACCCCTGCTGGAACAGAAGACTCCCGACTGTTGTTCCATCGCTCCACAGCCCAGCCCCAGGACCCAGTTGTCCACCCACACCTGCTTCGGGGGTTGCCATGTCAGGCCAAACTCCGTCTGAGACCAGTGGCGACCCCCCGGCAGAGAAACAGAGGGCTGCTAACTTCAGTGCAAAAGAAGTTGGCATCCTGGTGGATCAAGTCCTGGGGCAATATGATGCCCTCTTCGGACGAGCACGGGCCTACAAGGATGGACGGGAGAGGATCTTGTTGGACATCGTGGGTGCCATTAATGCGGAGGGAGTGGCACCCCGCGACTTGAAACACGTCCATAAGCGCTGGGAGGACTTTAAGTCCAGGACCCTCAAGAAGGCCTGGCGCCTCTTGGACGCAGCAGAAGCAGTGGGGCGCTGGGTCCTGCTCAACACCAACCAGATGAGGGTCCTGGAAAGCATTCACCCAGCGCTACACCTCCAGGTCTTCGAGATGCAGACCCACCCGTCTGGAGTCGAGCGGTATGTGTCCATGCATTCTCATTCAACAGAGTAGATGTTGAGGTGTGGCAGGAGTCTGCAGCTTGCACATATGTCTGACATGGCCCATGTATGGATGTGTATGTGCAGGGACATGACCGTGCTGCATGTGAGTCCAGTCATGTGTGCTGCACATCAATGGTGTTTGTGTTCCAATGCATGATATACAACTGCATGTGAAGATGCACACATGTTTGCATGCCTGTGTATGTACTCGGCCATGTTTGGGGTGTGACACATGGATGCTCGTCCCACCTTCATGAACGTGCACGGTGTACATGTGTGTGTGTCTTTTTGGTATGTGTGTGACTGTGAGACGCCATGGATGCATGTGACACAGACATCTAGGTACCCGATTCGCAGATGTGACATAGTTGACGATGATTGCATTGTGACAGGAGGTAAAGATGGCCAGATGCATGTCTATCTGGTGGCGTGTGTGCATCTGAATGGCATGCTCCATGATGCTTGTGACGTCATGCCACCCTTAGGATGTTCATGCAGTTCCATGTGAATGGATGCAGATGCCTGTTGCACGTTCCCTGCTTGTTTGTGCATGTGTGTGGGTTCAATTGACCTGAGTGATGGGGAGTGTGATGCCGTCTGTGATGTTTGACGCTGCCACTCATGTGCAATAGTTATGTGACTAGCAGACCATTGTACGGTGTCCTGATGCCTGTGTTCTGTCTCTCCCTGTCTGCAGCGTCAACTGATGAAGAGGGCGGAGACGGTGCTGTGGGACCCAGCGGCAGGGATGCCACCGCCAGCCAGAGACTCAAGGCCCTGCCCCCCTCCCAGGTAATAATATCTTCCGAGAGTGAGGGGACTGGTGCCGCGTCCATGGCCGCAGCTGCCGAGGGAAGGTCCAAGAGGCCAAGGTTGGATGTGGACTCCTCGGCAGAAGAAGGGGCAGGTGAACACCCCAGGGGCATAATACAGAAGACGGCACAGAATCATCCAGGTTGGTGGGGGGTGTGGTAGAGGAGGAGGCCATATCAGACACACGCATGGGGCCTGGAGGGGGTGGTTCCACTGGTGCAAATGGTGCAGTCCAGAGGCGGAGGCAATGGCAGGAGGCAGCACAGGTCACCGTGGAGGTGCCTGTGTGTAATCCTGTCCCTGATCCTGTGACTGCATCATCCTGCACCAGCAGGAATGCCTCTGTCCAGGCCTGTTGGCAGGTAGGGGATGTGTCTACGTCAACTGACCTTACTCTACCTGCGGACATGGCAATCCGTGACAGGGTGGAGCCTGTCCTAGTCGGTGTCAAGTTGCGCACACAGGGGATTCGGGATGATGTGCGTTGTTCCAGGCAGGACAACGCACATAATTTCGACCACCTGTGTGCCCGCGTCGACTTGCTAGGACAGGTCATTGGCACAGGGTTCCTCCATGTGCTGGGTGCTCTTGCGACCCCCTTCTCATCTGCACACCCTATGCGCCAGTCATCCCCCATGCCGTCTTCCTGCCCGTGTGCTACCTGGGCAGCCTGTGGACCTGCCCCATCCACCGCGGCCAGGCTGGTGGAGATCACATCCCTGCCACAGTCGGGAATCGGAGGATCTGCAGAGGTGGTCACCCCAACAACTGGACCCCTGCCAATGGAGGATGTGCAGGCACCTCCGAGCAGGGCACGTGCACGGCAGCACTGGGGGATTCCATCGTCCCTTAAGCTGTCATGGTGGGAGAGGCACATGGCATTGGTGCAGCAGCAGGCACGACGTGGGAGGCATCAGCACTCGGGGCCAATAACATCCTGGGGGGCAGGCATCGGCCGAGGGGCAGGAGGACCTGGGACTGAGTGTGTCTTCCGTGTGGCAGCGGTTGGGCCAACATATCGATGCAGAGCGGCGGCGGGCAGAGAGGGCACGGCTCACGATGGTCAGGGCATAGAACTCCATGCGCCGGTTATTGAGGCGGGAATCGTTCCTTGAGGAGACTTGCAGGGAGTTGGTGGAGGCCAATGGCGACGTCCCTGCGAGGCCTCGAGGACAGAGCCCAGGCCCGCCTACGGGACATCAACATGGAGTTTGATGATGCCCTGGCCAGAGACATAAACAACAGAAGTGAGCCGTAGGACTAGCCTGCCGCCGGTGTGAATAGTTCTTTAGGTATAAGTTTCCTTTGTTTTTGTATTTAATTTGGAGTTATTGGACATTAATCCACTTTTTGTAAATAGTTGGATTTTTGATGGACCTTGTTCCTGGACTGTTCATTTTTTTGGGGATCATGGACCCTTGTGGACATTACCTGTACATAGATGGATGTACTTTGGATTTCATTTTTATTTTTGCCATGAGGTAATGGTTTTTTAATTGAATTTTTCATTGTGGATATGCGGAAGTGGTGAAGGACAATGGACCATATTTTTTCTTTGTCATGTTTTTAATGGATTTCTTTTCACTTTCTGATTATGTTTTCATTTACATTTTCATTATTTGTTTATTCATAGTCATGACTCTTTTTTATTTTGTCATATTTTTTATATTTAATACATTTCATTCATGTCCACTGTTGTCGTCTGCTATTATTGTCTTGACGAATGTGTCAGTTGTCATTGGCTCAGTCATGTGTCACTGCTGTGTGCCCATGTTGCACATGTCTAGGGGTGCATGCACGTGTGCTTCTGTGATTGACGTGGGATGGGCACGTGGTGGGGGTGGCAATAATGGATGGTCGAGGATTTGCATTGTGGGGGGTTGATATGGGGTTACATTTGGGTGTGCATACAATGCTGGGGTCTGTGTTGCCATCACCGGGGTGGGGGACATGAGTCGGGGGCTACTTGCAGGTGTCCATCACTGGTGGGGGGACATGAGTTGGGGGCTGCTGGCAGGTGCCCATCACTGGTGGGGGCAGATGAGTCGGGGCCTGCTGGCAGGAGCCCATCACTGGTGGGGGGACATGAGTCGGGGCCTGCTGACCGGTGCCCATCACTGGTGGGGGTGGAGGGACATGAGTCGGGGCTCGCAGGTGCATGGTGCCATGTGGGCTGCCTGCGGGGCATGGTCAGGGGTGATGGGCTGCCTGCGGGCATGGTCAGGGGTGATAGGCTGCCTGCGGGGCATGGGGTGGGGAGTGGATGGGGGAGGGCTTGCGTACCCCGGAATACACGTACTCCGCTCCCGCCAGTGAAATTGTGTGAAAAATGCACTTGTGTACCCCAGCATACACGTACCCCGCTCCCGCCAGAGAAATCGTGTGAAAAACGCACTTGTTTACCCCAGAATACACGTGCCCCTTCACGCCAGCCTAACCGCATGAAAAGCACACTTGCTTACCCCGGAATACACATACCCCACTCGCGCCAGCCTAATCGCGTGAAAAGCGCACTTGCGTACCATGTAATACACGTACCCTGCTTCCCTCTGTGAAATTGTGCAAAAAGCGCACACGTACCACCAGATTTGCACACCCGCATGGTGAGGAGCCACATACACCCCCTGCAGATAGCCCACACAACAGAGGACACCCCTACAACCCTGTCCATGCCCCGCAGGCAGCCCACACCACAGGGAACACCCCTACAACTCTCCCCATGCCCGCAGGCAGCCCACACCATAGGGGACGCCCCTACAACCCTTCCCATGCCCCGCAGGCAGCCCATCAGCCCTGACCATGCCCGCAGGCAGCCCACACCACAGGGGACACCCCTACAACCCTCCACATGCCCCGCAGGCAGCCCACATCACAGGGGACGCCCCTACAACCCTGTCCATGCCCTCAGGCAGCCCATCTCCCCTGACCATGCCCCGCAGGCAGCCCACACCACAGGGGACAACCCTACAACCCTGTCCATGCCCCGCAGGCAGCCCACATCACAGGGGACACCCCTACAACCCCGTCCATGCCCTGCAGGCAGCCCACACCACAGGGGGGACTTTTTCCACGTGATTTGCCTGGCGCAGGCGGGGTACGCATATTGCAGGGGGTGCGTGAGGAGATTTTCACATGAGTTGGCTGCCTGTGCACGGTACGCGTATTTGCGGGGTTACGGTAGGCCTTTTCCGCACGATTTTGTAGGCGTATTTAAGAGGGTGGGCGAGTAGATTATCATGTGTTTTGGCTGCCGCAAGTGAGGTACGCGTATTGAAGGGGGTGCACGGGGAGATTTTCATGCGTTTTGGCTGCTGCGAGTGGGGTACGCGTATTGAAGGGGTGCACGAGTAGATTTACATGCGTTTTGGCTGCCGCAAGCAGGCTACGCATAGTTTTTCATGTGATTGTAGGGGACTGTAGGCTGGTCCAGGGTTAGCGTGCCCCTTTGCGCTGTATTAGGGATTTCTATGGCTTTTTCTGGCACAAGGGGCGTTCTTGGGGGCGTAACTGGGGCTGCTGGATGTTTGCTGCGCCACTGCTGCAAATGGCTTGGGAAATCCATGAATAGGCGGTGCATGGAAATTGGATTTAGCGCACGCGGCTGGTGCACGCTGGCGCACGCTCCCTCTCGGCACCCGCCGCGTGCGCTACTTCTACGTGAAAATCTATGAATTACCCCCAGAAGGTTTTGACATAATTAATGATTTTACAATATGCAAAGCTTGATGGAAACATATAGTGTAATCTTGGCACGTGAGCCTTGGCAGTAAAAAGCATATATTCACTGAGTGCTTCTGATTTAATTCATTTCATGATTACTTGAATGTGTTTGATGGGTGGGCATGAACTGAAATGCTAAGTGAATTTTGATGTTTGTAACATGCCTTTTTGTTTTCTCAGCAGCCTATTCATGTAATGTTTTTCCAAGGGCATGTACTTTGGATGCATTCATACAGAAAGAATTGATCACGTTCAACTGTTAGGTTATCATTTTATTAAATCAATGCTTGCTTACAAATAATATTTCTATGTTTTCTTTCAAAATTAATATATTATTCGAAAAAGAAAGTGAACATGTCTTCAATTAAACGGGTCAACAAGATGGGTAATGTTTATATTTTATTAACAACTGGATAATTCATTTAAAGCCTAGACAGGTTTCTGTTGAATTTGACTTGAAGTATGTAATCCCTTCATTTTGCAGATTGGGAGGAGGCATGGGTTTCAGGTCTGGGTGAGGGGATGGCATGGGTTTAAGAGGGAGCCCCAAGGCAGTCTGCGCCCTGGGCCCCAGAAACTGTTAAGATAGCCCTGACTGGAGCGAGTCTGTCTCAGAAAAGAGCCACAGCCCTGCTAGCACGAGGGTGCGGGCAAACACTAGAACAGAAACTGGAGCATCACCCCCTTCCTTCAGCCCACTGCAGCGAGGAAGCCCGGATACCACGAGAAACTTGTGACGCTAATTGGGCGGCCTACTTTCCCAGAGGGCTGCTGGATAAGGAAAGTGGGTCAACCATCTCGTAATCCATCCTGCCAAAGAAATGCGCATTCCTTACGGCATTGCCTGGATTCTTTAGTGTGTGCATCCAAAGGTATATAGTTCTGCTCTTTTATGGTTCTGTAAATAAATCCCGTTTTCTCGCTGTCTTTACTTCATCGTATTCCATCCCTAGCCACGCATTTTCTGCAAAAGAGAACCATCTAGTTATGTAAACTGGCTTCTAACGAGGCCCGTGGGAACCTGCTTAGTGGCCAAAAATAACTACTGCGGGATCAGAGAGATCTGCCCTGACACATGCTGACACGCGCTGCCAGGAACCCGAGTGCCCTACTTGTGTTGTGATTGCTCTGTGTGTGGTGCTTCTTTTTCCCAGAACAAGAGAATGGGGTGGTATTGGTCCTGCTTACCAGCCAATAAAAGAGCAGGAAGGCGCGTGTAGGCATCTTAGCAAGGGAGCCTGCTGAATGGCAACCCTGGGTCTATATACCACACTTGCAAGTACCAGGGAAATACCATTCAGGGTTTAATCACAGCACGGGACGAGAATACCACAGGCAGCAAAACAATGGGGGTCCTTTTATAAGAAATGATAATTGCATGGAGGGGGCCACCAGCGCTTGTATTTACATGCTGTTGGACCCCCTCCATGCAAGTTGTCGCATTTCCAAAACAGAGTGCACAGGCAAATAGTGAAAACCGGCCAAATCGCCTGCATGCCTTCCTTCTACACTTCATGTTGGATGCCTGCCATTACTACATGGCTGGCAGCATTTATAACGGATTGCGTGGGCTGTAAATCCAAGAGGCGTTGCAAGGCAGAGGAGGAATGCGCGGCAGAAACGTCAAATCCATTTCCTGCGCCGTCTAAACATCCAAAAGCCATTATAACCACTGGCAGGTCGTTTTCCGGATCCCATGGAATGAAAAAAGTGCCGGTAAAAGTGACTGGAAACTTTTACCCCATGTTATCCGATCTACAGAATTGTTAGTTGTCAGGCAGGTTTGGAGGGAAAATGTGAACATTCCACTGAGGGGACCTTTTGCACAGAAGTGCAAGCATACGTGGTTCCCTGCAGTGCAGTTATAATGTTTTTTTAAATGACCTGACCAGATTCTAAAAGTAAGGTGTAAGTGGCTTACACCTTCTTGTAAGGGTGCAAAAGTAGGAGACTGACACACAGGTGTCGTGTTTCTGGTTATAGACTTTTATTTAAACCAATGGGAAAGGAAAACCCTCCCTATCCCTATTTCTCAGAGGGGTTTCCCTGCATCAAACAAAGGATTGTGTCAGGATGTCTTGTCAGTAGCAAATTGTACACCATTGTGTCAAAAACCTATTGCCTTTCCTTAAATCCTACTTCAACTGAGGAAAAGGAGGTGATCTTCTTAGTCCAATAGAATGGCTCCTTTCTTCTGGACAACGCCTCAAAAGTTCACTTGTGGGTGATGAAAAGAAAATGTTCTTCATAAATGTTCAAACCAAAAAGTCTCAAAAGGCCCTTTAAGATTGGCCTACTGCCAATTGTGAGTAGTCAGAAATGCTAGGCGGACAAGAAGATAGTTTTCTCACAAGTAGGCATTTGATCAAATAATAAGTGAGAGAAAAAAGCCTCACTTTCCCTAACCTAACGAGGATTTCCCTACCTGTCAAACTAAGACTAAAGGAAAACACTGTAATATTAAAGGATTAAAGGGTTTCTGTCCCTCACACTTATACATACAACAGAATCATACAGGTATCAAATGGCCAGGCAAATTCAACAAAATAACAGTTCTATTCGAACATAAACTTTGTAAACATATATCCTTGTAAACAGGGTCGGATTCCCTTCCACAGGATTAATGCAGGACCAAAGTTCCAATCAAAAAAGTTATTTTCCAATTGCAATACAAAGTTCATAAGTCTTTCAATTGGCACTTGGACTCGTTAAAGAAGATGTATCCCTCTTCAAAATATGATTGTTCGGAGTGTCCACAAGCTTTTGCTTAATAAACCAAAAAGACTTTGCCTTCACATTTCTAGTCAGTTTTCAATAAATCTTCTCTTCTTTGACGAACAACCACTTTCACATACCTTCTTTATAAACCATAATGTTGTGTCAGGATGGTTTTACCACAGTTCACATCATAACACGTTTATTAAATTTGCCACTTTTCTTCCACCACAGCCTTCCACCTCAATGCAGTACTTCATTGTCTTCTGCCTGGTCCACTAACCTGCCAGGTCTAACCACTAATAATCCCTTTCCTATTATACTTGCCTGCCAGGAGATATAACTCCTGTCACTACTACAAGTACTTTGTGGAGAGGCTTGCTTGAAAACTTTAGAAAAGTCTTTAGCTTTCAACATCATTGAGATTCACAACTTCTTTCATAGGGGTACCATACACATTGACATTGTTTGTTCCACTTATTTGTTTGGCACTACACATCGACACTATTCCACTGATTTGTTTGGCACTTGTAATGCAGGTTATATTTCTCTCCTCCTTGCTGATTGCTACAAAGAGGGTTTCTCTCCTGCCACCTTTGAGTTCCTTCCGCTACACGTCTCTTGCTCAAGTTTCTCTCTTTAGGAAAACTGGTTTCCCTTTTATTTATTATTGCCCTTCTTTGGCTTAGGCAATGCTAGTTATCATCTTCCCTTTCAAGCAGTCTCCTTCTTTGTGGACTATTAGGGAAACAGTATTCTCTTTTTATTTATAATTGCCTTTCTTTGACTTAGGCAATGCTGTCTTGTTCAGATATTGCCACCACTTAATTTTGGAAATGATGGTTATAATCTTTCTTCATTCGGTTTCTCTCAATATAAGTGTTACTCCAAAAATGCTTTCATTCATTAGTTCGGTATTCAAAAGTCTTATTTCCAGTCAGCTATCTATAACGGAGCATCCCGGGCCTGCCTAGCAGAGGCCAACTCACCGGTCTTTCCCTGTGCTTCCGTTCGACTTGCTGCTGTTTCAGCTTCTTCTTCTCTTGTCAGGACTTAGTCGTCTAACCGCTCTGGTCACTCTCCCGGTGCTCGCACCATCTGTACAAGGAGCCAGCTTCACTCCTTGCATACTCAGGTGCTCACCAGCCACCGGAACACAGTACAGAATTAGGAGTGTCCCTCTCTCCCATGGGACAGCCAGTATCCATACCACTTCCCGCTGCACAATCTCTGCACTTCCGATATCTATCTCCTACCACTCTCACAGAACCGCAAACCACTGGAAACACAGCAGCATTCCAAAGACCCTCTCAGGTGTGGGTCATTAGAACCACTAGAGTGCACACTACGGTTCTGGACCTCTGAGCCCCTCTTCCACATCTCAGTACTTAGATCATTATGGGACTTGAAGTCCATAATGTTTTGAGTTATTTTATCCTTATTTAATTCATTCTGTTTAAAGGCTTTATAAAATGTATCTTTAGGAGAGGGTTTTAAAGGAATTACTGGTTGGTTCTTGATTTTATAGCGCATACCCAATGGGGAATCATAACTATAAGCAGTGATGGTATTCATTCTCTGATTCTTACACATATCATTCCTATGTTGCCCATAACTGTCATGGCTAGTAAGACGATGCAGAGCAACACAGGTTTGAATCCCAGGTCCGTGCTTAGAAACCTCTTCAGTATTAAGCGTGTTATAAATAACCAATTATAACTATAAGGGTATTCAGTACTGATCAATTGGAAGATTTTGGAATGGGAAGCTTTACTATGACAACAAGCCATTAAGTATTCCAGTATTAGGGAAACCTTCTCCTCCGAAGAAGATAAATTCTGCGTCTCTCCTAACAGTCACCATATTCCCTTGGTGGTCTTATCCTGCCAGATGATGCACCCGGCTAATACCCCCCCAAACACACGGTTAGGATCAGGTAGCAGCTGCCTTACCCTGGCCACCTGGGAGGAGACTTTAAGCTAGGATTCTGTGAGGATGCCATAGGATTCATCACACAATACACAAGGGAAGGGAAGTCTTGTAACTTCACAGTGTTAGGTTTACCAATACTATCTCAGTGCCAGGAACAATGACTTCCTTCTCCTGGCTTTCACAATGCAGTTCGCAATGCCAGGGGGAATAATTCCCTTCCCCTTGTCTTTCTTGAACTTCTCACAATATCAAGGGAATGTCTCCCTTCCCTTGGCTTTTCTCGCAATGTTCACAAACACCAGGGGGAGTGACCATCTTCCCCTGGTCTCTCCTAGGCTTTGTTTCACCATCAACCTGAATTTTCACTTGGCCAGCTATTGCTATTACAATGTTCACAAGACTGTGTCAAGGGCAATACTTCCTTCCCCTTGCTTTCACTCTTGGACACACAGCTAACCTGACTCCCTTCGCTGTCGGGTACTGTGACTATGAACATCAATGAGGATGCTTCATTGGGTGCAGGTCCCATACCTACCTGCACAGTCTACCTGATATACTTGCCTGCCTGATACTATTATTATAAGGAGCAGCAAAGATGCTTTTATGGGTGCGATCCAGACTTGCATGTACCGTCCACCTGACATATGCTCTTGCCAGGTACTGTGACTATGATGATTGTTCTGGGGGCCTTGATTGCGTTTATGGGTGTGGGTCGCAGACTTACACCTTCTTCCTTCTCCGTTCATTCCACCTGGTTTACTAGCCTGCCAGGTACTGAGACAATGATTAACAGCTTGGATGCTTTCACAGCCTCTTATATTCTCAGGTTTGAGGTCCCAAACCTGTGACTCTTGTTTCCCTCCAGGTTCCCAGCTTCTACACCATTGCCTCGGGACCCTTTCACCTCTACCTGAACTTGAGTACCTATCTCTATGGCTCTATGGTCCACAGTAGTCTCAGGGCTTCTGTAGCTAATTTCCGAAGACCGCAGTGCATACAATCATGTCATAAATTCAAGGAGTGAACAGTTTACATCCCTGAAAAAGGTGCAACACACTCCCTACCTGGCCTTGTGAGAAATGGCTCCACAGCAGTGGTGGATATTTCCTACACCACCACCACAGTGTCCCCAGTCCTCAGTACCTGAATGTCATATTGGGCCACAGAAACAGCATCCATGATGGAGAGAGTGGTATCAGTGTCCTGGTCACCACGGTCATGCGGCTTTGCAGTAGGGCTGGAGGAGGGCAAGAGATCAATGGTGTCATCTGGTGGAGGCATAGTGTCATGTGGAGCATCTCTCTATTGTCTGTGTCATGTGTGTTGGCCAGGTTGACTTGGCAAAACAAAGAGGTGATGGCTTGCCCACTCCATGGTGTCATCACTGTGCCCATCATCGTCATCCACATCCTTCTCCTCTGATGCGTCATCTCCATATCCTGTGAATGAGAAAACAATGTCAGTGTTGCTGGTACATTTAACAATGTGGGCACCATTCACAAATACAGCACACATGCAAGATAGATAGTGGGAAGCGCTATGTATAGTCAACTTGATGTTTTGTATTGGACAGGTGTTACTAGGCACTGTGGTGGTACACATAAAATGGATGAATGTATTTCATATTTTGACCATGCTCATTTGATAATATTTCTTCATAGGTACAGCAGGATGTGCATTTGTTCTTCATTCCTGTTGGTGACATTACTCCAGCACATGCATCCACATTTTGATCATGGAACAGTGTATCATGAATAGCCCCATTCACAACATACTATGTTAACACTAAAGGTATGGATGCATACGCGACACTGCGTTCAGGCTGCCATAAGCCAATTCATGTTGCCAGTGGACATGGCCTAAGGTTCCATTCTACAACATCAATTTCAGGCATAATGGTCCCTTCTGTGATGAAGTCATTGCTCTGAACAGTACACATATATGTCACTAACTCCATGTTCTTGCTTCTTGTTGCAGCTATTAGTACATGCCTTAAGCAGCATGAGTGGGGATATGGAATGGATTTCTGTAACTTCTCACTGTCCCTGACAGGTGTTGATGGCATGTGCATTCTATGCAAATCCATGAGCCTATGGTTAAGGAAGGGCAGAGGAGGATTTGGGGTGGTGCTGCTAACCCTATCACATAGCCAGGGCCCCCTATTTCCCAGATGTCACCGCTGGAGTACATCAGAGAGATGTGGTCACATTCCTTTTTCTTTTTTCCCATGTGTGTACGCAGGTATAGATGCTGCCAATTGGTGGGCCACTTTCCACGGCCAGATCTGTCATCAAGCATTCAGCTAATTTGTTTAAGGGCATGGTGTTGAGTGGGTGCTGTGGGCATATCTCACTAGTCATGATGAGTGTGGAAATCGCATGTACTGATGCATGTATCGGTCATCTCTGCCCCATAATAATAAGGTGAGCATCATGGCGATGTTGGCATGGAATTGTTGTGTGGCCTTACAATCATGTCACTATTACCATCACACGCTCACGTGCATATTGACCTTATTGTATTGGGTGTGACTTGTGGGAGGGGGTTACTATGCATTTCATCGGTGTGTGGAGAACATGGGCCATCATTTGTACAGAGCGCAGTAGCATATACTAGCATATTGTGGACAAAGGTTTTTGTATGAGTTGTGCATCTCTAAGGCATCCTTTTTGTGTGGGGTCAGTGTCTGTGGTTTATGTGACAGGACCACCATCTGATTGAACAGGTCCATGTCTTCATGGTGCACTTGCATGTGTCTTCGAAGACGCATGATGTAGCATGTGATTCTAACGTCCTCTATGGGTGCATGATGTTTCACCCAGCACGTTGGGGCTTGGGGCCCATTTTGCCATTGTGAGTTAAGTTCAGCTTAATCTGCTGACCTGTGATTGATGCAGGTGTATAATCACTGAGGCAAAGGCCACACATGTCACAGATGTCAATGGACTCCATGCCACCGGTGGGGTGAAGAAGGTGTATGAGTGAGGGGTGTATGTTCTCTGATGCGTACCACCTTCATACCGTCATGGGATCTTACATTGATTGATTGATTGATTGATTTGTTTATTTATAGAGCGCCTTACACCAAGGCACTGTACAATGGAACAACTCATACAGTGAAGAACAATAAACATTGGTAGCAAAATTACATAATGAATCATTCGACAACAAAACAGTGCAAAAAGCAATTAACTGAGGGGGAGGGGAAGTGGAGAGGGAATAGGACTGGCGAGGGGGAACAGAGAAGGATAGAATGAGTGAAGAATATAAGGGAGGGAGAATGAAATGGGAGTGGGGAGAGAGGAGTTAGAAGAGGGAAAGAGGGGGGAGGAAGAGAGAACAGGGGAGGCCTTCAAGGAGGAGAGTGGAGGAGAAGGGATTTAAGGGAATTGCGAAATGAGGGAAGGGTCGTGGAAGAGCGGATTGAGAGGGGGGGTGATTTCCAGTGAAGCAGCATATATTCAATGTGTCTGGCAAACATGCTTGTGTATATATATGTTTGCTCAGGTGTGTACATGTGCATGTTGCATCTCATGTGCACATCTCCCCAAGTGTACAGAAGAAGTGCAGTATGTGCACACAAGCCTGTGCACAGTGCCATCGTGGAGATGTCTTAGGGTGCATAAGTAGTTGTCAGGTCTTCCTACTGATACACAGAGAGGGGTTCTCTTGGAGACGTGTGTTCATTCATAGATTGGTAATGGACTCTCACACACTTTAGTCAAGTGGGGTTGCCTGACTGTGACCCCTTTATGCATTTGACTCACCCTCAGCCCTAGTCTCTACTCCACTAATTCCCCTCAAGGACACTCACATCAATGACAGATAGCGCCTGCTCACACAATGTCTGCAGTTCCAATGGTGGTGGTAGGGATCCTCCTCCTGTGGCCAGGCCCTCCCTATGCTGTTTCACAACCAACTCCAGACATGTCTCTTGAGGTCCTGCCAATGCTTCTGGATCTGGACCACCTGCCATGGTGGTGTTGCGAAAACATTGACATTGTGCAAGATGGCCTGCCAGATTGTTGGAGTTGCAGGATCTTTAAATCTCCATGACCCACAAGGCAGTCAGCTCCTTTTGTGGCACCTTCAGCGTCTCATCAGTGAACTAGGTGCAGCATTGCTGTGGAATGGTCCCGGAGTGTGCACAGTGGTGTTGGGCATGGAAGGTGGCACACCGTCAGGCAGGGAGTTGCCAAGTGGTGACGTAGCCAGGAACAGGGCATTGGATTGGGGTTTGGGGGACATCAGAGGATGTGATTGAGGCCAGGTGTCAGTGAGTGGATGGTGGAGCCAGGAACATGGGGTGGTGTGTGGGCAGATATCTGGGGGCAACAGCAGACAGGGGGACCTCAGTGCAAGAGGGTGGGGGGCCAAGGATGCCTCGATGAAATTCGAGGGTACCCTGATCTGGCACCTTTCGGTGAGAAATTTTAATTTCAACTCGCCTTCGTCAGGGCGTCTTTGTAGACCCTGTGGGGTACACAGTATAGGTTTTATAGTCAACTGCCTGGAGTAGGTAGTGTACCAATTAACAGAGGCCTGAGTAACCTTCGTGGTCACTTACCCAGTGTTGAAGGGGTGAGTGATAGTCTCCAGTTTGCAGAGCCCCCGCTGATGTGGTGGCAGTGGGTTTAGAGGTAGTCAGAGTCTCATAGTATTGAGGTGTGGAACCTGGTAAACTTTCTGCGGTCGCCAAAGGGGTAGATGGTGTCCTTGCTGGAGTGCTCTTATGTCTGTTGAAGAGGCACAGATAAAACACTGTGATGGCAATGCCAGAGATGTGTGTGCACAGAATATTAAGAGACTGGTTGCAACTACCCACCATTAGTGACAGATCATATCACCTGATAATTGTTCCCCCCAGACCGCACATCCCCCACCACATGGCAACCGATCAGTTGGCTGATTGGATATGTGCTGCTCACTGCTGGTGCCAGAGTAGTTTCGGCAGCCAGGAACTAGGAGGATAGCACAACAAGCATTGGCAATGCCAACAGTTTGGGCTTTTGTGTAGGCATACGAAGGCACTTTCCAGGCACTGCTGCATTCGTATTAACTGGCTGTTGATGGTAGCAGGTACACAATGGTGCAGGTTCCTGGGTGTCTAATAGCAGTGCCTGCAAATGCCTAATATTTATACACAAGACAAAACTGTTGGCTTTGCCAGTGCTTGTTTTTAACATGACTTCAGCGAAGGACACGCATAGTGCTTGTAAACCGAGTAGCTGAAGGCAAACCTGGTTAAGACATTTGTATTACACCAGTAGTACATTTATTACTCCAATGAAGTCATCAAATCTCAGAAGACTACTTTGAAAAAACACTGACAGGTGCTTCGGGTGCAAAGTTTGATGGTAAGGCTTGACAGAGTTCCCATGAGGAGGTGTGCTGGGCAGGAACTGGGTGGGAATGGCCATAGGGATTAGCATGGCAATGGGCAGTCAATTGATGGGCAAATAACCAAACACCTATACGCTTTGTATCCCCCTCAAATGCCATTTGTCCCCATCTGTACTCTAATGCAATAGTGTTGGCTTATAGGTGGTGTTAAAGTACCACCTAATAGCCCAAACTGATAAACATTACTGATGACTGACATGGAGGTGCTTGTTTTGTCTGATGACTCCACCCCTCTTTGAAGTGAGCCAATCATTTGTCACTGTCCTCTCTGCCTTCCCTGACTGCTGGGTGTGGCCATGGGTACAAAAGCGAGTGAGTGCGACTGCGCGAGCCTCAGAGCCAAGCAGCATGAGGGCCCATGCTTTGAGAGGCGGCAGCCGACCGAGCATTAAGCGTGGCTAGATGCAAGTGGTCACTGCCTTTGAAATGTTTTCCGGGGAGGGCTACAGGGGTGTAGTACACCAGTCGGAGGAGGGGGGGATAGAGAGAGTGGAAGCAGGAGTAGTAGGTATGGGAAGGAAGTTGACAAGGGACGGCAAGCACTGGTCAAAGAGGAGGAGGTTGGGTTGAGGACCCTGAACCTAGATGGTGCCATTGTGATAGACATTAACGATGCACCTGGATGATGACAAGCCTGCCAAGAGTACTTCCCATCTAGTGACACCATTAATGGGTGAAGATGTGAGAGGAGACAGAGAAGGGATAAGATGAGAAGTCCAAAGATCTGGAGAGGTGACAGAAAAGAGTGTATCAGTGGAAATCTGTCTGGAAGTGCACTGACAGAGGTGTCTGCGTTAGATATGTCAGGGTTAATGGACAAGATGTCTTTTTAAAACTTTTTTTTCCAGGCTTCGTGAGAGAGGGCGGGTAGGTGATAGGATATCCGTTAGAAAAGATATGGGATATGGTAAGTGCCATAGGGGTGGCAGAGGATAGGAGGAAGATAGAAGAGGGGCTGCACAACACAGTATGAGCACAGGCTCACCAGGCGTCTTAGTAGCCAAGGGAAGTAAGAAAACAGATGTAATGGAGCACCATAGTACTGGGAAAAAAGGGTGCAGAGATGTTAAAAGACATCAGGATTCGAATTTGCACAAGAGGCACAGAATGCAATGCTAAATAGGCACAGAGATGTTAAACAACACACCATGATTTGAATTTACACAGGTGATACAGAATGCAATGCAAAGTGAATGCAGGGATGTTAAACAACACACCAGGATTTTAATTTGCACAGGAAGCACAGAATGCAATGCAAAGGGAGTGCAGAGATTTTAAACAACACACCAGGATTCGAATTTGCACAGGAGACACAGCATGCAAAGCAAAATGGGTGCACAGATGTTAAACAACACACTAGGATTCAAGTTTGCACAGGAAGCACAGAAATGCATTGAGAGGAAGGATTAAGTAAAACATGGAAGGCAGAATGGCATAGGAATACCTTGGTTCAACAGTTGTTTAGGTTAGTGGGAATAAAAGTGATAGCAATGTCGAGCCATGACTCAAAGGTATTCTTGATGGGTGCACAAGGTTTCAGAGACCCAGGTTTGTGGGGCAATAGGTGCCATGCTTGGTGGCTGTTCCATGTGATGCTGCAGGGGTGCAAGAAAAAGGGGGGGCTCAGAGCCTTCAAGGCTCAGACAGGCACAGACAGGGGCCTTAGTAGTGGCCCTTGGGAGGGGCTGGTGTTCACCTGCCGGCTTCTTGATTGGAAGAGATATAGGGTGCTGCAGCCAGTCACGGCAGCGTGAGGCTGAATTCCAAATGAACGAGCCCTCCGATGCGAGAAAGTAGAGTGGCCATTTTCGAGTGTACAGATTTGCTTAGTACCTATGGGCAACGTGGTAAAACAGCAAGATAAATGCTGATCGCAATGCCTATATCTGGTTTGCAAAAAAACACTTTTAATTTATGCAGCGCTTTCAATTATCAGTGGAACAAAAGCAGACAAGGAGAAAGGGCAGACAAGACAAACACATAGTTACAACTTTAACACCTATTTGTCTTACCCTGGCTTAGACCAGAAAGAAAGGGGGCAGTGGACTCCACTCTTTGCTCTATCAATCGCTATATAATGATTTGGCCCCTAAATATCAATGTCCATCTTGCCGTGCCTCCCCCTCCCCATTTCCAACAAGTACTGGGACGAGGAAGAGTTGACTGAGAATAATAAAGATTACCCATAGCAACAACATAGGGATACAAAGTGAGGCCTATCAACTAACACCTTTGAATTGTCCCACTTATAGAGTCAGGCAAGGTCAGGCACTTTTCCCCAACTGTGCACACCTGACTCCCATTAACTCTCACCTGCAGTATATAAAGGGTGACTCTGCCTGGGTCATGGAGCGAGCTGGGGTTACTGACTAGAACAAGGAGGCCAAGGAGCAGAATGCAGTCAGAAGACTCTGGCTTGGTGTGTGTGGAGGGCTGCAGCGTGGCGAGGGAGCCAGAGTGGGACAAAAGGCAGCCTATCAGCCTCGGTTAGGTCAGTGCTCGTTCCCCTGGGATGTTAGCGGGTTCCAGGGATGACTGAAGGTCAGGTGGTGAGACCCTGACCTCGACCCAAAACCCATTTGAACCTACTTCACCTGCGCGCCGGCGTTGCGCTACTGTGAATGAGTTTCATGAAGCAGAGAGAGAAACTCTGTAGCGTGCAGGTTGCCAGAGCAGGAGCGCTGTGAAAAAAAGAGCGAAAGCGGGAAGAAAGCAAAGCAGAACAGAAGAAAATGTAAAAGCAAAGCAAAGCAAGCAAAAACTGGAAAGCGGCAAGAGAAAGTGTCAAAAAAGATGCGCCAGAGGCGCAGATAGAAAGAATAGCAAGTGTTTTTACGTCGTGAAAGAAAGAGAGGGGCACAAGCAAACTGAAACTGAGAGAAAGACAGTACAGAGATGATAAGAAGGAAAATTGGCAATCATGAGAGGGTGAGAGCAACATGAAACTGAGAAAGGGTTGAAAGCAACCCAAAGGAAACAGAGGGTGCCTGAGAGCGTGGTGAGGGAGAGTAGGTGCAAGAGAGCACGAGTGAAAAGTAAAGAGAAGGATGCAAAAAGGACTCAAAGGTGAGAAGAAGGTTCAAGGGTGTAGAACAGGAAAAGAGGATGTGCAGGGCACACAACAGAAAAGGACAGAGTGAAGACCGGGAGAAGGTGCCAGCGCAAAGGAGAGGGGTTAGAGGTCAGAGTGGTAGCACCTGGGAGGAACAAAGAACCCAGCGTTCTCAAAAGTCTGTGATACTACCCCAATGAAAGAACTGTACAGTGAAAGGTATATCCTGACAAGAGGAACTTTTTTTGTTTGAAACCAGAGGGGCCTAGGCTTGGGGAAAGGAACCATAAGAGGCCCACTAAAGACATTGCTGAACTTTGTGAAGAAAGGCTTAGATTTGGGGAAGGGAACCCTGAGTGGCCTAACAGGAACCGTGTCTTTTTGTTTGGAACTGGAAAGATTGAAGCTTGGGGAAGGGAACCCCAAGAGGCACAAAGACCTTGTAAATTTTATTAGTTTGCTAAATTAAGTGAGGGAGCAGCCCCCTTAGAGTTAGGGCCAGATAGGCATTATGGTGCACCCCAATGATTTCTGCCTGATTGCCCTGAATGCCAGAAAGATGGAGATCCTCCTCATCGGCACACGTGTACCTCTCTTACCCTGCACTCTCTGGCTGGCCTGCCTTGGCCCTCTTCCTGCTCCCACCTGTGAGGCTAAGAATCCACACTCTCCTTCTATCCTCACGTGCATAATAGTATGGTAAATCGAGTTTGAGCACAATAATGGGAATGTCATCTCATGATATAGCTACTGAGCAGACCTCACCCTCCATAGATACTCCCGGAATGGTTGCCATATATCCTTAGGTCTTCAGCTGGGTGACACCATTGAAGTGTAGCCCAGCTCCCTTTTGTTTGCGTAAGTTAATTCTTTGAGACATACAGGTATGCATGGAGCTTCTTTCGATTTCCATTGGTTCAATATCATTTTTTTTGCAATTAGACAACCCAAATTAAAGAGGCAGCGTATTTTAACAGGAACCTTTCCAATATCTCCAAACAAGTACTTGGTGGCCGAGAGTGTGGGGGGAATGTCAGTGATCTCATATAGAGTGTCAGCAACTGTTCGCCATAACTGGGCAATCCGTGGGCAACTCCAATACATGTGGATGGAATCTGCGGTATCAGCACTGCATTTGGCGCATTCACTACTGGGCTTGGGTGCAAACCTAGCAACACATGCAGGTGTGTAATATAGCTGATTTAGTACCTTAAATTGTATCACCTGAACCTAGCATTCAGGGAGACTTCCCTCATCAATCGGCACCACCGTAACCATGTTCCGTCGTCCAATGCACTGTTTAAATCTATTTCCCATTTCCCTCTAGCATTATGAGTGAAAGTTTGAGTATCCTGACACTTCCTATACAGCTTGGATACCAGCCTACCGGGGTCTCTGCTGGACACCACCATCTCCAGTGGTTCACAGTCATTTGGTTAATTGAGGAATGAGGGCCATCGCCTCCGGACCGCTGCTCTCATTCTGAAGTACTGCAAAGACTTAATTGGGTTGTTGCCCAGCTTTTCAGAGAAGACTTCATGAGTGACGAAAGTCCGTCTGGGAAGAAATCATGCAACGTCAGTGTATCCCCTGGGTCCCATGCTCTCTGTATGTCCCTGTCTTATGTCGGGGGAAGGCCGGGGCAGTTCCATAGTGGAAGTGCCCCACTTTATGGAGCCGAAGCTCCAAGTTTTTTAAACAATCTTGCCCACGCCTTGACAGTTGTGCAGACCGGTTCGAACGTACAAGTATCTGCATGCTGGTTAGCAAGGACAATGGATTTCACGTCTGAGGAGGAGGCACTGTAGCTCTCAAGGGCTGTATGAATCGGGCTCTCTTGGGAGGAGTACCAATGGCCGGCGAACTGTGCCTGCAAAACAATATAGTATAGTTCAAAATAAGGGGCTTGTAGGCCACCGTGCTCGAACAGCCTCGTCGGTCCCTCCCACTTCATCCGCAGAGCTCCAGCTCCCACATGTAGCTAACAGCCAATGATCGTATTTTATCAAAGAATGCGCAACCCGGCCAGACGGGAATGTTGTTGAAATAATACAATAGTTTAGGGACCACTATCATCTTCAGTACAGACAGTCTGCCTTATAGTGAGGTAGGGAATCTGGCCCAGAGACCAAGCTTGTCCGCCAGTGCCAGCATGTATACTTCATGGTTGTCTGCAAGCAACGAGCAGTGAGAGCGAGAAACCAATATGCTCAAATATTTAAATTTATGTGGGACCCACCTGAATCCCAGGTGACATCGGTCAGGAACAGCTCAGACTTAGATTGAATAATTCGATACCCTGAGTGAGTACAGAATTTATGGATCTCCTCCAATAGTGAAGCCACATTTCTTTGTGCCGGATTTTGAATATACAACAATGCATTGTCGGCATAAAGAGATATTATTTGTGGCTGGCCAGCTATATGTAAGCCTCTGTGGGTGTGCCTAAGTCATAATTATGCATGTCAGGGGCATGATCGTCAACATGAAAATTAAGGAGGAGAGAGGGCAACCCTGTTGTGTACCGCAACCCATAACAAAGGCAGGTGAGAGTGTACCACCAGTGCGAACCATGGCAGTCGGGAGAGCATAGAGCAGCCGAATGGACTGTATGAAAAGACCTCCTAATTGTATCCGCTGGAGGACCGCAAAGAGAAACTGCCAGGAGACTGAATCAAAAGCCTTCTCAGCATCAAGAAAGGCAGCCACGGCCTGTGCACGTGGATTGATCTGAGAGGTAACGCCAAATAACCTGCAGAGATTGAGCA
Source organism: Ambystoma mexicanum (assembly GCF_040938575.1). Classification (NCBI taxonomy): domain Eukaryota; kingdom Metazoa; phylum Chordata; class Amphibia; order Caudata; family Ambystomatidae; genus Ambystoma; species Ambystoma mexicanum. The sequence continues at coordinate 451,078,129 of NC_090926.1, forward strand.
CCGTAGATCAGCCGCAAATAAACCCAGACTGGTCTGGGTGGACCAGGGACGACATGCAAGGCAGGAGATGAGAGATAGTAATTTACCAAATATCTTAGTGTCTGAATTGAGGAAGGAAAGCGGTCTGTACGAGGCCAGCTGTAATAACTGCCTCTAAGATCGAAGGAGGCAACTGACCAAGTTGGAGAGATTCCTCCCATACCTTCAGCAGCCTAGGGACAAGGATAACATAGAACTCCTTATAGAATTCAATGCCTAGACAGTGGGGGCCAGGGGCCTTACCAGACGGGAGCGCCATGATTGCCTCAGTTACCTCTGCATGAGTTAGAGGTTGGTTCAGTACCAGCTGCTCTTCCCGTGACACCGTGGGGAGTGGAATCTCGCTCAAATAGCTCTCCAATTCCACACTAGTGCACCCATCAGATTTACAGTATAGAGACCTATAATATTAGTGTAATTCACTGTCACTTGCCCAGGGAGCAGTAAGGAAAAGTCCAGATGGCCCCCTGATTCCCGTGATTTGTTGCATGCCTTTCTCCACTCTAATGGTGTCAGCCATAAACCGACTAGGTCTATCTGCCTCCCCATATCGCCTTGCCTAAGTGGGGTAATACATCAGGCGGACCTCCCCGTCAGTCAGTTCCCTAAATTTCAATACATTTCCTTTTATGAGACCCAGTAGTGCTCTATTGTGTGTGGTGCCATAGTCATTCTCCAGTTTTCTTAGGTCAGTTTCGAGGCTACCCAACTCACGCCTCGTTTCCTTCAGAGAACCCGAGGATACAGAGATCACATCCCCTCTAACCTACACCTTAAAAGCCTCCCAGACTGTGGAATGGCGCCAGACAGACCCTTTGTTTCTCTGGAAAAAATCTGTGACCCCTGTGCAGAGTGTTTCCAAAAAGACTGGGGCTAGTAAACATGAGGAGGGCATACGCCCGAGGGTGCCGGGGTAGCCAGACCCATCCCAAAATACTGTCAGTGTTACAGGGGAATGATCAGAGATTGTTCGAGGGTGAATACTACACCCGTGCCATGAGCGTGGCCGGGACCAGCCAATAGTCAATCCTGCACTGAGCGTTGTCTACCGACGAGTAGTAGGTATATTCTCATATACCAGCGTTGCGGTCTCTCCATGCATCTACCAGGTTGAGTTGTTGCATAATATGCAGGATTGTGCGACCATTGTTCATCAAATCACGCTGGGAAGCCATAGAACGGTCAAGCACACAGTCCAGGATTGAGTTGAAATCGCCACCCCAAATAATACGTGAGAGGGCTCCCCCTATAAGGATGCCTAGCACCTGGCCATAACATTCAGGGTCATCCAGGTTGGGGCCATATGTATTGACCAGTGTTATGTCGATACCAGACAATTTACCCCATAAGATCATGTACCTCCCCTGTGAGTCTGCGTAGCGGTTGGATCCCTGGGAGGGCAGTGAGAGGTGTATCAACGTCATCAACCCTCTAGCTTGCGAAGAGTAATTAGGATAGCAGCGTTGCGACACCCAGCTCGTGGCAAACCTTTCATTAAGAGTCCCTTGGGCATGTGTCTCCCGGAGCATCACCACTTTAGGTGCCTACCAGTTGATGTACGCAAACACCTTGCGGCACTTGATTAGATGGTTTAGGCTCCAGATGTTGCAAGTCATGGATGAGATCTTATTGTCCATAACGACGTGGTTGTATTAAGTGAGGGCCCAAACACACATGAAGAAAAACACAGGATAATACTGAGGTGTGTAAATGAGGGACAGTCTGCACTGGATTTTAGTGAGAAACCTAAGAACATGATAACAAACAACTTTTGAACCACCAGGAACGCTGATTCTGTCGTTCGCCCCAACTTGACGCTCATACAACACACCACCCACATCATCACCCTGAACTTGATGATGGACCCCCCTTAGCAACAACAGCTAGAAGGCAACCCCTTAGGGCGCGCTGTGAGCAGTGACAGGTACCACTTAGGAGGCTGTAGTGTCCGCGACCGTCCCCAGAAAAACGAGGATTCTATGACCATTTTCAGCACTATGAAGGGGGGCCACATTGAAATGCCCAAAGTAATCAGTAATTGTCCATTATATCAGGATCATGTTCATCGTTGTGTGGGTGGGGGCTGCGGGCACCCCCGCCATACCGCCTTGGAAGAGGAATTGAAATGGAAGCTACTATGTAGGCCGTGGCATCAGCTGGTTTTTTTTCGAAGAAGTGAGCACGCCCACCATGTTGGATGCGCAGCTTGGCCGGGTACAGTAGTGCATAGGGGACTTGTCTCATGCGCAGCAGCCTTTTAACTGTATCGTATGAATTACATATAGCTTGCACATTGGCAGAGAAATCCGGTTATGTGTGAATATCAAAGGATTCAAATCGCATTGCACCCTTTTCCCTGGCCAGGCGCATAATGAGATCTCTGTCCTGATAAATAAGTAGTTTAGCCAGGGTAGTGCGACAGGGGCCCCCGGCTTGGGGACAGGAGCCAGTACACGGTGTGTCCGCTCCACCAGGAAGTGCTGGGAGAACTTTGAGGGGTCGAACATTGATTTCAACAAGTTTTTGACAAAGGCTCCATCAGGCCCTTGCAGGCCGCCTCAGGGATCCAGATGAATTAGATATTATTGCGCCTGGAGCGCGATTCCAAGTCCTCATATTTATTACGGATCTTGTTGACCTCTTGTTGCAGGAGCGCTATATCGCGGTCGTGCTTGTGACCTTATCTTCTGTGTTGCCAATACGCGCCACCGCCTCCGCTATGCGGGCACCCTCCTTCTCCAACTTGGATTTCAGGGAGCCTATGGTGGAAACAATGTCGTTCAATTTCATGTTGACCGCCATGAAACCATGTTACTTTGCCGCCAGTGCCGCCGTCGCATCTGAAACCAAGGGCTGGTCAATGACAGCCGCTGGCTCAGCGACTCCAGATGATTTGGCGGGGGTGTTAGTGTAAGAATACATTGGGTCTTTTTTCTTGCTCCCGGACCCTTTCGTCATTCTGCCTCACTATAGAGCTGAGGTGTGGTGAGCTGTTTGGGCAGAGTCATCAGCGAGTCCCAGGGGAAACAGTGCACGGGATTGTGTCTAGAGGGGTGAGAACGCAGTTATCTGCCAGTAGAAGGTCAACCTACCCACTTCTTTGGAGTTGTATCCACTAAAGCGTGACTGATGGATGCCCGCCGACAGTCTCACAAATAGAGGAAGCAATGATAACTCCACAGCATTTTATTTGAGGCCCAAACTGTTATGTAACAGGATTCTACAGGCCCAGGCAGGTGTTCTGCAGGTCAGAGTGCCCCCTGAAAATCACTCAAGCAGCAAGCGAGGCGTGCCCAATGTGGTGTAATTTCATCAGTGTACAGCCCATGGGCTGGGGGCCGTGCACTCCAACAAACCCTCCGGAGGCCCAGTGCAGGTTTCAATGGATGACTATGCAGGATCCAGTCGTATGAGGCTACTAGCACCCCATAGCGCAGATGTTGGTGAGCTGACAGGGAATTGAAAGTTGTTCCAGAGTCGGCCTCTGCACCATTGGAGTTTGCACAAGGTGGCTGCTTCTTCCTGTGATGGTGCCAGGGGCAACTAGAGGCCAGCGGCAGGATCAGCCGGCGCAAGGGGATGGTGCATCCACCCCGGGCACCCCTGGCTGCCGTGGTATTCCCATAACGACCCCAAGGCCAGGCAAGGAGGGTGGCACCAGGGGGCTGCGGGCGCCGAACCCACCGACACTCTCTGCAGCAGCCGACAGTCCCCAGACGTTGGAGACAAAAGGGGAGAGGGGTAGAAGCACAGCAGCACTCCCGCCGTCACTCCCTGCACCAAATGGAGTCACACTGTGTCGGAGACGAAAAGGTGGAAGAGAGGGGAGGTGGCAGGCGGCGGAGCAGGCCCCGAGCCCACACGCACCTTGCCCGGGCCGGCAACTGAGAGAGAGGGAGGGTGACCAACGGTATTGAGGGACTGGTCGTTCAAGGGCATAGTACGGGTGCCAACTGAGTAAATACAGTGAAGTCGCTTGTGTTACACCTCCACAGTTGTCAACTCAGTGCACAGGGTTGATCACCACAGGCCCTGGTGGATGGCAACATGGGCATGCCCAATTGAATTGCTAGTCGGCTGCAGCACTGTTGCTAAAGTCAGACCCAGCGCACAATGTTATGCAGGGCAGCCTCCGTTAGGTGCGACAGCTTCGGGATCTCTTCGACTGGGCAGGCAGGCTGGAAAGTCAGGCCGACAGGGAGGCCCACAGCCGGGTGGGTCCTGGTGGGATTTGGAGCACCAGCCACTGCCGGGGCAAAACGCACCACCCGGCGCCCAGTTCGGGCGACAAACTAAAAGGTTATGTCAAGGCCACGCTATGGACACCGATCCACTCACGATGTCGCGGCCATATACTGTTGTCACAGGATGCAGGGCCACCGGCTCTGGGGGGGAACAAGGTGCCCCCTAAACTCTGGCCGCAGTAAGCATCAATGCAATCTGACTGGGGGTCACCGACAGGCCCCAACCACTGTCCCTCTCCCTCATGTAGATCTCGCCCGGCGGTGCCCGGGAAGGAGTCGTGCAGCTCAGGATGACGGCGTGAGAAGGTGGGTCACCCAGGCCTCACCACTATTCCAGCCAGGTCAGCCTGGCCTTGCTGCCCACTCTGCACAGCCATGACTTGGTGTAAGTACCGGGCCACAAGTGCTACACACCCTCCGGTTCAGACGGCAGCAATCAATACATCCCAGTAGTGGATATTTGCAGGATTAATTCAAGATAAGGATAACGTGGGGCCGGAGCTCACAGGTTAGGCAGCCATATTCCAGGCTGCTCAACAGCGCCCCCCATATCTGAGGTCTCTAAGAGGTCAAACTACCAATTGCCCCCAGAAGCTCGCTGTCTCTAGAGCTCTGGTTCTCTCTAGGTTTGACTACTGTAACAGCCTCTTTTTAAATCTGCCTGCCTCTACTCTCTGTCCTCTCCAACTCATCCAGAACAAAACTGCGAGACTTGTCCTTGGCCTCAAGCCCAGGGATCGTATCTCTCCAGCACTGAAATCTCTCCACTGGCTTCCAGTGGCTGCAAGGATCAAATTGAAGACTCTTTGCATTGTCCACAAGGCCTTCTGTGGCCTGGGACCAAAATATCTCCAGTGTTCTCTTCTGAAGTATCTCCCTTCTTGATCACTTCGCTGTTCCACCTCCAACTTCTTGAGGGCCATTGGCTTTTCCAAGCAGACCTCTCTCTTCGACTGGCATCTCTCTCTCTGGAACAGCCTCCCTGCCTCTCTGAAACTTGAGCAGAACCATCTCCGGCTCCGGAAGCGGCTCCGGAAGCGGCTCAAGACTTTCCTCTTTGCTTCTGCCTTCTCTCTTCCTCTACCCTGCTGATCTCCAATCTGATACTGCACTGGTTACCTGGCTACCCTCTGAACCTCGGGCCCAGGTCCCTGTCCTCCCAGATGCACACCTGCACTGCCACTTCACAACCTTGCACTTGGGGCTGTATCTACAACCCTACAGTCCCCCTATCTGCACTACCTACTCACTTGCTACCTGCACTTAACCCTTGCACTGCTACCTGCTGGCCACTCTTCTTGGTCTTTTTTTTGTTGATCCTATGTCCTGCACTTGCTCCTCCGCCCCTTCCCCTGGCACTTCTCCCCCTTTCCTCTGCCCTGCACTGGCGCAATCTCAATGTTACTGGGCCTAGTACGATTGTTGTCTTTTTCCCCTTGTTCCCCTTCCATGCTGCGTCGCACCTTGAAAGACTTGTGTATAGGCACGCTATAAATAAAATATCATATCATATTGTTAAGGATTTCAATCAATCAGGAGACACACACCTTGGTCCCAGCCTAGGATGTAGCACTCAATTCATATGCATTTCTCTTTATTTTATGCAAATTCAATTTGAGATGGTACACAACTCGTATTACACCCCCTTTTTCAAATACCCGGGTCACAATGGACCATGAACCCGGCCAATTGGTGAAAATACAATATTTATTTATTTTTAAAATTCAAAATAAATCATACAATTTTTTATATGGGGCAGCAATCACCAATTGGGTGATATTTACAATGAAAACAGAAGCAATGCACTTGGTTAACCTTCTCCTAGAACATATACAAAGCACACGTGAATAGGAGCACTTTTTGGATGAGGGTAGATAGCACCCAAGTTAAGGTTTCCCCCTGCAATGTTCCCTCAACCCACAAATAAGAATTCTGGGTGGATAGAAAGAAGCAGCAGGTAGTCAGGGATAAGAAGCAGAAAACAGAATCAAAATCCAACCTTCCCTCTCACAGAATAAGACTTTAAACCCTTAGCAAAGGCCTAAAATAACACTCGAATTTTACAAATAATTAATTATGTGGTTTGGTTAAATTATAATATAGATATGTTTTATCACAATAGCATGTATGTTATATCATTGGCAATCACAAGGCAATGGATCAGTAAAAGGCATACAATTTGAAAATGAGTGGAAAGTTTAGAGCGTGCTGCAGCCAAATGACACATTGGAAAACTTGCAGTTTTCGCAATTCCCGCTTTAAATTACCCAAACAGTTTTTAATAAAGACAGGTGAAATACTCTGATTTGGAGTGCGGTTTTTGGGCTGGGGAAATATATATATATCACAGGGACAAGACAAAAGCGAGAGGAGGTCTCTAGCTAAAAAACTGGATGAGATATGCAAGGTAGAAAAAGGGTCAATTTGAGTGAAATGAAAAGAAAATCAGTTGAGACAAGAACAGGTTTACTTTAAACTAGACTATTCAGACTACCCCACCAAAGAGGGACACAGTAAGATCCAAGGTTGATTTGCGACTTCAACCTTATCACCCCAGCGTCCAATACATGTATTTTCACAGCACAATCCCATTTTACATTGCTGGGCAGGGAGAAGTTTTTGTTCAACATAGTACCTTCCAACAGGCATTTTCTTCTTTAGTTTGCCAAGGCCCATTTTGACACATGTGGTGAAAGCGGGCATATTCCTTTCAAATTCGGTTTTTGCATCTGCCTTTCCAATATGGTTCTGTAACTGTAGCTAGCTTGTTTTACACAACAGTCTGTACCAAGCAGAGGTCTCCATGAAATTGGCATGTGCACAGAAAGCTTTTGTTGATTTTCTCAGGTTTGGCTGGCACAGCCTGTCATTCAGGAATAAGGCTCTTTTCTGATGGAGCACAATGTGAATATGGCCGGGCGTGACAGGGTCTTTTTGATAAAAGCAGTTTGGTGAAAACAGGGAAAAATAGCATCAGAGCGGCATCATATTCCCTTTTTCAATGGGAATTTTGGGCTTGCAGCAAAGCAGCACTGCTTTTTCACTCCATTTATTTATGACAAACAAGAACACACCCTAGTAGCCTTTCTCGGGGTGCTTCCTTCTATGTGTTCCCTTCTGGTTCTTCTTTTTCTTATTCTCATGCTTCAGATGTCTCCTCTATTTGATTTTCTCTTGGCTCCTCAATAAGCTGCAAAGGGTGCCTAGGATGACAACTTTTTTAACTGATTAATATGGACCCATTTCTCTTCTGTCAGTTCGCATTTGGGGATGCGGCTTCTATAGGTGACAGGTGAAATTGTATCTACAATTTCAAAAGGACCCCACCAGCTTGGCAAAAATGTACGCTCTTTGGTCTGGTTCTTTTGGAAATTGTACAAGTAGACCCTCTCTCCTACTTGGTATTCCTTTTTGGTTGTTTTTAAATCATATTGAGATCTTCATACCCTTTGCAGATCTTTTCAGATTCCACTGAGCGTACGCAAAAGCATGTTGAAGGTGTTTTCTTAGATTCTCAACATACTCATGAGTTGTGGAGGCGTTTATCAGTGTCTGCTCTTGTGTTCTATAGAGCAGATGCTGAGGAAGCACCATCCTTCATCCTGTCATCAGCTCAAATGGAGACATCTTAATTGCAGAAGAAGGTGTAGATCTGATGGCCATCAGGACAAGCAGTAATCGGATGTCCCAACTTGGTCCAGAATCTGCCACAAACGTTTTTAGAATGCTCACAATGGTTTTACTGTACCTCTCAACTCTACCACTAGGGGACTGCGATATGCAATAAGTTTCCTTTTTACCCCAAGTATCTCCCACATCTTTGTCATCACTTTGCTGGTGAAGTGACTCCCGGGTCTGACTCAATCCTTTAGGGTAGGCCAAAACGCGAGAAGATGTGATTGATCATCAGAGCAGCGGCTGTTTCTGCCTTGCAATTTGGGGCAGGGAGAGATTCCACCCATTTGGTAAACAAGCATGTTACGGTTAACATGTACTTGTTCCCCCTACAGGAGAGAATCACGGCCCGATGAAATCGACTTGTAAATCTGACCAAGGAAGTGTCATCCCCCTCATCTAGACAGGTGCTTGGTGTGTGAGTGAAGTTGGCTGAAATTTTGCACACACAAGACACCCCTTCAAGCATTGGTCGAGGTCCTGCCCATGTGTGGCCAGTATGCAACCTCTCGCAAGATTTCTAATGTAGTGTGAAACCCCTGATGACCGGCTATGACCACATCATGGGCGTGACTTAACATCAGGTTTCGGAATGAGGTAGGGAACACCCACTGGTCACAGCTAGATATGGATCTCCTTACCAACAAACTGTCTTGGATTCAGAACATTTTTGGACATTTCATCAACACTCCGAGGTTCTCTTTCCCAATGTAATCGCTATCCGTCAGGGGAAAGTTCTCAGGGTCCTCAATGTGTTGATCAAATTTACCGATAATCGGGTCCCCTTTTTGTGCCGTGATTAAATCAGCATTTGGGTCTCCTTACTCCACTGGGCAGTTAAGAGTTCATTGTGAGCATTTGTCTGGGACATAGTGATAGCAGTGACCTGGATTTCCCCCAACAGGGACTCTATCTCAAGGAGAACCCCCTGGATGGCTCCAGTTTTGGCCAACTGATCCACTAGGTGTTTCCCAGTTTTGTCTGGCCCCTCTATTCTGGATTGAGCCTTAATCTTTTTCCAATATATGGTCATACCAATAGAGGTGACCAGATCATCAATATTTTGGATTAGCTTGTCATGTTCAAGCGGTTTGTTGTTAGCACATAGCATGCTTCTGGTTTTCCAATTAACCAGGTGCTCCACGCACCTGTTCCAGACATAATCTGAATCAGTGATTATGACCAGTTAGTGGAGTTGGTGTTGGACGGCAGTGAGGATGGCCTGCCATCAACTCTGCCACCTGACTACTACGGGGGACAGATTTTGTAACCAGCGGAGGGTTGCAGGGCATCATTCACCCAGGCATTCCCAATGCTGGCCACCAGTTCCTTTTCCCCGTTGTTGTCAAAATGATAGGAGCACCCATCCACATAAACTGTGGGCATTCCCTCGCACTAGTGTTCTTCATAGAGTTTGTGTGGGGAATTCAGGTAAGCCTCCATGTTGTCCTGGGTTTTAAGACTTTCGTCCTCAAGACAGTTTTCTCTGGCACAATCATGCACGTCAACCAGACCTTGCGCTAGGGGACTCTTCTTCTTTTGGCCATAACTGACCTCCACAGGAAAGCCTTGCATTGACAGAATTCAGGAAGTGATTCTGGAATTACTCACATTTCCGGCCTGGATTATGTCACTTTGGAGGTATTGCAGAGGCTGATGTGGAGTCTCCGCTATGGTGTGTTCCCCTGGATAAACGGGCAGTATTTTTTCAATGCCCACACCATTGCCAGGAGTGCCTTCTCACAATTGTTCAATTGTTTCTCCACAGAAGATAAAGTCTTGCTTGCATAGGAGATTACTTTATTGACCTTGTCATGCTTGTGATATAATACTGCAGTCAAGCATGTATTTGAACACGCTGTCTCCAAGAAGAACTCCTTGTTTTTGACAGGGTAAGCTATACAAGCTGCTTGTGAGAGGCCTTGTTTGAGTTGTTTTACTGCCTCGGCTTGTTCTGGACCCCACTCCCACTTGACCGCCTCTTCAACAGATGGATCAGGGGCATTGTGACCTCTGTGTAATCCTCATTGAACTTTCTACTATAATTAGTCAGTCCAAGGAGGCTTCTTAGCTCACGCAGAGTTTTGGGGTCTTTTAGTTTAAGGAGTGCTTCTACTTTCTTTTCCTGGGGACCGAGACCCTCAGGAGTTATCTCATGCCCCAAAAAGTTGACACGGATCCTGCACCATTGTGTCTTTTCGAAGGATAGTTTTGCTCCGGCAACCCTCAACTGTGTCAGAACATAACGGATTTCCATAAGTGTTCCTCCACAGTTGAGCTTTTTATCAGAACATCATCCACATAGGCCAGGTTAGCCCTTTGACCCAAGTCGGGCATGGTCTTATATAGGAAGATGTTGAATGTGTTGCCGGAGTTAAGTGAGTCGGGGAATACGTGTACTGCTGTCCCCCGAAGGTAAAGGCCAGCTTGTATTGGTCCTCCCTACTGACAGGCACGGTCCAGTACCCGCTGGTCAGGTCAATGGCAGTGTATACCATTAACCCCTGGATCTGGGCCAGCCCCTGGTCAATGTAGGGGAGAGGCCATCGGACATGTGAACCCGTTTCTTCAGCTCCCTCAGGTCAGCAGAGAGTCTCCACTGGCCGTTCTGTTTTAAAATCCCTAGCACCGGATTATTAAAGGTAGCGTGGACTGGATGAATTATCCCACGGGACTCAAGGTTTTTGATAATTTCCATCAGGGACTCCATGGATGCGAGAGGCAAGCCGTATTGCTTCAGAAACACTGGAGTCATTCCAGGGTCTGTGGGAATTGTTGTAGTGTGTATTTCGGTGCGACCACAGTCATACGAGTCCACCACAAAGAGATCTTGAAAATCTAAGAACACTTGTTTCAACTTTTGCTTTTGCTCCGCAGTCTCAAAGGCATCAGGTAGGTTGACTCGCTCTTCAACCATTTGCCTGAAGCCTGGAAAGACTTCCGGTTTTGCTATCTCAGCGGCCTTCTCCAGCTGGGTGGAGAGGTCCCTGGTTAGAGTATTGACCTGGACAGAGGGTTTCAGGTAGGAGAGGCTGTCATTATGGACCTGGTAGATCACCTCATCCCGCCTGATGTCACTGGTCACCTCTTCCTCATCGTAAGGGCAGGAAGAGTACACCAGCAAATTCCCCCCTGACCGGGTGATGATCCTGTCTGGTGGTAAGTCATTGTCACTATCATTGTCAAAACAGTCATTGGGAATTGGTCCTATAAATTCATTACCTAGATCCATGGAAAAAAGTCGGTCATCAACCGCCATTCCAATAATGGTGCCTGTGCCCAGAGTGATACTCCCAAGGTCGCTGTTATCCATCAATATTGGAATGGTGTTGTGTTCTACATTGACTAATGGTGTTGGGTTTAACCCCAACCCCTGCTGTTGGAGATGGGCGTTGAGGTGCACATATGCGTCAGGATTCTGCAGTTGCTATCCTCTTTTAATTTTTAATTCAAGCGGGAATAGTTGGGTCCATCCTGGGATGGTGACCTCCTCTCCAATTTGAACTTCAACTGCATATGGCAGCAATTGGGCTGACCAAAATGCTTTTTCAGTATCATCAAAGTCCATGGGATTTCTCCATAGTCGGGACCAGCCTTTGTAATTGATCAGGTCCAAATTAATGGCAAAACGATTGAGAATGTCATTGCCTAAATAGAATGAATCAGGGACATCTCGCACAACCCAACAATTATATTCTATGCTTTTGTTACCTATAGCTATTTTGAACATGCACCTGCTACGCAGGAGATGTTTGGAATTGGGAGTTTCCAGGCCCATTTCCCACTTTGTAGAGGAGGTCCCAAATAAAGTCTGCATTCCTTTCCCCCATTTTGATGTACCAGGAACTTTCACACTGACATCTGTGGTGTATGATGAGCAAATAAACCAGCAGAGAGCCGCAGTAGGGCTCTGCCCAGTACCTATTAGAAGAACAGCACCTATTGACATACCAATACCAAGGAAACCATGGACAGTAAGGTATCCATTAAGAAAACCATACCAACAAATGAAACGAAATGAAGATTGTCTCAGTACAGTCCCTCAAGAAACCAAAAAGGCCTTAATGGAAGACGAATGGTGACATCACAAGAACCCAGACTGACTCCCAGATAGAAGAAATAACGACCAGAGAATAACGAAAAGAGACGAAACGCCATGAACAAAGATATTGTGAACCTAAAGTGAAAGGACAATGTCAAAATGCAAGAGAAATGAAGATATTTGACCAGTTCACACCTGTAAATATGCTTGGAACCGCAAGAAAGCTAAGAAAACAGTGCAGCTTGCTATGCTTAGTAGAAGAATAGTGCGGCAGGTGCCATTATACATAATCTACCTCATACAAAGCACCTTAGTATAAATATATTTCAATTTTGCACAAGAAGCAGAATCAACCCAGGTTACTAAAGGCCATACGAGAAAAGCTTCACATTTAGCAAAAACGAGAAAAGACGCTTGAAATGAAACTCAGCAGAGGCAACTCGTGCCAGGAGAGCTGAGGTCATACCAATAGAAGTTACGAACAGTAGCTACATTTGATTGAAACTAAGAACAGAATCTCTTGCCTCTGAAAGATTGAGAAAAGACACCGAAGGCAGGTGGTGGGTGAAACGAAAATCAAATACACAAATTGATGGAAGAAGAAGCAAATTCAGAGTATCTGAACCACGTGACCAGCCGAGAGAGAAGAGACGAGAGTTCACGCATACACATGGCACCAGGCCAGATGAAGATATCAGAACTTTTCCAGACAGAAGATGCAGTCTCAAGGCCAACCACAGTGAAATAATTGACACATAGCTACTAAAGTAATGATTGATTGTAGGAATGACTGGAGGAAGGCCAGGTAACTAAGGGGCACCTCGCACCTGGCCGACCATTCTGCGTGCTGCTAAGCAAAGTAGAAAAGTATGCATGGGGTTGGTGCCAACCCAATCACAATGGACCAAATAATCTAGGGTCCTATAGTTAGTAGACCCAAAGGGACGTCGTACTTTTAATGACGTCTGCAGTAGTCATTTTTGAAGAAGGACTTAGATGCCCACCTGACAGTGTTTACCCATCCCCCTCACTCCGTTTCCATATAAAGATATAGTACCTATTGTAAAGTTACCTTTTCCTAACCAATAGAATTGCATGTTAACTTCTGAGTGTTACACGTGAATGATGAGGAGTTTTGAGTATAAATGTTACAACTTGTATGAAGTTCGTTGGAGTTGAAGTGAAAAGGAAATCGCACCATTGCTGATATTCAAAACCCCCTGTTTTCTGTACTTGTCATTAAACGGACTCCCTTTGCCAAACTGTTTAAGTGGTCCTTATTGATTGGTGTTGAAGTATAAATCTGCACCCCCATCCATCACACGGGTGCTGCTATCTTGTCTTAAAGTGCTTCTGAGCAAACTCCGACTCTATGGGCCGGTCGGGGGTCTCGGAGTACACTTGGTAGCAGAGATTGATGGTTATCGATTATCGATTAGAATAAGACACCCATTGGCCGTCGACATAAATATCACAAGTCCTTTGCCATTCGGCTGAGTAGACTGTGAAGCGCCCTGTAGACAGTGGTAGTGTAAAAAATAAAATCTGCAGAACAAGGTCTGAAGGGACCTGTGCTTCCCCACGTAACCCCTTCCCACTCCTACGGGCTGCTGAGCAGGAGAAAAGCTGAAGATGGCGGTGACGAAGGCGGTGATCACGAGGGTCCAGAGAGGAAACATGCAAACGGTGTGTGAAAAAGACTAATGCTTTGGCAAAAGTGCATGCCTTAGAAACAAGTAAGGGAAAAGGTAACGGAGGGAGGCGTGAAAACAAAATATAGCTAGAAGTAGAGAAGAATGTATATATATATATATATATATATAAGGGGAAGGAAACAATGACTCAAGAATAATTAAGTAAACAGAGAGAAGATACCGGGGAAGATACCCGAGAAGAGAGAGGATTCACCTTATTCCTATGCTTTTTATACAAGCCGCTAGAAGAAACTTGTATCCAGAGTCTCAAATAAAAGGGAACAAATACACTACCAAGGCGATTAAAGGCGCTGTGAAAGGGATGAGTTTAAACTCCATGTCCGGGTAATACTAGAGGCAGAGATACATGTGACCAGCTGGAGTTTGTCTAGTCTGTTAATGTCTGTCTTTCGTGTTGATTGTTGTGACATCATAGGACAAAAAATATTTCTTCAAGGAACTAGCATAAAAACTGAGCGATTGGATATTTGGCAGGTTGTAGAAGAAAACCTGATGTTTTTTGAGTAAAATAGAAGATATAAAATTCTGTGGAAAAATTGGGATTGGAGCTTGCAGTGAGTGGTGCTCGCTCATATTGTTGAAATTGTTTAAATCACGTGAAGCTTTGACAAAGTGTTATATAAGGGGAAAGGGAACAGATTTAAGCATGGAGGACATAACTCTGTTAGTACACCTATGCAAACAGTTACCGAAACATGCACCTAAACTGAAAAAATACAGTGCAGAGTGGGTTAAAGGAACTGCCCACAAGATGTTTATGCCTTGGCCACAGGGCGGGTCCTTATCTAAAGCTGGTTTGCAACACATGATGACATACTTGCACGCCACATACACAGGCAAAAGGTGGTCAAACGTTTAGCTATTCTAAAGCTTTGGAAAATGTATGAACAGGGGAAGGAAGAGGAGCCACCATTAGATTGTATAGTTAATGTATGCACAGAGGGGTGGTGAGACATCTACCGAGCCACCCGCCCCATCTGAACTGAAGATTGAAGACAATGAGGACGAAGGGTTATACCCACTGAGAGAACTTAAAGCAGCTATGGGGTATAGCAACCCGCCATATGAGTCACATATGCAAACTAGTGATGAAAATCAAGGTAAAGATAAAGATAAGGATATCACCTCCACAGTCCCAAGGGACAAGGAGAGACGCGATGACGAGAGAAGGGATCAGACACAGACAAGTGTAACTCTCGACAAGGAGAGAGAAGGCAAAACATGGAAAGGAAGCAAAGATAGAACTGATGAGATAGCATTTGCAAAGAACGAATGGATGGGAGGGCAGATTGTATTGAAACTCGATGGCAAAGGCATTGATGATGCGAAACAAAAGGATAGAGATTAGGCGATGTACAGAGAAGGGAGAAGAAGAAAGAGAAAGAATTGAGAGACGAAAGAATAAGGAAAAAAGATAGACAAAAGCAAGAACAGTTATATCATGAAGAGTAAGAAAGACCGCTTGATCGCAAACAGAGAGCAGCCAATGATCAAGACAGACAGAAGCAGCAAAGGTTAGAGGAAGAGCAAAGGATACGAGAGAAAAGAATGAAGAGACGAAGGGATGAGGAAATCCAAAGGGCAAATGAACGTAGAAACTAAAAGAAAGAGGAAGAAGAAGAGAAGAAGCGAGGAAGCGCAGAAAATTTGATGACAATGGAGAACGTAAGCGAAGACAGAGAGCACGCGATCTTGAATATCTGGAGAGAGAGGTTAAAAAACCTGAACCAGTAGTAGATTGGGAAGACATCGAAGAATTCTTTCCTGAGTACGATTCAGTATCAGGCATGTCTGGGGCGAACATTGAGGATGACTTCAACACCAGAAGCATCGGAGAAACGATTGATAGAATATATGATGAAATGGGGCTAGAACAAATACCACAAGGGGAGGGGGAAGACGAGCGCCTAGAGAGCACTCAGCTTTACGACACTAAGGATGTCTCCCAAAGTAGTGGGAGTATGGAACTATCCCTAGATAGATTAGAAATAAGCAGGAACAAAGAGAACGCAAGAAGTTGCACAAGTTGGTGACAGACAATGTCTGACACTGAAAGAGAGGAGCGTGAGGAAAAGGAGACAGAGAGGAGATGCGAAAGACGAGTTTCGAGGGACAAAGGGATAAAATGGTCAGACACTAGTGAGTCTGCACCGAGGGCATCAGAGTCAGTCACGCAGTCAGACCGATGTGAAGAAATATCTCACGGTTAGCAGGGTGTGTCACCACCACACTATGTGAGCCGGCTAAGGACATTGCCAGGTAGGCGGCCATGCAGGAACATTACCCCTGCAATAGACAGGAGAACAATGACAGAAGAGAGAGAGGGCTATGCATCCCAATTTCCGTTGCCCGAGAAAGGAGGGGCAAGACCGCAGTATATTCCATGGCCACACATGAATCGAGAAAACTTGAAAAATAAACTTCCAATGTTGACATCGGGAGTCAGAAAATGGATACACGAGCTAGAAAAAATGACAGGAGGAAACACGTTACCTATTGGGAATATCAAAGGTCTCTTAATTGCCATACTTGGTGATAGAGCGGATGATGTGTGGACATGGGCAGGTTATCCTGGTGTGACCACAGTGAATACACAGCATGACGGAGCTCCATTTAACAATTGCAGAGCCGCAGTATGGAAAGCATTACGGTCGCTATATCCAGATACTTCCGACATGGGAGCTATCATGTCATGTAAAATGAAGGAGTCGGAGGATCCGTTGATTTACATACAGAACTTTCAAGACACGTGGCTCATGAATCTTGGGGGAAATCTATACCTGTGTTTTACCATATATTGTGCCAAGGGCTGCCAGAGCCGGTACAGAAACAGCTCAAGAAATTGGTAGGAGTCGAGGCTAAACCATGGTGAGAAATACAGCTGACCATCGCACACAATTGCAGGCTGCTGCAAGAAAAGAATCGCAAAAAGGAAGCTGCACGGAAGGGTGAAGAGGCAAAATAAGTACAGAAGAAATGATCAAAATATGCCCTCAAAGGAGCAATGATAACTAGCACAGACGGGTCTAGCATGCAACAGGTGAATAATCTGCAGCAGAATAATCAGGGTAACACAGGTTTTTACCTTAGGGGAAGAGGATGGCATAGTAATCAAGGAGGCTTCCAAAATATGCAAAATGGCAATCAAGATATGTCAAATATGCAAGTGATCCGACCACCGCCAGTATGTTGGTTGTATGGGATGACGGGGCATTTAGCGCACACATGCAGAAACCAAGGCACGATTCAAAACGGCCAGGGAATAGGAGCAGAAATGGTGAATCCACCAGCGATTTTACAACAGGGAGTTGCACAGAATCACACGGTGCAACAGCAAATGCCAGTAGCGCCACAAAACCCACAACCCAAAGTGTAGTAAGTTTTCCACAAGGGCAGTCCCAACAGTCACCGATGCAATTGTCACAAACGATGAGCACAGGGCAGACCGTGAGCCCTGGAATGGGAAGTAACATTGGGAATGGGGGAAATCCATCAGCACAAGGTGGGCCAAAACTATACATTGAATAGGACAACTCACTGGGAGCCCTGATGTGTTCGATCCTATCAGTGAGACCAGACCCTCACCAGTAACCTAGGGTGGATGTTGTTATAGGGGATAAAGAAAATTCCTTCTTGGTTGACATGGGCGCAACACGCTCATGCATACGTGAAGGCAAGTTTTCCTTGTCCAGCGATGCCATAAATACTCAAAGTTTCACAGGAGCTACAAGTCGTGTTCCCTTCACAAACGCACTTCCAGTCTCTATAGGAGAATGTGAAATGAATGTGCCCTTATTATATTCACGGCAGACCCCAGTGAACATTTTGGGGCAAGATCTAATGACGAAGTTAAATATGACAACCTCATTCACAGAGGAGGGCATAATATGTTCAACTCCAGTAATGCATTATTCAAATGTATGCAAAATAATTAGAGCATACGCAGGACACACAGCTATGAGGGCTACACCAGTCGAGCTCGAAATATTCACGTATGGAATACGTTTGCTAAGGGCAGGGCTGCCAGGCCTTGCAGACAAGATCATGAGGACCCCAGATGAATTTCTATTCAGGCCACGAATACCAATGCACAAGGAAAATGGACAAGTATTTCCCTTGGTGATACACACAGCTGCAGTATGAGGGAAAATGGCTTTAATTGATGCTTATGACGATGAAGGCCGACAATGAGGCGCAGTAATCACCATTGAAGAAGGATACCGATTGACTGACGTCACTGATGACGATCTGTTTGAAGAGCAAGCAGATATGGGAGAGACAACAGTGGAGGTGAGTCTCACTTTTTGGGTGAGAATGATCAAAAGGGAAGTGCCCCAGAGAATGATGTTGGCAAAGAACCGTCTGGAATATTTTGATGACGACATGGCCCAAGTGCCTGTCTCAGTATGGACTACAGGCCCCTATGACGTAGTTTTACTGAAAGGAGTAGGAGAGGTGAGAATCAAACTGAAGCCAGGAGCAATTCTTCCAAAAGCACGACAATACCCCATATCCAGGGAGGCAGATGAAGGAATTTTTAGGACAATTTCTGCCATGATGGATCAAGCTATCTTAGTGATGTCAGAATCGTCATGCAATACTGCGGTTTATCCGATCCAGAAATCAAAGGGAGGGTCTTGGGGCTAATTCAGGATTTACGCCCAAAAATGATATTGTTGAGGCCGAGTTCCCTTTAGTCCCGAGCCTGGCTACAATTTTATGTAATATACCTGTTGAGGCAAAATATTTCATGGTGATTGACTTGAAAAATGCATTTTTCTCAATCCCGTTGCACCGTGACTCACAAGATCTGACGTCATTCACATTCAGACAGATGCGTCTGAAAAGCACGAGGCTACCCCAGGGGTACTGTGAATCTCCTTCTCTCTTTAACAGAGTCCTGCAGATGGACCTAAGCAATATTGCATTAGAAAGTGTTGTCCTGCAATATGTGGATGACATCTTAATTTGCAGCATGACAGAGGAACAATGCAGACACGATTCTGTTCAGCTATTGACTATACTGGCTGATAAAGGATATAAAGTTGACAAGGAAAAATTACAATATTGTCAACAAGAAGTGCTGTAATAGGCCAGCTGATCTCGCATGAGGGGAAAAGAGTGACCCCAGAAAGGGCTGAAGCCATACTGAACATGGCTAAACCACACGCAATAAAACAGATGCAGAGCTTCTTAGGCCTGTGCAACTATGTCAGGGCATGGGTCTTCGACTACAACTCTTACACCAAGCCTTTGCTTCAGGCCTTAAAGAAGGCCCAAGTGACGAAGGAAAAGATTGAATGGTCTGAGACCATGGAGAAAGGATTTGCTGAACTCAAAAGAGCAATTTGCACAGCACCAGTTTTAGGAATACCCAATTATGCAGAGGAATTTTTCTTGTTCTCACACACGAATGGCAGCGTTATGACGGCAGTGCTGACTCAGAGAACCACATTGGAGTACAATCCCCTGGCATACTATAGTGGAAATTTGGACCCTGTGATGAGAGGCCATTTCCAGTGCGAACAAAGTTTGGCCGCCGCAGTGTTCGCCATTGAAAAAGCTACTACCATTGTAATGGGATGCTCCATGACATTGTACGTCCAGCGTTCACCATTTGCTATGCTAGAAAAACCAAAAGGCACGCTAACATCTCAGAGAGCTTCTGCTTATGAAGTGATCATATTGAATCCATCGATTAAAATAGTCCGATGCAAGATGTTTATAGCTGAGCCTGTCACTGAAGGAAAGCCAATCCATGACTGCGCGAACTATAAAGAATTCTATGATGAAATCCCCAGAGTAAAAGAAAATGCTTTGGCTGAAGAAGAAAGTGTCTTTATTGACGGTTCTTCAAGAATCGATCAAAACGATGGGAAAAGATATACAGGCGTCGCTGTAATGAAACACACCGCAAATGGAGAATTTCGAGTACTCCTTAGTGCACGAATACCATCTCATTACTCAGAACAGGCTGCAGAATTATTGGCGTTGATACTCACCATTGAGAATCACGCAGACCAGGAAGTAACAGTGTACAGTGACTATGTGATGTCAACAGTGCACGCAGGCCTAGCGCGCTGGAAAGGGAGGGGCTACCTCCGAGCAGACGGCATGCCAGTGCAGCACGCAGCCTTATTGGACAGGCGGATCAAGGCACTACAGCTCCCAGTGGGCATAGTGGTTGTGAAATGCGCCGCCCATACGAAAGGGACAGACTTTATCCCACGCGGAAATCAAGCAGCAGACACGGAAGCCAAACGTATGGCATCCAAGAGTGAGACGATCATAGAAGTGGAAGTCACCCATACTGATGAGAAAATGATGGTTGCACGGATTGCACCTGAAAGTTATAATAATTTAGGGCAAACACAGTTGATGGAACTCCAAGGGGAGGCACCACAGGAAGAGAAAATCTTTGGAAGCGGCGAGGGTGTTCTTTATACCCCTCTGACAGCTTGTGGCGACAAGACAGCACTGGTAAACCAGTAATGCCTATAGCCCTGTTAGAATTAGCGCTGGAGCAGCTACATTATCCGGCACACATGACAAAAGAGAATCTAGCGGCAATGCTCGCAGAAGACTGGTTCATACCGAACTTAACCGAGCATGTTGCATTTTTCATAGTGAACTGTATAATCTGTCAACAATTCACAACTTTGCACACATTAAAAGTAGTGAGAGGAGTCATCCCAAGGCCAAATGGGCCTTTTCAGCACTTGCATGTCGATTACATTGACATGATTCAAGTATGTAACGGGTACAGATACCTAATTGTTGTGGTGTGTCCATTCTCTAGATGGATAGAAGCAGGTCCATGTACACATCCAGACTCTATCTGTGCGGCCACATTTTTAGTGAGAGAGGTATTTCCCAGGTGGGGGGTATGTGAAGTCATGAGATCAGATAATGGGGTTCACTTTGTAAATGAGGTTTTCGAACAGATTAGCTTGCTGCTTGGTATAAAGCACAAGTAATCATTGGCATATCATCCGCAAGGTAATGGAATATGTGAGAAGCTCAACGGCTTATTAAAGGAAATGATAGCCAAGTTGAAGCTTACTCTAAGAAAGGGATGGTTGCACTGCCTTCCTTTGGCACTGTATGCACTCAGAAAACAACCTGGTTCTGAACATCATCTTACACCGCACGAAATAGCCACAGGAAGAAGAATACACACACCCCTGACTAGCTGTGATGCCCAGTCAACAGGAGATATCTTAGGGTCTGAAATGCAAAATTACCTGAATTGCATGACATCTTGCCTTACTGTAATTTCAGACCAGCTGCAGCGATGACGAAAAGGGTGCAAGGCAGCACAGAACACAGAAGGAGATACTACTACAGGCACAGCTCAAGGACTTTGTGTACCATCTGTTTTCCCTGGAGATACCCTCCTTGTAAAGAATCATACGAGGACAAGGTGGGATGAGCCAAGATTTAACGGTCCCTTTACAGTGGAAAACTGCACTCCTTCCGCGGTGAAACTACAAGACAGAAGAGCTTGGATTTTTCTGGGCGATATCAAACCCTACATTGGTGGAGGCCCCCTGCCTGCACCCCAGCGTGAGGAGACTATGAGCAACGGAGAAGAACCACAGCACGTGCAGACGAGATCCATGACGAAGAAGCAGGATGCATGAGCAGCAGCAAAGCAAGGATAAAAGAACTTTGTGTGAGACAGTTGTGGTTTCACTTTGGGACATTCCTCGAAAACAAAAAAAGAGGATAAGGATAGATAAACTGGACACTCTGTGCATCCTAGTTGCAGGGTGAAGAAGAAAATTGCATTTATAAACCACAACATAGTCTGTTGACTATGAATTTTGGACTGAGGCACACTAAAGCCTTGACTAGAAAATATTTTGCCAAATTTTGATTGAGGACACACAAATTGGAAGAAAATACAGTACCCCGACTACTTCCACACAGAGACCTTGTTTGGAATGACTTATGGTGTCCCACAATAGCAGCATCACCAAAGATGTGGTGACATACTTCGATCTAGTGCGAAGATCATACCCGTCACTTGTGTGGAGGCTCACAAGTGTCACCGACTTTCTTCAAGATCCGGAAAACGAAAAGACTGTAAGGAGACTGCTTACTGTGATTGCCGAGCAGTTCCTCCTACTTCCGGAGTACAGCGAGGACAAGACAAATGTCCCAAACAAAGAGGGAAGTTGATGAGCTTGTTGACGTATTGTTCTTTCGCCTAATCGAAGACTGTCCAAATCTTGTCAGGAGAACAACAGACATGCTCACGTTTCTTCGAGTTCCAGCAAATACAGAACGTCTGAGCATACTCCTAAAATACATTGTGATCTTAGTTGCACTCCACGTAAACGGAACGTGCAGGCATTGTTCATAAGTGAAGTGAAAACATACAATCCTGAACCTCAGCAAGACAGGACAAATGTCCCTGTCACCAGAAGACAGCAGGTTGGCCAGCAACGTTTTCTTTCGTTTAATCACTGATATTCCAGAGCTAGTGGAGAGACCTGTAGATGTTGATGTCCTCACATTCATCAGAGACCCAGCTAATGCTATACAGATGGCCATGCTCTTGCATGGAATAGTGATGCAAGTGTAACTCCCCAGCAGAATTATTTGAGAAGATTTTAGACTTTCCGCCGAGGGACAGATTGAGAGAACATTGCCAGAGATTTCCTATCTTATTTTCTATTGACAAAGACACAATATGTCTTCGGGAATGAAGCAGATAAGAGGCATAGACTGGGAGCTGACATAGTTTGAACATGCACAGTGAAGAGACTTGCTCAATCATTGCTTGATTTTGACACTTCCCATAGCATAGTAAAAGAACTGTATCGCAAGATAATAGACAATTAATTATTCACAAAGGGGGGACAATTGTGTAACACCTGCAACTCTCAACATAAAACCCGAACGACAATATTGTTTAAAGGAGTATAGTAAAAGTTAACATTTTGGCGAATGATCGAGATGGGGATCCAGAGCAGTAATATAGTCCTCCCTCAGGAGGAAAGATGTCCACATTTTTCTGGAAGTAAATACTCCCGCCTGACCTATAGAAGCATAATGTATCTATGTATTATATTCATCATTGTTTTACTGGCTTTAACGATTAGAACTGCATTTATTATTGGTGCACAAAGCGTTCTGATTCCAGTGCACCCACCTAATGATGCACGCATGAAACCTACGAAAGTCCCCAGACCTTACATGGTCATTCCAGTCCCTAGAAGATCTGATGGTGGAATGAATGAACTTGAGATGGATGTGATTAGCAATGACACACACACTCTTGTGGTAACAAGCAAATTGAAAAGCCGGAGACA
Organism: Ambystoma mexicanum; assembly: GCF_040938575.1. NCBI lineage: Eukaryota > Metazoa > Chordata > Amphibia > Caudata > Ambystomatidae > Ambystoma > Ambystoma mexicanum. The sequence continues at coordinate 451,101,164 of NC_090926.1, forward strand.
GGGTTGGCAAAGTATGAATGTGAAAAGGTTACTGACAACCACACGCATGTAAACATTGAATGCACATACACCAGGCCTCGTCTCAATGACTGCAGAACCACACTCCAAAGCATGGAAGAAGAAAAGACTACTTACTATGAGAAGTTCAATTACAAGTGAGGTGTACAAACAAGTGGGAAAAGCTGAACTCCTGAAGAAACAAGAGGAGTTGGAGAATAAACCCACAGAGACAGCATGGACAAACACTTATGTTCCAGTGAAAGGGGCAAATACAGGCTCTTATACAGGACCAATGCCAGCATGGATATGGGCACTCCTAACTAGAAAGAAAAAGATATACAAGGACAAGGAAAGAGCTGCCAGACTTTTGTCTACTCAAATGGCACAGATGAGAAGGTCTGCACCATGGACTGAGATACCTGAGAATCATCCAGCAAGAAGACATAGAGATGCATTCAAGGATGTAGTTATATCGAAATACATAAAAACATTAAGAATCAAGAGAAGCATGCATGGAGATGACAGTGAACTAAACTATTACTTGGACAGCACAGCACACTTAGGAAACAACATTTGGTACCAGCACATGAAAGAAGTTGGAAGACGAAGTTCAGAAGGGGAATGCTTTGTTTGTGCACTCCTACCTTACAGCATGGGGAAGTCCAAGATCTTCGTAGCTGTAGAATATGATGTCCAAACAGCACACTGTCTTTCACACATAGCCATGTGCAAAACTAAAGGCCAGTTCATGGGTAGTGATGCCTCGCTAAAATGGGCAACCGAAACAGCTTATCCCGATGAAGATGATTATGTTCAAGACATAAAGACAAGAAATAGAGCTCAAACTAGAAATCACGTGATCAGGTACGAGAAACCTGGAGCAAAAGGAGCTGAAATTAGATGGGAAGTAAATCAGAAGCTAAAAGTCCAAGGAAAACCTCCAGAAGAGGCTAGAAGTTGGAAGAACAGAGGCCAAATGCAGATTTGGGGAACAGTGCTTTCACCAGATGGATGGGAAAAGGGAGTAGTGATTTGCAGGGCATCGATGGTCCTCTGAGCCTGCAAAGAAGCAATTGAAAATTCACAAAGGCTATGCCAAACATTGTGGCCAAAGCTTGCAAAACTACTGACATGGGTCGAAGACAGAGGAGGACCCCTGCGGATGGTACCACTGGAAAGCTCAAAATTGTCCTTCAGGAACATGGCACAAGAAAGATGGTAGAGAATCAGAATTGTGGACGAATCTTTGATGCCCCAGGCATGGAGCACGGAACTGCAGTAATTATGGATCACTATTGGGCATGTGGATCCAAAGCATGCATCAGACTGCCGAGAAATTGGGGAGGTATATGCACAATAGTGAATGTCCATGTTCCAGCGTTGGTGATCCCGATAGGCGACCTGAATATTGGCTTTTTCCCGAAAGCAGATGCTCACCTGCGGAAGAAGAGATCTGTGGAACTGATGACCCAAACGAAGAGGGAGAATTACTTCTCTGCCAAATCTGAAGAAGCTTTTCATGAAATTCCATATGAACACAGACAGTTTAACCTCAACTCATCAGTGTTCGCGACAATCCTCATGCCAAGATTCCAAGTTGGATCAAATACTAAATGGTTGCAGATAACCAGATGGGAGTTACTGCAGACCATCAACACGACAATAAAAGGATTCAATGCAATCAAGGAAGAGTTAAGAGCCATCCGACTGATGGCAATCCAGAACAGATATGTACTTAATATGATCACAGCTATGGATGGAGGAGTTATTGCAAAAATCGGAGAATCATGTTTCACATTTATACCTTCTCACGATGCAGAAAATGGAACGCTAACAGAAGCCATAGGTATGCTGACGACACTGCAGAACCAGATGATTGACGAGACAGGCGAAGTTGATGATGACAGTTGGTTCGGATCACTGTTCTCATGGGTTCCACAATGGATGGCGGAAGACGAATGGTGACATCACAAGCACCCAGACTGACTCCCAGATAGAAGACATAACGACCAGAGAATAATGAAAAGAGACGAAACGCCATGAACAAAGTTATCGTGAACCTAAAGTGAAAGGACAATGGGCCTCATTACGACTCAGGCGGTAAGGGTTTTACGGCGGCGTAAACAGCGCCGACCCTTACCGCCTGAGTACGAGGTCCCTTAGCGCCATGGAGGTTTTAACACCTGCTTTTAGCAGGTGTTAAAATCCATGGCGCTAAGGGACCATGGAGTTAATTACGCCACCGTAATTTACGGTGGCGTAATTAACGCCTTCCCCACTCCCATTATGCCCTATGGGGCAAAATGGGAATGGGGAAGGGTAAATGGGAAAATGGGGATTTACCGCCCCGCCAAGGTTGGAATGGGGCGGTAAATCCGCCAACCACCATGGCGTAAACGTAGTTTACGCCATGGTGGTAAAGTCACGGCCCAGGCGGTAACTTACCGCCTGGGTCGTAATGAGGCCCAATGTCAAAATGCAAGAAACGTATGTTGTAAGCAAAATGAAGATATTTGACCAGTTTACACCTGTAAATATGCTTGGAACCGCAAGAAAGCTAAGAAAACAGTGCGGCTTGCTATGCTTAGTAGAAAAATAGTGCGGCAGGCACCATTATACATAATCTACCTCAAACGAAGCACCTTAGTATAAGTATATTTCTACTTTGCACAAGAAGCAGAATCAACCCAGGTTACTAAAGGCCATATGAGAAAAGCTTCACATTTAGCAAAAACGAGAAGAGACGGCTGAACCGAAACTCAGCTGAGGCAACTCGTGCCAGGAGAGCCAAGGTCATACCAATAGAAGTTACGCACAGTAGCTATTTTAATTGAAACTAAGAACAGAATCTCTTGCCTCTGAAAGGTCGAGATAAGAAACCGAAGGCAGTTGTTGGGTGAAACAAAAATCAAATACACAAATTGATGGAAGAAGAAGCAAATTCACAGTGTCTGAACCACATGACCAGCCGAGAGAGAAGAGATGAGAGTTCACGCCTATGCATGGCACCAGGCCAGATGAAGATATCAGAACGTTTCCAGACAGAAGATGCAGTCTCGAGGCCAACCACAGTGAAATAATTGACACATAGCTACTAAAGTAATGATTGATTGTAGCAATGACTGGAGGAAGGCTAGGTAACTAAGGGGCACCTCGCACCTGGCTGACCATTCTGCGTGCTGCTATGCAAAATAGAAAAGTATGCATGGGGTTTGTGCCAACCCAATCACAATGGACCAAATAATCTAGGGTCCTATAGTTAATAGAACTAATGCAACGTCGTACTTTTGATGACGTCTGCAGTAGTCATTTTTGAACAAAGGGCTTAGATGCCCACCTGACAGTGTTTTCCCAATCCCCTCATTCCGTTACCATGTACAGATATAGTACCTATAGTAAAGTTACCTCTTCCTAACCAATAGAATTGCACGTCAACTTTTGAGTGTTACACGTCAATGGTGACGGGTTTTGAGTATAAATGTTACAACTTGTATGAAGTTCGTTGGAGTGGAAGCAAGAAGGAAGATCGCACCATTGCTGATATTCATAACTCCCCGTTTTCTGTACTTGTCGTTAAACGGCTCCCTTTGCCAAACCGTTTAAGTTGTCCTTATTGATTGGTGTTGAAGTATAAATCTGCACCCACATCCATTTCACCGGTGCTGCTATCTTGTCTTAAAGTGCTTCTGAGCAAACTCCGACTCTATGGGCCGGTCGGGGGTCTCGGAGTACAACTTATCAATCAATTTAAATGTGTGAATGGCTGGATCTTTTGGGAGCTTTCGGAACATGGCTTCGCTAACGAAGCGCTTACCGTTGTTCACGCACACTCGGGCGAGAACAGCCTCCTTCCCCTCATTTAACTGAATAGGGATGAACAACTGCTCTCTAATTTTCTGAATGTCAGCTAAACTTTAGCTGGTTTCTCATCACTTTTGACTATAGAATTGGGATTTTCAGATTGTCAATTGGTATAGAATTTCAACATATTTCCTTCCAGTGTGGAATGCCACTTGAAACTCGAAGGAAGGTTGATTTTCAGGAATGGAGAGGAGTTCCCATCACCAGTTTTTTGTCCTACAGCAATTACTGTCACGTCAGGTATTTGATTGTTCTGGAAATGAAACTCAATATGATCAGGTTTTTGTTCAACCATGTGGCATGTGCCATTTAAACTAACATGGTTGACACTCTGTTTTAATTTTATTGGCCCGTTAGTCTGTGTCCAGAGGACCTTGTTCACACAGTCTATTAGAGGGATGTCATTCCCGTATAGACAGGTTGCACCCTCTGGAGTCACGACTATGACCGGGTGTTTCATTTTGTGTCACCCAATTTTTATTTACAAATCCACTCTCCCCTCAACAGAAATGTCATTCCCGTCAAAGTTTTGGAGTTCTCCAGGAAGAGGGGTATGAGGGACCTGGTATCTCTCCCCCCTTCCTGAATTTAGCTGATCAAAACCCTTTTTGACAGAAGAGTGGCTTGGGATCCAGTGTCCACCAGCGCTGAAAATGTACATTGCCCCTGCACTTGGACCGGGGCATAAAATCTACCCTCTTTCTCCTGCAATGGGCAAAAGTAATGGGCATTCCGGGCAAGCTGGGTGGTCAATTTCTTTATTTTAGACTCCGACACAGGGGTAGTTTGGGCATAATTCTGTGTTGGAGTTTGGGAATCTGAAAGCAAAATTTGGCATTCTGATATTTGGGGAGTTTCGGCTGCTTTTTTCTGATTCTGGGTTGCCCCCACTTTTTGGAAGCAGTCACCAGAATTGATTTGGGAAGTTTGGGAATCTTCTTTCAATACTTGATTCTCTGGATGCTCATTCTGGGGTTCAAGAATGGGTGATTCTGAATCAGTCCCCACATCCACCCAGTCTTCATTTAGATCTCTTGGGACCCATTTTTCTTTGGGAGGAGTACCCCCGTCCCTGAAGAAGAAGATTTTTTTCCAAGAATCCTCTAAGGATTATTCCCCTTCAAACTGGAGGACACTAACCTCCTCCAAACTGGAGGACACTAACCTCCTCCACAAAATGTGCCTTTTTGCTGTCTTTTTTTCTCCTACCCACCCTCTGTTCCCTGGGTTGCAGATTTTTGGGGGCAAGAGATTTTTGTTCCGGTTCCTGGGTGTCTAGGGGCTTTTCACGAGTGAGGAAGGAAGCTTCCCCTGGGGTTTTACACCCCACTTCCCTGCATGCCTCCTCCTCTGGAACCGGTGAGTTGTCAGGGTTCTCTTCTCGTCATTGTTCTGGGGTGCCAGACCCTTGGTTTGCGGGGTTCTGAGCCGCCATGTTCATCTGAGGGTTCTGTTGAGCCCTCAACATGTGACCCAGATCCTGGATAAGGTTCTGGACATGGCGCTCCAGTTGGGATACCCGTTCCGGCTGGTACGGGGGTCTTTGTTCAAATCTAGGTAGATCACAGGAAGGGTAACTATCCCTTCTTCCGTAGTGTTTGCATTGAGAAGAGCCAAGAAGCCCGTAGTGTCAATTGCCCCTTATTCATGGAATTATTTGTGTGTAGAACAGGGATTTGTGAGCCATTCTGCCCGTAAATCCCTGTTTGACGGTTGGGGATTTGCAGGCCAAATGGCAAATAATTTCATGAATCCGGGCCAATTTGCTTTAAAATTCTGATGGATGAAGCATGCCTGCTCTCTTGGTGCAGCGGGTTTGACATAAATGAAAAATACCTCTAAATGAGGGCCATTTTCATTTACTTTTGGAACTTTGGGGAGGCTTTTCAAGCCGAAGTGTTGAAAAGTAGAGGGAATTCTAGGGTTAAGTTCATCTGCTCTGCAACACTCTCTCCCCAGAAATCTTGGCTGTCTTCTGATGGGCTGAACCTGTCTCTTAGAGGGTAATCAGCATCTATTTGGAGTATGCTTTATCAGGGCTGGCCGCAGGGCCTTTCAACTGTTTTGAGTGAAATGGGTCGCAGAGAGCCCCCTGAGCAGCTGCCCCATAGCTGTCTAAATGCACACCAATAGCTTCTTTAAATCAGAGTATTAAGGGTCTGATTCATGGAACTTTTTGCACAGTGCAAAGCAGTGCTTTAAATGGGTCGGTCCTACCTGGCCCTCAGTACCTGCACTTCTTATTTTTGAGCATTTAAAGGAATGGTTCGGTCAAAAAATGTTATTGTCCCTGCGGGTCGGCCATCTGTTTTTAAGCCTAAGTCGCTCGATTTTAGAAAAATTTCCTATGGACCTTACCCGAGTTTTCGTCCATTAAACGCACGCGAAACCAGGCATCAGGGTGCTGCCATTTTGTGATAATCCTATCGCTTGCCCCATCGGCCTGGCTGACCTGCTTTTGCAGCACTAAATCATATCCCCCGCCCCTGAGCTTGACATCATCAAAACATTCATATTCCCCGCCTCTCTCCGTGACGTTACTGTGCTGCGTAGGCAAACACGCCCAGTCGTCTTCTAAGCGACTTCACACAGAACCCGGAAACCAACACAGATCATCTCACAACACAGCGCGCCACAATTCAGAATATGAAACTGTACTTTCAAATCAAACAGCAACACGGTACATTTGGTAAAGTACATTTATTTAACATTAAATGTTTATAGAATATTCAGCAATGGGCGTATTAAATCGGAATATGATTTTTTTTCTTTTCTCTCTATCTGCAAATCCTGTTCCGTTTTATCGTGAGTCACGCGCTGTTCCTTTATGGTACACAGGGTGTTGGTTTTCGTTAAAAGAAGCACTTTGGTCGCACGGTGAACCGCAAGGCTGTTCCATCAACTAGGCACTAGGCCAGCGTAAAGGTTGATGTGTTGCATCTAGCCGCTAGTACCGCGTAAGGGCATATGGGCCCTTGGCGATTGTCCCATAAGATCGTCAAAGTGGTGCAGTTGTTTACGATAAGCTGCAGCTGGCGGTTGAAAAAACCATCTGTCGGGGTCTGAAACTGGTGGCAGTAGCAGTAGGGTAGGATATACCTGTTTTGAAAACATAAAAATTATAATTGGTCTCGCCAGCCGATCTTTATTAATATTATTCATTTTATTTATTACGGCCAATGTGAAACTATTTGCTTGCAAGGATAGTGCAATGGAGTATGTTCGGCTCTAAAATCAATGGGAAAACTAACTAAATAAATCGAGGTTAACACACAATGAGAAACGACTGTTTGTCTACATGCGTGTGGAATGTGGACCTGCATGCCCAAGTGCCCGGTACAAAGACGATCCCACAAACGTTTTACTTGCTCGTCATTCATTCATTCATCCATTCATTAATTCTTCATTCCGGTATTAAAGCGTTTAAAGAGTTACTTACATTATATTTGCAATTTCCATTGTGTCTCTGCGTAATGCAGTCCGTAAATCCCAATGTGCTCTTGACAACGATTTTTCGTATACTGAACTAACATGAAACTCGGTCTAGTTTCAGAATGTTCTGCCTTATCGTCTCTTACGTTATTGCACCCCTCCTTCAAATGAAGTCCTTTCGGCATGGTCCCTGTCTCTCAAGGTCAAAAAACAATAGAACCTTATACTGCCAGTGCGAGTTGTGGGCCTCTTCAGGCCGCCAGCTGAAAATCAAAGCCGCTGACCTTCACTTTAAATGAGCATACATTCTTACTTTGAAACATCCCGTGTAAAGCCATCTTTGAGAACTTGAATTTTCGAATCCATCTATGTACTAGGCCTCAATGTGCAAATGCGAACTGGCTTCTCTCCCATCTGCAACGGCTCGCTTGGCGCGTTCTGAGGCCCCCCATTTTGTCCTCGTTGTCCGCGAGCTTTGCAGCCCTAGAGAACCATAACTATGGAGACATTGACTTTTTGGGGGAAGGTCAGGGAAAGTATAACGTACCCGAGGAGTTGAGTTGAAAATGAGATTTATTGTTTGTTTTATTATTTGCAATACGCAAGCCTCCCCTCGGTTAACAGTGCGCAGCATTTACATGAGATTGCGAAACTTAGTTACAGCAACAAAAATATATACATACACATATTGACAGGGTCAGCGATATGAGGTGAATAGAGAGAGAAGTCAAAGATGACACCCAGGTTGTTCGCCACCCAGGATGGTGAAGGGAGGGGTTAGGGTTAGCATACTTTGTATGTACACAGTACAATAACATTTATTTACAAAAAGACAATCATATTACAATTATTTAAACCGGGATTTGTACTTCACAACCAGCTCTGCTTTGGGTGGACATGGCACAATGGCAATGTTTGGTGGCAATGTATCAGTGCTCTGCACAGAAACGTTCAAAATTCCATATCTGTGCTTCTCAAGTACAGCAACAATAAGGCTTTTCACAAAGTCGAACTCCATTTCCTCATAGACTGGTTTGATCACCCATTGCTTACTTCTTTTTGAAAACACCTTGGTGTAGCGAGGCATCCTTACATTACCCGTAGTCCTAGATTGTTCACGGCAGAGATGCTCGTTATGGGCCAAGACCACAAGTAGAGTCCTATGTCTCATGTCCTGTATGCTGAAACTTTGGCCTGTACTTTAGGCACATATTGTGGAACCTCCAAACCTCCTGTGTGACAGAATTCTGTCAGTCCACTCAAATCTCTTGATAGAGTTTTATCGAAAACAATCTTCTCAATGGCTTTGTGTGTCGGTGGAGATGGAATCAACCACTTCTTCTTCCTTGCCTCCTCTGGGGACAAAAGCCATGTTCACATTGGTGGAAATGTAGGTTTTCTGACCAGCGGTGAACATTGGTACAGTGGTGCATCAGTGACCGCCATTTTTCAAGTAGTATTTCCACTGACCCTTCACAAGTTTTGGAGCTCCACTAAAGATGGTTGCTGATAGACTGGGACCACTCTGAAATACTTTCCAAACCTTTTTTTTTCCCCTGCAGCCGAGATTTTCTTATTGATTGATTTAGCAAGATGCCATACGTCAAATTGATGTTTAATATGTGGGAACTGCTCTCTCATTGTCTTGGCAATTGAAACGTGTCTGTCTGTGGCTATGAGGTCGATGTGCATCCCCCTCGATTGTAGATATTCCACTGATTTTATAAATCCTAGTTTCTCCATGGCCACTGAGGATGTACATTGTGTTACCTGCACGACCACCGAACTCACAATTTTCTTACTATCCATGTCCTGAAAGTGGTAGTTGCAGTACTCAGCAGAATATCCAGGGCTGTCACACTGTCCATCGCCGGCTAGCCTGAATCGTTTACCTTCGAATGGACTTGTTAGAGACAATTGTTCAATTTTCCAGGCATCACTAATGGCCGGAAATAGATAATCATGTTGGAATTTGTAGTACTGTGTTTTAGAAATGAAATGGAGTCCCACAAACTGAAAGAAAGACTCTAATTTTCTAAAACTGGAGCCACTAAAAAGTGATGCAGCTGCACACAGTAGATTGCCTGCTGGCAGTTTGCCCAGCATCGGTTGTGCAGACCATGAGAACATATGATTCAATTTACAGGCGGCATGTATTTTGATGTTACTGCCTTGTTTTTGACGAGTCACATGAATCAATGGCCTCTGACATACTTTCCCTCTGACGGAATGCCCACATTTCAGCATACTTATAATATTCATGAGTGACACCCGTGACTGACCCAAGGATTCCCGCTAACCATGACGCTCGCGGCCACACGCTCCACGTGACCACAATAACAGTAAGTCACTCCCGCCTATGAACTCGGTCTAAGATATGACCCCCACCACGCCTAGTAGTTCTGTTAATGTCAAGGACTCAAGCCCCCTGCAAGCATACTCGTGCACCATAAGCCAACACCAGATTAAATGCCTAGTTAGCCACGATGATCAATGCATAGCGCCTCTGAGCCAGTATTGTGATATTCTGCATAGTGCCTCTGAGCCAGTATTGTGATATTCTGCATAGCGCCTCTAAGCCAGTATTGTGATATTCTGCATAGCGCCTCTGAGCCAGTATTGTGATGTTCTCCATAGCGCCTCTGAGCCAGTATTGTGATATTCTGCATAGTGCCTCTGAGCCAGTATTGTGATATTCTGCATTGCGCAACAAACTCACGCTCAGTATGTTCTCCTCGCTCCTCCACACCTGCCTATTGTGTGCGCTACTGACCCTCTTGATCACACTACTCATCAGCAACAGAGAGCCCCACCAACACGACCTATTCTCACAGAGTCATCCATCTACAATGGACTTCCTGTGTGCGCCCTCACCTCCATTACAAATCACCGCGCTGACACCCAACACTAGCCGCAGACTAGTCAGACTCAGAGCCTGCACAGCTCTGATCCAACACCAGGCCACTACTGTACACATAACACACAGAAATTACAGACTTAGCTCACGCACCACAAAAGTTATTACACCCCACCATCGAAGGAACACTAACTCTTGCCACAGTAGCAAGTCCCCAGACACTACACCTAGCAGTAATCCTTGCTCTCCAATTAACGCCACCGCTATACTACACTCCCATACCTTAGGCCCACAGAACCCTGGCCATACTCCATACAAGTGCGCTCTAATCAATGTAAGATCCCTTGATGCCCATGCCATAGAAGTACATTACCTATTAACCACCAATGACCTAGACATACTAGCCATTACCGAGACATGGCTTCACGAAGCGTCAGGCCCAGCCATCGCACTAGCCCTACCTCCAGGGTATGCCATCATCAGACAAGATAGAGTGGCCAAAACAGGAGGGGGGGTTGCCCTTATCCACAAAGAAACCCTACCCATCAGAACCCTACCACACCAAGAGGAAGGAAAGGTTGACATTTTATCTATCAAACTAGCAACCTCGCCTAACTGCACTATTAATATCCATACAATATACCGTCCACCTGGCCCCTCCACCAACTTCCAAGGTCAAGCTAATCACCTCCTAGGACACAATATTAAAAAATCAACCAAGTCACTCCTTATAGGAGATCTTAATTTAGGACTCAACGACACCAAGGACAAAGCTGCCTTATCCCTAACCAAAGACCTCCATAACCTAGGCTTCTCTCAGAAAATCACAGCGCCCAGACACGCTTAAGGACGCTCCCTAGACTGGATCTCTGACCAGAATTGCAACATAGCAGTCACCGCCAACGCCAGCCTCCCGTGGACAGACCACAACCTCATCCTATTCGATATCCCCATCACTATGAGCACTAGAGTGCCCACTAGAGCTGCGGCTACTCTAGCTAGAAGTGCAAACATCAGCGCACTCCTCAATGTGCCTTGTCTAAAGCCCCCGTTCTCACCAGACCCTAATACACTTGCTGAAATATTCAAAGAATCCATCACAAGGGCCCCCTTAGAAAACAAAAAAGAGAAATAATCCTTCCACTCCAACTCATGGTTCACAGAGGATCTCCAATCTCTGCGTACAGACAAACACCAAGCGCTCAAAAATTGGCAACGTAAACCCTGTGATAACACAAAAGATATATTCAAAACCATAGCCAAAAAATACAAAGATGCAATCTTCCTGGCTAAATCCGAAGCCTACAACCAACGCATAACCGCGGCTAACTCCCAATCTAAAGAACTCTTCAGTATCTTTAAAGAGCTAACCGTACCTCCTACATGCCCTGATGAGATCATCAAGGACGAGGCATGGTGCACAGGCATACAAAATGCCATGCTAGAAAAAATAAACCTCCTCCAAAAAAAGATATCCCACCACTACAACTCCCTACCCAAGCAAAGCACACACGCACAGTTGAAACCTAGTGTTAAAGCCAGCAACCTACCCAAATTCACATTCACCGAAATTTCCGAAACTGAGGTCATCAACATCCTCAAACATCTCAAACCCTCACAATGTAGGGGTGATGTATGCCCCCCTAAAATCATCAAAGATTGTGCTGAGCAGCTCGCACCTCTCCTCACTGCATTCATCAACGCATCATTCAGATCGGGCATAGTCCCGGACAGCCTCAAAGAGGCTTGAGTGCGCCCCCTCCTAAAAAAACCTACACTAGACCCCGCAAACCCCAACAACTACCGACCCATAACTACAGTTCCATTCCTTCTAAAATTACTTGACAAGGCCGCCCACATACAGATCCAACTCTACCTTGAATCAAACGCAATCTTAGGTAAAAGACAATCTGGGTTCCGTAAGGGACACAGAACTGAAACCGCCCTCCTAGACCTAAAAAACAAAATCACTAACATCCTTGACAAAGGCAAGCCCGCACTCCTCCTCCTCCTCGACCTATCAGCAGCATTTGATCTGGTAGATCACAACACACTTACCAGCCACTTAACGCATGCAGCACACATCTCCAAGGACGCTGCATCATGGGTAACCTCCTTCTCACAAGGCAGAGCTATGAAAGTGTTCTCCAACACAGCTCATGCAGCACCATCCATCATTCACTGTGGGGCTCCACAAGGTTCTTGCATGGCCCCTGCGCTATATAACTTTTTTAACAAGCCTCTATTCGACAAGCTGGATGCTATTGGGATCACCTACACGAACTACGCCGATGACACGCAGATGCTCCTTCCCTTGACAGGAAACTATCATCAAGACTCCACCTCCCTTCAACTAATCTACTCCACCATACAAGCTTGGATGGCTACTAACGGCCTTTGCTTGAATGGGAATAAAACGGAAATCCTCATCCTAGGTCAGAAACACACCCTATCCAACCTCAACCCACTATACACTAACTTCAACATAGAAAACTGCATCATCCCAGTCCTATCCTCAGTCAAAACACTAGGAGTTCACATAGACGCCACCCTATCCATGGATAAACAAGTTAGCGCAATAGTCTCGGCTTCTGCGTTAAGCACTAAACTCATCAACGCAATAAAACCTTTCCTAACAAAAGATAACTGCCTGTCCATTGCTAGAGCCACCATAGGAGCTAAACTGGATTACTGCAACGCGCTCCTAGCCGGCACCTCCAAGAATAACCTATCAAGGCTCCAAACCACTCAGAACAACGCTCTCAGAGCAGCACTCAGCATACCAAAAAGAGAGCACATCACCCTAGCTAGGAAGACGGTCCACTGGCTCCCAGTCAAGGATAGGATCGCTTTCAAAATCCTCACCACCACGCATAAATGCATCAACCACACAGCACCATCCTACCTATCTGACAACCTGTATAGATCTCAATCCACAAGACCAATAAGATCTATATACACCAACGTCTCACCATACCACGCATCAATAGATTCAAGGCTGGAGGTATAGGTTTCCCCTACCTTGCACCAAAGCTTTGGAATGCACTGCCCACCAACCTCAGAGCGGAAACATCTCTCCTCTCCTTCCGTAAACAACTCAAAACTGCCCTCTTCAACTAACATGCGCACCTGACCTCTCTCGTGCTCAATATGTATATGTCAGTAAAGCATAATCATTGCCCAATGTAACCACGGGCACCAATTGTATGTAACTAAGTTTAAGAAACACTGTAACTAGCGCCACGATGCCTTCGGTCTGCGGTGGGCTCAACAAATGCAAATAAATAAATAAATCCATCAAACAACTGTCGAATACTATGTATTTGCCCTCTTTCATTAGACTGTCATCCGGTGTCACACTTGTTTCGGATTGCATCGTTGAGGACATTTCACCACAACTGAAAGAAATATCGTTGATATCAGGTTCTGATGTGTCGGTGAATGCTGCTGCTGGTTCATTCTCTGTCATTTCAACATCTGTTACTTCAACATTGATGGGAGAACACAACAATGTCGACAGGTTTTTTGGTGGCAATTTTTTGGCGGGTATAGATTGTGTGAATTGATCTGCGACTACTTCCGAGCTATCCTCAATAAATTCAGTATCATCTTCTTGTGGTGGTGCAGTCGCACTGTAGCAATGGTCCAATAAAACTTTACTGGATTCTCCGGACACATTCATTTCATGTTCTGGCCATTGCACATGAGCATCTCTAGTCTCAACACGCTGCATCTGAATTAATAGTTCCTCCATAGTGTAAATGGTCTGGCAAGCAACATCTCTCATTCGCTTCACTGTCTGTGTATGTATAGTTCGTAGACCCACGGGTAACTACAGGACAGATTGGAAAAGGGATGTTCAGTTTAAACACAAGATAAAGTATAGTACAATTGACTGGAAAAAACATAAAATAGTCCCCAGCACAAAGAGCTTCTAAAGTTATGAACTGTTTGTAACTAACCTTATTTTTGTTTCTTTTCTTTGCAACTTTCTTGACTCGACCTTCAACATCTGCACGCTGTAGCTCCGATTCGTTTCCGCATCTCTTCCCTTCCTCTTGCGCTGCAACGACTATATTTTCTGTATCCGCATAGACAGCACGGAATGAGGCTCCATCGACTCCCTGAAACATAGTACTTTCATTACTATGTATCACAATATTGATAACATAAAACACACGTGAGGACGAACACACAGGTACATCTCAATAGCTCAACACGAATTAAACATTGTGTAGAACAATCAAATGACAAGTATTCGAGCTCTGATGACCTAGTTCCATGGAACTGTCAGTATCCATACCTCTGGCTCTGCATGGACTGCCATGAATGATTGTATTGGAGAGGAGGCATCAGCAACTCCCTGAAACACAGTACTTGTGTTAGTATGGTTTTCAATATTGTAAACATAACACACACTTGGGGTCGACGGCACAGGTACATATAAAGAGATAACCACAAATGATGCATTGTCTAAAAGAATCAAGGAATATTTAAATATGATCAGATTTAATCGACTTATTTCTCCAGTTTCTTTACATCTGCATCATCTAAATGGGATCTTGTGATTGTAGTGGAAGCTCCATCGTCTCCCCGAAACACAGTACTTGCGTTAATAGGGAAGAAAGTACAGCAAATGGAATCATGTTATATGATGACGCTCGATGGAGCTGTCAGTATCCATACCTCGTGCAGCTGAAGAATATCTATGGATGTTATAAATGTGGTGCGCACTTCCGAAAGCTGTTGCGCTGATTGGTATACGCATGGTCCCGCTTTCACTTCCCCTGGAATTACTTGAATGTCAGGCTCTGCATCAAGTGCGTGGGTTGACGCTTCAACAACTGCCTGAAACATAGTATTTGCATTAGTAAGGATTACAATATTGAAAACACAACACACACTTGGGGTCGACCGCACAGGTACATATCAATGGCTAAACACGAATGAAACATGGTGTAGAACAATCAAACTACAAGTGTTCCAGTCCTGATGATCACGGTCGATGGAGCTGTCAGTATCCATACCTCGTGCTGCTGAAGAACATCTAGGGCTGTTGTCAATGTGGTGGACGCTTCAGCATCTCCCTGAAAGACAGTACTTGCATTACTATGGATAACACTCATTATAACTGAAAACAAACACCAGTGGACGATAACTAAGGTCTATATCAATTGGAAAGCACTAACCAAACATTCTGTAAAATAATCACACGATACATAAAAACTATTATTTGACATGCATAAAACAAGTCTGTACCGGAATAGCCAAGTAAGATTACCTGATACACACTAGAAGTGGTTGATAACTGCGAACACGTCACGGAAGTAGAATGTTCTTGCTTCAGATTCAAGGGATAGTCAAGAAGTTGTAAAGGTAAATTATTGTTTGATAATGAAATGCCAATATTTAAAATTGCCATGTAAGGAGACAGAATACTTGAGAGTAATGCTATTGAAAATGCGCAATATAGCACAGTTACCTGTGACCATATATAGATTTCGTTTGTGGGTTATGAAATCTAAAAAGAATATATTGATAAATGTCATTATTCAAAAAGCTATACACTCATATCAATGTCGAAAGTATTACAAATTGGAAACAACACCTAAAATATCAATTAATCCATTCAGCTACCTACACACTACCGCAAGGCCTAAAGCTAAAAATGGACACTTGACTCATCAGTTGCGGAATGTGGACGAATAGAGTGGGAATAGCGTTTGCGAGCAATTTTCGTGTCGTTCGCCGTTTATTCTTCTTTGTTACCCAAGATGTGGCGTACATGTTCGAGGAAAAGTGTCGGCTCCAGATGCGGTATTGATCACCCCACTTGTCCTCTAAGACTTCTTGGACTCTACTTTCCAGCTCATCCAGTGGATATCCGCAATGTCTGACCCATTCTATTATTCAATCAACATGTAGTGCCTTCAGATTTAGCATGGGTCTTCGAAGGGCAACCGCTAATCGAACAGGCAGACATTGTTGAAAATTCTGAAAAGTAAATATCGACATTATTAAACAATCTTGATGAATATAAATGTGATACAAAAGTAAATGAACCATACAATGTTCAATGCAACATTTGTTTTACTCACCGGAACTATACCAGTTCATCATGTGCGGCTTAGTATTTGCATAAGTTACAGAAATTTGTAATTGATGTGACTAAACTCTGAACATGTGACTCGTCCCTTGGATGTTCTGTCTTGCATGAGAAGGAAACATGCTTACATTATAGACTGGACCCCCGAAGGATGCAATTCGATGACAATTGACACAGATGAAAATAAATAGATCTATTGATAGCATAACAATTGAAACTCAAGTCAATAGCAATGAGACCAATGACCATAGCACTATTGGGTACTCTAATCGCAAATAGATAGAAATTTAAAAATGACCGAAATATGACTAGTATACATGGCCTTACCTTGACCAACAAACGGTTGGATTCAGCAGGCCGAGCAGTATGTTGCAGGAGAACAGGTAGATGGCCACAGGTAGCACACTGACGAATTTAGTTTGCTTGAAGCGGTCACAGATAGCACGACGACGAGCAGATTAGCATAGATCTCAGTGCTTCTCAGGTAGAAGGTTCAGGAGTTGACTTGCAAAGCACAAAGATGTTCTCATGAGACATATCAAGTGGTTTATAAAGTATTAGAAACAGGGATGTGTTTGTGAATGAATGACGTGTGTATGTCGTGGTATTATGTGGATTGAAGGGGGGCGGCCTGCCTCAGGGGAGGCCTGCCTGGAGACACAGGGTCTGAGGAGGCCATGTGAGCGATGGCCCCTGGGCGTGGGATACCTTTTGAAGTGTACATGCTGTTTGGCACCTTGGCCGTTTGCGCCGTGACATCCCCCGATGCCAGCGCTCATCCCCGGGTGCGAACCGTCTTTGATAGAGGGGGGTGGGATGGATGGGCCTTGGGCGTGCAGCTAAGGCACAGGAAGACTGCTGAATGGAGACACACTTATGTGGATTGCAGGGGGGCGGCCTGCCTCAGGGGAGGCCTGCCTGGAGACACGGGGTCTGAGGAGGCCATGTGAGCGATGGCCCCTGGGTGTGGGATACCTTTTGAAGTGTAAATGCTGTTTGGCACCTTGGCCGTTTGCGCCCGTGACAGCCCCCCATGCCAGCGCTCATCCCCGGGTGCGAACCGCCTTTGATAGAGGGGGGTGGGATGGATGGGCCTGGGGCGTGCAGATAAGGCACAGGAAGACTTCTGAATGGAGACACACTTATGTGGATTGCAGGGGGGCGGCCTGCCTCAGGGGAGGCCTGCCTGGAGACATGGGGTCTGAGGAGGCCATGTGAGCGATGGCCCCTGGGCGTAGGATACCTTTTGAAGTGTACATGCTGTTTGGCACCTTGGCTGTTTGCGCCCGTGACAGCCCCTCATGCCAGCGCTCATCCCCGGGTGCGAACCGCCTTTGATAGAGGGGGTGGGATGGATGGGCTTGGGGCGTGCAGATAAGACACAGGAAGACTGCTGAATGGAGACACACTTATGTGGATTGCAGGGGGGCGGACTGCCTCAGGGGAGGCCTGCCTGGAGACACGGGGTCTGAGGAGGCCATGTGAGCGATGGCCCCTGGGCGTGGGATACCTTTTGAAGTGTACATGTTGTTTGCACCCGTGACAGCCCCCCATGCCAGCGCTCATCCCCGGGTGCGAACCGCCTTTGATAGAGGGGGGTGGGATGGATGATGGATGGGCCGGTGGGTGTGCAGGCAAGTGTGTGGGAGCGAGGGGCCATCAGGCCCCTCTCATCCTTTACTTCTCAGTAGAAACTCGGACCAAGTGCCTCCAGTAGTGGGTTCGCCCCTTGCCCTTATGTGATGTTAACTTTGGTTGACATTCGCGTAGATGGGACCACTGAGCAGGACACGGGGCATTCATTTTTGTACCCCCTTTCCACTCCATCTTGGTGACCAGGCCTCACTGTGCAGAGCACATGGCCCCCACCCTCATTCCCACTCTGACTGGAAATCTCCAGAGGTATTTGCAACAGTTAATAAATGTAACACATCACTGCTCCTCTGAGATCACTGTCCTGCATGTGAACCAGCCTGAACTAAGCACATAGCTCGTTCATCTCCACAAACGTTTCCTTCCCCATGCACCCTCGCCAGTGGAAACTTACTGCCATTCTGACCCTGTGTCCCTGCAAGGTATTCTCTTCATGTGCCAGACCACTGACCACGCCATGATGCCCACCTAGCAGATCCCCAACTAACATTAGACCCCTACTGCAGTATATCGTTGCCTATCAATAACAAGTGCCACATATCGGAGATTCTTGTGAGCACAGGCCAACACTTCAAACAGTGTATTATAGTGGTCAAGACCCTTAACCTAAGGCCTGTATAATCCAATGTTAATTGATAGTATAGATATATGTGTAACTTTTATAGAGACTAACCTACTGAAAGACTTTGAACAAGTGTTATTTAGTGCATGCATTATCGAGAATATATTATGTTATCTTAGATAGTGACCACCCTGCTTCACAGCGACCTGACCTTCACCCATTCGGAGCACAAATGTCTGCCGTCCATCCTTGAATGGAGACACACTTGATTCATTTAAAAAATCATTATTAAAATATATATGGTGTTTTATTTTGTATCTTATTTTGATGACACAAAAATACAAGACTTTACACATTGTACAGGTCAGGTTGCAGCACATCGAGGGAAAATCCGCTGTACCGACCGCTGTCACTCTGGAACGTTTCTCTTATGGCACTAACGGCACAAGCGGGTATCACTCTTCGAACGCGGTGTCCAAGCCTCCCATGAAGCCACCATGTAAAGGAACGATAGACCACCAGCCTGTACCACCTGTGAAAAGGAATGAAACAAACTGTTTTTAAATTACCAAGATAAGTTTAATAAACGTTTGTTGTCAATGACAATTCTTGTAACTAATGGCATTCTGCTCGGACAAATGCTATCTAGACACTGCACACTATTGAACGACTTTCATGCGTTACAATGATATGTATATGTAATTTTGGATATAGTAGAAGACCATGAAATATGAGTGGCATGACAAGCAGAGTGTACTTACTCGTTACTCGGATTACGAGGACGAACAGTTGCACGAAGTTTGTGCATAAGCACCATCATTATCCTCAACACGGACCGTGTGAGGCAGGCTGCCCTGAAGTCTGGCAGCTCGGTGATGCATTGAGGCCATGGATCGCCTTCCGAAATGTAGGCCACGCATCCCGAGTTTTCACAGCAGCAGCAGTTCTCGTCCTCGGTTGGCATTAGCTTGCACCGATTGCATGTGCACCAGTTGGAAACACCGTCCATGCGACTAGGTCCAGGCTCGTCAGCTGTTGAATCGTCCTCCCAGCTGCCGTCCGAAGAACCATGGTTTTCACGTGTTTCCCTTTCCAGTAGTTCCTCCTTGGTATACTCGGACTCGTACATGTAGGGCATTATTGTAGCCATTGTGTGTTAAAAAAACTAAAATAAGTTATAGCGGTGGTACTGATATCTGTTCACACGGGCTACAAGCAACGAAGGTAGCTGACCGGAGCACAGAAACGAGTCACAGAATACTCAAAGTAACACAGAGAGAGGAATGGAATCGAAAATATGCTGCTGTTTGTTGTGAAACGGTCTGTTTATACTTATTGAGGAAAGAGGCGTCCTGCCATTTCCATGGCGACACGTCATTAGCTGAAGCGCAGCGAATGTTGACACGAGACGTGCTTTGGCGGGGCGGGGGATATGATTTAGTGCCGCAAAAACAGGTCAGCCAGGGCGATGGGGCAAATGATAGGATTATCACAAAATGGCAGCGCCCTGATGCCTGTTTTCGCGTGCGTTTAATGGACGAAAACTCGGGTAAGGCCCATAGGAAATTTTTCTAAAATCGAGCGAATTAGGCTTACAAACACATGGCCGACCCGTAGGGACCATAAACATTTTTGACCGAACCATTCCTTTAAGTACCTGCACTTCTGAATGCCTGGAAGAGAGTACCAGTACTAAACTATGTTGCAAGTTAAGAAAAGGAAAGCTTTTCATTTCACTTTTTCACAACTTAAAGGACTAAGCTTCTGCAGCCTTTGCTGGGTAAAGCAGCGCCCTCTCTCTCCTCCTCTCGCCACCACTCGCAATGCCAATCATGTCTCCTTCTGGACTCACCCTGCAGAGAAAAAGGAGAGACAAACATGCTGCTACTGTGCTCTCAACACACTAGGCGCGGAACACTGTTTCCCTAAGTGGGCTTCATCTGTCACCATTGATGTGCTTTGATGAAGTAGGGATTGCTTTGGAAAGCCTGTGAAATTACTTTTTTAAGAGATTTCTTTGTTATTAGCAGTGCCTATTCTAATATGTAAATGTTTAAATAATTGGATTTGTGTTGGAATGTTTTATGACTGAAAACTCGCACACAGCCCCAGTTACCTACCGAATTACTTATTATGTAATGAAAGCGCGCAAAAATAAAAACTCCCCGTTTAAAGCTTATATTACACCTATGCTATCTGCTAGGTTGATATGCAAAACAAAAAGTCTCATTTAATATAGGTATTCAAACTTTCTTAACACAATGCATAACAACAGCCTTGAAGTTCGTGTGAAAGGATCCCAGATTCACTGCTTTACCAAAGTGTGTGCTCCTTGGCAAAAAATGTAATCTCACTGGGCATTGCCTGCAAACAACCGGGTGTGCCTAATAGGGACCTGTAGTGAACGTGCCCCGCTGAAACGGCGACGCCCAAAGCTCTGCACCGGAATGTGTGGTTTCGTAGCTTGGTGAGTACCTGCACTTCTTTTTTTCTATTTTAAGCACTGGTGAAAAGTGACTTTTCACTGGTGCAAAGTGACTGCACTGTCAATAAACACCCTGATTCATGGAACAGTGCTAAGTGTATGTTTGCAGTGGAAAACTCTGCACTGCAAAAATACACTTTGCACTGTTCCATGAATAAGGGTGTTTGTTGGCAATGCAAAGTCACTTTGCACCAGTGAAAAAAATCAGACCACTTTGCAGGGCACAATACAGGCTGCCATTGCAAGCACCTTCAGGCTGTCAACTTCCTTGGCCCGGATCAGTATGGAGCCAGCAATGTTAGCACCTCGTTTGTTGGCTTTGTTCTCCCGTTTCGTCTGCACAATGACTCTTTGTCATCAAGGTGCTAGGTGGCTTTTCGCGCACTTTTAGTGTTTCAGTTCCTTCAGGCTGCCTGATCTGGCATAATTTGACACTGTCAACCCTCTGTCGCTTTCTTCTGTTTCCATTATAATGTAATCACCCCATGGGCGCCACCGACTATTTTTCGCAGCTGCAGGCAGGGGCACCCAAAACATTATGCTGAAATGGGCACTTGGTGCACTCCGTTGTCAGCAGCCTACATGTGTGTAGCAGACTGTTTAGGAAGCTGCAGTTTCCCTCCGCTCAGTCCGCCATCTCCGACCGATCTTGGTGTGTAGGGACACAGCAGCTGGGATGGAGGAGTGTGCAGAGAAACCTGTTTGAGCACAGATCCACACGAGGCCTTTAGAGGTCAACGAGAGTCAGAAAACCTGTCGGCCTAGTTTGGTAGTGCTAGTGTGGCAGAGGTGAACTGGGCTATCCGCAGACGGGAAGGATCCCACAGTTACCTCTAGAAAGCAAAGGGGGTTTGTGGCGGAAACGGAGCTCATTTAGAAAGCTAAACGGTTGCAGAATGCATTGTACAACTAAGGGCCTAATTCATGGAAAGTTTAGCGTGGTGCAAAGTGACTTTGCACTGCCAACAAATACGTTGAACCGGGCCTAATTCAGAGAGCAGTACAAAGGGTATTTTTGCAGAGCAAAGTCACTTTGCACTGCAAAAGTATTCTTTGCACTGCGCTTAATGGTCCTGATTTTTAAAAAAAACACTAATTAACGGATTTAGGGCCCAAGTCATAGAATGTGCACAATAAATCTCACAAAGTCCCTCTCCCCAAAAATGACTTTTCGATCCCTGTGCGCAAAGTTTTCTTTCCACGCTCTGCGTATTCATGGAACCCGAGGGGCAAAACAACCGGATGCGCAAAAAAATTCATTTTCCCCTTGGAACACCCATGACACGCCCTCACGCAAAGCAGATCGAGCAACAATTACACACCTTTGCGCAGTCCGCATCCCCGCCATCATTCACCTCGTCAATACTGCGGGCCGTCGCAGCACCCCGGTGACACTGCGTACGGCCCCTCGTAATTCCTTACTGCACCCTGATAAAATGCATTACATGTCTCATAATTCAAGTCGGCCCCTGGTAACTCTGCGTGCGAACCCCTGTAAATGAGGACTGCAACCCGCTAATCTGCATATGAGCACCCCCAACTTCAATCGGCACCTCAACTGCATCCCAGCACCCCTAAATTACCTTTGCTTGTTGGTTCCTATGCGATTGGACTTTGCGCTTCCTATCATGTGGCAGTGAGATCGCGAGCTTTGCGTGCATCTTTCCCCAACGTGACGTTGCACGGTCGGATCCATGAATACGCTTTTGTTTGAGCATTGCTGGGTGTTCGATTCCTTTATGTAGCCCGTCCCTGGACACGCCCACGTGAGTTCTTGTTCTTCCTCATTCTGCATAGGGAATAGGGAATATGCATGTTCCACCCTAATGCAGGAAAACTTGACTGGCAACAGAGCGCCTGCCTTGTCACCAATTTTTAAACAATGTTCCTTCCACCCTCTATTTATTTCCTTGCGTAGGCCTATCCCACACTTTGCATAAGGGTTGCGTCGAGGGCCTGACTGCACGCAAAGACGTGACAGACCTGCGCAAAGTCCCTGCAAGGTCCCGGAAGAGCATGCAAGCAAAGTCAGATTCATGAATGGATGGAAGGAGTTTTGCGTGCGGGCACTTTTCAACACGCAAAAAAATGTGTAAATTAGGCCCTGTGTTTTTTTGTTAAATACAATACACTTGCACCGCTCTGTGAATTATGCCCAGTTCAACGTGTTTGTTGGCAATGCAAAGCCATTTTACATTGCGCTAAACGTGTAATGAATCAGGCCGCAAATATCCAGAACGAAAACACCTTAGTTCACTAAAATGCTTTGTATGAAGAAGAGGTACAGGCTACGGGTGTACATGACCTGTAGCCGGCCCTGTATATAGGTGGTGGACTATTCAACTGACATGCCGAGTCGGTCCCATCAATGTAGTTGCAGTTTCTACATTTTAAACTGTAAAAAATTGATGAAAACGATCATGCTTTGCAAAAATATTTCCAGTTTGTGCAGAAGCTGCAGAGAGGTAGGGGGGACCATGGGGGCTGGAGGAGTAGAAAGGCCACTATCAGCATTGTTCTTATACTTGGCATAGCGGACGGAAAAACACAGATCTGCTGAAGTTGAAAGCGCCCCACGTTTGGAATCGGGATGCACTTTGGTCCGTGGCAGCCACCGTACAGCCCCCCCCCTCTCCACATTCTGAGGGTGCACTCATTTATCAAAGTGAATATGGCTTTGAAAATCACTTTGTGCAACCAGACTCACCTTTGCAAATCTTCCAACCCACAGAATGCAAGTGTTTTATCCTTTTGAATGTGCGCAAGCAAGGACAAATGTACACAACGGGTCAGATTCTCAAAAACATGAGCACCTCAATGAGCTACACAATTGCACAAAGATATGCTTGAGTCATTGCACCGCTCATTGTGATGCATGAATTCAAAAAGAAACCCACCCTCAATGCACCGTGTACAGGAAAGCACAGAAATTGCACATTTAAGTGCTGCATCAGATGTCATTTGCATGTATCTTCTCCATCTCTCACGTGTGCATATTTCGTGCGCAAATGCCATCATGCGGGTCGTATTGCGAAAAAAAAACACTCAAACCACACCAAATGCTACATGCAACGTTATGTGCAATTGCCCCGCAAAAAAGGGCAGTGGCCTCTAACCCCGTTGGAAGGTCACATAGTCAGTCATTCCATGGGCATTCAGGATGATACCTTGACACCCTAAGGAAACCAGGGGCAAAGAGGGCGAGAAAGAACTCTGTGGATGCAGAGTTTGGCATTATCATCAACTACATGTCCAAGCATGAGGACGCCTTATTTGATCTACGTGGCTAACAGGCCAGCATGGTGGGGAAACATGGCCTATGGGCAGAACTCACAAATAATGCTGGGGCTCCCAGTGAAGGCCAACGTACCTTCAAGGAAATAAAGATGTGCTAGGGCATACAAGGCTAAAGTGGCTGTCCTCCATGCCCACGCCTGGGGCACAGAGGTCATAGTGAGGATATGGCACATATTTGAAGTAGAAGTTATTAGTGGCATTGAAACATGTTCCACCAATGCTCCAAGGCTACCTGATCCTCACCCATCATCGCCCATTGACTTGTGGGCATCAACATGTACTGGTTGTGGGCATCGTGTAGTTGCCCTGTCAGTAAGAGTTTGTTTACAACAGATCTCCACGCCATAGCTTGTATGACAGTCGCTAGACAGTCAAAATGTGCCCCAGAATGTTGTGTCCTTACCCTGGCAGTGCACACACATTCAAAGTTGCAGGCAGCACTGATGTCATGAAGGTCTGTGCATCATGGCAGGACAGGACTGCTGGGTGTGCGTGGCAACTAGTGGATCCTTTGGAACATCCAGGATGCATGTCATAGTCATTGGCAATCACAGTAGGCACGTGTGGCACAATAGCAGGTTCTATACAGGTTCTATACAGGCATGTATAACCACTGATATAGGGGCTCGAGGACAGATGTATATGGGATTTCATCACTCATCCAGTGGGTCTGGCAACGTGGCTAGATGTCAGGTGAAGGTGATTGACTTAAGCAGCTTCACATTTTGGGAGCAGTAATCCAAGTGGAATGTGTTGTGGCTGGTGACATGTACCAGTGCAGACCCGCATCACTGACCATTCCTTCTTCTGCACACAGATGCCACTCCACTGCCAACCAACCATGATCGTTGAGAGTGATCTAGACATGCCACCTCGGGAAGGAGACGATTGGGAAGAGGGGTAGGCCCCATGGGACACTTCCACACAGGCTGAGCAAGAGATAGGCATCTTGCCTAAGGTGGGCCCAGGAGGCTCAGGCTGTAACAGGTACAACTGCCCTCAATGACACCCTGTCCAGCAACCCTGAGGTACCCAGACAAGTGCGGAGGTAGCCTCTCACTAGCAGGCCCCGGACAAGCCCACAGACTACCTGGGATGAGTATATACGGCAGCACCAGCTGTCCATCAGTACGCAACCCACCACCGCAAGCTCAACTCTCAGGCAGGCCTCCTTGCCTTGTGCAACAAAGTGAAAGCAAACTGGAAGGCCCTGGTAGACGCGAATTGAGCGAATTCCGCAATGGCCTAAACTGTGCTGCTCCAAGGCAGTTCTGTGCAGCATCAGGCAGAGAGCATTGTGCCTAGTCCACCATGCCCTTAACTGCCACTTTGCTCCTCCTCGGACTGTCCAGATATTAATTCCAAGGATCCACCGAGCCAGGTTAGGCGGTAGAGCCTTTTCTGTGGCAGCTGCTCAATCATGGAATAGGATTCTTCTGAACCTGTGAAGTACTACAGACCTCCTGGCCTTTTCGTCATCATCTAAAAACTGTTCTATTCCAGTAACTGTGAATGCTCCACCTTGGTTGTGTCTCATTGGATCTCTATAGTGCCATGAGGCCTACGGGTGTAAGCTACGCTTTATAAACTTGATTAACATAACATAACAGCATTGCTTGTGCAACCAGTCTCGCTGCAGCCCTGGAGGGGTATATGGCTGCAATGGTCACAGCCTTGAGTGGAAGCACTGCTCCCAGTATCTGTGCAATGGCTCTGCGTGCACAGCTTAAGGCAAGCTAGCCCAATACACCACCTGGACCACCAGAGAGAAGTGATGGCCGCTGGAGGATGGCACCGCGCGGCCTCAGGCCCAGCCTTCACCATGCGCATCAATAACAACTTTGTTTCTATTTTATTCTTCATTTATCATTTACAATTTTCTTGAAATAAGAACATTGGTTCATGGTGCATTCTTTTTTTCTGCTATGTAAATAGTAAGTCCGACAATAAAGCAAGATTACCGATTTTTTCTCCCCTGGTCAGTTGTGTGGTGAGACTCCATTTTAATTTGCATCGCTTGCAAAGGGGACAGGGGGGTCGTTTCTCATGGTCACAGGTGGAAATGTGAGCATGTCATTCATGGATATCATAGAGCTCTGTCTGCATCTGTGCAGATTTGCAGGAAGAGGATGATGTTGGTTCATGGAAGTAGGTCATTTATATCAGGAAACGTGTGCACGTGGCAGCTACAGGGAAAGTGCTCAACCTCATAGTGTCATCTCATTGTTGTTACTGAACATATTGGAAGATGTTGAAACCCAGGGCCGAGGCAGGGATATGCATTGACATCCGATGTACCCAAAAGATCAAATTACAAAATCACGGAGCCCTCTTGACCGTATTTTGTTATTTGATCTTTTGGGATTTTGCCCGTTTGTCCCCAGCACTGCTTTTAATGTATGCAGGGGACACCCCCGCAACCTTTAGGGAGCGGGTCCTCTACGAGACCCTCGCTTTGACCCATAGATGCGTCCACCAAACTGCCCCTCCCTACTTGCACCAAAGAATGCACCTATCCGTGTCCACCAGGCCAACCAGAACTCCTTACTCCAACATGCTACCAGTTCCCAGAATCAAGAGAGTTAGAGCAGGTGGAGCCAGCTTCCCTTACCTTGCCGCCCAGCATTGGAAGGCCCTTCCTCCAGCACTCAGAGGAGAAAATTCACACTTCGCCTTCCACAAATCGGTCAAGATGCTGCTCTTCATCTAATCACCACCACGTGCTAGTGCCTGTTGCATATATTGCTTGCCTAAAATCTCTAATGTATGTAACTAACCCCAAAGGCGTCCCTGGCGCCCCTTGTACCTAAGCTCTTCGTATGTAACAGCGCCTCGATGCCCGTGGGCTGTTTCCACGCTATATAAATCTAAATAAATAAACCCCTGCCGCCCATAATACTGAACTGGGGGAGCGGGGAACACCCCCACAAACCCTGCACCCCTGTTAGGTATTACGGGCAAAAGACCTAATCTACTATGCCGAATGCACACTAAACGTGCATTCAGCATTTTAGATTCGATCTTTTTTTTTTATTACCATTGTTAGGTCAGCTCACGGGACATTGGCGTGTCAGAATCAATCACTGGTCAATGGCCTGGTCACGTCATTGCCATGCATGCACGTAAACCACTGACACAAGCCGTGGCAAGCACTCACTCTTGCTTATGTGAAACATCTTGCAACCAGCTCCTCCCTTAAGCCTGCTGCCATGCCTCTCTGTCCATCTACTGAAGCATGTGGAATGGGCAGCTGGGGTACTAATTAGGACAGATCTTCATTGGCTGGCCACGCCAAGGCACGATGTTATGTAGCAGAGAACAGGAAACTATGACGCTGCCTGGGGCAGAGACAGCATCAACATTTTAAGTGAGCGGCTGGGGGACAGTTTTGAAGGCTGGTCGTGAGTGTAGCCATTAACTTATTGCGCTGTTGTGCCTCCCTGGCTCCCCACTCCTCCTTCTGAGCCCAGGCGGCTGAATAGCTATTGCGCCTTCCGTTGGCCCATTAGATGCATCTTTCATAGCAATTCAGATGGTATTTAGTTTCACAATGCAATGTTAATCATTGGAAGCATTGACCATCTAAAAGCTGAACCCAGCAGTTGGCTTGATCACAGGCAGTATATTGATGTACGTCTCTGTTAGGGAGAATTCTCATTCTATGGCTAATTTCCCTTACCTATAGAGTCCCCCAGCAGCTTTGTTGGATTTGAAGGGTTTGTTTTTTTCTCCTGCTAAGAGTGAGCCTCTTTTTCCCACTCTTAGGCATTTTTGCTATGTGTGTTCTAGGCTATTTTTGTGTTTAATGTCTATGGGGGTTTTCTCATCCCCATAGGAACCATCTGTATCCACATGTGTTACACAGCACCCTCAGTGCAGTGACACAGGAGTGTCGTAGCGACCCCCAAACATAGACTTCATACCCAGGGACTAACTACTGTCTCCCAGGGTATGTAAAGTCCCAATTGACTTTACCAGTCAATTTTTATGAACTAAACCAGTACAAACCATCTTACTATGGAGGTACTGGGAAGGGTTAATAGTTTTTTCCCTGGTGTTCATTTTCGAGAGGGTACCGTACAGTCCCTCTCTCAAAAGTTTCTGGCTGGTGGCAGTGGTTACTACCGTAAATATTCAACCGCAAATATTTCCTTATGGGATTTTCCCATTGTTCGAGGCTACCACATTTTCTGACAGCCTCTAACATACCGCCAGTTCATTTTAATATTAACTTTACTCTGGTAGGTTTTCTTTGCCAGAACTTTAATATAAATTCTTTTTAGTGTCTTTCTCTAAACTCCTAACCCAGGTCGGGATCCTTTGTTCATCCTTTTGGCGGGCTTCTGCCAAGAAACCCTCCTTTCGGCACCACTGAGTCTGGGGTAAATCCTTTGTGTGGGAGCGGGAGTAGGACCCCTGGACAGGGTTGCCTCAGCAACCCCTGTCACACTCTGTCCTGATAGGCTGAGGGTTTCCCACCAAGATGCCCACTCCACTGTGTGAGTGACAGCTAGGATTTATGAATGGGGATCTTTTTGCATAAAAGCAGGTTCCTGAGGACTGGAAGAGCAAGACATCGCCACTGGAACTAAGAAGCCGAAGAGGAGAGAAGCCAAAGACATCTGCAACGACTGAACCACCGTTGAAGCCGTGCTGCAGCGTCTCACCACTTTTCTCTACACGACGAGAGAAGATCTTCATCTGTAAGAGCCTTCTTTCCTTGAGCTGGTGGGGCCAACTAGTTTGCCAATCACCTTCCTGCCTTGGTTGAATCGCCAGTACCCTGTACTCGGAGACCGGATAGCCAGGCACCCGTCCACCCGGACCGTGATTTAAAGGAGCATACCTTTTATTCGTTGGTTTCATCCCTGGGTGGTGCAGTAACTGGAACCTTCCTCCATGACGAAAGCCTCTCTTCCTCTGCTGGATCCCCCGAACTGCAGGAACTACCAGGAACAACCGCAGGAGCCACTTCTTCATTTTAAGCTAGATTGGTCCGCCAGGCCGCTCTTTTCACGTGGTAGTGCTAAAGGTGTTTTGAATCCTTTACCTACCTGTTGGGTTGGCCGCCCCTATCTTCTAACATTGTCTTTCACCTTCTGCATCCACCTTTTCGAATCGTTAACCAAAGACTTGACTGCAGCTACAAGAACATTTTGCTCCTGGGCCCTTTTCCCTGTACCACTGACTCTGGCACAGGCCTATTGACTCTGGCTAAATTTGTTAGAACTGCCTTCTCTAGATTACTTCTCAACTAGAACTGTGTTGGTGCACCTACTTCTTATAACCACCTTTTTTCTTCCCACTTTTAAAACTTGTGAAGTGCCATTTTGCTTGGTTTTCATGTAAGTATTCTCTATACTAAAGTACTGCTTTGCCTAAACTTGTTCACAAACTAATGGGAAGTGTTGCTAGGGTGTGTGAGAAGATATTTCTTAGTGCCATTTGTGTTTGGTTTTCACTGTGCCGTTTTGCTCAGTTTTCACTCTGGTTCACTTGGTCTACAATTTAACTAGGGAGTTGTGTATACTTTTCTTGACTGATTTTAACTGGCTTAACAACTGTGATAAATGTGTTTAACTAGAAGTGTGTAAAATAAATATATATATATGCTTTTTAATACAAAGCTTTGGTCAGTGTTTCCTTGTACCATAGTGCTGTAGGCCTATTGTGTAAACCCTGAATACTGCTCATCTCCCTCTTGAGATAAGTCTGACTGCTGAGCCACAGCTACCAACTAAATCTTTGTGGTACAGACTGATACCAAAGGGGATTTATTGTTCTCACCTGTAGTCCTAATCTTCTGTAGTGCTCCCTAAGGGAACTGCACAGGATTCTGCCTAACAGTCTCCCAGGATTTTGGGCCTCATTACGACCCAGGCGGTAAGTTACCGCCTGGGCCGTGACTTTACCACCATGGCGTAAACTACGTTTACGCCATGGTGGTTGGCGGATTTACCGCCCCATTCCGACCTTGGCGGGGCGGTAAGTCCCCAATCCCCATTTACCCTTCCCCATTCCCATTTTTGCCCCATAGGGCATAATGGGAGTGGGGAAGGCGTTAATTACGCCACCGTAAATTACGGTGGCGTAATTAACTCCATGGTCCCTTAGCGCCATGGATTTTAACACCTGCTAAAAGCAGGTGTTAAAAGCGCCATGGCGCTAAGGGACCTCGTAATTGGCGGTAAGGGGTCGGCGCAGCTAACGCTGGCGTAAACCCCTTACCGCCAGGGTCGTAATGAGGCCCTTTGTCTTCCTCTGTAAGTTTGCTGCTGCTGCCACATTAATGATTGGTTAAATGTCAAATCTCTGCTCTCTGAGGTGAGAAATATGACAGCCTATTGGGGTAGCGCCCCTTTTACATCAAGGCCGGGTGCTGCCTTCTGCCTGCATCCTCCTTTAACAAATGTTCGGATGTCGCCCCTTCTCCCTTATTTTTTATTTTATTTGATTGGTCATTGGTAAAGCGCCTATACACAGAACAGTGGCTCAAAGCGCTTCAAGGTGGTAGGGAACATGGGAAGAGATAGAATGGTAATTCTTACAAGGCCATGAATCATTCAGAATGAAGAAACAAACAAAAACTGTCGTACTAGGCGTGACAGAGTTTCAGACAGTGCAAGTGCTGTGACATAAAAAGAGGTAAGAGGGGGAGGGGCGAGGAGAGAGAGGGGGAAGGGACAAACAAGACAAATATGTAAGGCATCATTTCAGATTGTCATATATGGCAAGGGACTGCCAGAGCACTAGTGCAGGAAGGTGCAGATGAGAGTTGCAGTTCAGGAAGAATAGGGATCCAGCCGGAGAGGCAAGGGGCATCATGGATTGTAGGAGGGGAAGAGCCTGCAGGTCTAGATCGTTAGTGAAATAGGGAGGGCGGATTCAAGAAGTGATGGTGAAGTAGAGGGAATGCGTGGACACCACAGTCGAATGGAGTGGGATGCACAGTCAGGAGAACATACTGCGGGTTGTGGTGTGCTGAGGTTACAGGAAGGTGGTAATACATAATCGTAGGCGGCTGCACAGCAGGCACACATGGGCCTCTTACCGGTTTCGCCCAAAATGACTGCACCGAAAGTTCTGACCCTTACAAAAAGTCCGAAAATGCATACCACCAAAGGTTCGAACACCAAAAGTTCTAACCTTTGGTGGTATGCATTTTAGGTAGGTAAAAACAAAAGACTGCAGGGGTGTCCCCCGCAACACCCCGCTCACCATACTATAGAGTATAGTGAGCAGAGATTGCGGGGGACACCCCCACAGCTGCCTGACAAAAAAACAAAAAAAAAGTAAAAAGGCTGCAGGGGTGTCCCCTGCAACACCCTGCTCACCATGCTATAAAGTATGGTGTGCAGGGGTTGCAGGGGACCCCCTGCAGCTGCCCGACAAAAAAACAAACATAAAAAAGTTAAAAGGCTGCAGGGTTGTCCCCTGCAACACCCCGCTTACCATACTATAAAGTATGGTGAGCGGGGGTTGTAGTGGACACCCCTGCAGCTCACCGACGAAAAGTAAAAAAAAAGAAAAACAGAAAAGGACCCTGCGGTGCCGGTTTCCCGATCACGGAAGTGAAAGGGAAGCAGCATTGCAGGGACACAGCGCATCGGAATGAAAGGTAAGTAGGGGGTGGGGGTGTGTTGGGGGTGTGGGTGCGGGAGTGTGCTTGTATGGATGTCGGCATGGGAAATGTGCAAACTATTTTGCAGTTCGTTCATTTCCCATGCAGACTTTTTGTATGCAGTGATTTCCGTCGCAGGAAATTCATGCAGATTCCTCTTACCTTAGCATGCACATGGTTGAGGTATACTGCACACGGACTGACCAGGCGCAGCAGAAGGAGTCCAGATAAAGGAGATCTGACAGAATGGGGGCCCACGGGCCTCCCAGGACCAGACAGGATCAGACAGGACTTGGCACTTAGATTGAGGCCCTTTGAGGGGGGCTGTCGATCGCCTTCCGGCTCTGGCAGTGTTCCTGGGGTAATGATGGAACCTATCCCATCCGCGCCTCCAGCAGTCACAGAGCCTGCACAGATCAGCTGGTGCTGTAGACCGTGCAGGGTGGCCCTCGTGAAGTGCCTTGCCGGTCCTAGAAAAAGCACCATCAGGGGGAGAGTGCAGCAGGCAGATGGTGAAATGCTCTCAGAAGCACTGGAGAGAGGAAAATAAAGAAAGAAAGATGTGCAGTGCGCATCACACCTTATGAAGGTCAGCCCTTGAGGGCGGCCGGCGATCGCTGTCTGGGTGTGTTCCTGGGGTAATGGTGGAACCCATCAAATCTGGGTGCCTCCAGGAGTCACAGGGTCCGCATGGATCAGCTGGTGCTGTAGTGTGAGCAACCATCATTGAATGCCATGCCGGTCCTAGAAAAAACACCATTAGGGGAGAGTGTGGGCAGGCAGATGGTGAGATGCTCTCAGCAGTGCTGCAGAGATGAAAATAAAGAAAGAAAGATGCGCTGTGCGCATCATACCATATCTAGGTCAGTCCTTGAGGGGGGCCGGCGATCGCCTTCTGGCGGTGTTCCTGGGTTAATGGTGGAGCCCATCCAATTTGGGCACCTCCAGGAGTCACAAGGCCTGCACGGATCAGCTGGTGCTGTAGACCACGCGGGGTGGCCATCATAGAGTGCCTTGTCGGTCCTAGAAAAGCACCATCAGGAGGAGAGTGCAGGCAGGCAGATGGTGAGATGCTCTCAGCCGCGCTGGAGAAATGAAAATAAAGAAAGGGGGAAACCTTTCTCATGGGGCCAGGGTGGTGCGTACATAGTACAACAGTCCCCCTTGGGGTGGTGCACAGGTGGTGGATCACATGGAAGAGGGAGCCCCTTATGGGATTAGGGACGACTAGTCCCAGAGAACATGGTATACAGCATATGGACATATCCCTCTCGGTCTCACAGGATCAAACCCCTCAGATACACTATCAAACATGACCAGCGTGTATTTTTGTGAAGTCAATCCAGCTAACAAAATACACAGCAGAAAGCCTCAGGAAAATCAGACTCTCCAAGCTTATACCTTTAACTCAGGTACTGGGAAGAAGAAGATGATAAGGAGTACGAAGATCACTCCGCTAAACTGTGGTCAGCTGTCTAGTCCTCCGTGGTATCTCATTCGAGCAACAAAAAAAAAAAAAAACGTCCCATAGACCAGGGATTGTCTGCTGGGGACATCAACAAGTGAGGGGACACCGGTGAGCTCAGAAAGAGGCTAGAAAAAGACATTCTTCTAGCTGATGAACCAGAATAAAATATCTTCTTTCAGACCAAGCCAGCGGTAAGTCTTCCCCTAAAGATCTTAAAAGGGAAAAGACCTAGCAAACTCAAAATGACTAGCCTAAACATGCTTTTAGAGCACCTAGTAAAACATCAGATAGAGGCCGAAAATAGATTTCAAGCAGGGTTGGAGAATATCATAGCAGTTCAGCACCGACCTGTCCTTCTCATGGTATTTGACAACTATAACGAGAAGGAAAGGACTTGGGAAATGTTTTTCTCAACTTCGAATGGTTTGCTAATCAGGTTCACTGGGAGAGGAGTTAAAGACATGTTATCTAGCTCCCCTGTTGAAAGAAGAACTACATGCCTCCTAACAGACTCTTAATCCCCTCGGAACTACTCCCTTTGATGAAATCAAACAAGGTATTTTACTATGGGTAGGTCAAACTGAAACGTTTGACAGAGATAAAATTAGAGAAATAAAATTGATTCAAGGAGAGACACGAGTGCAGATAGGCACCAGACTCCAGAATACCCTATCCTTATGGCTAGTAATGGAAACATGTGAAGAAATTCTACAAAACCTTGGCTCTAGAACAGTTTACTAGTAGCCTACCCCCATTCCTTTAAAGAGCAACATTACAGCTAAATAAATCCACCATGGCTACTGTGATCGAAACCAAGCAGATCTTTGCAGAAGCCAGCAAACATTTAAGGAACCTACATAAAGGGGATGAAGGTAGAAAAGACATAAAGACACCTATATGAAACACTCTACTCATAGGGGAAAGAACAAGACCCCCCAAAGTCCAAACAAAATTGCATATAAAGAATTAGAAGAAAAAGAGAAAAGAAAATATCCAATAAGTAGACATTGCCTTGATATGAAACCTGAAGATAAAAATTTAAAATGTTATCTGATCAGTTGTTTCTCCTATGGGAAAAAAGAAAATCTAGCATGAAATTGTCCCTCCAATAAAGAGAGGAGCCTATTGAAATAGGCTGAATGACAGGGGAAGATTGGGAGGAGTTAGAACATCTGGTTGAACCCCAAATAGAAACCATAAACAACTGTGAAACCACCAGTTTTAAAACACTTGAACCGGTTTTACTACATGGGAGATCTGCCTTGGCCTTAGTAAATTCGGGGATTAAAGAAACTGCAGTAGGCGCTGACTTAATCCCTATTCAGGATTTAACAATAGACATACCAGTCAGAATAACTTGTGTGCATGGGGATCAGGAAGTGTACCATCGAACTCTGGTAGTCATCGAAATCAGGGGTAAGAAACACGAAAACCTCTGCAATCATTCCGAGGCTTCCAGAAGAAACGATAATCGGTACAGACTTTCCCAAGTTTAAAAGTATACTGAATTAAATAAATTCTTCCTAAGTTTATTCACCCTAAAACACCTGTGAAGAAGGCGAATTTTCTCAAAACAGAATCTGGAACTGGGAAAAGGAACGCAAAGCTTCTCCTCAGACCCTGATTGATGAAACCCATCATAAGGGGAAAGGAGTGTGACAAATCTTCGGATGTTGTCCCTTCTCCCCTAGGGAGAGATCATTCTCATGGGGCTAGGGAGGTGCATCCAGAGTACAATAGTCCACCTGGGGGTGGTGCACAAGGCATGAATCACATGGAATACGGAGCCGCTTATGGGATTAGGGGCGAATATTCCCAGAGAACGCATTATACCGCATATGGACCCACCTCTCTTGGTCTCACAGAATCCTACCCCTAAGATACACTGCCAAACACGAACAACATGTATTTTTGTGAAGTCAATCCAGCTAACACAATAAACAGCAGAAAGCCTCAGGAAAATCAGACTCTCCAAGCATATACCTTTGACTCAGGTACTGGAAGGAGGAAGATGATAAGGAGTACAAAGATCACTTCGCTAAACTGCGGTGAGCGGTCTAGTCCTCCATGGTATCTCATTCGGAGCAACGAGATACAAAACAGCTGAGGGAAACCAAAGCAGAGAGAGAGATCCTCTGGACAAGTACGGACGGGGGAAGCCAACCCAGCAACAGTGATGCAGGGAGCAGAGACACTGTCTACCGAGCATGCAGAGAGAGCGAGTGTAGCCCAAGACCTAGAAACTATGAGACTCGCTTCCCGAGCAGATCCTGGGGCGTCCCACAGTGTCCCTAGAAACACCAAGCCTGAGAGGAGACCATGAGGACTCAGAACGCTGCTGAAAATAAACATTAGTCACTGTTGTGTCCAAAACCTTGATTCTGACCCTGATACTCGTAACATAAATCTAAAGTGCAAGGATTTGTTCTTACAGGCTGCTGATGAGACTCCTTTATCCAAGGAAAGTTCTAAATGTCAATGGTTGTATTAATAAAAAGAAAATGTTCTCTTTCAAGTGTGAGCTGTTCCAATATCCGATCTGGGAATTACTCCTTTCCCCTTACTCTTGGCTTGTACCATCTCACAAGCTAAGAAGTTGATTCATGAGAAACAATAAATAAAGTTCACTTTACTCCTAGTTCCTAATATGGGTGCGGGTCCCTCCCAGACTTGCTGTGTCGTTTGTCTTCTCAGCCCCTTCTCCCTCTTTTGGAGGCCCCCGACCCGCTTGTCTCTTAGTCTAGATAGGGGTGCGAGTGTCAATATTGTTATTCATATATCACTCTTAATAAAGAATGAGACTCTCATTGACAAATGCAGCAGATGTCTGAAGCCAAGGAGGAGTTCCCCATAAACCTCTATTCCCCAGTTCTCCTAAAAGATAAAGATATCCAGGAGACAGCAGTCCCAGGGAAACCCTCTGGGGAAGAAAATCCTGATGTGCTCACTCGTAGTGTACATAGGGAGCGGTGTAAGCTGTTTGTTGTCTGAAGGCTTCTGTGATTTTCTGCTAGCATTCAGTATTAGGCAGCAACACTGCACAAGTATATTGACACTGTAGTAAAAATACAGAGGTTATTCCGTATCTGTCTGAGCACTGCGTTGTGTCTACACTGTTTGTTGCTCTGAGGCTAAAAGAGGACCTAACGCTGACTGTGAAATCAAGATCGGGTATACGCGTGCAGGAGGGATTCCGGCGGGCCATGCGAGATGAGTCTTGAGATCATCTAAATAGCAGAAAGATGAATAGGTTAGTCAAGATATGAAGGAGAGAAAATATGAATCAGAAAAGATTTGCTAATGGAGGGTTATGAAACGAAAGCTTACGGAGCATCTGGCTGCATGAGTAGAGACGGGCCACATTCCTGGTAACCGCTGACTATGTACTCTTCCGGGATCTGTAACCAATGGAGGATGGGAGACATCTTCCTCATAGTATGTGAAGCATAAGTTGTATGCAATGTCACGTGGAACAATAGTCGCCATCTTGGGAGGAGACGTTGAGATAAAATGAATATGTCTCCAACGATGCCATACTGATTGTTGCTGCAAATGAGATTTGACAGAATGCCCCTTCTAAGCAGAGACAACCCCCGTTTGGCCGGGTACAATCTATGAAACAGACGAACCAGGCATGGATCATGCACAGAGGAAGCAGGCTTGCATGAGCGATCAGCAGGTCAGTAACACTGCCAAACCACCAGATATTGAAGCCGGCCACTGTAATACCAGGAGTCACAAATTCCTGAAACTTCAAACTCGGGACCGGGGGCGGTCACCACAGCAATAGGAGAGGGTACATTATGTCAAAGAAACCGATCATCTGGGTTAAGCTGAGACACATGAAACACTGGGTGAATCTGAGACCAGGAAGGAGGAAGGCACAACAAAAAGGCCACTGCACCCACAGCTTCCAACACCTGAAAAGGACCAAAATACCTGGGAAACAATTTGGAGCGTAACCAGTGATGAGGGAGAAAACGTGAGGCAAGCCAGACCATATCACCCGGGTTAATCACTGGCGCTAGAGTGGGATGGCTGTCAGCAAATCTTTTGACACACTCCTGGGCTGCGCTGAGAGCGCATTCTTGTGACCCTGTTGGATGTCATTTACCAAAGCATCTACATCCAGGAAGGATGAGGAAACCGGCAAGATCGATGGAAAACAAGTGGGGTGATAACTGTATGTACGCATAAATGGACTAGTACCCAACGCAGAATGTTTGGTGTTATTAAAGGCAAATTCGGCCAGAGGCAGGATTTCTTCCCAATTATTTTGAGCTGCAGAGATGACGCAACGTAGATATCCTCCAAGAGTCTGGTTCAACAGTTCAGTTTGTCCATTTGTTTGGGGATAACATCCCGAACTTAAGACCATCTTGATGGTGAGCGATGAACAGACCCACTGCCAATCCCTGGAGGTATATTGTAGGCCTCTATCTAAAAAAATAATGTCCGGCAGTCCTAACGGGAAAAGATGGCGCTAATAAAAAGTCCAGCGATCTACGCTGCTGACGGGACCTTTGGTAAGGCGTGAAAATTTGCCATTTTTGTGAAAAAGTCAATCGTCACCATAATAGAAGTTGCACTGTTTGTGCAGATTTCATGTCTTCCATTACCAAGATCACTGGAGCTCCCAACCTTGGGTCCTTGCAGCTAGACCCACCGGCAGGCCTGCCAGCTCAAGTAAAAGCAGCTGGCTACCCTGATCCTGCCAAGTGTCCCCATGGGAGGCAGAAGAGGACACACTGTGCTGCTACACAGGGTATAGTACATCACCTTAGTAACGCACTGCCGGCTTTGTTAGAGTGAGCCATGTGCTGTTCTTCGCAAAGAAACATGCGCTTTGTTATCCTTTGTGTTTCCCTCGCCGTGGAAAGATGCAAAATAAACAAGAGCTGGTGCTGCTTGTAAAAGTTATTTTCGAGAAGGTAAAGCGCAGTAAAGCTATTACACCGTGTTAAGGACATTCTCTGCCCTGTTTCTGTTCAGTGCTCTCAGGAGGGGCTGGCAGGGAGTCAGCTGTTGTTAAAGGCGGCGGATTGTGATTTCTGATGGGATCTTCAAGTTGTGTGTGGTTTGTTGAATAAGAAACAGGAGGGAATGGATCTGGTATCACATTATCTGTGTACATCCTCAGACAATTCTTGCCAACAGGTGATGTGTTGAAGCCTGGCCTTTTTCAGTAATGAAACCATTGAACCACCACCTGAGGTATAATGTGGTGACCAGAGTTATCTTAGTTGTTCACTGTCGTCCATTTGTCAAAAAGTAAGGTATCCAACGCAAAACAATCGCCATTAAAGCTGGCTCTGACTAGCGCTCTGGTGTCTGGTCGTGACAGAGTGGCTGCACTTTGCATGAGCAACAAGCAGTGGTAGCTGGTTAAGGGGTGCTGGAGGGAAGCAGGATTGTCACCGATTTCCTTTTTTTAATGTATATTTTTAAAGTTCTATTTACAGCACACATTTTGTGAACAATTTGGCAAAAAGGCATAATATTTACAACCAGTTTGGAGAGGTAACACATGAAAAAAGAAAAAAAATCCATTAGGTGCCAGGTTCCCAACAGTACACAGGAGCATTTGCTAATGCATTTTCATGATACCTTTTCTCACAATATATCCCCGCAATTTTCGAGTGTAAAACTGCATTTTCAAGCTGCCTGTAGCCAACAAAGCCAATAATGCCATTGTAAGAAAACATGTACTTGCTAGCTGCATCACTATATTCCAGAATTTCCATGTAGGAACACACTTATGTCTGGTTTGACCATAATATTATTACTGCCACTGTAAGAAAACATCTCCACACTGGCTGTACAATTATATGTGAGTGTTCCTGCATTAGAATACAATGTATTATAGCATATCACGTTGGTTTTGCCCATAATGCCAGTAATGAAATTGCTAGAAGACAAGTCCATTCTGCCTGCACCAATATATGCCAGTATCCGCATGTAAGAACACACTCATGCTTGCTTTGTCCAAAATGTCACTGTAAGAAAGCATGTCCATGCTGTCTGTGACAGTATATGCCATTATCCCCAAGGGAGAATGCATTCATGTTTCCTTTGCCTCTAGTTACAGTAATGCCACTGTTAGAAAACAAATCCATGCTGGGTGTATACCAGTTTTTTAAATTTATCTTTTATTTTTTTTGATTTGATATTTTATGGTTTAAAACATTGAAAACCTTTCGTCAATAGAAAAAAATTAAAACTTCCTTGTTCCAATATTCTTCCCTTACACAGAAAATAAAAATACATTCTCACTTATTAACATTCATTTTTTAAAGTAGAGAGACGACAAAAAATGGGTCAAAGAAGGATAGGAAAGTTTGTGATGCACAGAATCACTGGTCGTGTCAGATTACATATATCTATATCATCTCCAACCATTTCCAGTAGGCTATTTGTCTTCTCCGCTGACCACCTCTAGTTTTGATTGAATTCGTACAAGAAGTTTCGACACCGCCAGGGTGATCTGCGTTTTCTCGCCCTCTATCAGGACTAACCACCAGTCTTCAATAGATCTGTTGCAATATAGTTTCAAAATGTTACCCATTTCTGATTCTCTTTCCACTTTTAAATTTGGACAGTTTAGGAGCAGATGTTGAATTGACACAATTGTGTTGATGTCTGAACATAGTCTGCATGTAGCTGTAGCATTACGGTCTTTTCTCTCACTTAACCGCAGATTTGATGGAAAACGGTTCAAGCGTAGACGCAGATATTGCATTCTAAGGAAATGGTTAGGGAAGATCTTTATGTATCCTGGAAGATCATTTAGCGTTGGTGGTCGGGACCAGAATTCGTCATAATATTTATAGTTGTAGATTGATTCCTGCGTGTCAATCCAATCATTAATATACAACTTTTTTTTAATCTCATCTGGGTCACGCAACATAGACTCCCCTGTTTCGTTTATATTTCTCAAAGTCAACAAACATATTTCCTTCCATTTTGTCAGCTGCTTTTCTCTCGGATCTAACATTGCCTGTTTCAAGACTACAAAGGCACCCTTTGGGTTTTCCTCTACGCATTTACGGTACAGTGAAATTGATTTCCATAGAGTAATAGCTTTGAGTGATGTTAAGGCTAGTTCTCTTCGTACGATGGCTATAGGTATGCTTTTAGGCAGCCCAAGTACAGTTTTCCTGAAAAGGCCCTCCAGTTTGACTATATGGTGGTATAGATAGCATAAATGATGTCTCTGCACCGTATGTTAAAATTGGCTATACTTTTGACCGGTAAAATTGCACCAGTGGAATTAAAGAGTATCGACAATTCTTCTGTAGTAAGATCCGACCTTGATTTGCCAGATTCTTAGTCTTTTTCCGTAATTCGCCTATTTGCTGTGCTTCACACCTACTGGTGTTAATGTTTACACCTAAGTACGTACATTCTTTTACTGTGAGGATACGTTGTCCCTTCAGGGACAGCTTTCCTTTTTTGTTACTTTGTCTCCTGCTTTAAAGATCATAATCCTAGATTTCCCTGGGTTTATTGTTAATCTATTACTTTCTAGATAAAGTTCCAGGGCATCTAGCTGACATTGAAGGCCAATAGGAGTCTGATCTAGTATGACTATGTCGTCAGCATAAAGGAGTCTTTCAATCAGGTTATTTGAAATCTTTGGTGGAAAGGCACGTGTCTCTGAAAAAGCCTTGTCGATTTCTGATAAGAATAGATTGAATAATTCTGGCGCCAGTGGGCATCCTTGTTTCAGTCCCAATTTTATGGGGATTCGGTTGGTAAGGTTCCCACTTTTGTCCAACCTGATCACAATGGACGCATGTTGATGTAAGTCTATGATGATATCGAGGATTGTTTTAGGGCATTGCCATTGCTCTAATTTGGCCCACAGTGTGTTTCTGGTTACTGAGTCAAAAGCTTTTGATAGATCTATAAAAGGTAGATATAATTTGCAGTCTTTGGTATGTAAGGCTTTTGCTTTCAACAAATTTAGTAGAAACACGTTTAAAGTTGGGCCAATACCCTTAACAAATCCTGCCTGCCAGGGGTCCAAGTGATTTGTAAGTGTCTGCCATTTGACCAAAGCTTTTAATATTATTGAGCCAAAGATTTTTCCCGCAACGTCTAAAAGAGCAAACGCCGATAGTTGTCTGGGTCCGATCTCAAGCCCTTCTTAAAAATCAGGACAACTACCGCCATTTTCCAGGAAAGAGGTACTTTTGAAACTTTGAAGATTCCGGCATACAGTTGGTGAAGGAATGCTGCCCATCACTCAGGATGTTTTTCCAGGTCTGCATTTGACAGGCCGTCTGGTCCTGGAGCTCTCGAATTTTTCAGGCCTTTTATGATGTCTTCTATTGTTGATATCTCGATGTCCAGCATATTTTCTTCATTTAGAATAACTATGTTTGTTTTTGATCTCTCAGTCTTAGGCACAGTTTTTTCTTCGTCTGCCTTTCGTATTTTTAAATAGTGATCTTGCCATTTACTTGCCGAAATTGGGTTGGCTAGCGAGGTCTCTTTCTGTGCATCAATTTGATTAATTATGTCCCAGATTGCTGCAGTGTTTTTGGTCTGGACCTTTGCTAACATAGCTTGGGCGTCTTGGTTCATCATCGTTTTCTTATGCCGAAGCAGCCAATTATGATATTTTTGCTTTAGTTTATCTATCGCCGTCAATGCCTCTCCACTTGCATCACGTTTCAATCGGCTGATGCTTTTTTAAATAATTTTTTTTGTCACAATCATAGTGTCGTATACATGTCGATGGCACTTTTTCTCTTAGCAATTATGCCTTGAGGTGTGCTAATGAAGTCTTGGAACAGGGGTACATAGTTAATTCTTTCTTGGTCTTCCATGACCAATGTACTATTGATTTTCACCTGTAGGTTTCGCGTTAAATCGGCCAACTTATTGACTTGCACTCTCAGTCTCTGTCTACCTGAGTCAACGTTGATCTTATATTTATATTTCTTTAGAATCTCTAGATTTGGTGCATAGCAAGTCAATTTGACTTGGCTATGATCGCTTTTATCAGAGTGGCAAATTTTCAATGACTTTAGTATCCCTGACAAGTTGAAAGAGACACCACAATAATCCAATATATGGTTGGTACATAGTCTTTTCCCAGTAGGTTTAGCCGGCACATCTCCTTCCAGAAGTCCATTAAGGATTATACAATCCCTAGTTTTCAACATTGCTCTCCATGCAACTCCTCTTTTCTCTTTACCAGTAGCACTTTGGGGTTCCTCTAGTAGTGGTGCATTATGTTTATCTATGCATTGACAATTTAGCTCACCCTTTAAGATGATGAATGGGTCATTACATTTAGTTCTTTCTTCGTCGATTAATGATTCAACTCTATCTATCAAATTGTTGTTTCTTTGGTCTGCCGGGTTCCAGTAGAAATTAATTATAATCATTGTTTGTGCTTCATATTGACTCGGTTTGCAGATTTTAATTACAGCCAATTGAATGAATGGGGTGGGATTATGTCTACATATCAATTCCCAACCCAAATAATTTTTTACTGCTATTGGTAGGCCGCTTCTAGCTCTTCCTGCCTGATTTTTAATTGACGGTTTTAATAGCACCCAGTATACTTCAATCAGTGGCGGCTCTAACATCCACACTTCTTGCAAACAAATGATATCTGCATATCTTAATTGGAAACCTGCCTCGATAAAGAGATGGGAGGAACCTCTTGTATTCTAGCTTAGAAAGGTCAATTCAGTTTTGGCCTTTGTGCGCTATTGTTTATGTAACTTTTCAGCCAGAATACCTGCCAACCATTTCCAGTTGGCCTCATCTCCTTCTCCTGAGTGTTTATTACCACTGTGGTCACCTACTTTGGCATATTTAGTTTTGTCTGCACCCAATTTCTCAAATGTTTAATTTTCTTGAGGGTTCGTCTGTTGACTTACTTTTATTTGCTCTGTTTCCTCTTTTGCTTCTGATAAATTAAACCCCAACGTAGATAAATGTTTAACTTCTTCCAGCAGACGTTGCTTTGCTAGTCTTGAGAGTAAGTGTAGTATTACCTTATCTGTTCGTTGGTCATCAGGGAATTCTATTATATCATACTCTTGGGAAGTAACTAATGTTAGTGAGGGAACATGATGTAGAAGTCTTATCACGTTGGTCCTGTTAAGTACGAGACCATCGTCATTATCACATATCCTTTCCAGTGATAATTTCAAACTGTCATTAGTCAATTTTGTTTGGGTATGTGTTTCTCTGACAATATTAAATTCAGCTTTATCTTTGGTTGAGGCTCTTTCAGCAATCTTTCATCTGAGTCGGTTCCTTTTAGATCTCCACTAACTTCTTTTAAAGGTTGGTAGTCATCTGAATTTATTAATGCGGTTACCTTCTTTTTGTGTGCTTCAGTTGGGTTATTTGACATTCTATCGGGCTTACTAAAATGTGGGATGCTCTTTCCATTATCTTTCTTATTTTCGTTTACCAGCTGACTCGAAGGGGAAGAACCTGCCGTTCTACCATCGTTAACTTGAGTTTTTGACTTTGGTTGAGTCTTGTTCTGGCGAGACAGTAATAGGTTTGACGTCTTGTTGCTGCTTGTTATTGGTCTTTCCTCTCTTGGTGGCATATCATCGTCTTTTTCCGAGGTGTCCATCTCTGAATCTTGGGCCCATGAGTCATTTACTATAACACTGTCATCAAAGACCGAACTTTCTGCCTCTGTGATAGTGTATGTTGAGAGTTCAATAAGATTGATTTCCTCAGAGGCTACAGTTGCGTAGTGTATCTGCTGACTCATATGTCCCTTGTTGTTTCCTTTGCCAGTGGCATCTGATTTTCCAATTTGTAATAAGGTCTTTTGACCCGTGCTCACCATAGGAACTGAAATGTTTTTAATAATGGAGCAGCTGCTATTGGAGTTTCTTTTGTTTACAGAAGGGAGGTTCTTAGACTTCTTTGCTGATTTTGTTTTAAGCTTGTCTGCTTTTGTTATCGAACCAAATTTATCTCCACGTAATCCTGCTTCTTTATTTATCGTCATTTTTTCCATTTGTTGTCTTGTGAAAATTTCGCATATTCTGGCGGGAACTTTCCTGGCCACATTACTGGTCATTTCTGTTTCCTTTGGTTTCTTTTCCACAGCTAATGAGTTGTCTTCACCTGTCTTTAGGTGGCCAGACT
Source organism: Ambystoma mexicanum (assembly GCF_040938575.1). Lineage (NCBI taxonomy): Eukaryota > Metazoa > Chordata > Amphibia > Caudata > Ambystomatidae > Ambystoma > Ambystoma mexicanum. The sequence continues at coordinate 451,145,645 of NC_090926.1, forward strand.
CGTGGTCCCTTCTTTCCGACCTTTTTTGACTTTCATCCTCTTGCGTGTATTGTTCATTTTGAATTGTCTTCTTACCAAGTTTTTCTCCCGGTTGTAGTTGGTTATCCATTTTTTTACTTTCGTCCTCTTGTATCTATTGTTCCTTTTGAATTGTCTTTTTGCCGACTTTTTCTCCTGGATCTTATTGATTATCCATTCTGGGTGGTCCATTGATCGTGGGTACCACCTTACTTCCACGATGTTCCATGGGTGGAGTTGATGTTTATCGTTCTGAGTTGTTTTGAGGGAGGTTCCTTTGAATAGTTAATTTACTCATGTCTCCGAAGTGTGCCTTTTTGGTTGTTAAGTCAAAAGGGTCCCCTGCAGTCTCGTTGTCTCCCACAGTAGAAGCCACTCCCAAGGATACTCGCAATTTTTTGTTTGTTCTTCTTTTTCTTTAATCAGTGGATCAAGCATTTGATGTAAAGATCTGCGCCACACCTGCTGCACTGTTTTGAAGGATTTTTTCTAGATTTTTTTCAAAGGCTCTTATGAAGCATTCTACGTAGATCATCTTACTGTGGACCATGGCTAATACTGTTGTGTGATCCTTTAACGTTTAATTCATGGTCTCAAGTTTCATGAAGGGCGCCAGAATCGCAATTAACTATAGCGTAGAAGTTTTTGTCAATGTTTTCCGTGTTTTTGTTCTCATTTGTTGGTAGAGAATTAGATGGCCTTAGGTCAGTTACTTCTGCTGTCTGTAAACCCTTGTTCTCCCGACCAGACTCAAAATTCTCTTTCTCACAAGTTTGCGTCATTTTAGTGTATGTTATAGCTTGTACTTGTTTTGCCATTTCGGTCTTCTCCACAGATGTTTCCAAGTTTTGCGAGGGCCACCCAATCATGTTTTCTACGTTTAATGATGTTTCAAGTAGCTTTTGATCCGGAATTTCTGGGTTGAATGTTCTGGGTTCGCTTCTGGGCAACCATTTCTTGTGTAGTTCATGTTTTTTTTAACGGTCCATTTGCGTTAAAGTAGAATTGATGGTTCATAGCATTGTCACTGAATGTCAGATCGGGAGGGGTCCAATTTCGTTTTTCGCCAGCATGTCTCATTTGAGCCTTATTAACTTGGCTTGTGGGAAACACGGAGCCTGTCCATATCCTGTCAGATGCTCCTTCCACTATTTCCTTTGTGCTTATTATCTCATTTGTGGACCATCTGGGGGGTTTCTGCATATAATTACCCCGCTCGTCAAAGAGCGCTGGGGTTACCTGTTGGGTTGTTGAAGGTAGCAAGATATCACCGATTGTGTCTTTATTGGTCGCTATGCCCATCACATTTTTCAGTTTCAAGGATGGTGTTAACTCTCGTTGCGCTGGCAAGGTTTCTGGTAATTCTGATCTTTGTGTCGGATTTATCAATTTGTCTGTCGCAATGCTCATCACGTCCAGCAGCGGGATTTGTGCTGAGGCATCCAATTCCACATAACTACTCGATGGAGAGGGTTGATCCATTTCCACTCTCATTTCTAATTCTTGTCCGCTTTTGTTTTCTCTTGGGGATGTATGGACTTCCCTACAGGTTCCTTCTCGACATGCACATTGCATTGTCATGGCTTTTGGTTCCACTTCTGCGTTTACTTCCTCTTCTTGTTGCTGATTAACGTTCCCCCTATCAACTGTTTTTTTTTACCAATTTCCACAATGATGTTAAACGGGCAGACCAAGGGGGCTAGTTCATCTTGTGAGGGCTTCAAGTTGCTATGTGATATTATTGGTTCATTCTCTTCCTGAACTATTTGTTGCCTAGGTGACTCTAATGGTTCTTGACAAAGGTCAACAAGTGTTGTTTGGTTGCTCTCAGGGACAACTTCATTCAAGGTGTGGTGGGGCAATATTTCCCTCCCCGGCAGTGTCCCTGGCTTACCTTCATTCATGATCGTAAGGTCGCAGGTCCTCCTTCCTCCTGCCACCGGGCACCAGTCACTCTGTCCACATTCCGCTAAGCTGAAAGGTTTTGAAGCTTGCCGGGTGTTGTTGGAGTCGTGGTCTGGAGGTGAGAGGCTTGAGAGGGCTCAATGGATTTGTAGTCCTTCTTTGCTCCGATTTGTAGTCCTTTCAATATTCGAATAAAACGCTGCTTCCCCGGCTCGCCTGGCCACGTTTGTTTACAAGTAAGAACGTTGAGCACAGCAGTCTCCTGCTGCCGGCAGTGATGCAGATGGCGAATGTGTGGACTCCCAGACTGTGAATAACAGTATCCTCAGGTAAGAAGACACTCATGCTTGCTTTGCTTATAATGCCAGTGTAAGAAAATATCTCCATATCTTCATGCCGGCTTTCCTATTATATGTCTGGGTGGCCCTTAGCGTTCATCCTATGTGAAATCCAGGTGCCAATACCTCAACTACGCACCTCCCTCTCCATCTCAATCAACAACCCAGCCGGGCACACACATGACATTCATATTACACTCATATTCACCCAAATCCCTCACATATAGGCACAAATGCAGACATACATACAGTCATACAGATGCACCCAAACATTTTTTTCAATGTATCTGCTCCTTGGCACCCCTTCCTCAGCTTTGGGCCTCTGTCTGCATACACTGATGCTCTAGATTGCAGGCAAACTCTGAAGCAGGAAGCAGGGAAGGTGTCATACAATCTCTCCTAGAGTCCTGCTACCTGGCATTCGTGGCAGAGTGCCAGGATCTCACTGCCCAAGCACACCAGAAGCGCGGGCATAAGCAGTCAAACCTCTTGCACACTTTTGGGCCTACAGTACGCAGTCTATATGGCCAATGGCACATGGAATTATTGGGAATCAAAACTTCCCGCCCCCAGTCTTTCATTGCCCATTGGGGTACTCTAAGCTAAGAGAAATCTGTTTCACAACACAGCCAGTGTAGGAATACGTTCTCAGCTGCTGGCACTCGAAAAATCATCTGTTTTCATTTGAAGCTAGAATTTCATCCAAATCCTGCTAGAAACAGTATTTATGCAATTTCTAGCATTACACACTCATGCTAGAAATAGCAATTTTCATATAATTAGCAAGTGTGGGCTGGCGCTTGAAATAGTAATGTTTCCATTTATAGTGTGGGTGAGCACATTCGTGCATCAGGCACGTGCAACCTGCCAAGAGTTCAGGGGGTGTGGGGGCAGGGGGTATCGGGTGCCCCAGATAAACTCAGAATGACAAGCCTGAGCAGGCCCAATGTCCTTTCATTACCTGCATTCAAGTCATGGCGTTCTGAATCATGCACAAATATCCTTCTAGCCTGGCCCTGTTGCGACTCCACCCAGGAGGGGCCATCTTTGAACTAGCTGGGACTTGGAATGTATCACCAGTGTCAACCTAAAACTGTACTCTAGATGTATTCGCCAAATTTGAAAAAAGCTGTACTTAATTGGACTGACGTCAGGTCCCTCAATGCACATGTTCCTTCCATAAACCTGGAAAACGATATACGGTGTAATCCCCAGCAGTCCCATGGGCTGCTTCCCATATACTTTCTAAGACCTGGAGTGGCAGCTGCGGAACATCAGGATGCACCTTTTCCCCAGAAACTTTCCTTTAGGAGGAACTCATTTACACAGCTGTTGAAGAGTTACGTGTTCTTTTACTGAGGGCGTTACCTTGCCCTCTTCTACAAAGCAGAGCAGATGTTGCTTCCTCGGCCATGTTGCTTCTTCCAGTCTCCCCTACTCCTGCACACAGTGATTGTGCTCCTGGTACCCAATGCTTCTGGTACATCCAGGGGTGTTGCTAAGTCTGTAAAAGATCTGGGTCTAGGCTAATGTCGGGACTGTCGGGACTGGGGGCAAGCTAGCCTTTTGGTTGTAACCCCTGTGCTTCTATCCGGGGCTACAATGAAAAGACTCGTGGCTATAGCCCACCCAGCAGCCACCCCCTAGCACCGCCTCTGGGTACATCTCCTTGTGTCCAGCGTTCCTGCTCCTGGCCTCCTGTACTCTTATTGCTTCCAATATCAGTTAATCCTGGAACTTCAGCGCTCAGTCTCCAGTGCCCCTCTTGCTCCTCCCAGTCTCAGTACTCCTGCCCCCAGCCTCTGTTGCCCCGGCTCCCAATCACCAGCGTCTGTTGATGTTTCCACTTTCCAATATTCCTTGTCAGTGTCCCCATGTCGCCTGTTGCCACTTCCTGTATTCAGTGCCCCAGTGCTGCTCTTTGTGACCTATTCTTCTACTAGCTCTCTTTGTTGCTCCCTCTCCCCAGGAGCTGTCGCAGCACAATATGCCTTCACCTGCTCCATTCTTCTTTTCTACCTTCATATTGTGTGGCTATCCTCTCTCTACAAGGAGTCTCTCCTCCTCAACACCTAGGCCATCACGTCGCCCCTCACGCCCCCTGACTCTCTAGATGCCGCCCGCCCCTCTCCTCCCCACCACCCGGGACAGCTGTGCCCCTCCTCTGCGCCCCTTTGTATCCCACCCCTCGATCCATATCTGTTCCGTTGTTACCTCTGTAAAGCGCTCCGTTGCTTCTCGAAGCTAGGTCCACGCTCATTAATGATATCCTTTTAGTCTCAGAGCTTCTTATACTACTGTTAAATGCAAAGCTATACCAAATTATAAGAACAAAAGTGTTTGGTGGAAGGTTCTGAATAATTCTTAGTCACTGGCAGTGCTTTGGGAAACCTTCCACACCACCATTTTAGCCCATCTGTGTAATTACAGAAGGGGACCAGCCTTATGCATATCAGTCTGGTACGGCCACCTATAGGAGAACCCACCCAAACTGCATAGAAACACATGCAACCCTAGATATGTTTTGGCCTCATAGAGAATCATCTTTTCGGTGCTACTTGGTTCTCTATGGCACAGCAAGCAAGGGGCCCCACATCTGGGCATATCTCCTGTCACATAAGCGACAAACTATAACCACAAAAGTGATGGGTGGACGTTTTTGAATTAATCGTAACCACTGTTAATGCTCTGGCAACCTTCAACAACATTCGGCCTTATTACATGTTTACCGGTCCGAAATCAAAGGTGCCGGTAAGCTCACTGGCACCCTTGTTTCCGGACCGGCAAACTACAAATCTGCCTGCCGGAGCCACTGTGCCCGACAGGTCTGACCCTGCCGGGAGAAGCGGCCATGGTAGGCAGACTCGTCACGGGAGCACCAGCGCCATTGTTAACGGTGCCAGTGCTCCTGTGTCCCCACTTCCATAGAGTCCAGTATGACTGTATGGGAATGGGGATGGGGATTAACAAATGTACCAGCGCCTGACTTCCCGGCCGCCGGATTTATAATAGCCCGGTGGCACCAGGAAGTCAGGCACCAGTATATTATTACAGGTAACAGGTATTGCGGCAACCTCTGGACCCGTAATGAGGCCCATTGTTTTTTTTAATCCATCTGCACCTTTGCAGAAGAAAACCAGCCATATGTAAATCATTCTGGAATTCTGAAGGTTAATGACTTAATTGAAGCTTTAAAGGCACTGCTGGTGTAATAAAAATGTCTGAAGCAGGTCTGCCTTCAGTCACTCGAATTATAAGCACTATACGTTTCCTTCACTGAAGTCCTATTAAAAACAAGCATTGGCAAAGCCAACAGTTTTGACTTGTGTGTAAGTATTAGGCATTTGCCAGGCTCTGCTATTATATGTCCAGGCACTTTCACCATGGAAGCTGCTTCCATCAGTGGGCAGATAGTACTATTAGGGCAGTGCCTGTCAAGTGCCTTTCCCATGCCTACACTAAAGTCCAAACTGTTGGCATTGTCAATGCTTGTTATTTACATGTGCTATTCTTTAGAAGCAAACCTGTTACGTTTTATTTTTACGTTGTTTACTTACTTCTGGCTGTGGGGGTGAACGGTCAGTTTACTTATTCCAGTTGGGTTTATGTACATAGCTGAAGGGGTTCGAAGGTTCCATCTGAGAATCCTTTCAGACCTGTAGATATAGGAGCCGTCTGAGCCTGGTGAATGAGCGCTGACTTCGGAAGGGAAAGCGCTGTGGCAATGGGGGCTCGTAAAGGAGACTTATAGAAATTGCTGCATCTTGGTTACTTTCCACCACACAAAACCGTTTCCATTGCACCCGTTTTCATCCTTAATTGAACATATCAGCCATGATGCAATCAATGATCATTATCTGGTGAGTGGTTGTTCCCTTGCCACTTCTAGACATGGCAAGGGTTCTTCCTGGTGGTGGGGATTGTAGTCCCTGCTACCATTTGCTAGGGTGAGGAAAGCCAGCTCACTCTGGCCCCCATATGTGTACTCCCATATTGCACCTCGCCGTGTGCCTTACTTTGCATATGTGTTCATCTTGTCAGCTCATAGTGTACAGCTTGATGTCACAGCTGATGGCGGCGCTGCCATTCAGTGCACACTTCACTGTAGGGGAAAGGGTCAGCAAACTGCATGGAGAAAAACAAAGTGTGTAGCAAGAAGCACTGCATGTGTGAAACGATGCGAGACGTATCCCATTGGGGGACTCTGTCACTCCATCCCCAGAGGCCATCCACAGACAATAGCATACATATACACACACGCAGAAATGCAGACACAGAAGTAACAGACTCAGAGCCTAGGCAAAGAAAGACACTGCAGCTTGGCCTAGGTTTAAAACGGTCCACAAGCAGCCAGTTATTATGAACCTAGAGGGTCAGACCACATCCTCCGAGGAGGTTCAGCTTCACCCAATTGGAGAGCAATAGTGGTCTGATTATATCGACTCCACTTATGACTTTCCTGATGATCGTGTGTACAGAGGACATACATGCAAACATTCTGAAGCACCTGGGAGGGAGATTTTGTCAAGGAAAGCGGGAGAAATGAATTTCCCATAGGCTCTCCCGGGTTTCTGACCCTGGTTGATTGGCTAACTTAGTAATGAAAACAAATGCTTCCATTTGAGTCAACGCTTCTGAGACTATAGACAGGATTGCTCATTGTACCCATATTTTAAAAAGTAATTCGGGAGAATCTGCATAATTATAGGCTTATTGCATTGATTGACACCTCACTGTAAACATGCAATTTTTATAGGAACACAACATAACGTAGAGATTGTATTAAAGGCACAGAGACAAGCATTATGCAGCTTGCTCTTCTTTTTTTGACAGCAGCAAGAATAATTGGCATTTAGAAACTTCAACTTGTAGTTCACTGGCTCTAATTCCCTGCTCCCTTGAGCCAGGACTGGCCTCCTTGTCACAGTCCTTATATAAACGTTCCCCCTTTCAGGCCACTTTCTTTCTTGTTGAAGGGGCTACCTAAATTAGGTATTTTTCCCTCTACCTAAGTTAGGTATTTTTCCCTCGGATACCAGGATGTAACTGTAGGTTAATCTAATTTGGGGGTCGTCTTGCAAGGTATGGCAAACACAGTTTGTGCCTTCTGCCTGGGGGGGGGCTGGGATTTCCCACGTGCATAGTGTTCCCGATCCACTCGCGGAACAAAGGCAAGGCAATGCCTGGACCTTAGAGTCAAATGCACGTGCGACACACCGGCTTCCTCTGCCCCCTTTTCACTGCGCTCCCTGGGGGGAGTTGTAGATGTAGGAATCTATATTGGGTAGCGCGCAACAGAGGCGTTGCTAGTGCGCAGCTGAGGGTGGGGGGCTGTAGCGCCGGGTCTTTTGGTTTTAGCCCTGGATAGGAGCTCAGGGGCTACAACCAAAAGGCTATCTAGCCCCGAGTCCTGACAGTCGCGACATTAGCGTAGCCCCAGACCTAACAACACCCCTGGCGCGCACACATATGGACTAGTGTGTATGTTGAACAGCGAGGTTGTAGCAGGTCCTACCATTGACCGGTAGGAACATTTCTATCTGCTGTACTTGTATCCCTAACATTTGCATTGCACACTCATATAGATATTGAAATGGAAACTCACCCAGACGGTGCAATGACGGCTGTAATCTAAAGTGAAACCAGCCTCCCTATTGGAAGATGTGACCTGCTAGGTAGCCACAAGTCTTGGGGAGGCAGATTTAATGACAATAGAAATACAACTAATCTGCTTCAGCAGCAACACAGGGTAGGAACTACGAAAGGAAACAGAAAAATGGAGGAGGAAGAATCTGTAGCTTTTCAGGAACCATTTAAAGGGGAAGGGGGAGAATCCTCACCTTGGGGCACCTCTCCCTGGTTCGGAGTTGTTGCTTATTTTGTGAGGGATTGTATCTATGAGGACACTCTCAGTCTTCCACATTTACTCGGTTCTCATAAGAGATAGGAAAATATATTTCCTCTTCTTTGAGTCAGGTTCAGACCCTCTTATTGAGGTTATTATTTACGTGTCACGGCGCCAAGAAGGTCCTGGCCATCTGGGGTGTACATGTAGACCCGGAAAAGTTACTAAATGGAGGAAATACCTCTAACATAGCAAGAGATGGGTCTCACAGTCCTCTCCCCCTGGGGAACTGCCAGCGGTTATTCCATCCATAGGGGATCTACACCCTTCTAGATGCTGTGGCCACGAGGCGAGTGGGCCGGCCAAGCAAGCGCATATAATTCCACCTCTGGAATCACCAGTGGCCACGAGAGATGGGGATTCTCCTATTTACTAGGGTGCCAGGGCAGAGCCTGCAGGAAGTCAAAACCAGCAGGAGAGCTATTAAAGATTCACAGAGCATCTTGATGTTTGATCCCAAGTCTATTATAAGGCCCAACTTCACTGAAAGACAACCACTTCCACCGGTGGCACAGTATATTCTAAATTCCTTCCTACTAAATTAGACAATACAGTTAAGGGGAGAATGAAGTCTGAATGGGTTCGACCTCTGGCCACAGGCAAATGTAAAATCACCCCTGCAGTGGACCAAAAGACTAGCATATTTTTAACAACCTATGGCAAAGTCCTAGCCAAGTGTGTGGACAGGGCTTGATACGCCTGCTAGGATAAGCCTTTGGACATAGTGGGTCCAGCAGCAAACATTATGGACATGGCAGATATTGTTAAGGACGCAGCAGCTATCAATCTCGAAATTTTAGTGGTTGGGCAAAAAGAGCCTTGTGCTTGCAGCCGATTTAAATGCTTATCCAAGCACAGAACAACGCAATTGACCCTAAGCTGGCAAATATGGCCGACCATGACCATACAGAAGGTATGCCATTCAGCGAACAATAGGTAAAAGAGGTCAGCCACTATTTTACCTCATTTTCTTCACTTGACAAGGTCCAGGGGGAAGGGGCAGTTCAGACCTGCTTTGAGCCCCCTCAGTACGTTTTCTGCCCACAAGGTGGACAATTTCACTGCGGGGGCTGGGGGAGTCCCCAGGTGGAGAGCCAACTGTGAAAGGTTTTACGGTAAGTCATCATGTCCCTTCTTTCCCACAAAATGTTATCAAGATTGAGTAGGGCACAATGTTTTATACAAGTAAAGTTGGCTTAATAGGACAGCTTGCGTACACTTGTTAAAGAAACAATCAATTAAGGTGGAAAAGGTTGTACAATTAAAGGAATCTTGTTTAGATGATGTACAATCCTCGGTTGGCTGATCTCTAAGATGCATATTATGTGGCTCCATCCCCGGATCTGACTTTGCCTGCTTTCTTGAGTTGAATCATGCGTTCAAAATCTTTCAGAAAACCCACCTTCTCTGGAAACACATTAAGAAGTCTGCTGATAAAACTCTCAAATCAACCCTGATAATTTGCAGAATCTTTTGCTTCCTTAGTGTGGGTGTAGCTTCATACAGTTAAATTTAGCACATATTTTGCAAAAATAATCTTGGCTGATTACATCTGCCACTTCATAAATTGCTCCCTGATCTTAGCAACTAAGGTCACCTGATTTAGAGTGGGATTACCGTTGTAACTTGTGGATCACCATCCTCTGATTTGTTTACCCTCAGCCTTCCAGTCTTTAACGTGTTATCCAGCATCACAGTCTCCGTCACCACATATCTAGACTCTGCCAAAGCATCCTGCTTCGCCAATCTAACTTCTACTCTGTGATCTCACCCATGCAGATGCTCCTCCATGTTAGAAGCCATGCTGGCTCCCGCTAGCCACACAGCTCTCTCTTCTTCTTTCTCCCCTAATGACTACCTCTCATCTAAAATGAAAAATAAATGTGATGCGCGCGTCACCCTCCTCTCTTTCTCTCCCTGCTTCTTTCATCTCATAATGTCTGTCTCTAGCACTTCCTCACTACGCTCATCCCCGCCAACGTCTCTCTATGAATTTGCACTGTCACGTAGGTGACAGGGATCAATGGTCAGGCAAACAGAGAAAACGTAATTTTAGATATCAGGTAAATATAACAGTGTAAGGGCAAAATAATAAATGGGGATAGCACGAAGAGCAACTGAAACGTGTTAAGGATAGATCTGGCGGTTTCTAACTAAATTTGCTGGGCGACTAAAAGTAAAAGAAAAAATCTTGAATGCTTACAGTGTGCAGGTGCGCCCATCAAGTCCACAGTTCATTACAAACAAATGAGTTTTTTTAAAAAGGCTCTGATTTCCCTGTATCTGGAGCTGCCTTCTCCCAGGGTTCGTAGATAGTCCTGAGCAATGCTGGGTTTCACTGGGACACCTCCTGTTTCTTTCTCCTCTTCTTTCTTCTTTCTTGTTCACATCCCGACTTTCCATTCCTCTTACTGTTGTCATAATTAATTAACTCATGCACCAAATTCTGTACAAGATTCTTCTGTCCTCATACACGCCACTCCACTACTTCCTTTATAAACTTCTGCACCAAATCCTCATAACTTTCCTCCCCTTCATAAGCAGCTCTCATCTTTGTATTCTCCTTTCTAATCTTTATGCCCTCCTTGCCTTCCCTCCTTTTTCCATTCCCAAATATCTAAACACCCACTATCTCTCCCACCTTCTACACCTCTCTGGGCTATACCTCTCTTCTCAATTCCCCCTCAAACTTGCAACTGTCTCTTGCACCTCCTTCATCGCTCTCCTCATTAATCTTGTCAGGCTCACGAGTGTCCCACAAACCTTCTTCAACCTCCTGGGTACCACCCCTCTCCTGAATGATCTTCTCCGTGTCACAACTATTGATTGCATCCTATTCACCCCTTTGCGTGCCACCCCTTTACGTGATGATCTTCTTCAACTCCCTGCTGGCTCTCATACCTTATTCCCTCCTCTGGACACCACCCCTCTCCTCAATGATCTCCTGCTATCCACAGATCTCTTCACCCCTCTGGGAAACATTCTCTCTCAGGTCACCTTTACTGTCTTTGGCCACCATTCCCTTGCTCCTTAGCAGCAGCTCTATTCCTCTTGGCTTCTCAGTTTGGGCTCTTGGGTCTCCCCTCCAGCTCTCAGACTCCCGTGCAACTAAGCCTTCTGGACCTCTCTTCCAGCCTCCTTGACTCTGTGCCCTGTCCAGGCCCTCCTCGTCTCTCTTCCAAACTGCTCCAAACACAGTTCTTATTTTCTTCTTTCTGATCTCCAGCTCGCCCTCCAACTGCTTCCGCTCTCAGGCTGCGCTCTTGGATTTTTTAATAGCCTCTCTCTGGTGAAAGGGGACAAATATGTATCAGCTAGGATGGAGATTGCCTGTTTGGCTCTAAAACCCCTGGGATGGTTTACAGCCCTGTTGTGGGACCTGGGATTGGCCCATCTATCCCTTGGGTAGTGCCCTACCTGCATGGCATGCCCTGACCCTGCCTTCAAGCCTCTCTCTTGGGAAACCGAATAAACACCTGGCTCTTGAGACAACTGGCATATGGTTGGGATAATGTCACTCACCCCTGAGAATGACTTCTATTCCTGATAAGGGAATTGGAGGTTGGCTAGTGCCTTCTCCTAGGTGGTCCTCTCCTAACCCTGCCCTGTGAGTGGACTCTATGAGCCTATATGTTCCTAACTTCATGACAGTCGAGGCCTTGCATGATGGATGGCTGGTTAACTTGTAAAGTTACGTTCACGTAGTGACGAGTGACGAGCTGGGACTCAACCTATAATGGCCGAGCTCGATCCAAATCCAAGTGACGGGCCCTGATTCCCCTGCAGGGCAGTTTTAGCTACAGCATCTCTTGTCAGTGGTCCCGAAAATGTTTACTGATTGGCAGTCACAACCAGAAGCCTATGTCTGCTTATGCCCCAGGGCAAACAGGGAATGACACGGGTCATCCTGCATCTGTATATTACTTAGTATGTGGCTGGAACCGTCCCATTTTATGTTGCTCCAAATAAAACTGTGACCTTGTGTTTCCAAGTACTTTATAAAGTTGTCTGTGGTTATTTTGTGATGTAATATATGACAGGCTATGTCCACAAGAAGGGATCACCCCGCTATGCTTAGTCAGTCTGCTGTCATGTTCCCCTTTATGCACTGCTCAGTGACATTCCTTGTGGCTGACTGCGCGTCACGCACACCAAACCTTTGCGTGCCTAGGTCCAAGGTCCAACTTCCTTTACTGTGTCTGCCGCAGCGTGCCTCACCCGTCTCCTCCAGCCCTTCTCCATCCTGCATTGAGTTGCGGCACACTCCTTTCTGCTGATCTTGCAAGAATCCCATCCTGGGAGGGTGAGGGTGCTAATACTTGGTGACTGACTAGCGTGGGATATTTGGCAAGATGACCTTTCACCCGAGCCTGCAACTGTGCAGTCTGTGTATGGAAGGCAGGGGAGCTAATAAACGGCAACCGCACAACCATAGAGAAGGAAGAGTCTACAACGGCACGACCGTGGGTGGGAGGTATGAAGCGCACAACACCCTCACCTCAGGGATCATGCTTACCATTGCAAAATCTGACAATGGCAACAGCCCCAGCCAAATCCAAGAAGCCAACACAGGTGGATTTAGGTGAGTGGGGAGCCTTGCAGTCCCAGTATAAGAGCATTTGCACTGCATGAGCTGGGGATCTCTCTAGAATGCAGATCGCCTCATACAGTAAGGACTCTGACAAGGAAAGGTATCGCCCTAGGCTGCTGTCATAGCTCTTTAGCAGCACTCGGCAAGGCAAAACAGAGGACACAGATCCGGCCAGCATCTGCCAGAGAATGGAACGCTCAGGCGTATGCGTAGTGCTGCGTAGAACTAATTCTTAAAGGTCAGGACTCTACTTAACAAGTGCCACACCCAACGAGCGATCTCTCCAGAAAGAGAGAAGTAGCATTTGAAACCAGGCTCAGAATGGCAAAAATATCCCGGACCGTCGGACCCATAGATGATTATAACGGATGCCGATGTCTTTTTGTTAGTACACCTCGTACGTGTTTTTCTACTGAATGGGCCTGGCTTTAAGTGGGCCGGGGCCTGCCGGGGCCGGGCCCCGCCAGTCTCCAAAAAGTGGGGCTGAGCCGGGGCCCTGCCGGGGCCCCCGTCCCACCACGCCATTGCAGCACGCATTATCCCGCCACGGCCGCAGCCGCGACGGGAGATGCGCCCGCCAGTGTAACGTTAGGCAAGTGGACAGAAGTGCCAGCCAGCCACAGCGTCTCTGAGGCTGGCTGGCACTTCTGTCAGTCACTGTAACTTCCCTGATGACCCCCCATCTGAGGGGTCATCAGGGAAGTTACAGTTCCTTTGTTTGCCCTCGCCAGGTCACTGACCCTCTGTGAACCTGAAGGCTCCATGATCTAATATGTCATTATATCACGGAGCCTTCAGGTTCCCAGAGGGTGAAAGACGCCTTGGGCTCTGTGATCTCTGCTCAGAGCAGCGATCACTGAGCCCGAGGTGCCTGTCTCCTTTGGCAAATCTTTATAAAAGATGCCTTGAAATGTGTACGTTTCAAGCCATGTTTTATAAACGTAGAAATATTTCTACGGCTTGAAACGTAAACAATTCAAGGCATCTTTTATAAAGCTTTGTCGACGGACACATTTATAAAAGATGGCTTGTACGTTTCAAGCCGTCTTTTATGAACATAGAAATATGTTACAAATGTCTATGTTTATAAAAGGTGGCTTGAAAAGTACACAAACCATAGTAAGGTAAGCACACAAGTGTGCGGAACTTACTATGGTTTTACACTTTCAAGCCACCTTTTATAAACATAGAAATATGTAACATTGCTATGTTTATAAAAGGCTTGAAAAATACACAAACCATACCAGTACGCATACAAATATATAAATGCTCTACTACATTTATATATTTGTTTGCGCACCCTAATATGATTTGTGCACTTTTAGGCCACGCCCACAGCGGATGCCACGCCCCCAAACGAGGGCCCCCCCTCAATTTCTTACCCCACTTAAAGCACTGGGCCTGGGTTTCTACGCAGTATAAGTGAGTACCCCTTTCTTAGGCATCTTGGCTTTCAACGCCTGCCAATTTCCCGTTGAACCGCATGTGCTATCTCCTCCCGCACTCTGTTTCCTGGCATGTGCCCTCAGCGCCCCCAGCACACCGCTCAGTAACCATGGACAGAGAAAGCAGCACCGAAGGCAAGAACTATCATTATGAAAAATGAAGGTCTGCAGCAACCAAGGACATCGTAAAGAGCACTTTCAGAGGTCTGGAATTTCGCGCCCAGAAAAGCTAGCCAGGCGATGCACGAGGGAGGCTGCCTCTTTCCCCCCATTCTAAAGATGAGCTTAACTAGCCGTGCAGCTTAAACCTTCATTGAATGATTTAGAACTGAATGTAACGGATGGTGGACATGAAAAGGGACCAGTGACCAGTTGCTTTATTGTTTGTTTATTCATTTATTTAATCTGTTTTAGCTTGCAACAAAATGCTCATTTAAACCAACTTCAAGCAGGTTTAGAGACATGCCTCATCACGACCTCGGCGGTAGCGGTAGCGCTATTAGCGCGGGGGCTATTAGCGCGACCGCCATAGCCCCGGCGCTAATAGCGCGGGATCAGGAGTTGGGCGGACTTGAAAGTCCCCATTCCCCATTGAGCCCATTCGGGAATGCCCCATTCCCCATTGGGCTCAATGGGGAAATTTTGCGCTCATACCGCCGGCGGATTTCCCGCCGGCGGTATTAGCGCGAATTCTCGGCGGATTTCACACCAGCTCAGAGCTGGTTTGAAATCCGCCGAAGCCATGATCCGGTGGACCCTTAAATCCGGCGGTAATAGCGCTACCGCCGGATTTAAGGGTTACCGCGAGGTCGTGATGAGGCCCATATTGGGCAATTGCCTGGTCTTCTCTTAGAGGCTCCTAAATTCCGTGATACTAGCCTCATTACGACCCAGGCGGTAAGTTACCGCCTGGGCCGTGACTTTACCACCATGGCGTAAACTACGTTTACGCCATGGTGGTTGGCGGACTTACCGCCCCATTCCGACCTAGGCGGGGCGGTAAGTCCCCAATCCCCATTTACCCTTCCCCATTCCCATTTTTGCCCCATAGGGCATAATGGGAGTGGGGAAGGCGTTAATTACGCCACCGTAAATTACGGTGGCGTAATTAACTCCATGGTCCCTTAGCGCCATGGATTTTAACACCTGCTAAAAGCAGGTGTTAAAAGCACCATGGCGCTAGGGGACCTCGTAATCAGGCGGTAAGGGTCGGCGCTGTTAACGCTGCCGTAAACCCCTTACCGCCTGAGTTGTAATGAGGCCCATTCACATCTCCTGAGACGGATAACCCGCTTTGGTCGAACCATAAATGATCCCTCTTTTTTCATGTGGAACCCTTGACCCCTCCCCTGACAGAGGGAAAATACAAGAGTTCAGCGGGTTGAGCGCTCGCTGCTGCGATCTGAGCGTGATCTGCAGGTCGCAGGTTCGAACCCCGGCAAGACCAACTCAGCCTTTCATCCTTCCGAGGTTGATAAATGAGTACCAATTTCGGTTGGGTGATATTGTATGTAAATATGTGCTCTGCAAGGCGCTATATAAATAACACATCATTATCATTACCCAACAAGTCTCCTTCTTTTATGTCGCTCTACAGGTGACCTCCTAGAAAGTAAGCAGTCTAAACGTTATGTGCCGTCTATTGGAACAGAGGTCCATGCAATAATCAGACGGAGACAGGCGCTGGAATAGTACGTCTTCTTCATTTTATTACGTGCTCTTTCTGGAAACAATTCCCCCATGACCTTCATGCACCAGCTCAATGCTCGTGTCATGGAGAAATGAAGGAACCACGATTCCACTTGGTTTTGGAAATATGTCCTGTGATGTAACTGACGGCTCATCTTTTCTGAGAGCAAATGTTTGCAACGTTTTGGATTCAGACAGTGGTAGTGCTTCCCTGTTCCAGTTATGAAGCAACATCTTTCAGAGATGACGCATGGCTTCATATTTGGGAGCATCCTGTCTTGTAGCGTTTCTTTGATGATACTACTCACATCATTGACATATTGTTCAGCCTTAGATGTTCTAGCCTCGCTTGTGTTGGGTAGCGGATGTCTTCATAGGTAAGCAGCAGGATTACTGTCTTTGCCAGGTTTGTGGATGATACTCCTGAAGTTGTAACCCCCACCTAGCAATCAGCGGGGGCATCTGTGCATTGTGTTTTCCATATATGGTCGCCAAGGCTTAGTGAGCGGTAATAATGGTAAATATTTTACCATACAATAATAAGTGGAAATGGTCTCAATAACACTCTACTGCTGGGCTTCCTTTTTGGGCTTGAGAATAAACTTGTTTAGTTGTGGTGAGGCTGCCACTTGCACATGCTACTATGTGACGTGTTGACAAAGAGCAGGATTTGGATTGTGCCAGAATGGCACCAAAAACCACATGACTTGTGTCAAGTACGATTTCCATGGACAGGTCTGAATCGTAATAAGCCTTGCGGGTGGTGTGGAAGAGGAGATGCATTCTTTGATAAGGAGAAAAGCTTGTTCACGTTTGGAACACCATAGGAAATCATGTCCAGTCATGGTCAGTAAACGTAAGGGTGTGCTTATTCATGCAAAGTTTTTAATGTATATAGTGCAATAGCTGGCCATTTCTATACAATGGGCCTCATAACAAGTTTGGAGGTAGCCACATGGCTACCCCCAAAACCGGGTCCGGGTTCCCTGAATGGGGAAATACCATGCCATTCCGACCTTGGAGGGCCCGGTATTTCCCCATTCAGGGAACCCGGATCCGGACCATCCCCATTCCAATTTAAGCCCCCATAGGGCTCAATGGGAATGGGGAGCATGCTAACAACGGGCCCGTTAATGACGGGCCCGTTGTTAGCATGCTGGGCCGCTCGCGGGACCCGCTAAGGACGTCTGGTAAAACCAGGCATCCAGAGCGGGTCCCGCGAGCGGACCTCGTAAAGGGGGCGGTAAGGGGTTAACAGCTCCGGCACCTTTACCGGCGCCGTTAACCCCTTACCGCCCGCCTCGTAATGAGGCCCAATATTTTACTGCTGACACATTTGTTGGACTTGAGGTGAATCTGACTGCTTGAACCTTTTCCCTATCTAGCTTAAGACCATCGCTGAAAAAAATGTGTCCAACGTATTTTACAGTGGATCTGCTGAATTCAAATTTGGCGGCATTCAATGTGGTATGAGCGTCTGCTATAGCCATGCAGACACTGCGAAGAGTGTTCTTGTGAGCTTCTCAGTTTGTCCCAAATACAAGAACATCATCACTTTAATGTGGGCACTGTGGAATATGTCTGATCACTTTGTGAATTTCGTCTTGGAAAATGTCTGCTGCAGATGAGAGGCAAAAACTGGGGCGTTTACACCTAAATAAACCTAGTTGGGTTGCAAATGTTGTAATATATCACATAAACTGGATGTAGTTGAAGCTGGTGATAGCCTTTCTTTAAATCAAGCGTGGAAAATATGGTGACTCCATGTAAAAGGTGCTTCATTCCTGTCATTCTGAGTGCTAGGTGTCTTTCCCATTCTATTTTATGTATCTATTTATTACGCGTCGCAGCCCGCAGGCATCAGGGCATATGGGCCTCCTCACGAGTTGGGCGGTATCCCGACTGGGATACCGCCCAACTTTATTTGCGTTACCGTCCACCCATCTGGCATTATTACTGCCGGATCACGGGTTGGGTGGTAAACGTTATACCTCATTCCCCATTTGTCAGTGCATTCACTGCCGGCAGTATTACCACGCAATAATTGTGCCAAAAAACAGCATTTTATCCGAATATTTACCCCAGCTCTGAGCTGGGGATAAAAACGCCATACTCATGATTGGGCAGACCATTAAAGGTGGTGGTAACCCTGTTCCTGCCGCATTTAAGGGCTACCGCCCAACTTGTGATGAGGCACATTGGCTTTTTTAGGTGTATGCATGACCACACATAAACACGTCCACTGAGTTCTTTCATGGGTACTGCCACTTTTGGGGAAACTGTGGCGGTTCAGAAGAAGAAGTCGGATACATTGAGGACAGGTTACCTTTTTTTTAATGAAAATATAAGGAAAAAGACATATCCCTCCCTATTACTAAATGGATCACCCTGCCTATCAAAATGAGCTGAAGGTGCTCGTCTGTCATCAAAAAGTACAATTTGCAAACCTAACTCTAGCTGACCCTACCACTGACATGAATAACTCAAAATAGGACAAGAGAATATCTCCTCCTGGTCGGCTCTCTTCTTGCTTTCTTCCCAGCAGCTTTTTCTTTGAGTCTGTATCTTATCTCATGTGGTTTTTGATACACAAATGTCTCTCTTAAGTTATCTTCCCTGATAGTCTCTTAAGGTTTCCTTCATTAGCTCATGTTGCTCTTGACACAAACTTGTGGGCCTTGCATTCTCTTTAACACCAGCTTCACCACATTTATCCTTGAAATACTTTCTCACACAATGGTCTTTACTTGTATATCTCTTAAACTTTTGAGGGTTAACATTCCCTTTGTTTTGTATGACCTTATCCATATTATGAGTCTCCCTCTCCTGGGTTCTTGGTATTGGATTCTCTCTTTTGTGAATCTGTTCTCTTGACAGTCTGATTTCACAATACTTGTTACACTTGTTTGATTTGCTGTAGGCTCGCTCCTCTCTTCAAGCTTCAGTAGCTGGGGGCATCGCCCTTCCTCCCAGGGTATTTGCTTTCACACTGCATCTATTTCCCAAATAGCGCTCTTCACCACACTCTGTATTGGTTTCAGATATTTCCAATTCTGCTAATTTGATATTCTTTCCTGCTTGTAACTTTGAGCAATTTCTCTCTTTCCAATACGCTTCTCCGGTGGCCTACCACCACTCCCATTCTCCCCGGTACTATTTGCGAAGCAGGAGAACCTCGCAGGGCTCGACACACACTCAGCTATGCAGCTTCTCAGGTACTCTTCACTGTTTCTGCTTTCGCCGTGTTCTCTGGGACCCCCAACTGGCCCATAGAGTCGGGGTTTGCCCAGAAGCACTTTAAGACAAGATAGCAGCACCCGTGAGATGGATAGGGGTGCAGATTAAATACTCCAACATCAAATCAATAATGACAACTGAACGGTTTGGCAAACGGAGTCCGTTTAATGACAAGAACAAAAAACGGGGAGTTATGAATATCAGCAGTGGCGCGATCTTCCTTCTCGCTTCAACTCCAACGAACTTCATAAAAATCATAACATTTATACTGAAAACTCGTCATCATTGACGTGTAACGCTTAAAAGTTGGCATACAATTCTATTGGTTCAGGAAAGGAAACTTTACTATAGGTATTATATCTGTATATGGTAACGGAGTAAGGGGATTGGGTAAACACTGTCAGGTTGGGCATCTAAGCCCTACCTTCACACTAGCTATTGTAGACGTGACTAAAAGTATGACGTCTCATTTGTTCTACTTACTATAGGACCCTAGATTACTTGGTCACTTGTGATTGGGTTGGCACCAACCCCACCTGTACTTTTCCACTTCGCTTAGCAGCACGCAGAATAATGAGGCCAGGTGCAGGGAGTAAGTCTGTACCCCAGCTTTCTTTCAATTTATGTTACAGCCATTCATCACCTTAATGACCGTGTGTCAATCACTGCCTTGTAGTTTGGCATTGTGTCTGCCTCTTGGTCTGAGAAAGTTAAGGAGGATGGGTACGATAAGGCTCCATGCGTAGATGCGAAAGGCTGACTTCTGCTCGCTCGGCTGGTCACGTGGTTCAGACACCGTGAATTTGCCTTTTCTTTATTTTCATTTCACCCACCACCTGCCTTCGGCTTCTTATCTTGACCCTTCAGAGTAGTATATTCTGTTCTTTGCTTCAATTAATTGTAACCACTGTTCGCCCATCTTGACAGATACAACCTTGGTTCTCCAGGCATGATTTGCCTCTGCTGAGCTTCGTTTCTGCCGCTCTATTCTTGGTTTCGCTACATATGAAACTCTTCTCGTGTGGCCTTTTAGTAATCTTTTGGTTGATTCTGCTTCTTGTGCAAAGTGGAAATATACTTATATAACGTACTTCTTTGAGGTAAATTAGGTATAGTGAGGCTTGCCGCACTATCTTTCTACTAAGCATAGCAAGCCACACAATTTACTTATCTTTCTTGCGGTTCCAACCATATGTACATGTGTAAACTGATTGAATATCTTAATTTTGCTCGTGGCTTAAGCTTCTTACATTTGACATCATCCTTTCACTTTAGGTTCACAATATCCTTGTCTCATGGCGTTTCGTCTCTTTACGTCATTCTCTGGTCGTCATTTCTTATATATGTGGGTCAGTCCAGGTTCTCATGACATCACCATTCGTCTTCCATTAAGACCTTTTTGGTTTCTTCAGGGACTGTACTCAGATGATCTTCCTTTTGTTTCATTTGTTGATATGGCCTTCTCAATGGATACCTTACTGTCCATGGTTTCCTTGGTATCGGTACTTCAATAGGTGCTGTTTCTCTGATAGGTACTGGACAGAGCCCCACTGCAGCTCTCTGCTTGTTTATTTGCTCATCATACATCACATATCTCGGTGTGAACGTTCCTGTTAGTTCAAAATAGACGGTTGGAGTGTGGGCTATACTTGGGACCTCCTCGACACTCCCCGCTTTGGGAGACAATCATCAACCACTTTCCCTTCTTTCTTCAGTTCCCTCAGTTTCTCTTTCCCTTCATTGTTTGCTACAATTCTCTCTTCATCCTCTGTGTCTATACATGATGGTCTAAAGAGATGTCTCTTTGCGGTCTGTATTTTTATGACTCCTTTTAGACTTCCTGCTATTCTTACGTGTTCGTCTTTGTTCCACGTCATTATGTTGACACTGTCCATTTGGGCTGCAGTAAACCCATCTTCCCACATAATTTCTATGCTCCTTGGGATATTGAAACTTTGTTCCTTCTGGTGCGTGAATGCTGGACTTCACAAAGTCTCTTATTTCTTCGTCAGTCAAATCTTTGGGCTTCCAATCTGGCTAGATATCAATCATGATCTTCACCCCAATGGCTTTTTTCGCAGATTTCTGGCACCGAGATAATATTATCTTGCTAACACAGAATCCTAGTAGTATCATCACAAGCATGGCTCCCAGAAACTTGAATGCATCTGCCATCCATTGTGGAACCCATGAGAATAGTGATCCAAACCAGCTGTCATCATCAACTTCGTCAGTTTCATCGATCATCTGATTCTGCAGCTTCGTCAGCATACCTATGGCTTCTGTTAAGGTTTCATTTTCTTCGCCATGAGAGGGTATACATGTGCAACATGATTTTCTGATTTTTGCACAAACACCTCCATCCATAGCTGTGATCAAATCAAGTACATATCTGTTCTGCAGAGTCGTCAATCGAACGGCCCTTAACTCTTCCTTTATGGCGTTGAATCCTTTTATGGTCATGTTGATGGTCTGCAGTAACTCCCATCTGGTTATCTGCAACCATTTAATGGTTGCTCCAACTTGGAATCTTGGCATGAAGATTGTCGTGAACATGGATGAGGTGAGGCTGAACAGCCTGTGTTCATATGGGATTGATCCACATGCCCAATAATGATCCATTATTACTGCAGTTCCATGCACCATCCCTGGCGCATCAAAAATGTGTCCACAGTTCTGATTCTCTCCCATCTTCCTTGTGCCATTAGTCCTGAAGCACAGTTTCGGATTCTCCAATGGCACTATCTGCAAGGGTCCCCCTCTGTCTTCAACCCATGTCAATAGTTTTACGAGCTTTGGCTTGCATATCCTTTGTGAATTTTCAATCGCCTCTTTGCAGGCTCCAAGGACCATCCATGCACTGCAAATCACTACTCCTTTTTCCCATCCGTCTGGTGAAAGCACTGTTCCCCAGATTTGCATTTGGTCTCTGTTCTTCCATCCACGAGCCTATTCTTGAGTTTTCCCTTGGACATTTAGCTTCTTGTTCACTTCCCATCTGATTTCAGCTCCTTTCACTCCAGGTTTCTCATACCTGATCACATGGTTCTTAGTTTGAGCTCTGTTTCTTGTTTCTATGTCCTGGACATAATCACCTTCATCAAGATCAGTTGCTTCAGTTGCCCATTTCAATGAAGCATCACTTCCCATGAACTGGCCTCTGGTCTTACACATTGCTATGTGTGAGAGACAATTTGCTGTCTGGCCATCAACTTCTACAGCTACAAAGATCTTGCACTTCCCCATGCTATACAGTAGGAGTGCACAAACAAAATGTTCCCCGTCTGAACTTAATCTTCCAACTTCTTTCATGTGCTGTGATGTCCAAGTAATTATTTAGTTCACTGTCATCTCCGTGTATGCTTCTCTTAATCCTTAAGGTTTTCATGTAGTTTGCTATAACTACATCCCTGAATGCATCTGTATGGCTTTTCCTTGCTGGAGGATTCTCTGGTATCCCGGCCCATGATGCAGGTATCTTCATCTGGCAAGTCGAGTGGAGAAAAGCCTGACAATCCTTTCTATTTCCTCTTGCCTCTTCCTGGCTGTGGCTAATGACGGCCAAATCGATTCTGCTATCAGCTGTGCACATGAAATTTCCCTTGAGCTCTTTTTCTCCTCTATCGGTGTCGCATTAGGGGTGTTCATTAATGTTATTTCGGTTGGTTTCTTCTCCAACTTCTCTTGAATTCCTTCTCTTTTGGTCAAAAGTGCCCATATCTACTCTGTCATTGGGCTGGTATATGGCTGTATTCTAGAACTTGTGTTTGTCCCCTTCACTGGAACATATGTGCTTGTTAATGTGGTCTCTGTTGGTTTATTCTCTGGCTCCTTTTGTCTCTTCAGGGGTTCAGTTTTTTCCCCTTGTCTTTTCACTTCACTTGTAGTGGAACTTCTCATAGTGGGCAGTCTCTTCTTCCATGCTTCGGATTGTGGTTCTGCAGTTATTGACACTAGGCCTGGTGTGTGTGTATTCAATGTTTGCGTGCGTGTGGTTGTCAGTAACCTATTTACAGTCATACTCTGCCGACCCTGTCTCCGGCTTTTCACTTTGCTTGCCACCATAAGAGTGTGTGTATCATTGCTAATCACATCCATCTCAAGTTCACTCATTCCACCATCAGATTTCCTAGGGACGGGAATGACTATGTAAGGTCTGGGTGCTTTCACAGGTTTCATGTATGCAACATTAGGTGAATGTACTGTGATTGGAACGCTTTGTACACCATTAAAAAATGCAGTTCTGATTGTCAGCACCAACAAAATAATGAAAAATATAATACATAAATACAATATTTCCCTGTAGGTCCATAGGCAGCATTTACTTCCAGGAAAGGACGGACATCTCTACACCTGGGGGAGGACGAGATTGCTGCTCTGAATCACCATCTCGATCATCTGTTGAAATATGCTAACTTTTAATATAACTTCTAAACAATATTATCTCTGGATTCTGTTGGTTCTGTTGCGAGCTGCAGGTACTAAACAATTGTCCTCCTTCGTCAGAACACTGGATTGTCTAGTATTTCTGGACACATTTCTCTTGTCGGCTATTGGAAGTGTCAAAATCAAGCAATAATCCAGTAAGTCTCTTTACTGTGCATGTTCAAAATATATTAGCTCCCAGTCCATGCTTCTGATCTGCTTCATTCCCCAAGACATGTTGTGTCCTTTGTCAATATAAAATATAGAAATTAAATCTTTGGCACTGCTCTCTCGATCTGTCCCTTGGCGGAAAGCTTCACGGTCTCCTCCAGAAACTCTGGTGGAGATTGGAGAGTTTAATTTGCACTATAATACCATGCAGGAGCGTGCTTAGCTGGGTATACTTTGCTGGGTCTCTGATGAACGTGAGGACGTCAACATCGGCAGGTCTCCCCACAATCTCTGCAAAGTCCTCAATTAGGCAGAAGAAGACATTGTTCGCCAATCTGCTATCTTCTGGCGACAGGGACATTTGTCCTGCCCTTCCTGAGGTTTGGAACTATTGGCTCTCATTCACTATGAACAGTTTCTGCAATTTCGGTGTGCATGAAGAGTAATTTAGATCACAATACCATTTAGGATTATGCTTAGATCTTCTGTATTTGCTGAATCTCGAAGGAATGTTAATACCTCTGTAGTTCTTCTGACAAGACCTGGACAGTCTGCAATTAGGCGAAAGAATAGTATGTTGATAAGCCTATTCGATCCTTCCTCCACTTGGGACATTTGCTTTTACCTCTCTGTATTCCGGAAGTAGGAGAAACTGTTTGACAATTACAGTAAGCAGCCTCCTTATAATTTTTTCGTTTTCAGGATCTTGAAGAAAGTCAGTGACACTGGTGAGCCTCCCCACCAATGACAGGTATGTTCTTAGCACTAGATCAAAATATGATAGTACATCTTTGACAATGTCACTACTGTGGGACACCATAAGTGATTCCGAATAAGGTCTCTGTGTGGAAGGAATCTGGATACTTTGTTTACTTCCAATTTATGTGTCCTCGATCAAAATTTGGCACATCCTTTTATGATCAAGACTTCAATGTGCCTCAGTCCAAAGTTCAAAGTCAACAGACTGTGTAGTGGCTTCCACATGCAGTTTTCTTCTTTACCCTGCAACTAGGATGCACAGAGTGTCTGTATCCCCTTTTTTGCTCAGAGGAATGTCCAAAATGAAGCCACAATTGTTGCACAAAAGTTTTTTGTCTTTATTTTGCTGCTGGTCATGCGTCCTTCTTCCTCGTCATGGATCTCGTCTGCACGTGTTGTAGGCCTTCCCCATCATCTCTAGTCTCTTCGCGGTGGGGTGCAGGCAGGGGGCCTTCTCCGATGTATGGCTTGATGTCACCCAAAAAGATCCGAGTTCTTCTTTCTTGAAGCTTTACTGCAGAAGGAGTGCAGTGTTCCACTGTAAAGGGACCGTTAAACCTTGGCTCGTCCCACCTTTTCCTCGCATCATTCTTTACCAGGACGGTATCTCCAGGGAAGATGGATGGAAGACATAGTCCTTGAGCTGTGTCTGCAGTAAGGTCTCCTTCTGTGTTCCGTGCTGCCCTGCACCCTTTTCATCGTCACTTCAGCTGGCCTGAAATTACAGTAAGGCAATATGTCATGCAATTCAAGTAATTTTGCATTTCAGACCCTAAGATTTCTCCTTTTGACTGGGCATCACATCTAGCTTTGTCTTGGGGTGTCAGTGGAGTGCGCATTCTTCTTCCTGTGGCTATTTCGTGCTGCGTAAGATGATGGTCGGAACTGGGTTGATTCCGGAGTGCATACAGTGCCAAAGGAAGGCAGTGCAACCATCCCTTTCTTAGGGCAAGTTTCAACTTGGCTATCCTTTCCTTTAATAAGCCGTTGAACTTATCACATATCCCGTTACCTAACGGATGATATGCCGACAAAAACTTGTGCTTTATACCAAGCAACAAGCTAATATGCTCAAAAACATAATTTACAAAGTGAGTCCCGTTATCTGATCTCATGACTTCGCATACCCCCCACCTGGGGAATACCTCTCTCACTAGGAATTTGGTCGCACAGGTAGAGTCTGGGTGTGTACATGGACCTGCTTCTATCCATCTAGACAATGGACACACCACAACAATTAAATACCTGTACCCATTACATACTTGAATCACATCAACATAATCGACATGCAAGTGTTGAAAAGGCCCTTTGGGCTCTGAGATGAATCCTCTGATTACTTTTAGTGTGTGCACAGCTTTGAACTGTTGGCAAATTATACAGTTCACCATAAAAAATGCAACATGCTCTACTAAATTCGGTATGAACTAGTCTTCCACGAGCGTTGCCGCTATATTCTCTTTTGTCATGTGCGCTGAATAGTGTAAGTGCTCCAGTGTTATTTTTAACAGGGCTATAGGCATTACTGGTTTACCAGGGCTGTCTTGTCGCTACAAGCTTTCAGAGGGGTTTAAAGAACACCCTTGCTGTTTCCATAAGTTCTGCTCCTGTGGTGCCTCCCCTTGGAGTTCCATTAACTGTGCCTGTCCCATATTAGTATAACTTTCAGGTTCGCTCTGTGCGACGATCATTTTCTCATTTATGTTATTGACTTCCACATCCATAATTGTCTCACTCTTGGATGCCATACGCTTGGCTTCCGTGTCTGCTGCTTGATTTCCTCGTGAGATAAAATCTGTCTCCTTCGTGTGGGCAGCGCATTTCACGGCCACTATGCCCACTGGGAGCTGTAGTGCCTTGATCAACCTGTCCAATAAGGCTGCGTGCTGCACTGGCGTGCCGTCTGCTCAGAGGTAGCCCCTCCTTTTCCAGCCACTAAAACTGCGTGCACTGTCGATGTCACATATGCAGATTCACTGTACACTGTTACTTTCTGGTCTGCGTGATTCTCAATCGCGAGTATCAACGCTAATAATTCTGCAGCTTGCTCTGAATAATGAGATAGTGTTTGTGCACTAAGAAGTACTCGAAATTCTCCATTTGCTGTGTGCTTCATCACAGCGATGCCTGTATATCTTTGCCCATCATTTTGATCGATTCTCGAAGAACCATCAATGAAGACAATTTCTCCTGCTGCCAATGCATTTTATTTCACTCTGGGAATCTCATCATAGAATTCTTCATAATTCGCATAGTCATGTATTGGCTCTCCTTCAGTGACTGGTTCTGCTATGAACATAGCTGGGTTAACTATTTTGCATCAGACTATTTTAATCGATGGATTTGATATGAAAACTTCATAAGCACAAGCTCTCTGAGATGTCAGTGTGCCCTTCGGGTTCTCTAGAATAACAAATAGCGAGTGCTCGATGTACAACATCATTGAGCATCCCATTACAATGATAGTAGCTTTCTCGATGGCGAAAGCTGCAGCAGCTAAACTTTGTTCGCAAAGGAAATGGCCCCTCATCATTGGGTTCAGATTTCCACTATAGTATGCCTGGGACTGGTACCCCAATGTGGTTCTCTGTGTGAGCACTGCCGTCATAACGCTGGCATTCGTGTGCGAGAACAGGTAGAATTCCTCTGCATAATTGGGAATCCCTAAAACTGTGCCGTGGAAATGGCTCTTTTGAGTTCAGAAAATCCTTCCTCCATGGTCTCAGACCATACAATCTTTTCCTTTGTCACTTGTGCTTTCTTTAGGGCCTGAAGCAAAGGCTTGGTGTACGAAAACCCCTGCCCTGACATAATTGCAAAGGCCTAAAAAACTCTGCATCTGTTTTACCGTGTGTGGCTTGGCTGTGTTCAATATGGCTTCAGCTCTTTCTGGGGTAACTCTTTTGCCCTCATGTGAGATCAGCTGACCTATGTATAGCACTTCTCATTGACAGTATTGTAACTTCTCTTTGTCAACTTTATATCTTTTCTCAGCCAATATAGTCAATAGCTGAACAGAATCGTGTCTACATTGCTCCTCTGTCGTGCTGCAAATTAAGATGTCATCCACATATTGTAGGACAACACTCTCTAATGCAATATTGCTTAGGTCCATCTGCAGGACTCTGTTAAAAATAGAAGGTGACTCACAGTACCCCTGGGGTAGCCTCGTGCTTTTCAGACGCATCTGTCTGAACGTAAATGATGCCAGATCTTGTGAGTCTTTGTGCAATGGGATTGAGAAAAATGCATTTTTCAAGTCAATCACCGTGAAATATTTTGCCTCAACAGGTATATTACATAGGATTGTAGCCGGGTTCAGGACTAAGGGGAACTCGGCTTCAACAATATCATTTATCGGGCTCAGATCTTGAATTAGCCTCCAAGACCCTCCCTATGATTTCTTGACAGGGTAAACTGCAGTACTGGATGATGACTCTGACGTCACTAGGATGCCCTGCTCCATTATAGCCGAAATTGTCTTAAAAATTCCTTCATCTGCCACCCTGGACATTTGATATTGCCGTGATTTTGGTAAAATTGCTCCTGGCTTCAGTTTGATTTTCACTTCTCCGATCCCATTCAGTAAGGGGCCTGTGGTCCACAAAGAGACAGGCACATGGGCCATGTCTTCCTCGAAATATTCGGGACGGTTCTGTGCCAGCATCATTCTCTGAGGCACTTCTCTTTTGATCATTCTCACCCAAAAGTTGAGCTTCAACTTAACTGCTGTTTCTTCCTCATCTGCTTGCTCATCAAACAGATCATCATCAGTGACGTCAGTCAATCTGCATCCTTCTTTAATGGCGATTACTGTGCACCATTGTCAACCTTCATCATCACAACCATCAATCAAAGCCATTTTCCCTCGTATTGCAGCTGTGTGTATCATCAAGGGAAATACTGGTCCCTTTTCCTCGTGCATAGGTATCCTTGGCCTAAAGAGAAATTCATCTGGAGTCCTCATGGTTTTGTCTGCGAGGCCTAGCAGTCCTGCCATTAGCACACGTACTCCATACGTGAATATTTCTGGCTCTAGTGGTACAGCCCTCATAGCTGTGTGTCCTGCGTATGCTCTAATCATTTTGCATACGTTCAGATAATGCATTCCTGGAGTGGAGCATACTATGCCATCCTCCGTGAACGAGATTGTCATGTTTAACTTCAACTTCGTCATTAGATCTCGACCCAAGATGTTTACTGGGGTTTGTCGCGAATATAACAAAGGTAAATTCATATCACATTCTCCTATAGAGACTGGAAATGCGTTTGTAAAAGGAACACAACTTGTAGCTCCTGTGAAACTCTGAGTATTTATATCATCGCCGGACAAGGAAAATGTACCTTCACGTATACACGAACGTGTTGCACCTGTGTCAACTAGGAAGGCCATCCTCGTCCTCTAAATCCTCTTCCCCTGGGGCAAAACCCTGTATTCCCCTGATTATTCTGCTGTGGATTATTGGCTTGTTGCATGTTCGATCCATCTGTGCTAGTTATCATTGCTCCTTGAATGGCATATTTTGACAATTTCTTCTGTACTCATTTTGACTCTTCACCTTTCCGCGCAGCTTCCTTTTTGCGATTCTTTTCTTGAAGTAGCCTGCAATAGTGTGCGATGGTCAGCTGTATTTCTGACCACGGTTTGGCTTCATTTCCCTACCAATTTCTTGAGCTGTTTCTGTACCGGCTCTGGCAGCCCTTGACATAATATATGATATAACAAGGGTATAGATTTCCCCAAGATTCCCGAGTCTCGAGTACCCACACGTCTTGGAAATTCTGTATGTAAATCAATGGGTCTTCCGACTCCTTCATTTTCCGAGTCATGATAGCTCCCATATCGGAAGTATCTGGATACAGCGATCGTAATGCTTTCCACACCGCGGCTCTGCAATTGTTAAATGGAGCTCTGTCATGTGCGGTATTAACTGTGGTCACAGCAGGGTAACCTGCCTGTGTCCACACATCATCTGCTCTATCACCCAGTATGGCGATTAAGAGACTTTTGATATCCCCTATAAATAATGTGTTTACTCCAGTCATTTTTTCTAAATCGTGTATCAATTTTCCAGCTCCTGATGTCAGCATTGGAAGCTTATTTTTCAGGTTTTCCCGATCCATGTGTGGCCATGGAATATACTGTGGTCTTGCTCCACCTTTCTCGAGCAATGGAAATTGGGACACATAGCCCTCTCTCTCTTCTCTCATTGTTCTCCTGTCTACTCCAGGAGTAATACTCCCGCATTGCTGCCTACCTGGCAATGACCTTAGTTGGCTTATATAGGGTGGTGGAGACACCCCCCTCTGACCGTGTGATTCTTCTTCATATCATTCTGACTGCATGGCTGATCCTGATGCCCTAGGTGCAGATCCCCTAGAGTCTGACCATCTTATCCCTTTTCCTCCTGAGACTCGTTTTCCGCTCCTTCTTTCTCCTTTCCTTCCTGCTCCTCTCTTTCAGCATCAGACATTGTCTGCCCCCAACTCCTGCAACTTCTTGCGTCCTCTTTGTTCCTACTTGTTTGCAATCTATCTAGGGACAGTTCTCTATTCCCACTACTTTGGGAGATGTCCTCAGTGTCGTAAAGCTGAGTGCTCTCCAGGTGCTGGTCTTCCCCCTCCCCTTGGGGTACTTGTTCTAGCCCCTTTTCATAATATATTTTATTGATTGTCTCTCAGATGCTTATGGTGTCGAAATCATCCTCGATATTAGCCCTAGACGTGCCTGGTACTGAATCGTACTCAGAAAATAATTCTTCTATAACTTCCCAGTCTACCACTGGCTCAGGTTTTTTAACCTCTCTTTCCAGATATTCGAGATTGCGTGCTCTCTGTCTTCGCTTACGTTCCACATCGTCATTGAACTCTCTGCGCTTCCTCGCTTCTTCTCTGAGCCTATCTTCTTCCTCTTGCGTTGCGTCTCTACATTCATTTGCCCTTCGGATTTCCTCATCCCTTCATCTCTTTATTCTTTTCTCTCGTATCCTCTGTTCTTCCTCTATCCTTTGCTGCTCCTGTCTGTCTTGATCATTGGCTACTCTCTGTTTACCATCGTGTTGCCTTTCTTGCTCTTTACGATATAACTGTTCTCGTCTCTATCTTTCTTCCTTATTCTTTCGTCTCTCAATCCTTTTTCTTTCTCCTTCTCCCTTCTCTGTACATCATCTAGCGTCTCCTTTTGTTTCACGTCATCAATGCCTTTACCATAGAGTTTCAATAAAATCTGACCTCCTATACATTCGTTCTGTGTGAGTTCTATCTCATCAGTTCTATCCTCACTCCTTTTCCATCTTTTGCCTTCCCTATCCGTGTCGAGGGATGTACTTGCTTGTGTCTAGTCTTTCCGCTCGTTCTCACGTCTCTCCTTGTCCCTCGGGACTATGGAGGTGATATCTCTATCTCTATTTCTGTCTAGATTTTCATCACTGCTTTGCGTAGGTGACTCACATGCCGGGTTGCTATTCCCCGTGGCTGTTTTAAGTTCTCTTAACGGGTATAATTCTTCATACTTACTGTCTTCAGTTTTCGTTTCAGACTGGCGGGTGGCGCTGAGGTCATCGCATCCCCCCTCTGTACATCCGTTAAGTATCCAATCTACTGGCGGCTCCTCCTCTTTATCCTGTTGTTACATTTTCCACAACTCTAGACCAGCTAGGCGTTTGTCTAACTTTTCTCCCTTGTATGTGGCATGCAAATAGGTCATCATGTGTTGCAAGACTGGTTTAGATAAGGATCCACCCTGGGGACGAGGCATAAACATTTTGTGGGCGGTTCCTTTAACCCATTCCGCACTGTACTTTTTCAGCTTAGGTGCATGTTTTGGCAACTGTTTGCACAGGTGTACTAATGGAGTTATGCCTTCCATGCTTAAATCTGTTCACTTTCTCTTTATACAACACGTGTTATGTCTTTCGTTACTTTTCTAACAATATGAGCGAGCACCAATCGTTGCAAGCTCCAATCCCGTTTTGTCCACAAAAATGTTTATATCTTCTATTTTACTCAAAAATCTCAACTCGGGTTGTATTCTACACCATTTCAGGTATTCAATCCCTTATTTTTTATACTAGTTCCTCAAAGGAAAACCTTTTAACCTATGATGTCACAACAAATAACACATACGACAGACGTTAACAGACTAGATGAACTCCAGCTGGTCACATATACCTCTTCCTCTAATATTACCCCCACATGGAGTTTAAACTTATCCCTTTCACAGGCGTCTTTAACCTCCGTAGTGACCTATTTGTTCCTCTTCATTCAGGACTCTGGATACAAGTTTCTTCTAGCTGCTATATTAAAGCGTAGGAATAAGGCAAATCCTCGCTCTTCTCGGGTGTTCTCCCGGGTATCCTTTCTCTTCTCGGGTTTCCTCCCCGGTATCCTCTTTTACTAGTTTTATTCACCCTTTAAGTCACTATTTCGTTCCCCATACATATATATATACATCCTACTCTATCTCGGACTATATTTTTTTTTCCCGCCTCCCTCCGTTACATTTTCCCTTACTTGTTCTAAGGTATATACTTTTTGCCAAACCATTTAGTCTTTTTCAATCACCGTTCGCATGTTTCCTCTCTGAATGTTCGGGATCACCGCCTTCGTCACCCTCTTCTCTGGCCGTTCACCTGCGTAGCTGCCCGTAGGAGTGGGAAGGGGTTATGTGGGTAACACGGGTCCCTTCAGACCTCGTTCTGCAGATTTTTTTTTTTTTCTACCACTGTATACAGGGAGCTTCACGGTCTACTCAGCCGGATGGCAAAGGACATGTGATATTACCGAGGACCTAGAGTTACTTTGTGTCAACGGTCAATGTGTGTCTTATTCTAATCGTAATCGATAACCATCAATCTCTGCTACCAAGTGTGCTCTGGGACCCCCAACCAGCCCATAGAGTAGGGGTTTGCCCAGAAGCACTTTAAGACAATATAGCAGCACCCGTGAGATGGATGGGGGTGCAGATTAAATACTCCAACACCAAATCAATAATGACAACTCGACAGTTTGGCAAAGGGAGTCAGTTTAATGACAAATATAAAAAACGGGGAGAATATCAGCAGTGGTGCGATCTTCCTTCTCGCTTCAACTCAAACGAATTTCATAAAAATCATAACGCTTTTTGAGAAGCGCTGTTTGTCAAGGGCTGTCTACGGCTGGACCCGCTGCCCTGCTGAGGATTGCTGCCTGTTGTGCCTTCCTGCTGCATTCTTCTCGTGACTTAAAGGAAAAGAGAACAGAAACAAACAAGGGACTGCTTTCTGCTTTTTTTTCTTTTTTTTTTTTTTTTTTCTCTCGAGCCCCGTGGCTCCACCCTTCTATCCCATAATCCATTTAACCCTGCAAACCCGCGCTTTATGCGCGCGCGCTTTTTGAGAAGCGCTGTTTGTCAAGGGCTGTCTACGGCTGGACCCGCTGCCCTGCTGAGGATTGCTGCCTGTTGTGCCTTCCTGCTGCATTCTTCTCGTGACTTAAAGGGTATGGACTTTGTTGCTGATACGATCTATGCAAGCTGGAAATAGACTGTTTGGCGTTTTTTCTGATGCAACTTTTCTCTCTTCCTAGAAAAGAGAACAGAAACAAACAAGGGACTGCTTTCTGCTTTTTTTTCTTTTTTTTTTTTCTTTTTTTCTCGAGCCCTGTGGCTCCACCCTTCCATCCCATAATCCATTTAACCCTGGAAACCCGCACTTTATGCGCGCGCGCTTTTTGAGAAGCGCTGTTTGTCAAGGGCTGTCTACGGCTGTCCACGGGTGTTGAGGGCGTTGCGGGCACACTGCCCCATTTATCTTATTTTTTTTTTTTCATTTTTCTTTTTTTTTATTTGTTCTATTTTTCCCAAGTTTTGTACAAATTCACTATGTTTACTCATTTGCAATCCCTTAAAGTAGGCATGCCTGACGACTCTGTAATTGCTGCTAATTTGACAAACTCTGTGTTGAATAATTTCTGTGCGCTTCGCAGGTTGCAGCCAGTTGCTCCCCTATTGCAATTACAACAGAGACCCTCTGATAATTCTTCAATGCCAATCCTTGACTCAATTGTCATGGAACGCAACCACATTCGTACATCCTCTTGTCAATCTACAACCCCAGTGCACGGTACGTTTGGATCTCGCCAACATATGGCGCATGTTCCATGCCGTGCTGCTGGCCATCGCCAATGGGCAGCTGGGTCTCCAATAGCTCCAATGCCACAACTTGTGTCTGACTCGACTTTGCTTGCTGCTGATACTCATCGTTTCAAACCGCATGTGCTCCCAGCAATCCCTACTCTAGATACTATTTACAAATGCTTCACTCCTGTAAATAAGGAGACTAGCTCTTCTTATACTAATCCACCTCAGTCTCCAATTTCCGTGGCAAGCATCCATGATTCAGTTCAGCCACATGAACTCTCAACTATCAGTAATGTTCCAAGTGATACTTCCCTCTATGCGCATCCGAACCCGCGTGCACAGCCTCAACCCTCTTCGCCGGCCTCAGCGACTATTTCCCTACCCACTATGCTTGAAATCACGCTTGCTGCATTAAATACAACTGTGTTAAGCCTTTATAAACTGTTTGAACGCCTGGATGATAAAATTTCTACCCAATCGCAGCAGATTGACACTATGTATGATTGGATAATTTCCCTAAATTCGAAGCCAAATGCTAATGTATCCCCTTTTCAAGCTCCTTTTCTTCCTGCCTCTACTCAGCTGAGACCTTTTCCAACTGTCCCCTCATTTGAGGAAATCATTCGCCCCATTGAGGCTGATCCTGCCAACGAAGCCATTGTGGTTAGTGATTCTTCTTGGGAGAACATTTCCTCGTCTCAAGAAAAACTACCCCCTATGATCCCCGAGTCGGTGTCAATTGAGACTACACAACCTACTCTGCCTATTAGTAACCCCCCCGTGTCTTGTCCCAACGTCGTTCAGGAGCCTTTAAAAGGCAAACGGCAAAGAAAAAAGAAAGTGCCTCTTAGGCAATCTCTTATCAAAAAATCTAAAAACATGCTTGCCCCCAAGCTTCCGAAGAACTCCATCGCCTCTTTCTTTAAACCTCCATCTTCAAGTTGCCATCAGGCTCCACCCATCATTCAACCTAAGCCAGCGTGCCAAATTGATAAGAGTGGCCCCAGTGGCAGTTTACCTTCCTTTAACAACCTTCATTACTCTCCTTTATATAATCTAATTAATACCCTGGAACTTTCGGTGCCCCCTGTATGTTCAGAGGTTGCCTCTTCCTCCACAACCTTGTTGCATGCTCTGATCAACTCTGGTCCCATACCCTGCCTTGACACCTCATCTTCTGCAAAAATTACTCTCATCAAAAATGCTATTGATGAATATCATATTTTTTTTATATTTTATAGAAAACTACAGTTTTAACATATAGAGAAAACTTTTGTTTCAAATGGTCACTTCGAAGATTCAAACAAAACAAAACAACATCCCAAAAATTCATCACAATTAGTTCACGGTTCAAAGGTTCAAAGATTTGAGGTGATTAATTTAAATTTTCTAGAACTAGCACGAATCTTCATTCATGAGTAGACTAAGGTCGACAGAAAGGAAAATACAAAGGATAAAGAGCAAAATTCAAATCCAACATAAACAAGCTTAGCCTCAATCTGCTATCAGACAAATTTCAAGTCCATTAGAAGCCTAAGCACAAATGCTCTCAACAGATTCAAGTCAAAAAGTGACAAAGTCACGCCACCGGCCCCCGTGAGTCACGCCCAACTTGCTAGCACAGGTTAACATGGAGATTGAAGCAATATATTTAAGTAATTTACGATGGCACATACGTGTTTAACGTTATTGCCACTGGAGATTAGTCGCCACCAAGCCTCCATGTCTCCATCAAGAGGCGCAAATTGGCTCAGATGCTTTGAACGTAAGTCGCAGGTGGCTAGACAATCAAGAATTAGATGTTTTGAGATTTCAGTGGTCCCTCGACAAAAACGGCATAAATTGTCCTTCAGCGAGGCATCCTTTCTTTGCCATAGAATTTCCTTTGTTTTCAAGATATTTAAACGAAATCTTAGGAATTGCTCGCGATAATGTCTCGAGTAGCATCGCAAAAGATAGGGAGATTGTGCGTTTAATTTTTTGTGATCCGGACTCAGCCATTTTGAAGAGGCCAATTTCTCGTGTGCTTCCAAGTTGATAGTCCATGCCCAGATATCAAATTTTCGTTTTGCATGTTGTGGTCGTATGAACAGATCGTAATTACCAATTTCCGCAGCATCAACCCAATGTTGCACTCTTGAACGCCATAGATCTAGTAAGCAGGCCCTGGTGGAGTCGTCCTCACCTGAGAAGATACAATAGGCCGCTGGTTTGCTGTTTTCTGTCATCTTTCGCATCAATGCAATAGATTTCCAGATCATATGGCTATAAAGAGAGTTCAAGGACAATTCATGTCTTAAAGTGATAACAGGTACTCACTTCGGAAGGTTTAATGCACGTTTCCAGAAGCAACCTTCAAGCTGGTTCCAGGTGTATTCATTTATGTGCCAGCTAGCTTCTGCACCAAAGGTCAGAATCGGTACCACATTTTGTAGATAGAACATTATGATTGGAGTTAGCGAAAATTTGCCAAAGCTTTTGTTTATTTTGGCCGCTTGAAGAGCCAATCCTAGACATTTTCGTTTCAAAGCGTCTACCCATGAGTTTTCGCAGAACGAATTGTTGAACTGCACTCCAAGGTAACGTATTGAGTTTACTGATGACAAGAGCTGGCCACCGACCGCCCACTTAAAGGCTTTGTCTTTCCTACTTCTCACAGGGCCAATTGTCATGATTTTTGTTTTTTCAGTGTTTATTTGAAGCTCATTAGACGATAAGTAATCATAAAGACAGTGAAGTAGTCGCTGCAAACCAACTTGAGTTCGATCCAACAGCACCAGGTCATCAGCATAGGCGATGTATCGTACAGAAGTCTTATGTAATTTAGGAGGGAAGCAGTGGGCTTGATCTAAGTGGGGCTGTAGATCTGCTAAAAATAATTTAAACAGATCAGCTGCCAAGGGGCACCCTTGCTTTACCCCTCTTGTTGTTATGATTTTATCGGATAGTTCCCCAGCCTTATTTAGACGAACTCGAATTGAAGTATTTGAATGTAGGGCCATGATAGGATTGAGTATACCAGCTGGACATTTCCATCTTAATAATTTTAGCCACAGCAGATTACGATTTATACCATCAAAGGCTTGCTTCATGTCAATGAAGGCCAGATGTAACTTGGTATTTGCTTTTAAGGCTTCTAATTTCAGGATGGTTAATATTGAGATGTTTACATCAACACCAACGCCCTTTGAGAATCCAGTTTGACGGTCATCTAGAATACCAACCTCACAAGCCCAGGTTGCCAATTTTGATCTCAAATTTGATCCAAAGATTTTACCGATCGAATCAAGTAGGGCGATCGGGCGATAGTTATCAGGAGAATCCCAACGCCCCTTTTTGTGGATGGGAACAACACTTGCAGTTAACCAAGACTCAGGCAATGATTTATGTTTGGTGATATTCTTGAACAGACATTCAATGAAAGGAGCCCATAGCTGCGTGTTTTTTTTTAGCATTACGTTACTGATCAAATCTGGGCCGGCTGCACGTGAGTTCTTTAGCAATTTAATAGCGTAGGTTATGTCATCAAGCGACATTTCTGTGCTCCATGGCTCACCTTTGGACCTAGACTGTAGTTCCGGTTCAAAAATCTGGCTATTAAAAACTTTGGAGAAATGTTCGCACCAGACGTCGGCTGAGATGATGTTCTGTGTCGAATTCATGCTATTTGCGTGGCCTATATTTAAAATTTGCCATATGTCGCGTGTGTTTTTAGTCAGCATATATTTCATCATTAATTCGGCCCGGTCTTGCTCTATTATCGTGCGGTTGGAAGTTACCCAATTTCTGAACAGTGTACGTCTGACTCTCACTTCCACTGATAATTTTTGCTTTGACATGTTTCTTTTTTTTAGACACCTCAAGTCTCTTCTTAGCTCTATTTCTCCTATTTCTGCTTCTACTCAGCCTACTGTTGCGGCTCCCCAGGCTCCAAACAACAATCCCTTCAGAACGACGCCTATAGGCGTGATGCCACCTCCGCCAGTTTCCTTGCTACCTTCTGTCCCAGTTCAACATCAAGCCCCTAATAACATGCCGTGTGGCTCTACTTTACAGAATCCTGATTTGATGACCTCCCAGCTTAAATCTTTAATAAACACCTGTTTGGACACCCACGGTGCTTCATATATTGGGGCTTCCAATAACAATGCGCTTGCCACTACTCACGCCCAAACTGACCTACGCCCTGGCTCTTCTATACCTGTCTCCCATCACTCAACTGTTGAGGTGCCCCCTGCATGTTCAGAGGTTGCCTCTTCCTCCACAACCTTGTTGCCTGCTCTGATCAACTCTAGTCCCATACCCTGCCTTGACACCTCATCTACTGCAAAAATCACTCTCATCAAAAATGTTATTGATGAATATCTCTCCTTGAAAAATCAGTCTATTTTTTCTACTTCTGCTTCTACTCAGCCTACTGTTGTGGCTCCCCAGGCTCCAAACAACAATCCCTTCAGAACGGCGCCTATAGGCGTGATGCCACCTCCGCCAGTTTCCTTGTTACCTTCTGTCCCAGTTCAACATCAAGCTCCTAATAACATGCCGTGTGACTCTACTTTACAGAATCCTGATTTGATGACCTCCCAGCTTAAATCTTTAATGAACACCTTTTTGGAAACCCACGGTGCTTCATATATTTGGGCTTCCAATAACAATGCGCTTGCCACTACTCATGCCCAAAGTGATCTACGCCCTGGCTCTTCTCTACCTGTCTCCCATCACTCAACTGTACCACAGGACCTATCCCGAATTTTTCCCACTTCCCACCCCTGGTCTGCCACTATTCCTGCACCGCCAACGCTGAATTATCACCCCTTTCCTCGCCCTGCCTCTTTGCACTCCTCCAAAAATATGAATCTCAGCAAAGCTCTTCCTAAAACTTCATCTCAAAATTCCAATTCACGTGCCCCAAACGGCTATTCATTAATTATGAAATGTCGTGGTGGCTCCCACCCATTGTATAATCTCAATAGGCAGTGTGTTTTAAATATTCTGAATGATGTTGATACTTTGGAACACATTTCGTCAACTGATATTGACCTGGTGGAATTTATTGCTGTTGTTGACTTCACCATTGTCCGTCTATGGATTCCTTCAGCTACTGTGGCGAAATTGCTTTGGAATGCTAAGCTGATATTGTTTGAGATGGGATTTCTCATCTCTCAGGACCCTGACCGATCACAATCTTTGTTCTCTCCTACAAATCTCTCTGCTGCTGATTCAGGTAAATCCCTTCAAACCACACGAGAATACCAATCTTCCAAAAAGGGCTGTCATAATTTATAACTTCAAGCTACTCCGGATCATCGTTTCTTTTCACTAGGTTGTTGGAATACCAGAGGCCATGTTCATCTACAACATGCTATTGATGTGTTTACTCACTCTTATGATATACTGGCTTTTCAGGAAACATGGTTTCTAACCCCTCCTGTTTGGGACAACTATGCAACTGCACTTATTTCGGCTGTGAGAGGCGAGAGAGGCCGTCCAATGTCGGGCCTCCTGGTAGCAGTTAAACAATCTGCTGATTCAGAAATAGTCCCATGGTGTGCCTTCGACATCTATATTCAATTAGTTAGAGTAATTGGATGTGGAGGTAATATGGCCATCTTTAACATATACCGGAACCCGGCAAAACTGTCTCTAAATTCATTTCTCAGAGAACTCTCCTACATGCTTGAAATAGTTTCTCAGGCATCTGATGTCACTGCCATTCTTCTCCTTGGCGATCTTAATCTTGATTGCTTTAACCCCACTTCTCAATCTACTGCTCAGGAGGTTTCGACTTGGACTACCTTTATAACTTCATGATGATTAACAGAGCTGTGCCTGGGGATCTTCCTGCTTCAACAACTTGGTGCCGGGATTCAAGCTCCAGTACAATTGATTACATATATACTGACGCAAATTTGTTTGACAAAATCACTTCACTAAACATCACTTCTCAGTTGTACAGTGACCACAAGTTTCTGACATTACATTTCCTAAGACCTCTGGCTATAGTGCCTTCTTATACTAGAAGGTCCGTTCAACATCTTGTTATCAATTCCACTGGCAATCGCATCACGCTGTCCTCTAGAATGTTTTGGACGCTAAAACAATCACTTGATCCATCTATGGCTTCCAATTCTAATTCTAAGATTGAATATACACACCTTCTACAACAATTCCAGAATAATATTCTTATCTCTAAACAGAGGTCGATTACTCATTTACACTCTTTTGATCATGATTTATATCATAGAAGGATAAGTTATAGGCAGGAACGCAAATTTTTGCTTTCCTTGTCTTCAAGCTCTCGGTTTACCCTCGCAAGGCAGGCAAAAACCCGCTATACCAACTGGGTCCGTGGGCATAGAGCCTTGCTATTCCAACAAGACAGTGAGCGAATGCTGAATACTTTAGCTACAAAGAATTCTGCAGGTACTTGGAAACTACTTAAGCATAAACATTGTAATCAACAATTAGAGGCACAAGCCAATGGAGTGCAAGAAGCGCAATGGGTCCAACACTTCTCTATATTATATTTCGATCCAGCGTTCAGTATGTTTAAATATCAAATGCAGTCCACCTCGCATTGGTCTCTGAATTGTGAATTGGAAACAATTATTCACTATATAAAATTGGCTAAAAGCTCGAGAGCTGCAGGACCCGATGGTATCAGCAATTTAATGCTCAAATCTAACATAAACCATTGGGCCAAAATTCTCTTTTTGTTATTTCAAAACATCCTGACCACTCGAACTCTCCCTTCTTCATGGCACACGTCCATTCTTGTGCCAATTTACAAAAAGGGAGACCGTTCACTTCCTGCGAATTATCGCCCCATTGCGCTCCTTGACTCTCCAAGTAAGATTTTTGCAAAGTTTCTGTTGCTGGAGTTTTCGGCATGGACATTAACCCATTTCCATCGTAATCCCTTTCAGTCAGGCTTCGTTGCAGGAATGGGTACAGCTGTTAATTTGTTTCTTTTAAACTCTATTAAATCTCTGCGTCACATTCAAAAACAACAGATTTACTTTGCTTTCGTGGACCTGCATTCTGCATTTGACTCAATTTCTAGAGTCAAACTTATGTCTAAACTAATTCTTGACAAATGTCCCCCCTCTATTACCGACCTCATTTATCATTTTCATTCTGCCACTACGGTTCAGGTTAGATTGACATTGAATGGTCTACTCTCCCACCCGATTCCCACCTCACGTGACCTTAAACAAGGCTGTTTGCTGGCGGCAGCCATTTTCAATTACTATATCCAAGACATCAAATATACCTTCGAACCTATTCAATCAGATTCTCCGAAAATTAATGGTATTCCCATAAAAGCATTGTTTTATGCTGATGATATTGTCCTCATCTCAAAGACCCCCAATGGTTTACAAAAACTTTTATCAGCATTAGACCTCTATGTCGCAGAGAACGATTTAAAAATTAACTCCTCAAAGACTGAAGTCTTGATGTTCAACCCACATTCTGGCCTTCACACTCGCAAACATTGGCTGATTGATAATAACACTTCTCTGTCTTTGATTTCATCGTATACCTATTTAGGTATTATTTTCGAAGCCTCACTCCATCCACTGAAACATATGGCTCAAATAGAAGTTAAATTACTAACAGCGATATCACAATCACGGATTCTCCTTGCAAAATTTGGAAAATTCTCCATGATCCCGGCTTTAACATTTTGGAACATGAAAGTTATTCCCACAGTTTTGTATGGCTTGGAAGCTGGACCTCCTATACCATCTACTACTCTTGATAAATGGGAGGGCAAATTTTGGAAGCATGTACTGCATCTGCCCCAGTGTATCCCCATTTCGTGGTTGCGTTATGAATTGGGTCTCTCTTCACTATCTGCACACCTTAACTGGAAACAACGTTCTTTTTAGAAAATGTTTAATATCATCTAAGATAGACAATCTACTTAAGGTATTGTTGAACTACATCTTTACGACAGATCATGTCTTTATCCAAAGATGGCTGTCAGCAGTATATAAGATCTTAGCAGAGGCAGATATCTCACTCGAAACTCTTCTGCAAAATCCGGATAAGGCTAAATTAAAAATCCATCAGACCTCCTGGATTATGAACCATCAGAAATGTCTTACTTATAAACACGCCTCGAGCTTTCGCTTTCCACCACATAAAAGAGGCATTACACAATCATATTTATCAAGAGCTCCTTCTTCGAAATATAGAAATTTAATTCTCCGTTTCCGGCTACATATATGGGAAACAAGAGATCTCCTTTGTACGCGCCAGCTTATAGGACCACTTCAAAATTTTTGTCGGTTCTGTCAAAAAAACAAAACTCCAGAAACCTTAGCACATTTAATCACTACATGTCCTAGCTTGTTTGGTCAGCGACAACTGCATTTTCATAAATATTGCCCTAGATTTGCAATGTATGATTCGGATGCTTGTTGGGACCGCATTTTTGGCTCGTCAGACTTGAAAATCCAGATAGCCACTGTAAATTTTCTTCTTTCCTTAAATTTAGATCAGGGTAAACTCATGAATACATGATTGAATATTTTTATTCGAATCGAGTATGATAAAAAGTTTAGATACAGTGTCCTTTTCTTTGATGATATTCTGGTCATTTGTGAATACTAGAGTGCTTTATACTTATTGTATTTACTGGTTGTACATTTTGAATGATCTTCTGAGAAATGACATTAAGTTGTTTTTACATTATTTTAATTTATTATGTTCAGATTGTGTTGTTATGTCATGTTAATTGAAAAGTTGTAACAAAAAAATGCAACTAA
Source organism: Ambystoma mexicanum (assembly GCF_040938575.1). NCBI lineage: Eukaryota > Metazoa > Chordata > Amphibia > Caudata > Ambystomatidae > Ambystoma > Ambystoma mexicanum. The sequence goes on from NC_090926.1 coordinate 451,188,017, forward strand.
ATCAATAAAAAAAAAAATAAAAAAAAATCATAACATTTATTCTGAAAACTCGTCATCATTGACATGTAATGCTTAAAATTAGCATACAATTCTATTGGTTCAAGAAAGGTAACTTTACTTTAGGTACTATATCTGTATATGGTAACGGATTAAGGAGATTGGGTAAACACTGTCAGGTTGGGCATCTAAGCCCTACCTTCAAACTAGCTACTGTAGACGTCACTAAAAGTATGACGTCACATTGGTTCTACTTACTATAGGACCCTAGATTACTTGGTCGCTTGTGATTGGGTTGGCACCAACCCCACCTGTACCTTTCTGCTTCGCTTAGCAGCATGCAGAATAATGAGGCCAGGTGTAGGGAGTAAGTCTGTACCCCAGCTTTCCTTCCATTTATGTTACAGCCATTCATCACCTTAGTGGCCTTGTGTCAATTACTGCCTTGCAGTTTGGTCGTGTGTCTGCCTCTTGGCCTGAGAAAGTTAAGGAGGATGGGTACGATAAGGCTTCATGCGTAGGTGTGAAAGGCTTACTTCTGCTTGTTCGGCTGGTCACGTGGTTCAGACACCATGAATTTGCCTCTTCTTTATTTTCGTTTCACCCACCACCTACCTTCGGCTTCTTATCTTGACCCTTCAGAGCAGTATATTCTGTCCTTTGCTTCAATTAATTGTAGCCACTGTTCGTCCATCTTGACAGATACGACCTTGGTTCTCCAGGCACGATTTGCCTCTGCTGAGTTTCGTTTCTGCCGCTCTATTCTTGGTTTCACTGCATGTGAAACTGTTCTCGTGTGGCCTTTTAGTAACCTTTTGGTTGATTCTGCTTCTTGTGCAAAGTGGAAATATACTTATATAACGTACCTCTTTGAGATAATTATGTATAGTGGCGCTTGCCACACTATCTTTCTACTAAACATAGCAAGCCGCACGATTTTCTTAGCTTTCTTGTGGTTCCAAGCATATGTACACGTGTAAACTGATTGAATAACTTCACTTTGCTTGTGGCTTAAGCTTCTTCCATTTGACATCGTCCTTTCACTTTAGGTTCACGATATCCTTGCCTCATGGCATTTTGTCTCTTTACGTCATTCGCTGGTCGTCATTTCTTATATATGTGTGTCAGTCCGGGTTCTCGTGACATCACCATTCGTCTTCCATTAAGACCTTTTTGGTTTCTTCAGGGACTGTACTCAGACAATCTTAATTTCGTTTCATTTGTTGGTATGGCCTTCTCAATGGATACCTTACTGTCCATGGTTTCCTTGGTATTGGTACTTCAATAGGTGCTTTTTTTTATAGGTACTGGACTGAGCCCCACTGCGGCTCTCTGCTGGTTTATTTGCTCATCCTACGTCACATATCTCGGTATGAACGTTCCTGCTACTTCAAAATGGATGGTTGGAGTGCGGGCTATACTTGGGACCTCCTCTACAGCCGGCATAGCGTTCTCAGCTCCTCTGATGTAGGGTGCCGTCTATGTACGCAGGCAGCAGGGAGCCAGCAGTACTCCCTACTCCTGTGGTCTCAGCATTGTTAGTTGAGCATCTCACCCACCACAAAGCAGCTGTAGTCACGCCACCACCTTGCACGCATCTTAGCTTCCTGCTCGGACAATGGTTCTGCCGTTACAGAATTCATCGACTCTACGGCATCTCACTCTGGTGTTCCTCGCCATTCCAAAAGTTGCAGGTACTGCGACTCCTTTCTGCTCTGCCTCTCCAAGATGTAATTACATCAAGGGGCTTCCCCTGCATACCATACTCTCTCTTTTCACAAGAGCTACCCATCCCAGTTATATACATGTCACGTTTTAAAGAGATGCCTTAACTACTTGATGTTGCCTACTAATTATGCCCTCAGCTATCTGATTCTGCCCACTACCTGTTGCCCAATCACTATACCCTATACTCTTGTACACACACCCAGCCCCAGTGCCTCATCCAACACCACTTAGTTACCATACGCGCAAACTATGCATTTGCCAATGATCTATGCTGTCCGGTTAAGGACTATCCTAAACCTAATCAGCACTCTAAATCCCACCATGACACCTACTTTGCCATTAGCAGCTACAGCACCCAATCCAGCGACCCATTACAGCAAACTTGCAAGTCAGAATAATTTGGAAACTAGACCATGTAGTCTCCTTCAGAGAAACCTTAAACTCTGCGCTAGACTCCCTAAAATCTATGAACCTCTAGCTAAAACCCACCGTCCTCTCACAAATAACACTTCCATGACCTTGAGAGGCTTACAGTCTAATGCCAATATCTCCCTCCACAAAACTATCAAGACCAAACATCCACTTCAGCTTAATAGCTGGCTTACTCGAACCATCAAAACCCACCCAAAACACCACCACAACACCCAGATACTATCCATGGAATCTACCCAGATTAGCATAAGAGGAGCTCTTATAAATGCCCGCTCCATGGTAGCCCATGCAACGGAAATTGCAGACTTCCTCCAGACAGGAAAAATATATTTCCTTGCTATCACTGAATCCTGGCTTCACTCAGCAGCAGGCCCGGCAATCATGCTAGCCATTCCCGAGGATTACACTCTTCTTAGAATAGATTGCTTTAAGTCCCAGGGTGGAGGTCGCTATAATCGCCAAAACAAGTCTAGCCTTGAGACTCACCACGCCGCAAAACCTAGATTCATGCAAATCCCTCACAGCCAAGCTGCCCATCTCCGCCACCCAGACCCTGTCTATCCACCTCATATACAGACCTCCTGGCCCTCTAGGCTCTTTTGAAGAAGACCTAACTAATATCTTATCTGACAATCTTAAAAATTCCTCACACTGCCTCCTCCTAGGAGATCTTAATTTAGGTTTCAACAACCCATCTGACCTCAATGCCACGCACATCAACGACTCCCTCGAGGAATTGGGCTTCACCCAAAAAGTGATAGGTGCAACCCACTCCTAAGGGAGAACCCTTGACTGGATAGCAGAGTACAACTGGCAAACATCCATTACTTCCATAACCCCACAACTCTGGTCTGACCACAACCTGATCTCCTTCTCGTTAGAGGCTACGCCTCCACTACCCGCCATTAACATAGCTCCAGCCATTCCCACTAGAAACAAAAGAAACATCACAGCTGAAAAACTCCTCCCCTTGATTCTTCCTACCCTAAATTCGCTTCCCGCCAACACTGACCCCTTCTCCTTGGTAGAGGAGTACAACAAAATAATGATATCATCATTAGATGTCATAGCACCACTGAAAATTAGAAAGAGCAAACAGCACCAGTGAAAATTAGAAAGAACAAACCTAAAAAACATGTGAACACCTGGTTCTCACCCCAACTGAAAGCAATTAGATTTGAAAAACGTAAAAGTGAACACATTTGGAGACAAGATCCCTCTGACAACAATAAAAACAACCTTAGTAAAATAGCCTCGCTCTACAAAAAAGAAATCATCCTCGCGAAACAATACTCATTCAATCTGCAAAGTAAAATAGCCTCCCTCTACAAAAAAGAAATCATCCTTGTGAAACAATACTCATTAAATCTGCGTGTCACGCAAGCTAATTCTAGGACTAAAGAACTGTTCACAATCCTTAAAGTAATAGAAACGCCTATTAAAACACAGGATACCTGTCACAAGGACAAAGTATGGTGCACCAGTATTCAGAGTGCCCTATCTAATACGGTAGTGACCCTCTAAACCAAGATTAACAACAGAAAAGAAACTTTCCTCCTTGCCCCCAAGTCCAACAAAACCTCCAAGCCTCTGCCTCAGCCATCGCCACTACCTCACAATCAACACACATCTTGCTTCAACTTTAATAAAGTATCCATTTTAGAAGTTGAAAAAGTTATCCTTGGCTTCAAACCTTCTAATTGCCACGGCGACCCGTGCTCAGCCCAAATCATAAAAGACGCTGCACGCGACCTCTCACCTTTTGTTTCCAAACTTATAAATGCCTCCTTCTCCATCAGCACCCTACCCAATAACTTGAAACAGTCTTGGGTTCTCCCACTACTCAAAAAACAAACTCTTGACCCGTCTATGCCCACTAACTATCGCTCTATTACCACAGTCCTGTTCCTGCTTAAAATTCTAGATCCAGTGGCTTACTTCCAAATCCAACCATTTCTGGAATACAACCACCTTTTAGGAGTACGTCAGTCAGGATTCAGACCACAACACGGAACTGAAACCACGCTAATTGACTTCAAGGCACAAATCGACATACTGAGAGACAATGGGAAGGCAGCACTACTGCTACTACTTGATCTCTCAGCTACATTTGACCTAGTTGCCCATACAATCTTGTGTAACCACCTGGATTCTGCCGCCCATATTTCACAAGAAGCGCTAGGATGGATCCAATCCTTCCTGGACAATAGAACAATGCGTGTCTTCTCACCCATAGCAGCTGCCGACCCCATACCTATCTCCTGTGGTGTGACCCAGGGATCCTGCGTGTCCCCTACTCTGTACAACATTTTCACAAAGCCCCTTTTTGAGGATCTAGACGGCCTGGGTTTCACCTACACAAACAATGCCGATGATACCCAGATCCTCATCCCGTTGACGGGCGACTACAACAAGGATTTGGCCTTTGTGAATAGAGTGTACCTCATCATCCAGGCATGGATGGCCTCTCATGGTCTATGCCTGAATGATGACAAAATGGAACTCCTCATCCTCGGCACCCCTGCAAATCTTAACAAACTTAGCCATAACTACTCCAACCTCATAATAGACAACAATAACATTACAGTAGCCAAGGAGGTCAAACCCCCTGGCTTCTACTTGGACTCTACACTAAGCTTTAAAAACACGTCAATTCCATGGCCTCATCAACAGCCTACACTTGAAAGCTAATTAGAGCAGCCAAGCCCTTCCTCTCCTCTAACAACTGCATTACCTTGGCAAGAGCCCTTGTTTTGTCCAAATTGTATTATTGCAATGCCCTATATTTAAGGAGTAATAAATACATTACCAATAAGATCCATATTCTACAAAACAATGCCGTAAGAACAGCCCTATGTATTCCTTAAAAAGCCCACATCTCTGACTACAGAAGATCTAATAACAGGCTGTCCACGAAAGATGAAATCCTTCTCAAAACAGTGTCCATGACACACAAATGTCTCCACCAAGCCGCCTCACAATATCTCATAGACAGATTTACAGGAGACAACCCTCCAACCGCCCCACGAGAACTGTTAACGCCAACCTTCTAATGATGCCCAGGTTTAAACGTATGAAGGCTTATGAGTGTAGCTTCCTGGTAAAAGCTGCCCAATATTGGAACTCCCTCCCCCCGTCCTGGAGGGCTATTTTACCCTACCTTTGCTTTAGGTCCAACCTCATCCACTGGATCAAGGAAAACGTCCTCTAACCTCGTACTACATATGTATTGTAACTCTTGTTCCTCTTGCACATGATGTATATATTGTCTTCTGTGTTTTTTATTGTGTAACCTGTCAGTTTCATGCCTAGTCTGAACAAACTACCCTTCTTACAATTTTACTGTATATAATGTATGATACTGTACAGCAATGTAACCTAAGCTGAACAACCCTCTTGATGCCTATTGCACCCTGATATCCTTAGGTCTGGCGCGCATTACACATATTAAAACAAATAAACAAACATCTCCTTTTTCTTGGTATGGCTGTTTTGTTCCCACATTGGCTGAAGCCAAACATAAGGATGACAGATTGATCTTCATCGCAGGCAGTCCCATATATGCAGATATGGAATTGGGTCTAAGGAATCCCTCATCAGAATGCGAGTCCTTGTCCCCTTAAGGGGGAGTCCTCCCATTGAGATCCCACTTCCCCACACCCCTATGGAGGGTCTTGTGAAGCGGGCTCACCTCCGTAGCCTCAAAGAGGGTGGCCCCCACTTGTGGAGAAGGGCCAGATACCCTAGATTCATCACAATACCCAGGGTGTTAGACCTCTTGCAGGTTCAATGATATATTTGTCTAAAAATGTTTTGATTTCATCTTCAACCTACAGCTGTAATTTAATGGACTGCCTTTGTCGGGTTGAGATATTGCTTTTATGTTTTCATCGATGTGTAACAACTGGCAGTCTTTCAATTTCCAAAGGTTTTCAAATAGCGAGGGAAATACATTCAGAACCATATCCTTGGTGCTTGACATGCAGGCCATCATTAAATGATATAAAATGTGAACAAGTCCCATTTGTACTATAGATTTGAAGCTAAGGATGCAGCCTCCAGACATGTCCGCCTGAATGAAATAAATGTATATTCTTGCTGCCTTGTCTTTGTAGGAGCAGGTTGTTGTGAATACACCTTGGCATGGGAGTGCATAGGTGTATATGTCTATGTCAGTTAGTTTAAGCTTTTGACTATGATTTAGTAGGTCTGTGCTCAATGGCTGTCAGTGCTCGAGATGAGATTTTGAGGTGGGAGTATTTTACACCCTATTTTCAAACTTTGAGTGTAATGCAATTTGAAGGGAGTAAACATTAGTTTTCTGCTTCTCAAGAGAGTAAAAAGTATGTGACATCCAGTTGACGCATGCAAAAAGTTAAACTGTATGGAAATGATTTTCATGTGTCAGCAGTCCACATTGTGACAGAAACGCAGCTTTCTCTCACAATTAACGAATGAAGCACAGAGTGAAGTAGCACCCTCTCACCAATGGAACAGATGTGCACTAACACTCTGAGATTCCTTTGCATGCACAGAATCTCTTCACCAAATGCTTGTTGGACAGTTAGCCTTGCGTCCTTCAGAAGTCAGTAAATTATCGAATGAGGGAATCATAATTACAGTGCTTAGAAGTTGATGGAAGACTGCATGAACCACTACATAAAGTTACATGCTTATCTGGATTACATCTACAGGGACATTTCTTGCTTAGTTTCTATTTCAGTTACAAATTAAAAAATTTCTTTTGTTGTTCAACACTTGCACTGGCTGGAGCATCAGGTTTTGAGTGTTAGAATTGTAGTCTTGAAGAATGAAAGATGCTGTGAACCTGTGATTGGTGTAATGACAATCTCTCAAGTGTGTGCAAGGGCCTTGCCACCACTAACCAAATATAGTACCATTTACAAAATTGGCTCCAAGTTAAGGTTAGTGGATGTTTCAACTAAACATTCCATACTTATCCGTGTCTCATATATGGTTTTTAGGCGCAAGTATTTACACCCATTTTATAATTAGAGTGTTAATTAAATTGTAAGAGTAAAAATGATTTGCCTACACAAGAGTGTAAAATGATTGCAACAGGCAACCAAAACCTAAATAAACTTGAAAATGAAAAGAACACATTAGCAATAAAACAGGATTGTGTAGCAAAGATGTTTGGCTTCAAACACTATATTAAATTTGTAGGTACTCCTGGTGCGATCCTCAGATAAAACAGTAGTCAATGTCATAAAGAAAATCAATTTATTCCATGTATGTCTTCATACATTCAACCTTTGGACATTTGTTAATTTCCTTAAAAAAAATCAATTTGTTCTATATATTTCCTCATACATTCTTCATCCTTTATGCATTAATTGATCTCCCTGGGCATTTATTAATCTCATTAAAGAAAATCAGTTTGTTCCATGTATTTCTTCATACATTCTTCATCTTTTAAGTATTCATTAATCTCCCATTTATTTATCTCCCAACACATGTTTCCCCATAGCTTATGCAATGGTTCTTCAGGAGAGATTTCTATGTGGATAAACAAAAACAGTAAACTCAAATTTTATCCTATATAAATATTCAAAGGTATGCTCTAATTTTAGTTGGCAGTCACATAAAACAGACATACCATATGTTTCATATCTATAAAGAAGAGGACAACTCACCCTTCTTTTAATTTCTTTCTGCTCCCAATCTTGTTCTGGTAAAAATTGCTTGTGTTGATTCTGTCTTTCATATGACGAAAAAAATGTGAATTCTCATTCTAATATCGGAAAAAATGTATGCACAGAGTAATCATAATGTGTTTTGTTTAATTTGAAAACATCTCACTTCTATATAAGTGATGCACACTGAGCTTTTCCCAATTGTAGTGCTACAGGTTACAGTCAGTTATCAGTTAAGTTATAAGACGGTACCATTTATCTAGTTTAACCAGGGTAAAGCTTTAGACTAATATTTTAGGGCATACTAGACCTGGAATTCAACAAATAATGGGGGATGACCCATAGTGTGGAGGTTACCTTTTGTATTGGTTGTTGGAGATCCATTCGTAAGGTACGATTGCATTGATTCCTCCCGGATTGTGGATGGATCTACCACTGTTGGGTTGCGTCTTTTATGTACCGCTCCACGTCGTGTCTCATGACGTCATCGCGTGGCACGTGATGATGTCATCACGTCAACGTGCCGCGATGACGTCATATGCGCGAAAGCGTGCAGCGGCCATTTTGGAGTGATGTTAAGTTGGATCTACGAACTTTATGACTGATTGTACTTTAGATCTTTGAAAAGTGGCTAGATATATGTGTTTCATATATTTATACCTATTATAAGTGTGTATAATGAATATTTGTATGATGCACCCTATCCTGAAGTTGTCCTAATAGCATCAAAAACCTTTTCATGAAACATATGACGGCCATATTTTGGTCGCATATTGTGTTGTTTGTGATTTAACACTGTTGACTTACAGTTGACTAGCATTATTTTCCATTTACACTTTTAAAGCAAAATGATCATAGGAAAGTTTCAGCGAGGAACAAAAAGGGGGAAAAAAGTTAATATACTGTACAAAGTGAAAAAAAAATTAAAGGTTAAAACAAGTTCAAAGAACTTATGAAAATGAACAATGATTTAGGAGATTTGTGAGTGTTGCAAAGTATACATATGGTTTCACTCATCATTTCAGTCTGACTAGCAAAGGGCTGCTATTACATGTTGACAGTAAAGAGGAGAAGAATCCTGCTTTAAAGTTCCAATTGAATGATGCAGTTTTTAGTTTTTTAAAGCCAGTATCCCATCTCAGGATCCGTGTTGAGTCCAGTATGGCATGTGTCCATGGTATAAATCCATTTTGATTCCATTCTCCGTAGTAGGAGTTCTCTGTCTCCTCCTCTTTCGGGTGAATCTATTTTTTCTATTCCAAAGAATCTGATATTATTTAGGTCGGATTGCTGTGTTCTTTGGTGAAGTGAGCAGCCATTGGCTATCTGGCATCCCCATTTCTGATAGCTCTGAGATGTTCCAATATGCGTGTCTTGAGTTCCCTTATTGTACTGCCTATGTATTTCTTTTCACAAATACATTGGATTGCATAGATTACGTATTTACTTCTACAGTTTATGAATTGTTTGATGTCTTGCATTTTCCCAGTAGGTAGTTTAATCTGTTTGGTACCGTTAAGCATTTGTGGGCAGATGGTGCACTTGCTGCATTTGTATGATCCCGTTGGTGCCGGCACATTTAAAAAACTACTAAGATTATTTCTGTTTGAACTTCTTAAGTGGCTAGGACTCCGTTTTTTCTTTAGGGTTGACGCCTTTCTGTATACCATTGTTGGTTTCTCTTCAATGAAAGTGGACAATGTGTTGTCGATTTGTAGAATTTTCCAATGTTTGTTGAGTATTTTCTTTATGCTCGTAGTTTCACTACTAAATGTTGTAATGAAATGCATTTTTGTTTCTTCCTTTCCAGTTTTTTGTTGCTCCTTTAGGAGACTGGTTCTTGTTACTTTCTCCGCTTTCCTTATGGCATGATCTAAAGTGTCTTCATTGTACAAAATTTTCTTTTAACTCAGTTAGGTGTTTTTGGTACTTAATATCCAAACTGCAATTGCGTTTAACTCTTAGTATCTCTCTGTATGGTATGTTCTTTATGGTATGCTTTGCATGATTGCTCTGTGCATGTAGCTTGTTGTTAACTGCTGTTAGTTTGATGAATAAATCTGTTAGTATTTTTTCTCCATCTGTATATAGTAATAAGTCTAAGAATTCTATTTCTTTGGTACTCATTTTTTCTGTAAATTTGATGTTGTACTTGTTATCGTTGAGATATGTAATGTAGTTGTTGAGGCTCACTTTGTTCCCCTTCCATATTACAAGTACATCATTGATGTAGCAGCCCCAATACACGATTTTGTTTTCAATGAATGCTTGGTGTTGCCAAACATGTGATACAGCAAATAGAATGTATCCCTTGGGTGACGGATTACCTATTTGTGACTCTGGATGTGGTGTCCCTATACACCAGCATCAAACACTCCAAGGGATTAGAAACAACAGAGTTCTTTCTAAAAACAAGATCTATTTCATTTCTTAATCAAAACAACATGATCTTAGAGATGTTAAACTGTGTTCTAACAAACAACATTTTTTTGTTCAACAAGACCATTTATAGACAAGAACAGGGGACGGCGATGGGTGCCAAATTTGCACCTCCATATGCGAATCTATTCATGGGCCATTTCGAATTGAATCATGCTTGGCAACACCAAGCATTCATTGAAAACAAAATCGTGTATTCGGGCCGCTACATCGATGATGTACTTGTAATATGGAAGGGGAACAAAGTGAGCCTCAACAACTACATTACATACCTCAACGATAACAAGTACAACATCAAATTTACAGAAAAAATGAGTACCAAAGAAATAGAATTCTTAGACTTATTACTATATACGGATGGAGAAAAAATACTAACAGATGTTTTCATCAAACCAACAGCAGTTAACAACAAGCTACATGCACAGAGCAATCACGCAAAGCATACCATAAAGAACATACCATACGGAGAGATACTAAGAGTTAAATGCAATTGCAGTTTGGATATTAAGTATCAAAAACACCTAACTGAGTTAAAAGAAAATTTTGTTCAAAGAGGATACAATGAAGACACTTTAGATCATGCCATAAGGAAAGCGGAGAAAGTAACAAGAACCAGTCTCCTAAAGGATAAACAAAAAACTGGAAAGGAAGAAACAAAAATGCATTTCATTACAACATTTAGTAGTGAAACTACGAGCATAAAGAAAATACTCAACAAAGATTGGAATATTCTACAAACCGACGACACATTGTCCACTTTCATTGAAGAGAAACCAACAATGGTATACAGAAAGGCGCCAACCCTAAAGAAAAAACTGAGTCCTAGCCACTTAAGAAGTTCAAACAGAAATAATCTTAGTAGTTTTTTAAATGTGCCGGCACCAACGGGATCATACAAATGCAGCAAGTGCACCATCTGCCCACAAGTGCTTAACGGTACCAAACAGATTAAACTACCTACTGGGTAAATGCAAGACATCAAACAATTCATAAACTGTAGAAGTAAATACGTAATCTATGAATCCAATGTATTTGTGAAAAGAAATACATAGGCAGTACAATAAGGGAACTCAAGACACGCATATTGGAACATCTCAGAGCTATCAGAAATGGGGATGCCAGATAGCCAATGGCTACTCACTTCGCCAAAGAACACAGCCAATCCGACCTAAATAATATCAGATTCTTTGGAATAGAAAAAATAGATTCGCCCGAAAGAGGAGGAGACAGAGAACTCCTTCTACGGAGAATGGAATCAAAATGGATTTATACCATGGACACATGCCATACTGGAATCAACAAGGACTCCGAGAAGGCATACTGGCTCTAAAAAACTAAAAACTGCATCATTCAATTGGAACTTTAAAGCAGAATTCTTCTCCTCTTTACTGTCAACATGCAATAGCAGCCCTTTGCTAGTCAGACTGAAATGATGAGTGAAACCATATGTATACTTTGCAACACTCACAAATCTCCTAAATCATGGTTCATTTTCATAAGTTCTTTGAACTTGTTTTAACCTTTAATTTTCTTTTCACTTTGTACAGTATATTAACTTTGTTCCCCCTTTTTGTTCCTCTCTGCAACTTTCCTATGATCATTTTGCTTTGAAAATGTAAATGGAAAATAATGCTAGTCAACTGTAAGTCAACAGTGTTAAATCACAAACAACACAATATGCGACCACAATATGGCCGTCATATGTTTCATGAACAAGTTTTTGATGCTTTTAGGACAACTTCAGGATAGGGTGCAGCCTACAAATATTCATTATACACACTTATAATAGGTATAAATATATGAAACACATATATCTAGCCACTTTTCAAAGATCTAAAGTACAATCAGTCATAAAGTTCGTAGATCGAGCTTAACATCACTCCAAAATGGCCACCGCACACTTTCGCGCATATGACGTAATCGCGGCACATTGACATGATGACATCATGAGACACGACGCGGAGCGGTGCATAAAAGACGCAACCCAACAATGATAGATCCACCCACAATCCAGGAGGAATCAAGGCAATCGTACCTTACGAATGGATCTCCAACAACCAATACAAAAGGTAACCTCCACACTATGGGTCATCCCCCATTACTTGTTGAATTCCAGGTCTAGTATGCCCTAAAATATTAGACTAAAGCTTTACCCTGGTTAAACTAGATAAATGGTACCGTCTTATAACTTAACTAATAACTGACTGTAACCTGTAGCACTACAATTGGGAAAAGCTCAGTGCGCATCACTTGTATAGAAGTGAGATTTTTTCAAATTAAACAAAAAACATTATGATTACTCTGTGCATACATTTTTCAGATATTAGAATGAGAATTCCAATTTTTTTTCGTCATATGAAAGACAGAATCAACACAAGCAATTTTTACCAAAACAAGATTGGGAGGAGAAAGAAATTAAAAGAAGGGTGAGTTGTCCTCTTCTTTATAGATATGAAACATATGGTATGTCTGTTTTATGTGACTGCCAACTAAAAGTAGAGCATACCTTTGAATATTTATATAGGATAAAATTTGAGTTTACTTTTTTTGTTTATCCATATAGAAATCTCTCCTGAAGAACCATAGCATAAGCTATGAGGAAACACACGTTGGTAGATAAATAAATGGGAGATTAATAAATGATTAAAAGATGAAGAATGTATGAAGATATACAAGGAACAAACTGATTTTCTTTAAGGAGATTAATAAATGCCCAGGGAGATCAATAAATGCAAAAAGGATGAAGAATGTATGAGGAAATACATGGAACAAATTGATTTTCTTTAAGGAAATTAACAAATGCCCAAAGGTTGAATGTATGAAGAAATACACTAAATAAATTGATTTTCTTTATAACATTGACTACTGTTTTATCGGAGGATCGCACCAGGAGTACCAACACTTTTCTCCTTTTGGTTCATATATTGTCTCAGCCACAATACAGGCACTCCAAGTGCAGACCCTGGACACTACCTTATTTAAACAAAATATAAGGCACGTAGGATTCGCTCTAGAGAGGTGTTAGAGCTGAACTTGACTGAACATAGGGTTACACAACACTATATTAAATGTGCAGAAACCCTTCTCCTACACCTAAATATGAAAGAAAACACCACATATAGGAATCTTGATGATAAATGCACACAACTCACGAACTCTGAAAAATACTTGTGTAATGTAACAATGCATTATCTTAAAGCAACATTTGTTTGTTACAAAGGATACTTCCCAATGGTAAGTAAGTTTTCCATCTTATTACTGATAGGAGCATAACCTGCTAGGAAATAGATCATGCTCCTCTCCATGCATTTGCAGACACAAAACACAGCAGAAGTTGAACAAAAGAAACCTTTCATTATCGCACTATGTTCTGTTTCTATCTGAAAGTCTAAATGCAGAGAGATCAGAGAGCAAATGTCTTGTTTTCAGACTGCTTCAGACTGCAGATACAAATCAAGATGTTCTGGTTTCTGTCAAGTGACCTGACCTTTGCACTGCCCTATGCTCTCAACTAGTGCGTAAATGAAATGCACAGAAAAATAAAAGGTGACGTATTTGCAATATTTTAATGCACAAAAAGGACTGGTACAACCCTTATCTGGAGGCCTGATGGCAGTCATATTTCCTATTGCAAAAAGTTGCAGAGGAATCAGATTAGTTGTGTTGACGAGACATGGATTCAGGATTATCGAACTTTATGATGTTACTGTTGTTTACAAACCTCTTCTAATGTTTTTTGGTATCGAGGTGGAGACCGTTGTAACAATCTAATGATTGTTGAAATCGATATGGCGTATGGCAAGGATGATCAAGCGACTTTTTGCGTGATCGTCTATAGGAGATCATGGCTTGTTCTGACCAGCGCATGCCACTTGTGCAACCAGCTAGTTTGTAGGATTTGCAAACAGATCTGAAATGGTTTTTTCAACCACATGAATCACATGTGCTGCCTATTGCTGGAAACGTACCTTCATGTGGAATTCATGCGCACATCTATAACATGTGCGTTTGGGAGTCATGTCAGGTTTTTGGTTTGTACTAACCTGGTATATTGGCAACGTCGTTGACTGGGATATTTTAAGTTTATCCATTGCATTTGCTTGGCTGTGCGAGACGAGTCATGTCACTGTCAAGATTTCTTCGAGGGTTCTCATTTTCAGTAATCATTTATTCCTAAATGCAGATGATTTACATCTGGCAATTATCTGTGAGTGGAGGACTTCCTCGTTTAAATAATTGTCAAAGATGTAGTGCTTTAGTCATGTTCGTAGTTCCAGGACAAAATTATTCAGTGTATCGTCTTTAGCTTGAACAGTGGTGTGAAAAACGTGCCTTTCATAGTTGACATTTTTATGTGGGGCAAAATATGCACTCAGGCAGTCTTTCAATCCTTGAAATATGTTTGTTGAACTTCAGTCTCCCCTCCTTTGCTGGGCAAGTGCCTGACTACATAGGACGCTACTCCATCAGATCAAATGGACACAAAAGTAGATTCAGCACTTAAGAGGACATATAGGGTCTCAAAGTTTGCTCTAAGGCAGGCACCTACTAAATCCCGACGCTCCTAAGGTAGTTCTAGGTACTCATCCTGACCCTGGAGGAGGGTCATGATTGTGATGATCTGCTGGAGAACCTTGAGAAAGAGATCAATCTGCATCCGATATCTCCTGTAACAGCATGAAAGCCATAGCATTGGAGGTGTCTTGGTGGTATCAGCCAGAGCATCATTGGCTCGCTCAAGGTACTTCTGGTCTGCACGCATCCAACACCATCTTTCAGATCTGCAATACGTCTACAGACCATGAAAATGTCAGAAGAGCATGCTATAAATCCCAGTAACATAACATAACATTAATTATTGAAGTAAAGGATGAATGAGTGGGGTAGAGAAGGAGAAAGGGACTCAACTGCTCAAAATAGGGTTTAAACATGCATTAAAAATTAGAACACTCATTTTGGCACTCATTTTGCGTAAATGCCCTGCTTAAGGCTTTAACACATTTAATTTATGTTACACCCCATTTTCATTAATTTGTCTGGCAGAGAGGAGGGACAGATTCTGCCGCCCCCTTCTTTCGACCATACAAATACTCCAGCATTTGCGCCAGCGTGCATTTTCATGTTGCCACAAATGCTGTGGATTCCTATGGGAAGCACCTGCTTCTTGCATGAGTAAAAAGTAGGCGGATTCCATAGGAATCCATTGTAAACACTGCATGCCATGCGTACATGGCAGGCAGGTTTACGCCATTTGCATGTCAGAGTGTAAAAGGGTGACCTACTGGTGACTATGCCACCATTTGACACTCCCCTTTTGCACTCCGACATGCAAATAAGAATTACGAGGCGGGGTCCTGTTTACACAGAAGTGTAAACATAACAGGTCCCCGCCTCGTAATTACGGCGAACTCAACAATGACCTCCTATGTGTTTAAAATCAAGGTTCCAGTTCAAGCCTGTTACTTCTTCATAGCTCTCAACTCACCCGCTTTTGGCGGGTGTCACCTGCCTTGAAAGCAGATGAATCACCCGCCAAGTCCCTCAGGTGCCCATTCACTTCTATGGGCCTCTCACCCGCCAAAAAGAAAATTGGGTGTTTTCACCCGCCTTGGAGACAAAAAAGGTTGGGAGCTTGTTGTGGCCTAGATAGATGACAGGACGCTGTAGGGTTTCTAACAGTCTTTATTGACTGACAACAGGGAGAAAGGCTCAAAGGTGGCCTGGTGATTCTGGGCGCTTACTTACAGTTCATTGCGATCAAGTCCTGTGCTTTCCCAGTTGATTCACTGTGGAAAGGCTGTGCTCACCGGTGGCACGCTGTGGACTTCTAGGGCCCCCATGAAGCCTCCTGTGGCTGTGGTGTTACGCCCTAGAAGCTGTGGTGTGAGTTCTGTCACTCACTGCTTCTTATCCTGTAATCAGGAGCAGCGCTCCTCTGTGACCGCTTCAGCTGGCCGAGCGCCAACTCTGAAGCGGGAACGTTTTCCCGCAGAGCGTGGACTCGCGAGATCCCGTCTCGCGAGATCTCGCGAGAACACGCTCCCGCGATCATGTGATGTCCCCACACACCTCCTTTGCTGGGAAAAAGGATGGGTGGTCACTCCATGATGAAGTCTGCATATTTCCTGGGTTTCCTTCTCTCTCTCTGGGGCCTGCCAGGATCAGGGTATGGAGCTGGATCGATGAAGTGTCTTTGGGAGGGTGCTGGTGATTCAGGTTCTCTTTGTCCCGCTCTTTGCTGTGATTCCCTGGGTGTCGTTGGGGGAATGGGGCTTGCAAAGTCGTTGTGATGGTGCGGCTCTATGGTATCTCTACTCGGGAGGTGATGGCTCTCGTATGACTCTTGGCAGACTTGATCTCCTCCAGTGTCTCCTTGCGAGTGTACAGTGTCTTCTTTCCTGCGGTACATGGCTACCCTTTCTAGATTCCATCTCCTGCCATCGCTGGTGCAGATGTGGTTTGCCCCTCTCTCCATGACTTCTATGGGACTGCTGTATCTGGAACCAGTGGAGGTGTCCTTGTGGGGAAGTCGTATCTTCACCAGATCCCCTTTGTTGACTTGTTTGTGTCGAGCGGCTCGGCGCAAATCCCCCTGTGCTTTCATTGCTTCTTTGTTGCGCTGCATGCGGCACATTATGTCATCCATGTCAACGTCTTCGTCGGCCCTCACTTGCTGGAGCCATGGTGGTACCAGTGAGGATGCTGCCCTTCTCCCCCTCAGCAGATGGAAAGGTGAAACACCTGTGACGGCGTTGGGGGTGAGACGGTGGGCCGCTACGGCTTCTTTGACTGTCTTGTATGGGTCCAGGCCCGAGGCGTGAGCCAATTGTAGCGCCCCCTTGATGAAGCGGTTTGGCCGCTCGACTAGGCCATTTGCCTGTGGGTGGTATAGACTTGCTTTTCGCTGTTTGATGTTGTTGAGCTTGAGAAATTCTTTCCATTTCTCTGTAGACTAGCTGGACTCCGTTGTCTGTGACAAGTTCTTCGGGCAGGCCCTCCCGCTGGAATATGGCGGTGAGTGTTTCAATGACTGTTCCTGTGGTGATGTCTGGGGTGAAGTCAGCTTCCACCCATTTGGAAAAATAGTCGACCATGACTATCCCGTACCTGTGCTCTGGGGGCATGTTGTCCAGCGGCCCTATGAAATCCAGCCCCAGTTTTCGCCACACCCCTTTGGGGACTTTGGTGGACAGCATGGGGGCTTGCCTCACGGCTAGACGCTTGTCGCTGTTTGAGCATTCATGGCACCTATCGACCATCTGCCGTACGTCCTGGTCCATGCCTGGCCACCAGTATGCGTCGCGTATCCTTCGTCTGGTCATGTTGCACCCTAAATGGCCCGAGTGTGCTCTGCACAGTATGACTTTGCGGATTCCGCTGGGTGGGATGATTCGATCACCTCTGAGAATGAGACCGTTCATGGCGGTGATTTCCTCGTTCACCTTCCAGTAGGGACGAAGGCCTTCGGGGATCGCTCTCTTGTTGGGCCATCCATTTCGAACCCAGGTGCTTACGTGCCTTAGGGCGTGGTCCTGCTCGAACTCTTCCTGCCAGTGGCGCTCGCTCATTTCCATGTACTCGACGTTCCTCAAGTCGCCGATGGAAGCAACGACACATTCGTCTTCCAGGAATGTGGTGCCGGGGGCGCTTTGGTTCAGGAGCCTGGACATGCAGTCCGCTTGTGCGTTTTTCCAGCCCGCAATGTGTTGTATCTCATATGTGTACTCTTGGAGCTTTGCGGCGATCCTGGCCAGTCTGGGGGTGGCAGTCTTGGTGCCGCCCGGGCTCAACATGTGAATTAGGGGTTTGTGATCGGTGATCAACTTGAATCTTGTCCCCCATACGTATGATCTGAAATAGTCGACGGCCTAGGCGCATGCCAACATCTCTTTCTTTACCGTAGAGTAATTCTTCTCGGATGAGGATAGTGCCTTGGATGCAAACGCCACAATGGACTCAGTGTCGCCCTTCTTCTGGGTCAAGGTGGCCCCTAGGCCGTACGCGCTGGCGTCAGTGGTGATGTAGGTGTCCCATTCAGGGTTGTATGGTTTAAGACACGGCGCGTGTAGAATCCTTTTCTTGATTTCGCGGAAAGCCTCATCCTGTTCTGGGCCCCAAGAGTACACTGCCCCCTTCTTCAGGAGCTCCCTCATGGGTGACGTGGTCTCAGAGAACCTGGTGACGAATTTGGCATAGAACTCGGCTAGGCCCAAGAATGAGCGTAGTTCCTCTTTGGACATCGGCGCCGGTGCTTCTGTAATGGCCTCCATGAAGTTCTTCTTGGGGCTTACCCCATCACTCGAGATCCAGTACCCAAGATATTCTACCTTGTTCACCCCGAAGACACACTTTTCATGGCGTAGGTGAATGCCTTCCCCCTGAAGTCTGCTCAAGACTGACTTGAGTGCCTTGTCATGGGTCTCGTTGTCTTTGGCTTACACCAGGATGTCATCCTGGAAGAATGAGACATTGGTGAGGCCTTTAAGCAGGGAGTTCATCATCCTCTGGAATGCGGATGCTGCGGGCGATAACCCGAAAGGCATGCGGGTGTATTGGAAGGTGAGTGATGAACGCCGTCAGGGGGCGGGAGGACTTGTGTAGAGGAATCTGGTGATAGGCATCACGCATGTCCAGCTTCGAGAAAATGGCCGCCTCCTTCCTCATAAGGACAATCTCATTGATGCTGGGGAGTGGGAAGCTATCCGTGATCACCTCCAAGTTCAGGCTTCTCAGGTCGATGCAGATCCTGAGGTCGTTGCTGGACTTTTTCTTTACTAATACTACCGGACTCAGCCACTCTGAGGATTCTACGGTTTCACTGGTTCCTTCTTCGACCATCTTCCTCAGGTGGGCGTCCAAAGCTGGTCTTGCGGTGGCAGGTACTGCCCTTACTTTGTGCTTCACTGGGGTGGCGTTGGGTTTCAGCCGAATCTTGTGGACAAAGTTTTTGACTTTTCCCGGATTCTCGGAAAACAGGTTTGGAAAGATCTTGTAGTTTTGCGCTGCTCCTGATGAGATCATGAGCACCTGTTCCGGAGTGCTGGGATCTAGTTTCATGCTGAGTTTGTGTTGGTCATCCCACCCCAGCACGGCTGGACCTTTGGGTGAAAAATACACTTTGGTGGTGGTAGACCTCCCTTTAAAATCGATCCGGGCCTTGATATAGCCCAATAGGTCGACCGTTGCCCCTCCAAACACGGTCGGTTTTTGCCTGGTTGATCTAATCTCCACTTTTTCTTGTCCCATCATCTCCTTGTACGTGTTGATGGGCAGAATGGTGAGGTTGGATCCCGAATCAGCCATGACGCGTGTTTCCATTCCATCCACTTTAATGGTGCAGTGGGGCTTTTCTCTTTCTGGCATGGGGGGCATTGACCATGACAACCATGGGTCTGTCCTGTAGTTCATCATCGTCAGTTGAGGTGCAGTCACCGTCAACACGGGAAACAGTTTTCTCCCGCCACATGCATGCCGGAGCCACTTGGCCAATGAGTCCACACTTGGAGCACTCCTTATTCCTGGTGGGGCAGTCGCGGTCGTTCGCCATGTGCTTGGAGCTGGCGCATCTGTAACATTTCGGTGCCTCCTTTTTCCTGGGACTTTTGTCTTTGGGGCCGTCGCGGGAATGCTTGTCTCTGCGACCTCTCCATTGTAGCACCGCCATTTCGGGCACAGGCAGGTGGCTTCCCGCCTCCTTGCGTCTGCTGGAGGTTTCTTCCTCTGCACTGGCAATCTGGATGGCTTTATCGAGGGTGACCTCCTTTTCTTGGATGAGTTTGTCCTGTACTTTCCTAGAGTTGGTGTGGACAACGACCATGTCGCAGATAACCTGTTCTGCATTTTCTCCAAAGGCGCAAAGAGAAGCGAGTTCCCTCATCCTGGTGATGTAGTCATCCAGGGGTTCGCTCCCTTCCTGTTTGCGAGTGTAGAATCTCAGCCTGTGCAGTACAATGTTCTCCTTATTGGTGAATCTCTTCATGATGCGGCGAGTCGCTTCTTTGTAAACATCGTCGTTTTCGACGTCATCATCGGCCGCAGGTATTTCTTTAAGGCCGGCAAAGATGCGCTGACCTTCAACCCCTAACGCATTTAACAGCATCGCCCTCTTCCTGATGGGGGCATATCGCGTGCCGCCCACTGCTTCCAAGTAGGTGGAAAACAGGGGTTCCCATTGCATCCAAGGAATTGCCGGTGTCCCTGGCAAGGGGAGAAACGCAGGGGGTGGTGTGGCGCCTTGCATGGTGGGTCCGTGGGACTTCTGGTATCCTCGTCGCCAGTTATGTTGTGGCCTAGATAGATGACAGGACGCTGTAGGGTTTCTAACAGTCTTTATTGACTGACAACAGGGAGAAAGGCTTTAAGGGGCCCCGGTGATTCTGGGCGCTTACTTACAGTTCATTGCGATCAAGTCCTGTGCTTTCCCAGTTGATTCACTGTGGAAAGGCTGTGCTCACCGGTGGCACGCTGTAGACTTCTAGGGCCCCCATGAAGCCTCCTGTGGCTGTGGTGTTACGCCCTAGAAGCTGTGGTGTGAGTTCTGTCACTCACTGCTTCTTATCCTGTAATCAGGAGCAGCGCTCCTCTGTGACTGCTTCAGCTGGCCGAGCGCCAACTCTGAAGCGGGAACGTTTTCCCGCGGAGCGTCGGCTCGCGAGATCCCGTCTCGCGAGATCTCGCGAGAACACGCTCCCGCGATCATGTGATGTCCCCACAGAGCTATGCTTCTTTTTCTAGAGAACAAATGGCGTCCTTATCTCCAGTTGATTGTATTACGGCCTTATAAACGTCATTAAGATGCACATTTGGGCCATTCACTGCCGAGGATATTTACCATCGGTTTTGATGACGTTTTAAAGTAATGTAAGACATCTGTCAGAAGGAAGAACACTATTACTCTGAGGGCTCGCTTTGTGAAGCAGAGTAAGAGAGCACACACATCCGAGAGCGCGGGACCCTTAAATATGACGAAGAGATGGTCACCGAGGGGGAAGTGCACGATTTCATTATAAAAGGAAGTGATGCAAGCGACGAAAACGGGAAGAAGAGAGAGCAAGACAGCGTGTTGGGCGCCCTGTGCAACACATGACCCCAAGCAAAGGGAGAGAAAGACTGCAACATGCTATTGCTATGCATTTGTTTGGCCATACATGAGAGAAGAAAGGTGCTTGTTTCTCTTTTTCTACAAAGGCATGACCAAGGCTGTCCCCAGCATGGAGGCTGGTGGAGTGTATGCAAGTAGTGAAAGATGCTACCTCGGAATTAAGGGTGCCTAGATGAGGCAGTTGTGTGTACGTTTGTCGATTCTGGGCCCTCCTTTACCCTGTCACCTTTCACTGTTCTTACAGAGCTACTGACAGAGATGGAAGTGCAATATGAATCAGTGGTACCCTGTACCACCAGTTTGTTTGCTTTTTTACAGAGCGTACCATTAGTTCAACGGCTGAAGAAAAGCCCCCTGGACACTTTTTCTTTCTCCCGGCCCGAGACAAATATAAAATCAGCTCAGACTGGGCATTCAAGCACTGCCAGTTTCCCCAAGTCACACCCAGGCATAGACACACTCACAACGCCCTTGGTTCTGCAGCCAGAGCAGCTTAACGACATGCAAACATATTTCTTTTATTAGCAGCAGAGCCTTTCATATGCATGACAGAACACTTCCAGCGGAAACGCCTATCTATGATAAATCGAGCAACACAAAGGACCCACGTGCTAAAAAATAAAGTTGCTTTATGTCACTAATCAAATGTTCTCCTCATCGTGAATAACAACGAAATGGAATTTTGTGACAAAGAATCTCCACATCTAACTGAGTTTATTACAGAATTACTTTTATTGCGTGCCTTAAATCACTGAAAGTACCATGGGGTTAAGTAGAATTTTCAGGTTTGCATTATCTTGAATTTTGAGACTCAAGGTTCACCATTCAGGATGTTAAAATGTTGCAACATGTTGCTATAGGATTTTCATGTTGTCATGTGGCTTTACTATGCAATTTATGTATTTTGTAAGTAAACAGTATAGAACAGTATTGTGGTAGGCCTCGAAATCCAAAACTTAAATCTTTGTACCAAGTAAAGCTTGGAAAATATGCGGTCAAATTTGCAGAGTGGGTTAAAACTCCCTGCTTTGCCGTTTAGCCAAAGTGTGTGATCCTGGTTGATTATTTAGTCACACCCTGGCTTAATGGCAAATATTGGAGTCCTTATTTCAATTATGTGAACTGAATCACACTATTTGAAAAAATGACACTCTTGCAATGGGGCAGATTTAAAGAGTAGGAAGGAAATGGTGTACACTCGTGCTTCTCCGTCAGTGGATGCCAACGCCGTCACCTAGAATTTCAATATAGGTGCACTGGCCCTCCCTTAGTTCTTAGCAGCCAATCAGTGGTACACGAACTGTGGTATATCCAACGTTAATATTCTTCCCTCTTGCTGCCACTCATAGAAGTTGCTTGGGCCATGCAGAGAACTACCTCACAGGAGAATGAGTGGCATTGTTTACTCTGTCATGTATGCTATTTTATTGCATCTTTTATAGGAACCTGCTGCCATTTTCTCACTTTCTAGGAACTTCAGGATCTGCAAGAAGTGGGGTTGGAGACGGATGCAGTAGCTGGAGACCAGGGCAAGCTTGCTTTGTAACAATCCTGATGTGTGCAGATCTTATGATGCGGCTCTATGCAGTGTAAGTGTTAGATATTTTGAGAGCTCTCTGGAGCAATAATGCACTCCAGGTTGCTGAGGCACTTGTTTATGTGGTTGGCTTTGGGTCTGTCAGAGTGGTGCTTAAATAGTGTGGGGGTATATTTCTTTTGTTTGTATTTTTGTTTACTGATTTATAATGCACGCCAGACCCAGAGGTAACCGGGCGCAGCAGAGAAGAATGTGCAAAGCTTACAATGTTACAAGAATCTAGAAATTACAATGTTACAACATTTACAGAGATAAATCAAATTTACAGTGGTACATCAAATTTATAGAAGTACAGAAATGTACAGTATGCGTACTTACATTAGTGCAAATGTAGGCAAGTGATTACAGATGGTTAGTATACAAGATGCAAGGTTAGCATTCTGTGTTCAGGTTTTATACATTAGTTGATAGACTTCTAATAATACATATATACAATCCCTTTAGGCTAAAATTACAGTGGTGTCTGAACAGGGTGACTACTAATTATTAGAGTTGATGTGTTGGATGAAATTCCTTCTGAAGTGTAAGAACGGTTGGTTGGCTCTCAGGTTGTGTGGCAAAGCATTCCATAGTATAGCAGCTGTGATAGGGAAACTGATGCCGCCAATTTTGGAGAGTTTAAATCTAGGTACTATCAGACAATTTGAGTTGACAGTTCTTGTCGTCTACTAGATATTTTTCTCTTTATCTTATCCATCAAGTAGCTAGGAGCCGCATTATTGAGAGCTTTGTGGGTCAGGGAGATCATTTTTAGATGGATTTTGTTAGCAGTCGAGAGCCATTTTTACTGGCGTCTGATGGGGGAGATATGTTCCCTTTTATTTATGCCAAGTGCTGCTCTGAGGGCATTATTTTGTAGGGTTTGAAGCCTTTGAGTGATGGATTTGTTAGCACCACTGTAGAGGGCATTGCAGTAGTCTGGTCGTGAGAGTATTAAGGCTCTCGCCAGGATCATACAGCTGTCGTTGGATAAGAAGGGTTTACCTGCTCTTACTAATTTGCAGGTATAGGCTGTAATTGATGCTAAGGAGTTGACCTGTTTAGTGAATGACATGGTAGAATTAAGGTAAAAACCAAGCGTTTTTACTTCCCTAGAGACATTAATGACGTTGCCGTCAATGCTGAATACTGAGTAGTCAAGGCCTAATTTGTTGATATTGGCCTGTGGGCCCAGAATGATTAACTCTGTCTTGTCGTCATTCAGGCAGAGGCCTTGTGATGCCATCCTTGCCTAAATGATAAGATACACTCTATTCACCAATTCCCTGTCCTTATTATGATCCCCAGAAAGTGGGAGGAGGATCTGTGTATCTTCTGCATCGTTAGTGTAGGTGATACCTAGATGGTCCAAATCATCGAAGAGAGGATTGGTGAATATGTTGTATAGGGTTGGGGAGACACATGAGCCCTGGGGGACTCCACATGTGATAGGTGTGGGGTCTGCTGCTGCCAAAGGGGAGAAAACTCTCATAGTTCTCTCACTCAAAAAGGATTCTATCCATCTGATAGCCTGGGCGGAGAGGTGAGCAGCAGAATCCAAATGTCTGCAGAGGACCTTGTGGTCCACAAGATCAAATGCAGCTGAGAGGGCAAGTAAAAGGAGGAGTGCCGTCTTTCCTTGATCTCTCAGTTCATCTATTTGGGTCTTTAATTCAATGAGGGCTGTTTCGGTTCCATGTAATGGACGATTATATTATATGATATGATATTTTATTTATAGCATGCCTATACACATATGTTTCAAGGCGCAACGAGCCAAGGGAGGGGAACAAGGGGGGACAAGACAATGATCTTACTAGGTCCAGTGGCATTGCGATCGTGCAAGTGCAGGGGCGAAGAAAGTGGGTGAAGTGCTGGGGAAAGGGGAGGAGGAGCAAGTGCAGGACATAGGATCAAAACATCGAGAAAAAAACAAGAAGTGTGGCCAGCAGGTGGCAGTCCGAAGGCTAAGTGCAGACAACAAGTGTTAGAGAGTGCAGGTAGAGGGACTGCAGGGTTGCATATAGAGCCACAAGTGCAGGTGCAGGGATTCCAAATGGTCTGCGGGTGTGCACTGGGAGGGCAGGGCCTGGGACCAAGGTTCAGAGGGTAGCCAGGTAACAAGTGCAGTAACAGACAGAAGATCAAAAGAGAAGAGGAAGAGAGAAGGCAGAAGCAAAGAGAAAAGTCTTGAGCCGCTTCCGCAACCGGATATGGTTCTGCTCTAGTTTTAGAGAGCCAGGGGGGCTGTTCCAGAGGGAGGCCCCAGCCGAAGAGAGAGATCTTACACCAGCTCGTTGCTTGGAAAAGCGACTGACCCTAAAGGAGTTGGAGGTGGAGGAGCGAAGAGCTCGAGTAGGAAGAGAAAGCTGGAGAAATTTTCGACCCCGTCCCCAGACGGCCTTGTGGACAATGCAAAGGGTCTTGAACTTCATCCTTGCAGCCACAGGGAGCCAATGGAGAGATTTCAGTGCTGGAGAGATACGATCCCTGGGCTTGAGACCAAGTACAAGTCTCGCAGTCCTGTTCTGGATGAGTTGCAGAGGACGGAAGGTAGAGTTGGGCAGATTTAAAAAGAGGCTTTCACAGTAGTCAAGCCTAGAGAGAACCAGAGCTCTAGAGACAGTGAGCTTCTGGGGGGTGGTGCGTTAGGGAAGAATACCTCTAAGGAGGTGCAGTTGGTAGTTTGACTTCTTTGAGACGTCAGAGATGTGAGGAGTGAAGGAGAGTGTTGAGTCGAAGATCACCCTGAGGTTCTTAGCCTCGCATGTGGGAAAAAAAAGAGGGACAAGGGAGGCTGGCCAGAGAGTGAAGGGAAAGAGAGGTGCAGGTGTGCCGATGAGGAGGATCTCCATTTTGCTGGCATTCAGGCAGAGATTGTTGGCGGCGCACCACTCCTGGATTGCAGACAGACAGGAATGAGAGAAGGAGAAGAGGCGGCAGAGGGGAGCCGGAAAGCAAGCTCGGTGTCATCTGCATGGCACTGGAATTTGGAGCAGAGAGCGGCAATGCAGTGGGTGAGAGGTGCCAGGTATTGGTTGACCAACCAGGTAGAAAGGTTAGACCCCTGGGGAACATCGCAGGTGCAGAGAGAGATAGAGCAGCGGAAGGACCCAAGTTGGACTTGGGATGGTCGTTCAGAGAGGAAAGAAGTCAGCCAGGCCAGAGCCTGATCAGTGATACCCAGGTTATCACGGAGCCGGTTGAGCAAGATGGCATGGTTGACCGTGTCAAATGCAGAGGAAAGATCAAGTAGGATGAGAACAGAGTGGAGATTAGAATCAATGTTAGAGAGCAGGTCTCCACGATGTTCAGTAGAGCAGTTTCCGTGATTCTGGATGCTCTGAAGCCAGACTGGTGGTCATGGTGAGAACCATCAGATTCAGTGTGAAGATTAAGCTGGGAGATGGCCAGCTTTTCCAGGAGTTTGCCCAGGAATAGAGTGATAGAGATTGGGCAATAGTTAGCCGGAAGGGAGGGATTGGCTGAGGGTTTATTGAGAAGGGGGTCACAAGAGAGTGCTTCAGGGGGAGGGGAAGGTGCCAGAGGCGAAAGAGTGGCTGCAGAATTCTGCCAAGGCTGGAGCGAGGGTGTCAATATGGTCCATGTTTTTGAAAGAGCATGGCAGAACCTGTTTTGATGAGATTTTCATAGATCGGACATGTCTAGAAACCTCATAGAGGGAGAAGAGAGGGAAGGCAGGGAAGAGAGGGGGTGGCCGCAGGGGGGCCCGAGGAAGAGGGGGGAGTGGAGGGAGGAGCAGGAGAAGCTGAGAGGGTGGACATGATGTTCTGGGTTTTAGAGATGAAGTGAGAGGCCAGGGCCGCACAGGGGCCCTGGAAGGAACCAGGGAGGTAGAGACTGCAGCAGGATTGGCCAGCTCTGTGCAGATTTTAAAGAGTTCGGCCGAGTTGTTAGATGCAGCAGAAATGCGTGCTTGTATCTGAGCTCTCTTCTTAGTGAGGACAGAGAGTCGGTATTGCCTTTGGAGCAGGCGGCAGGCCAGTTTTTCAGAGGATGAACAAGATGCCAACCATTTCCTCTCTGCCACCCTAGACTTGCGTTGGTCATTGGATGTGTTGGTGTATCTGTTTTGGGTTAGTTTGGTGGTTAGGGAGGGAAATAGAGTGCCTATATGTGCATCTAGGTGGTGTGTGTTCCATTTTTTAAGCTGTGTTTTGTAGGTGCACAGGTTGTGTGCCGCTGTGTATTTTCAGTTAGTCAGTTAGGGTGGGAGGTAGAGTGATTCTGAAGTGACTATTGTTACCATGCCTTTCTCAAATCAATGGCAAACTTGATTGCATTGACACACCATGCAAGAGTGGGAATTTGAGGCTTTCAAAGTGCACTTCAAAAAGAATCAGCACACAAAAAAATAGAAGCCTTTTGCTTCAGTTTGTTTTTGACAGCGACTCTCCAGGGAGTCCCGGGCCAGGCACGGGGTGTACCAGAGGAGCAGCTCCGAGGGAGCAATGGACCAGAGGTGAGTGGCTCACCAGAACAGCCAAGGAACAGAGGGGCAATGACCAGAGGGACACCTAATACAGAGGTTTGCATGTACCATAGTTTTACTTAGCTCCATTTTTAGCTTTGGCTATTAGGTGATATGATATGATAAGTCATTTATAACGCGCCTGTACACAAGTGTTTCTTGGTGCGAGAGGTGGTACTTATAAAGCGAAAGTATTGCATTTGTGTAAAGTGGGGAAGGAGAGGACATTTGAGGAGGGACACAAAATGTGAGGGTGTGTGTTAAGTTATTTACAACCCATTGACTGCTGAAGGCCATTTTGGTCCCCATGGCCATTCCCACCCACTACCAGCTCTTCCCTGCCGACTCATACACATCCTCCTGGGATGTCTTTGAACTAGCTCTTTCAAGCAGTTACATCAAACTTTGGCCTTTCAAAGTTATTTCTAAGTAGTTTGCTGAGAGTAAAGAGTTAATGGCTTAATTGCAGCGACAAGTTTAATAAAAATGTTTTAAGCAAGTGTGTCTTCAACCACGTGTTTTATATATGTTCCTTGCACTGAGGTCATGTCTAAACAAACTTTGACAAAGTCAACAGTTTTGGCTTGAGTTTAGGTATTAGGCATATGCCACACACTCATATGCCTAGATAATCACACCATGTTCCAGCTGTTGCATCTTATATTCAGGTAGTACCATTATGGCAGTGTCTGACAAATACCTACCCCATGCCTACACAAATGCCAAATCGGTTGTTTTTGACAATGTTTGGATCCAGTTGAAGTGACTGCAACCAGACGATTACTGGCAACTACAAAGTGTATTGCGTTTAAGGTACGGGTACGGGCTTGCTCAAAGTAATGCTTTTCTGTTTTGCTCAATTACTGTTACTTGCAAATATAAGTATTAAGAGAAGAGCTACAGGGCCTCATCACGAGTTGGGCTGTAACGCCGGCGCTAATAGTGCTGGCGCTATCTGTCCTACCGCCAAACCCACCGGCGCTATTAGCGCCGGATCACGGGTTTGGCAGATTTGAAATTCCCCATTCCCCACTGAGCCCATTCGGGAATGCCCCATTCCCCATTGGGCTCAATGGGGAAATTTTGTGCTCATACCACCGGCGGATTTCCCGCCGGCGGTATGAGCGCGAATTTGCTGGCGGATTTCCCCCCAGCTCAGAGCTGGGGAGAAATCCGCCGAAGCGCTGATTTGGCGGACCCTTAAATCCGACAGTAACAGCGCTACCGCCGGATTTAAGGGTTACAGCCAAACTCGTGATGAGGCCCACAGTCATGAAAAATCAACATTAAACTGTTAACTGACAAATGGATTAACTTTCTGTAATATTCCTATAAAATAGGAATATTGCAGACTGTTGAGTCTGTGATGGGTGCCAAGGAAGAGTAGCTCTGTCTTATCGTCATTAAGACAGAGCCTGTGTTGTGCCATCCAAGCCTGGATAACCAGATAGACCTCATTTATGGCTTTGGTGTCAGCTGTGTGGTCACCAGTGATAGGGATGAGTATTTGGGTGTCATCAGCGTAGTTAGTGTAGGTGACACCCAAATAGTAATGAATATCAAAGAGCGGCTTCGTAAACACGTTATAGAGTGTAAGAAAAATGCAGGATCCTTGGGGGACCGTGCATAGGACTGGCGAGGGTCCAGCGGAGGCCGAGGGGGAGAAGACCCTCATGGATCTGTTTGCCAGGAAGGATTTAATCCATGTTGTAGCTTTGGCGGAAAAATGGGCTGCAGATTTGAGGTGACGACAGAGAGTTGGATGGTTAACCAGATCAAATGCTACTGATAAGTCTAGTAATAGTAACAGGGCCAACTTGCCGTTATCTTTAAACGTGAAATATCATTAAACATCACAGATGTAATTAAAGGGGTGCACCCAAACTATAGAGCTGTTACATATTAATAATAAAGTGTCCATTCATACATTGCACACCACAACATTCTTTTGGTTTACACAGGAAAACCTGACACCCAGGATGGGCAAAATTAATGTACAATCACATTTGTTTGCTTGACCTGTTTCTATAACAATGTATATAATGTCAGGTTAATGTATTATGTTATTTGTGTACTTTTCAAGGGATTCCTAGCAAATAATTATTTAACATTTTGACTCCCAAACCTGAGCAAATAGTGATATGAATTATACCTGGAAAGATATGTGGTGAAGTTCTCACATCTCCACCTGGGACAAAATACTAGTTTCACTACTTACACAAAGAGTGTAATCCCTGGCAAATCATGCAATCTCATCATGCCTGAACTACCAACACTGGGAGCCCATAAAAGCAATTCAGTTTGCAACTTTTGCTATGAAATAAAATCTACTCTTTCCGCAATACTGCCACGTCTTAAAACCTTAACCTGGCTGTAACTGACCATCTGATAATGTCACAGCTACTCATTGCCTTCCCTCAGCCTCCAACCTTGAAAAAAACAGTTTTCCCAGTTACACAGAGTTCACCTTGCAAAACCCTAACTGCAGGGCTTGGCCAAACTATGAAAAGCACACAGCATAAAGATTTGTACATTCCCCATATACCCCAAACTGTCCTCAACAAATATCCCTTGAGACCCCATTGTATCTATGTCAGTGCATGCATCCTCTTCAAAGTGGTTCCTTCATGACAAATCTTTCTCGCATGTGCATTATGAAGCTCTTCGTTGTCTAGTTTCTAGGTGCTTGGTGACACACCATACCTATATTGCATTTATATGTAATCTGCGGTTTTAACCTGCTGCATGCATGCAAATCTAAATATATGCACTTAAACACAAAGTAACACTAAGGTAACACATATCCCATTCTCATTAACTATGCTAGATACATATAAAATTGCAACATCGGTCCAACTTCGCCGCTCCCCCAGTCACCAATATGGCATGCGCAACGTGAACCCCTCTTTCACATTGGGACCTTTCCTGACCACCCCAACATTATGCAGCTGGGCAACCTTGCACACAAAACTACAGTGTTATTGAGGCCGGAGTAGGATCCAGCACAATGTTCATTGTACAAGCATATATTGTTACTAAACATAGACTTTAAAATATTTAGTAAAATAACTGAACACATTCCAATGTGTGATTAGTCAGCTCTTACACCGAGACAAATCTGTTTTGTTTTCTATGAAGGACCACAGCCCTTAACATAAAACAGCCTTTTCATATTATTGAGAAAATGAGACATGAAAAACCGGCTATTGCCTTATTAGATGCCGAAAAAGATTTTGGTTCAGTTGAATGACAATATATAAAACTAATACTAGAACACATGAATATTTGATCTGTGTTTCGTGCATGGATAAAACTATTATATTTGAACATCTCAGATAGAATCCACATTGGGGGGGGACTACCTCAGAGAGCTGGGAGGCACAGAAAGGCACTTGGCAAAAGTAGCCTAGGCCTCCTTTACTCTGCAATTGCAGTCAAACCACTGGCATGTCATTGACAGTTTGTTGGTAAAGGGATATGGGTAGTTGGCAGGTCCATTGTAGTTTCATTATCTGCAGATGACTTGTCACATATGCGTGATCTGATTACTATATTCCCCATTATACTGGAGGAAACCAAAAGATGTTCAATTGTATCAGGGCTGTATTAATTGCCACAAATTTTGCTTATACACACTGGAAGGTTTGTCTGAGGTAGCACAGGATGCACTCTTGTGTTGGCACATCGATTGGGTGGGAAAATCTAGTAGCCTATCTGTGGACTGATACTTCTAGAGACACGGGCAGGGCATGTGAATTGAATATACAAAGTACAAGGGATTCATTAAAGAAGGCAGCTGAAATTTGGGGCAGACTACACTATGAAGTGATGGGCAGGATTACTCTGCGTACATTGTAACATACAGATAATTTTGAGAAACCTGAGGGTATTCTCACTCTTAGACCCCTTGGATCCTCTGCGCAGGTGGCCAGGGAAAGACCATCGCTATTGGGTCCCGACCCGGGGGGCAGAGAAGCGAGAGAGGGTCACCTGGGTGGAGGGTCCTTGGGGACTGGGAGTGGGGTGCCCTTGCACGAGACATGGCATCCCTAGTGACAACCAACCCAACCCCTTCGCAACCTTCATGGGCTGTTATAAGCCATCTCCCCTCATTTCTCCACAATTGACACTTGACAGTACTGGGACAAAGACGAGGCAACTAAGAGCAATGAAGACTATGTCCTTTTACCACTCTAGTACTGGGATGAGGAAGATGCCTGTTAAGAGCAGTGAAGGTCAGGCATGTCCCTTTATTTGTGGTCAAGCAAGGCTGATGGGTCATCCACACCTGCAGGCTGTCAAGGGGCTGCAGCTGTATAAATGGAGCCCAGCCCAGCAGCAAAGGAGAACGATGGGAACGACAGGAGAAGGACCAGGAGGCAGGTACATGCAGCAGAGAACCCTACAGCATGGCGTGGGAGTTGGGACTCCCTGGAGCAGATTGCAACAGGTGAAGGGAGCCGTGCGGGTAGAGTGCCCCTTTCCTTCTGCTCAAAGTGCTCAGTCCCCTGTGTTGTAGGACCACCACAGAAGTGTCCGAGGGGCAGGAACTGGAGCCCTGACACTGAACTCAGAAGGTTGTGTGATCCGTGCTGCAGCTCAAACTCTTAAAGCAACTGATGATTTGCTAGTGAATGAGAAAGCCGCTGCACGCATGTGTGAACTTCATTATTTGCTGAATACTTTGTATCTGAGTGGTCGCATGCTTTCGGATTAGCACCTTTTTGAAAATCTCCAATTGTTTAATTTTCACTTATCAAACAGATGGGAATACTTTGCAGCAGAGTGGCCATGTGTGTCAAGAAACACGTTTTTGAAGGTCTCCGAACACTGAGCCAACCAATTAAAGTGAAAATAAATATTGAACTACAGATAAAGTGAACATTATAATTATTGAACAACGAACTGAATTAAAACATTGCTACCAAACAGAATTAAAACATTTGACACCCAAAAGGGTAAAGGAACTTTAAATTCAAGCAAACCATTATGTGATGAAGTGCTAAAATGAATATGACTCTAGACAAACCACAGTATGCTGAAATCTAAATGTGATGTTAAAAGAATATTCAAACAAAAGATACTGAAGCCTGATTGACAGTAATCAACCTGTGTGAAAGCTGCAAATTATCTGAACAAGTATTTGAAAAACGCAAAAACAAAGAGGTGATGGCTGGAAGGTTTAGAATGAATCCTAACCACTGGCATTGCTCTGGGCAACCCTCCAGACCACCGTTCTTCGCCTGCCAAGCCATTACAGAAGGGGAAAGACCATATGCAAATCAGGTTTGGCCCCACCCCAAAGGGGCAGTCCAGCCCGAACTGCTAGGTCACATCCCTTCTGCACGAGACCACAAGCATCCCCAAACGTGTTTCGCCCTTGTTGGGGCTCATCAGTGAGGAGTACCTTGGGTCTCTAGGCCCAGCAGGAACGGGACCCACATCTGGGCATACCCGTCCCACTCGGGGTGACAAAGCAAAAACAAAGAGGTGATGGCTGGAAGGTTTAGAATGAATCTTAACCACTGGCATTGCTCTGGCCAACCCCCCAGACCACCGGTCTTCGCCTGCCAAGCCATTACAGAAGGGGAAAGACCATATGTAAATCAGGCTTTGCCACACCCCAAAAGGGGCAGTCCAGCCCGAACTGCTAGGTCACATCCCTTCTGCACGAGACCACAAGCATCCCCAAATATGTTTTGCCCTTGTTGGGGCTCATCAGTGAGGGGTAGCTTGGGTCTTTAGGCTCAACAGGAACGGGACCCACGTCTGGGCACATCCGTCCCACTCGGGGTGACAAAGCAAAAACAAAGAGGTGATGGCTGGAAGGTTTAGAATGAATCTTAACCACTGGCATTGCTCTGGGCAACCCTCTAGACCACCGTTCTTCACCTGCCAAGCCATTACAGAAGGGGAAAGACCAAACCTTCCAGCCATCACCTTTCTGTTTTGCTAAAGTCACCCGAATGGGACGAGTATGCCCAGACGTGGGTCCCAAGTCTGTCGGGGCTAGAGACCCAAGCTACTCCTCACTGATGACGCCCAACAAGGCTGAAACATGTCTGGTGATGCTTGTGGTCTCGTGCAGAAGGAATGTGACCTAGCAGTTCGGGCTGGACTGCCCCTTTTGGGGTAGGACCAAGCCTGATTTCCATATGGTTTTTCCCCTTCTGTAATGGCTTGGCAGGCTGAAAAACGATGATCTGGAGGGTTTCCCAGAGCTTTGCAGCATCTGCAGCATCTGCTCGCCAGTGGCACAAAGCAGGTGCAGAGGCCACAGGTGTAATTTTGACAGCTACTGACAACCAAATCACTGCAGATCAGAGGCTGCATTTAATTCTGCACTTCTGTGCCAAAACCACATAATTATGAGAGTTAATAACTTGGTGGCAGTGATAAACTTGAAATATTTGCCATCCCTGAATTCATGGTATGATAGCTAGTATTCCTCATAATTATTAAACCCTCATCTGATTGATATCACACATGTGTCAACAATGTGAGCCTATGGCCAGGCTGTGTGTATTCCCCCTGGACAGGCTGTCTCTGCTGCAACCAGGGGGGCTGCATCTCTTTGATCCTTTCTGAGGTCAGGTAACACCTCTCTCCAGCAAGACATCCCCTCAGCAGGAGCTGTCCTGGGAAACAGGAGTCATAGGACACACCCTACAAAAGTACTAGTCTAACACCAGGGTGTTGCATATCAAGACCCTTTGATTCTCACACTGCGCATGCGCGAAGCACCCATGCAGACGTGAAGTCTCTCGCTCCCAGCGACCGCCGACATCCTCCTTTAATAACCTGGTCCCCTACAGTGACGTTTAATCGAAACAAATCATGATGCAATGGTGGAACAGCGGGGCTACTACCCGACTCCTTCCTGGCACGAATCAGTGCAGGGAAGCCTGTAATCACTGACCGACTCTGTGGAGGCACAAGGGAGACCTCCCGCCCTGGACACTGTGGGCACTGTCAGCCCAGCTCCTGGCCCCGCTGACTCAGAGAGCTGGTGCAAAACAGACAGCACTTGGTGGGGCAACGGATGCCTATGGACTCGCAGAGGATGAGCAGCGGAGGAGTTGAGCAACGCGAGCCCCCCTGGAGCGCTCATCGTGGCATACAACTGCATCCTTGCCCCGTCCCCCCACTGTTAATGGAGTATTGATGCCCCTTCCAGAATCCGCTTGACAAGATTTGTGGCGCTCCTGGCCCCAGCTGTTGCTTGACCCCTTGGACAGACTGCGGGGCCGGCGCCAGTGGAGGGGCGCAGAGCTGACCGTGCCTCTCCCTATTTGCGGGAGGGGAAGATGCTGAGTTAACCCCTTTTGCTGCGCTGAGGCCTGCTGGACATACTAGGACTCACCGGCTTGGAACCTGGGGACTGGGTGGACCGAAGGGAGGCCCTTCCCCCGCCTGAAGTGCCCAACGTGGAGACAGAGTGACGGCCTGGTGTGCTGCAGCCTGGGACTCACGACCGAGTCCCGTCCTGCAATTGCGCCCTTGAAAGGGCGGTGGACGAAAGGTGAGGGGGTGTGGGACAGCTTCCTGCCCCTGCCTGGGAGAGGTAGGGGGATTGACTCTGGTGGCTTCATAAGCCCTGGGAGGACAGCGATGGGCCACCACAGCAGGTCGGGCTGTGGGGTGCTTCCCTGCTGATAAAGAGGCACAACAATCTAAATGGGGCCATAACGGCCTTTGGTGCAAACATAGACGGTGAGAGGCCAACGCTGAGAGACCACTGTAGGGGTGGAAGTTTGGCAGAGGCCGGGAGTGACCCTATTTTTTGACACCCCAGGACTCCAGGATGGAGACACAATAACACCCCAGATTCACTGTTGGCAGGAGGCCCTCCCCCCTTTGTTCCTTTCCCCTGCACCCCCCCCCCACAGCCCCTAAACACCCTGACAAGGACTCATGCAGGCCGGCCGGAGAGTACTTGAATAAGCCGCCTCGCTACTACTAGTCATAGTGTGCTGGAGTGGGACCTCTGCACACAATACCAGGAGCCAACAAGGGACAATGCCATTGCCGCCTCAGGCCCTACCCTGTGCCTGATCGACTGGTTGATGGTACCCACAGGACCAGACTTGGGCAACACAAAATGGTAAAAGGCAAGGTCAAATGACAGGCCCTGTAGATAAAAATTGACCATTTCATGGTGGGAGCCCTCCAAACGCCCACGACCCAAGCCTCAGAGACTGCGAATTTGAGCGATGAGCCGTAGGATCCGTCCATCTCCCGTACTGACACTATGAAGGCCATTGGGGAGTCGAGATTGTCTCTGGAGGGCAAGATTGGGGGCCTGTCCACAGGGGTGTCCTTTCTCCGGCAGGACCTCCGCAACTTGGCCTTGAGGGTTGCAGCGATGGAGCAGAGGATCTCGAACTCGGAAGATACAGTTAAACAAATAGAAAAGCAACTGGCTGCAATCACCTAAAAGGTGACCCAAATGGAAAGCAGAGCGGAAGACAAAGAGGCGCGAGTGCACCAAAATAACATCTGCATCCTTGGGGTCCCTGAGAAGGAGGAGGGGCCCAGCGTTGAGCTCTTCCTTGAGCAATGGCTCAACAAACTATTTGCCCCTTAAGAAACTCTTTCTCAATAGAGCAGGCACACAGAATCCCGACTGGGCGCCCGGTCCCCTGCACGCCGCCACATACAATAATTGGTAGACTCCTGAATTTTCCGAGCTAGGGATGCCATACTCCAGATGGCCCGCGTCACTGGCCCCATCACCTACAATGGCTACTGCATTGGCTTCTATCCTGACTATACCAGAGAGGTTGAAAGGGCCCGACAGTCTTTTGACTCAGTAAAAAATAAGCTCCAGTCCTTGTCCATAAAATATGCACTGTTCTTTCCAGCACAGCTTAAGGTGCTCCACGAGGGTGTTACCCACCTGTTCTACGCACCTAACGAGGCATGGGAATGGCTGGAAACCCAAATCTTTAATGGATCCGTGCCGCCGCGGTCGCCGAAAGGGCCACCTGGGCAGAGACCGAGGACTGACCGATCCCCGCCTCAGTTGGACTCCCAAGTCGCCGAACCATCAGGACCGCCATGGACTGTAGAGTACCGGGACGAGAATGGATGACCAGTAACACCACCGCTCCCGTTCTGTAGTGGACTCACACTTCATGGGGACCCTACACTGGCAGCCGCTGCCTACTGATGTGGGACTTGTATTCGCAGTTGGAGTAAACATTCCATAATGTTCTATTTTGTGGTTTTGCGCCTTGCTGGCATACAGTTTGGGCTACAGGTGCTTCTGGTTGGGGGGGGGTGGGAGTACAGGGTGGGATGCAGGTACTGTTGCTCTACACAACGGTTTTCGATTGGCACAAAGCCACAAAGGGGGAAGTTGTGGGTGTTTGTTTACAAAGGTTGTTTTGGTTGGTCGCAAAGTCCAGTGAAGAGGGTGACTGCAGGGGGTAGACATGGGTGCTGCCGGCCCCGGGCATATGAATGTCCCGACTCAATAATCCTGGGAACCAGGGGTTGGGCACTGTGCTGTATGACATTGGGGGGATCCCTGGGATGGAAACGATAGAAAGAAACCTGCCCGCACCCTGACAATATCTCCTTGGACACTAATGGCACATGAGGGACAACTAACCCTGCTCACATGGTATGTTAACGGGCTGGGCTCCAGTATAAAATGTAGGCTGGTGCTTCAATTCCTGAATAGACACTCACCTGATATCGCTCTACTCACGAGACACATCTTATGGGCATGGAATGCAGGTTTTGTCAAAGATCTAATTACGCAACAGCCCTTCACACTGGCTTCTCTAGGGGAGCAAATGGAACGATGATCCTCATGCATAAACGGGTCCCCTTCCAGCTGCCAGTGGTCCAGGTGGATCCGAGGGGGCGCTTTGTGGTGGTAACTGGTGACATAGGGGGGAACGCCTGAGGGATAGTTGCAGTGTATGAGCCCCCCCCATGTACACTTGAACTCGTGAACGACCTCCAATCGGCAATGCTGGATAAACAAGCAGACGACTGTGTATTGGGTGGTGATTTCAATTATTATTTATTTAATGTGATTTAGTTTAAGTAAATTAAACTTTACACAGATCAAAAACAAACATACACAATGAATAATACAAAATCAAAATAGAGTACATGATATCGCTATATATACATCTTCACATAATTACAGTTTTTTTTTTTTTATATATTTTTATTTTATCTCAACCAAACAGCATTACAACGAAACATAAATAAAACACCTCAAACAACAAAAACCAAACAAACAAAAAATAAGGCACTGCAATCCCCATCCCTCCCCCCTATGAGCCTGTAGAGTGTCCTCCATCAGTGTCCGTTCCATGCGGTGGGGCCTCATCGCTCTCAAGTCCAGCCGAGGCCGACCCCATACCAAACAGCTCAGCTACCAATGACTTCCATGCCGTGAGAGAGCCTGTTTCTTCCTCCTCCCCTGTCATACTGCCATCCTGCCACGCTGCCGTTTCGGCATCAGCCCATTTTTGGAGATCTCGCCACCAGACCTCCACTCGCGGCTTATGACATTCCTTCCACCCCATGGCTATCCTGCGTTTGGCAAGCACATAGGCCAGATCTTTAAGTTTCTCAACATGTCGAAGCTTACGCGCCCCGGGATACCCTCCCAGCAGACAGGCCCAAGCCGAATCCACCTTAAGTGTGATACCCCTCCCTGCCAGCCTCCGCGCCACTTCACCCCAGTAGGTTGCAATCACTGGGCACGCCCAGAACATGTGTATCATGTCCGCATTCTCTTCGTTACACTTGGGGCACGCCTGGCGCCCATTATCCAGAAATTTGGAAATTCTAAGGGGGGTCATATATGCCCTGTGCGTAATATAGAGCTCTATCTGCTTAAACCTGGCGTTCCTCGATACCTTTTTGTGGTACCCCAGGGCGCGCTCCCACATCCCATCCGCCATCGGGGCCCCCATCTCCGCTTCCCATTCCAGTCTCAGGTGCCCCAAATCCTTCCCAACCTTTGTCATCAACATCTCGTACAACCTAGAGACCTCGTGCCCACCCTCTGATGCGTCATACATTATTTCCAGCGTGGCATCCGGTTCATTGGCCAAAGTAGTTTCGGGCCACGTGCTCCGGACCTCCCGGACCACCCTATGATATGTCACATATTGACCCCTGTGTAGCCCCGACCTTGCCTCCAGTGCATCAAACTCCATCAGGGTCCCATCCTGCCAGATGTCACCCATAGTGATCAACCCCACTGACTCCCAGTATGTCCGGAGGATAGCTCTCAGCTGCCCGTCTTCCTTCGCCAGGGCGACCAGAGGTAACTGCGGCATACACGGCAAGGGGTCACCCATCATCCGTCAGGCACGCCGCCATATGTTCCTGCCAAGGGCTAGCATCTTAGGACGCTCACTCATCCATGAACCGGTCACCCAGATCACCTCCCGCAGATAGAAGGGGGAACAGTCTTTCCCTAGCAGCCTGTGTTCGGAGGTCTCTTCATCCGAGAGCCACCTGGCCACATATTGCAGTTGCGCCGCCATATAATAGGCCTCAAAGTTCGGCAGCTTCACGCCACCTTTCTCATAAGAGTTCTGCAATTTCCACAATGCGACCCTGTTGCGCATGCCGTGCCATAGGAAATTCCTACATACTCTATGTAACCTAGCAAAAAACTTCCTAGGTATCATATACGGGATGTTATTAAAGTAATGCAGGAGCCTGGGCAGCACCACCATTTTAAGCAGAGCTCCCCGACCCATCATCGCTAAAGGCAATCTTTCCCAGAACCTCATGCACTTCTCAATCTTTCCCACAGCTAGTTCGGTATTATGCCTGTGTTCTTCCTCGGTCGTGTGATACACGTCAATGCCCAGGTACCGGAAGGAGCTCGTTGCCCACGGGATCCGTAGCACTGGCAACCTCTCCACCAGTATCCCCACATAACTGCCTAGCGGGAATAGTGCAGATTTCTGAGGGTTGACCGCTATGCCGGACAACCAGGCGTACCTCTCCAATACCTCCAAGATATACGGCAAATTCTCTTCCGGATGTTTCAGGTATAACAGCATATCATCTGCATACAGGGATATAAGATGGCACTCCCCTCCCACCTCTATGCCCCCCGGATCATACTGCTGCCGGAGGTAAATTGCTAAGGGTTCGAGGGCCAGTATGTACAACATTGGGGACCAAGGACACCCCTGCCTAGTGCCTCTGCCTGACTGCCATCTATCTGACACCACTGCTCCCGTACGGACCCTAGCCAGAGGCGCACTATGGAACAAGTTACTTACCTGTAACTGTTGTTCTCCAGCATGGGTCTGGCATGGATTCACATGCTCATGAATATTCCCCGTCGTCAGGCTGGGAATCCTCGGTAAAGAAAAAACCAGTATCAGTTTCGTTTCTGATCTGTCTTTCGTAGTAATAACCAATCACTGATCTCTGCGTCATACTGACCACAGCCAATGACTGCCCTCTACCTAAGCCCCGCCTCTGGCAGCCATCTTCAGATTTGGAAGCACGTGAAGTGGCAGTATGACCAAGTGAAGAGCCGCAGAGGGGTAGGCGGGAGGGTTTGCATGTGAATCCATGCCAGACCCATGCTGGAGAACAACAGTTACAGGTAAGTAACTTGTTCCTTCTCCAGCATGGGGTCTGGCATGGATTCACATGCTCATGAATAAAGAATACATAGCAGTACACACATGCACAACCACGGGAGGTGGCAAAGGCTCAACATTAAGCATTACATCAAACTCAACATTAAGCATCTTACCTCCTCACCAGGCTCACCTCAGGCGAACAGGTTGCGCAGCACTGCTTGGCCGAACCTGGACTCCTCCCTGGAATCCCAGTCGACGCAGTAGAATTTCGTGAAGGTGTGCGTCGACCTCCACGTAGCAGCCCTGCATATGTCCAGCAGGGGCACACCAGATAGGAACGCCGTGGTAGCTGCGATCGCTCTGGTGGAATGGGCTCTGGGACGGCCAGGCAGCGGTCGGTTTGCCAACCGGTGACAGTACATGATACAGCCGGAGAGCCATCTGGAAATGGAAGCCTTCGAGAGAGCCTTCCCCTGATTGACAGGTCCAAAGTTCACAAAGAGTTGT
The DNA here is from genome assembly GCF_040938575.1 of Ambystoma mexicanum. Lineage (NCBI taxonomy): Eukaryota > Metazoa > Chordata > Amphibia > Caudata > Ambystomatidae > Ambystoma > Ambystoma mexicanum. The sequence continues at coordinate 451,228,533 of NC_090926.1, forward strand.
GACGTCTTCCGAAAACACTTTGTGCGGTCTACGTAGAACTTCAGCGCTCTAGCCACATCCAGCGAGTGCAAAGTCCTCTCAGCCGGCGACGAAGGCGACGGGAAGAACACAGGCAACACCAAGGGTTCGTTGAGATGGAAGTCCGACGGTACCTTGGGCATGAAGGAGGGGTGCGTCCTGAGCACTACCCTCGTGTCGTGAAAAGTCAAGTACGGGGCCTTGCAGGAAAGGGCCTGGATCTCTCCCACTCGTCGTGCGGAGGTGATGGCCACAAGAAACGCTGTTTTCCACGACAGAAATTTCAACGGAGCCGAGTGCAGAGGCTCGAACGGAGGTCCCATGAGCTTGGTCAGCTCCACGTTGAGCTCCCACGCCGGGGCCGGAGCCTTCACCGGCAGGAACGATCTGAACAGTCCCTTCATGAACTCTTTCACCAGACGATGAGACCACAAGGACGTCCGGCCCGTGGTTCTGGTGTATCGGGAGATCGCAGCAAGATGAATCTTGATGGACACGTGTGCCAGTCCAGCTTTGGCCAGCGTCAGCAGGTACGGCAGTACTTGGGGAGCCATAATCCGTAGAGGGTTAATCTTCTGTGCGTAGCACCAGACAGAGAACCTCTTCCATTTGTGTCCGTAGCATTTAAGAGTCGAGGACGCCCTGGCCTTTGCAAGAACCTCTCTGCAGTCGGCCGGTATGTCGTATCCTCCAAACTCTAGCGCTGCAGGAGCCAGGCCTGCAAGTTCAGCGATTTCGGGTCGTGGTGGAGGATGGCGCCTCCTTCCCTGGAGAGTAGATCCGCGTCCACCGGCAGCTTGATTGGCGGGGACGCTGACAAGTCCAGAAGGTCCGGGAACCATATCTGCCTCGGCCACGCAGGTGCGACGAGGATCATCCTGCACCGTGACCTCTTGAGCTGGTTGACGAGCCGGATTAGCAGTGGCAAAGGAGGGAACGTGTAGAGGAACAGGCCCTCCCAGGGGAACGAGAAAGCATCGCCCATGCTCCTCGTCTGGGGAAACCTGCTGGCGAACCTCAGGCACTTGGAGTTCGTCGCTGTCGCAAACAGGTTGATCTGGGGTGTGCCCCACCGTCGGAAGAGGCGATCCACTAGATCCTGCCGTAGCTCCCACTCGTGGCACGAGCGCAGCTCCCTGCTGAGTGAGTCAGCAATGGTGTTTTTTATCCCTGCCAGATGAAACGGCACCAGAAATATCCTTTGGGCGACGGCCCAATGCCACAGGTCCTCCGCCTCCTTGGACAGTGCTGGGGACCTGGTCCCGCCCTGTTTCCTGATGTAAAACATGGTGGTGGTGTTGTCGGTGAAGATCCTCACCACCTTGCCCTTGAGGGACGGAAGGAAGGACCTGAGGGCCCAAAACACTGCACGGAGCTCCAGGACGTTGATATGTAGGGATTTCTCCGTCGGGAGCCAAAGGCCTCTTGCGTGCAGATTTTCGGTGTGCGCTCCCCACCCTTCCAGGGAGGCATCCGTGGTCACTGTCTCCTGGTGGGCTGGGGTCTGGAAGTCCATGCCCGCCGTCAGATGCGCGCGGGTGCCCCACCACCGGATCGCTCGTCGGAAACTCTCGTCGAGTGTGATCCTTTCCTCGAAGCTGCCCGTCGTTTGGATCCAGCGCGCGTCCAGGAACTCCTGCAACGGGCGCATCCGGAGCCTGCACATGGGAATGAGGTAGATGCAGGAAGACATCATTCCGAGGAGGGACTTGATGGACCTCACCTTGGCCGCGTCGGCCACCAATATCCGCTGCACCTTGCCCAGGATGGTCCTGGTCCTCTCCTCCGACGGGGAGGCCAGAAGGGACACTGTGTTGAGCCTCGCTCCCAGAAACAGAGCGTCTTGCGCGGGTACCAGGTGGGATTTGGCGTAGTTCACGGAGAATCCCAGGTCCGTGAGAAGTTGGACGGTCCTTGCCGTGTGAACCACGGCGAGCTCCCTCTTGGCTCGGATGAGCCAGTCGTCCAGGTAGGGGTAGACGTGGATCCCCTCGCGGCGCAGCTGCGCCGCCACCGGTGCGAGGCACTTGGTGAACACCCTGGGTGCCGACCGTAGTCCGAAGGGGAGGGCTTTGAACTGGTAATGACGCCCTTGGACCACAAACCTGAGGAATTTTCGGTGCCCCTTTAGGATGGGAATATGGAAGTAGGCATCCTCCAAATCCAACGACGACAGGAAGTCTCCTTCCTCCAGCTGACCCAGGACATGCTGGAGGGTGACCATCCGGAACTTCTGCGCCTTGATGAACTTGTTCAGACGTCGCAGGTCCAGGATGGGGCGCCATCCCCCCGTCTTCTTCTTCACGAGGAAGTATCTCGAGTAAACTCCGGAGCCCCGAAGCCTCTTTGGGACGAGTTCGATGGCGCCCTTCCTGAGCATCGCCTTTACCTCCAGGAGAAGTTGAGGGACGTGAAGTTCTTTCCTGGCCATGGGGGGGACGCGTGGACACCTTCTTTGAAACTCGAGCGCGTGGCCCCGGGCCAAGGCGTCCAGCACCCAACTGTCGGTGGAGATGGACTCCCACACGCTGACGAAGCTCGCCAGCCGGCCTCCCACTGGGGTGCTTCGGTGGGGGCCCGACCCCAAGGCCGGTTCAATCCTGCTTCGACGAGGCTTTGCCGCCTTGACCTCCTTGGCAACGACGGCGGGGTCCGCCAGACTTGCCTCGTCCTCTGTAGGCCTCCTGAGACGACGAGCGGGCCGCTTGACGGTAGGTGGAGAAACCGCCGCCGGAACCTTTGGAGGCGCCCTTGCCTCCGCTGCTCCGAAAGGGCGTCTGTCGTTGTTGCAGAACTCCAAGGGCCCGGGCCGTCTCGGTGTCCGCTTTAATGGCCTGAAGGGAATCGTCTACTGTTTTCCCAAACAGGTTGTTCCCATCGAAGGGCATGTCCAGGACTCTGGTCTGAACGTCTTGACGGAAGTCCGTAGCCTTGAGCCATCCACGCCACCTAAGGCAAACGCCGTTGCCCAACTGGCGGAACCCAGTGTCGGCGATGTCCGTCGCAACGGTAATGGCGTGGTCCGAAGCCACCTCACCTTCCTGCAGGATCTCCAGGGCCTCTGCCCTCTTGTCGTCCGGCAAGAAGTCCAGCAGGGGAGCCAGTTTGTACCAGAGCTCCCTGTCGTAGCGGGCCACGATAGCCAAGGCGTTGGCCGCTTTAATCGTCGTCGCTGCAGACGAGATGACTCTGCGTCCCATAGCGTCCAATTTCTTTCCCTCGCCGTCCGGTGGGGAAGTCGATGTGGAGGCCGCACCCCCCCCCGCTTTCTTCCTGGCCGCCGCGGAGACGACAGAGTCCGGGGTAGGCTGCGCCCGGAGGCACAGGGGGGCCGTGTCCGGGACCCGGTACTTCTTCTCGTACGGGTCTCTTCTAGCTGGCGTCGTGGAAGGGTTCTTGAGGAGGGTGAGGCCCTCATCCCAAATGTCGTCCAATAGAGGCACTGCGAGGATCGTCTTCCTCTTGGCCTCGCGCCGCTGATAAAGGAAACCTTCCTTCTTCTTCTCCTCAGGGCAGAGTTGGAAAAGCTCGGATGCCCTGGTGATCATGGAGTGGAACGATCCAATCTCGTCGGGCGGAGAAGCCCTGGTGGGAGGCGACGACGGTACATCCTCGTCGTATACCTCGTCGTCCGTACCCGTCGCTGCCGTGTCAGTCCCCGTATCATCCCCTCGGGTGATTGGGAGGAGGGCTGGAAGGGGCGCGACGGCTGAAAAGGAGGTGGAGGGTGGATCCTTCTTTTCTTGGTAGGGGGAACACCAGAAGGTCCCGGTTCTGGGTCCCCCGACGGGAGAGGTTCCGTCGGCAACGGTAGTCTCGTCCTTATCTCTGAGCATAAGGACTGTATAGCTAACAAAATGGCCGCCGAGTTGTCTCGCGGCGCTGGCAGAGGGGAATCCGACGGGCGATCAGGGGCCGGTCTTCTTCCACGCCGAGGCCGTGGCTTAAGACCTCGACCAGCTCCTCCTCCGAGGTTGAGGCCGAATCTACGACGACGCCCTGCCCCCCCTTTTTCTTCCCCACAGGGGATTTCACGGGGGTCCTATCGATGGGCACAAAAGAGGACTCCCTCCGAGGTGGCAGGGAGACTCTGAGCCCCGAGGTCGCCACCACTGGTGTAGCCTCCACAGGCTGAGCCAGGGCCGCCGCGACAGTTTCGATAGAGGGCTTGGCCGGATGGATTAAGGCCTTCACCACCTTAGGTGCGCTCACCGCCTTATCCTTGAGGGGGGGGACACTGCCTCGCTCCCCCTCCGCCTTCGAGCTCGACCGGGGCCTCTCCAGGAGCTTCGCCGGGTGCTCGGCCTTCCTCTTACCCGACCCAGAGCGTTGGCTCGTGGTTGATGGTGCCGGGGAGGGTGCGCCCTGCCTGGCGCCCGTAGAGCCCGACCGTTCGGCGCTCCCGGTGCCAGCGGACTCGCGGTGCTTGGCCTTATGTTGGACCCCCGTCGCCGGGGCGTCCTCAAAGGTCTCAGAAGACCGCTCGGATTTCTTCCTCTTCTTCTCGCCGGACGGGCTCTTCCCTTCTAGCCAGTTGGCGAGACGTTGATGGCGGTCCTTCATGGTCCGCTCCGACATGTTGCCGCAAAACGCACAGTCCTTCTCCACGTGCGTCTTGTCCTCATGTAGGCAGTAAAGACAAAAAGAGTGTTCGTCCTCCTTGAAGACGTTCTGCAGCTGGCATCCAGGGCAGACCCTGAACAGCTTTCCGGGCGTCGAGCTTCCCTTCTCCTGGGCCATGACCGGGCCTGAGAAACTTCTGGAGTCCTCCAAAAGCGTAGCTCGACGAAATCTTCACCCTTGAGGGGCGCAGATGAATCCGACACGGGTCCCCGTTGATCGGATGGAGAGTCGGTGGAGCTTGAGGCTCTTTTGACCGAAAAAACGAAGTTTTTGAGAAAAAACGTGAAAAAAATAGCACTAACGCTCGAGAGCAATAGCACGAGGATCCCAACACATGAACGTGCGGTAAAAATCTGAAGATGGCTGCCAGAGGCGGGGCTTAGGTAGAGGGCAGTCATTGGCTGTGGTGAGTATGACGCAGAGATCAGTGATTGGTTATTACTACGAAAGACAGATCAGAAACGAAACTGATACTGGGTTTTTCTTTACCGAGGATTCCCAGCCTGACGACGGGGAATATTCATGAGCATGTGAATCCATGCCAGACCCCATGCTGGAGAAATAATAGCTCGGCCCACCTCATGTAGCCCGGTCCCAGTCCAAACCGCCCCAAAGCCGCCAGCAGCCACGGCCATCGAACAGAGTCGAACGCTTTAACCGCGTCCAACGCCCCTATCGCCATTTCGCTGTCCTCATTGCACCCCCATTCAACCACCCTGTGAATGCGTCTATGATTCTGAGTAATATTCCGATTCAGGACATAGCCCGTCTGGTCAGGATGGATCAGCTTGCCTATCACCCTCCGCATTCTAGCCGCCAGGACAGCTGTTAGGATCTTGCTGTCCTGGTTCAGCTTCGACAGGGGCCGGTAGGAACCACAATCATGTCCCGGTTTATTGGTTTTGGGGAGCGGTACTATAATCGCCTCCCTGAGCGATTCCGGCAGCCGCCCCACCTCGAACGCTTCATTAAGCATCTCCAGCATGGGCGGGAGCACCTCCTCTCCATACGCTTTATAAAATTCACTGGGGAACCCATCCGCTCCTGGGGCCTTGCAAGTGGGTAGCTGCCGCACAATCTCCTGCAGCTCCTCCAGAGTGATCGGAGCATCCATCTCCTCTCGCTCTTCGTCACTTATCCTGGGCAGGCCTATGTCTTCAAGTACTACCTCTATCTCCTCCCGGCTTCCCCCTTCTCGATCCTCATATAATGCTTGATAATACTCCGCGAATGCCCCATTCACCCCTTCCTGGGTGTCCTCCTCCATGCCCTTTTCAGTGATAACTGATCGGATCGGGGTTCTCGGGGTCTCGTTCTTATACAGCCAAGCAAGAAGCCTGCCCGTCTTGTCCCCCCCCGCATGCAACCTCTCAATGTACTTCATGTAATTCAGATTACAGAGCCTGTCCCAGTGTTCGGCGCACCTCTGCTGCAGATTAGTGACCGCCTACGTATCAATCCCACCCTCCCCCAGCTCTTTCTCCAACTCAATCTCGGCCTTACGCAGATCAGCCAGGACTCCACCCATTAATCCCTTGGACTTCGCAATGGCAACCCCCCTCATTACAACCTTAAAGGCCTCCCACAAAGTACCAGCCGACTTGACACTACCTGTATTCGCCTCAAAGTAAGCAACTATCTCCTCCCTCAAGTCCTCCCTGAAGACTGGATCCTTGAGCGCTTCCGCCCTAAGGCGCCATGTTGGAATTCGCGCACGTGGGGGACAAAGCTGCCATCGCATGACCAGGGGCGAGTGGTCCGAAAGGACTCTCGCCCTATAGTCTATCTGGTCACACTCCGCGACAACGTCCGGAGTGGCGAAAAAGTAATCCAGCCTTGTGTGTAGCTGGTGCGGGGCCGAATAATGCGAATATTGCCTCACGCCAGGGTGTCTCGTCCTCCACACGTCTGCCAGGCCAAGGTCTACCAGCAGCGTCTGCAGTACCCTAGCCGCCGGGCTGGGCCTGACCACCCTGTCATCCGACCTGTCCTCCCTGGGGTTTAAAGTCCCCACCCCAAATCACCGGACCCCCCATCCCTTCACCAAGTCTGGTGATCAGCGTCCTAAAGTATGTCGCCGTGTCCTGGTTGGGAGCATAAGTATTTATAATACACACTACTTTATTTTCCACAAGCCCCTTTACCATGACCAGCCTCCCATCAGACTCCACAACCTCCCCAAGTAGCTTAAACGGGACATGCGGTGCAACCCAAACCAGCACACCTCTGGCATGGGCAGAATATGTAGATCCAACTACTGTCCCTCTCCACTTCCTCCCCACCAGTTCCAGTTTATCCCGTGTCAGATGCGTCTCCTGTAACAAGGCGACATCTATCTTTTGCCTTTTTAGGTACAACATGACCTTGTTACACTTAAGGTAGCTGTTAAGCCCTCTAACGTTCCACGTTAGTATCCTAAGGTCCCCCATGATTTATCAGTAGCTCCCTCTTCCCTCCCAGGTCTGCTCGCCTCCCCCCCACCTCAAGGACCTCCATTTCCAGTTTCTCTCCCAGGCTCATATAAAAACTAACACACCCCACCCCCCCTACCCCAACCAACTGCCCAGCTCCATCCCTGGATCTCAGGCATCCCCGTGTTCGGTTCTCTCTGGAACCCAAGTAGAGAACCCGACAGGGTGTCACCCCACACACTGTGACTAACCTAAACTCAAACTGGGGTACAAAGAACAGCCCCTGGAGGCTCCTCTCCCTCGCATCCGTATCCGCGCACACGGACCATGTTCCAAACTCCTAATGCATACACTTCCATAACAAAGTCACAAAGACTATATTCCAGTCCCAATGTTCATAGCCCAACCGGGCCCGCATCGTCACTTATCTCTTCCCGTTCCATCCGCCGTCCGCTCATCTGGCTCTTGAGGACAGTTTTGTGCATCGAGCCACTCCATGGCCTCCTCCGGAGTGTCAAAGAACAGCATCTTAGTCTTGAAGAAAACCTTCAGTCTGGCCGGGTCGAGCAACATATACTTGTACCCAGCTGCCCGCAATCGCCTCTTAACCGCCCCAAAGTTCATGCGACTGCGCTGCACTTGCAAGGTGTAATCGGGGTAAGCAGTGATGGTCGCCTCACCTCGCCGTATGGTGCCCCCCTTACGAAAGTGTTCGAGGATCCTTTCCCGATCCCGATAATTGAGGATCTTGGCGATCACAGGCCTAGGCGGGTTCCCCGGCGGTGGCCTCCTGATCAAGGCCCTGTGCGCCCTCTCCACCGCAAACCCCTGCGACAGGGCTCCCCCAGTGATCTCCTGCAGCAAGTTCTCAATAAACTCTGTGGGATTCTGGCCTTCAGCCCCCGCCGGCAGGCCCACGATGCGAACGTTGTTTCTCCGGGCACGTCCTTCCGCCTCTTCAGCCCTACTTTCCAAGTTTCCCACCCGCTGCACCAGGGCATGGATATCACGCTTATGTGCGGTGCAGTTCGCCACAGTAGGGCCCATCTCCTTTTCCAAAGTTTCCGTGCGCTCAGCCAGGGCTCGCACATCCTGCCTCAGGAGGTTCACGCCCTCCTGCACCGCCCCAACCTGTAGTTCCATCGCAGTTTTCAATTCGGCCTCAGCAAGTTGGAGCTTAGTCTCCCACGTCGCCTTCAGGTCCGCGATCGCAGCGAGGACCTCCTGGTTCGCACCACCGGCGGCCATCTCCTTGGTCTGAGCCTTATCCTTGCTCCTGGCTCCTTCCGGGCCAGGCGGCGTCTTGGCGTATTCGTCGAGCGTGGGCTGTTTATTCTTCACTCTCAGAAGCTTGTTCGACATATCTCCAGTCAGGAGCGTCCTTCTGGCCGCGCTCAGATCCAAGGCTGGGAGGCACTATGCCCATACACCACAACTCAGTTTGAGAGTCCCAGCTCGCCCAACAATCTCAGGCACCGCTGTTGTCCGGCGCTCCCCCCAGATGGGCCGGGTCGCGCTGCCCCCTTCGTAACGCCGAGAGGGCGCACGTATGCTGTGGTCCCGGTCCACCGCTCCTTTGTCCCCTCGTCAAGCGGCGACGGCCATTTTGTCGTCCGTCGAGGTCTCGCCACCAGCGCTTTACTCGGCTCCTAAGTACACGTACGCAATGCGAACCCGTTTAAAAATGTATCCTCGCGAGCAGCCGAACTTCATGTACGCAGTCATCACAATCTTCGCCAAATCACAGCGGTCCTTGCGCGGTATCAGTCGGATAATGTACGGATCAGCGGGAGCCCCCGTACAGGCACGTCTTTTCACATGGCTTCCAAGCCACGCCCCACATAATTACAGTTATCTAGATATAAGAAAAAAAATACCTTCCTGTATCAACCACAGGAAATGTTAAAAAAGAAGAAATTAATATTGCCTGTAAAAAGTTATGCTGATACTCAATTCAGAATAACCTCAGTCACAATTGTTTCCAAAAAAGGTAGCAGGCGCTCCTCTCCAGAAAGAACATGGCATGATAACCTGTTCTGAACATGGCATGATAACCTGTTCTGAGATGAGAGTTTGCAGCACAAGCTTTTTGCTCACTGTACCTTTCACAGATGGGAAATAACCATTTGCATATCAGTCTTTGTCCCGCCCACATGGGCAGTCCAGCACCGAAATGCTATGGCAATTCCCCTCTGAACAAGAGTACCAACAGCAACCCCATACACGTGTTTCGGCCTTGTTGGGCCTCATCAGTGAGGTGAAGCAGTGCCTCTCTGAGCACAGTGAGCAGGGAGTCCACGTCTTGTGCAGAAGAGATGTGGCAGAGTCATTCTCGCTGGACTTCCTTATTTGGGGTACGATTTACATATGGTTTATCCCCATTGTTATGGCACAGCAGGCAGAAAAACACTGACCAGAGGGTTGCTGTCCCTCTCACAGAGCTTTAAGAGGCCGCCGCTAGCCAGGGTAGCCCCAGCAGTCTCCGACAAATGTTTCTGAGCTAGGGCTCTTCTGGGACTCCCTAAAGTTACCTAGTTGCCCCAAGCCGCTTGAAGCCAAGATATTTTTTTCTACTTCCTGCAGGCCCTCACACTCTATATGTGAGAGCTTCAGACTTTAGAATAAAATGCCTGGACTTGTAGCTGCCTCTCCTTTTGTTCCATAATTGAGGTGTGAACCCCCGTCAGGCATCCCTTTACCTAAAGATGCAGGCATCATCCCCTTCACACCCTGGGTGAGAGGGCGATGATCACTGCAAGGGGATGCCTGGCATTGGTTAGCCCCACAATTAAGGTGCAAAAGGAGAGGTGGGAGGTGGCCCTTACCAAGGCTGCTTGCGACTGTTAGGTCACGCCCCCCTGAAGCCTCGCCCCTGTCTGACCCGCGCCCACCATTTTGCTTCCCACTTAAAGCACTGCCATCACATTAACCTGCCTCTGTGGCGTGCCTGAAAGAGGTTTCTTTCCAGATCATTTGTAAGAGTTAAGTTTACATATTCGGATACCTGTCTTTTAAGGATTACAATGCATTACTACTGCACTGTTGGAACACTTGAATGTTTACTTAGTGCTAATTAGTCGGTCCGCGCATTTCTGCTATTTCTGAAGGTGTTTCTCGAGGACTGGCAGGTGTGGCATACGTGGTTAGGCAGGCTGAGATGTTTCTGCAATCGTCAATCCCAAGGTCTTGTTACGAACAAAGACTCTTGTGTTCTGGCTTCAGCCGGCTATATTTAGATAACCGTTAGCATCTAGAGTGTATAGATCGAATAATGCGTCACGAGCGAAGCACAAGGCCGCAGTCCTAGTGCATCATACAGCCGCAGGACAACGCATTTTCTACTCTGATTATCTAAAAAATCAGCAGTGTGGTGGCAATGCATTTCATTGGACAGTTTTAAATGACCAGCATTTTCCATAGTTGCCAGTTCTGATACTTTGAAAGTGCAAGGGTAGGTCTTGAGGTGGGGATGAGCCTCACGGAGGAGATGGGCCTTGAAGTGGGGATGGGTATTGTAGCCAGGGGCGTAGGCGACACATACAATCTGGGGGGGACAGATGACACCATCGTGACTTTTCTACAGACACAAACGAACCACAAATACTTTTTTGGGCCGTTCTTTACGCCTCACAAATGATTTATGTTAATCAACTTTACTAGCTTAATGTGCCTTAATCTGTCTGCTTTCCTGTGTGAAGTTCGACTGCTGCAAGTAATCGAATTTCAGCTCTGGTTTTGCTTTCTTCAGGCACATGAGTTTCACTGTTTCACGTCAAAGTTCCTTTTTGAACTAAAGACGTATGAAGCACAATGTTATGATGCACACAGCATATTTATTTATGATGTTTTGGTACATGCACATTGCAGTTACTAGCTTTCCATCACCGGACACTTGCCTAACACTGCAATGGGCACAAGGGATCAAGTGCCAAGCTCTTGTTAACATCGCTGGCTCTAGAAACAAAGGGCCTGGAGCGTTTTACAATGGAGGAATCCCATTAAAAAACACTTTGTAAATCAGGCCCAAAGAGTGCTGAACAATATAAGATGGTAGGTAACACATACTACCTTATTTGAGAATCCCATGACCGTAGGGAGTAGGACTCCTGACACTGGCACACTTAACATCATGTTACTGATTGCACTGTAACCCGGTCAATTTGCACAATAATAATTTAGCATTTATATAGCGCTTCGAACCCTCAGGCATCTGAGCGCTGCTCATTATTACCCACGGTGTGTGGTGCTCATTTATCTTTTTTTTTTTATTTATTGTGATATAACCACATTTGGTTTTTTTACACATTCTAGGTTCAATATAAAAAAAGAATATATACATATAAACATCACATTATGAACTATATCAATTTAAATAATATTCCTTCATTTAACATTTAAAACTAGGACTTGGAAGGATAAAAGGCCTGAGTTTGGCCTTGCCGGGATTCAATCCTGCGTCCGCAAGTACTGCACAGATGTCAACGCAAACGCTCTACTCGATGTGCTATCGAACCAGCTAATGCTCAGAATACAGCAACCGCTGGGGACATTAACAGATGGGCTCCTCCAAGCCACCGTTATTCAGAGTGGGGTTCTGAATATAAACGCACGCCCCCAGAAAACTATTCAAGAGTCCACACAGTAACGGTGGCCCAGCGCTTAAACAGCACTTTATAATCACAAGCGCTAGAATTACTGCACCTGCATGTCAGACAATATATAAAAATGTATACAGAAAGCACATTAATCTTGCAACTATTTGAGTGCTCTGGTACACCCCATTGTGACAGGTGGCAAAGGGGTGAAGAAAATGCTGGAGATGCCAAAGGGAGATTCCTCTTGGAATGGTGTTGCTTTTTGGGGATGGGGTGGTTTCTCAATTAAGAAACATTTCAGAGTCAATTTCTAGAAAGTTTGGCTGATAAAATGAACCCACCCGTGTCCCCAACACTCAACCTCTTCAGTCCTGGACTTAAATTTTACAAAGGAATGGGATTAGCTACTAACATCTATATGCATATACACACAAGTCGTAACGACTCCCTCCTAGAGTTAGTTTGTTCTGTATATCGCTATCGCAAAGCATGCAGTGCCTGAAGGATCGTACTTGCAGCAAGGGCAGTCTCAGCACGATTTGAAGTCCCTTCCAGTGGAGATACAGTCGACTACAGACTGCAAGCTAAAATAAAGACGGACTGGAAGCTGGAAAAACTTCACTGCAGAGCTTCCTTGAGGACATACATGGAAAATGTAATCCAGAAAACCCACGTTTAGAAGTTAGCTGCAAGAAGAAATAATCTAGTCTGTCTTTAGCTTTTAAAAATTCTTATAGGCATGCACACACCAATGCTCCATCTGCTTTGTCTCTGCGGTCAATTTGGTGATTGCACGGGGGGGGTACGAGCATTCTCCTTTTCAGCCACCCATAAACCCGGGGGGCTGAGATTATAGCGAAACAAAGGTACTGTCCTTAGGACAGTGCTGTCCGTTTAACCCACCTAGTACCTTGTACACTCATGTAGCATGTTATGTTTTTTCCCCCCACACTACTACTAACCTTTAGCTTGTCTCGGTTTCAGACTCAGTCTTGCTAAATCAGAGAAACTCGACTCAAGAGAGTCATCAGCAGCCACTGCCAGCCAGCAACCACTTGAATTTCGATTGCTGCAAATATAATCCCAGCCTGACTTTGACTAAGCACAGAGCATGTGTCACTGCCTGCTCCTGCTCTCTGCCTCCTTGTCGAATGTCAGTGATGACAGGTCGGTCAGCAGCCGACTCAGGGTGCGCCTGGGCTGCGCTGCAGTGCACTGTGCAGGGCACGTGCAGTTTGTTCCATGGCCGGGGCGATGCCCGAGTCAAATGAGCAGGAGCCGAAGTGCGCACCGCGAGCAGAACTGGTGTCATTTACAAGGTGGTAACTTTCTCCAGCCAGGAACCTCGGACTGGCCTATAGGGCAATAGGCCCATGGCGAAACCAAAAACACAAAACGCTGGTGGGGCCAGTATTTTTGGTCAAAGTGGGCCACATTTTTGGCCAATTTGTGCCAGTTTGAGGAGTTAATTCGCTCTGCGGTTAGTAGTTTTGACCAATGTTGCTGAATAATATTCTTTAAAATGCACAATTAGAATCACATTGTATCCAACAAAAAAAAAACTTTGGCTACTATTCAAACAGTGTCACAAAAGGAATGAATAGCCATTTGCAACAGTGGACCACTTTTTGCATTGGTGCCCGAGACAATTTTATGTCCTAGTCCAACCCTGGCCAGGAATATGCAGCAGCAGTGACAATGCACAAGTCACACCTCAGAGATTCTGGAGAGAGGGTGTGGCGGGGATAAATGCCATTATATCCCCCTCCTTAAAAAAGTGGGGGGATTTGTCCCCCCTATCCGCCCATGTTTTAAGCGGATCGGCCTTTGATTGGGATGGGATTTCGAGTAAGGATGAGTTTAGGAGCAGAGATGGGCCTTAGGATGGAGGGTGACACATGTGGAAGGCATGGGCTTTGAAGTAGGTATGAGCCTTGGGACATGGATGGGAATGTACTCCCCTGACTAAGGATTTCAGTCAGGGGAGAGTTGTCGGCAATACTTATAGGTATTGCAGACAACTCTCCCCTGACTGAAATCATCTCTGATCCTTCGCCTTGGAGATGGCTCCATGTTACCTTGTAACAACATTTGAGGTGCCTGGTACAAAGTCTTGACCTCCAGGATCCTATCCATGACAGAAAACAAACATTGTTAAGCACTGAAAAGGATAACATTTACTCGCTTTTGCATTCCAAAATTACTTTGAAAGGCTTATTCGTTCCACTCACTAATGAATTATTGTGCACACCATAGCAGCCTTTATGCAGTCTGGTGGCCTCATTCTGCCCTTCATTTACCCAGCTTGACAGGAACTCATTGGCGGGTGTACCCAGGTTGGAAATGGCATGCACCCTTTGGAGGCCGGCAACCCGCCCACACGTCTAGGGCCAATACACACTGCAGGGAAGTGATGCCACTAAGGAGCGCTGCCATGTTGGAGGCATGGTGTAGGTGAGGCAGGTCACTTAAAACCTTGCGAGCATGCACAGTAGTGGGGGTACTTGCTGCCTCCTGGATGACGGGCACGCCACACATTCAGGTACTCAGCCAAAACGAGATTCCATTGAGGCGTTTCAACGTCAGCTCTGAGATGGACGCCATTCAAAGTCCCGAGATGAGTTGCAAGCCCTAAGGTTGGAAGCCTCCTCCTTGCAGCTGGCAAATGCTTGCTGGGCTGGAAAAAGTAGTGAAGCAAGATAATGTAACTACTCTGGCAGAGACCACAGTAATACCTGCTACCACATTGGAGTTTGGTGGGGAACCCCTGTAAATTGACAGAGTTCTGCAACCATTGCCTGATACGGTTTCTTCTACGCCCTAATTAGTTTCCGATGGACAAAGCCAAAATAGGGTATATCCTGGATAATCTAAATGGAAGTGCTCGTGACTGGGCTATTGCCAATGTCTAGGCCAATAATACCATGCTTGTGAACTTGGAATTTGAAAATACATTTCTAGAAGTGTTCCTCGTCTCCCAAACTGGCTTCTGCTGCCCAAAATAAATTGATCATTTTCAAACAAGGCAGTCAGGATCTGATCACCTACATCAGCCGTTTCTGCCAATTAGTGAAAAAAACGCAATACAGCCTGTTTTGGCGTGGTTTGATTAATGATTACAAGGATAAGTTGGTTCGTGTTGCAGAACCTGAGACTCTACAGGGCTTAATAGATCAAGTGATTAAGACTGATCATCAGTTGTCTGAGTTAAGAGGACAATGAAGATGACACAAACAAAACCGCCAAGTCTTGCAAACCCCACCTGTGCCTGTGACACCAGCAGGTGGCGACATGAAACCAGAAGCAATACATTTAGGGGCTATAAGGGGACCACTTGTGGAGGCTTTAAAGGAGTGGCATAGATTAAACTACTTTCTTTTGTGTTGAGGAGCAGTCGGCCATTACCTTATAATGTGCCCCCAGTGCCCTCGCAAACTTGCAGAAAACTGACAGGCTTGCTTCTGGGGAAGGAAGCCGCAAGCCTGTGTCCTTAGTGTGATAAACCCAAAGGTGTCTCACCCGCTTGTCCCCGGGGATCTGTCATTCCAGGTGGACAGGGCATAGCCATCGCTTTTGGATCCAGTTCCTGGGGGTGGACCAGTGCGGGAGGATCACCTGGATGAGGGGTCTTTGGGGAGTGTTAGTGGGACACTGGATGGTGAGATGCGGTATCCTCTTCCCTGTAACACCTTTTCCCCATCCTACCAGGTAGGATACTTAGGAACTCAATACTCCCGCTTTCCTGACAAAAACACCTCCTCAAAGACAGCTCACGTGAGCGAAAACAGACTAACACCAGAGCCGTATACCTGACATGTCCCAATACAATGGTCAGGCAAGGTCAGGTAATTACTGATCATTACACACACCTGACTTCCATCATACTTCTCATCACGGATAAAAGGCGGAGCACGAAAGCTCACTCTGTGCAAGGCAAAGCACATGAGGAAACAGCAGTTCCAAGATGGCAGTTTAATTCGAGGAGAAAGACGGCAAGACCAGAGAGCGTTACAAGGAGGGAAGTGCCCTTGACCTTTTCAGATCGTTACTTTCATGAACTGTCATGACCCTTGCCCCTGGCCCTCACTGGCAAGTCAGCCTTCCAGTTAGGGCCACGTCAAAGGCCTTAAAACCTCATCCAAGACTCATAACCATCATGAAGACCAACATTAGAATTGGGACCAACATTGGGACTATTTAACTTGGGTGGGGGGGGTTCAACCAACATGGATGCCCACACATAGCTCAGTTACAAGGAACTGAGCTAGGCAGTCTAGTCTTTTGGGTGTGGCAGGCCTGGGACTACTTTACCTGGACTACTTTGGGTGTAGCAGGCCTGGGACTATTTTACCTGGACTACTTTACCTGAGACTATTTAAACCGCACCCAAACAGCAGAGCATGCTTTGCGTTATTCTGCTGTGGGTAGCGTAAGGCTCACCGTGTCCAGTTCTTTGATGCCAGCTTACCTGAAACCAAGGACCTGCAGAGAGAGAAAGAACACTACGAAACTTACCTGGAACAGTATCCTGTCTTCAATCCATTGCCGACTACATTTCCACTCACCTGATGCTACGAACTCCATCATCCGGCACTGCATGCATCCTGGAATACCATAACCTGGAAAGAGGAGAAGGAAAGACAGCATTAGTAAGCTCACGTTTCCTCCCGAATGAAGAAAGCCACACAATTCTTACCTGGGTAGTCATCTCCTGGTCAGTATCATTGCTCGAACATTACGGCACTCGGCAAGGAACATCGCAACCTGCAAGGAGAGAAAAGACACAGGTTAGCAATATAAAAGGCGAAACAGTGCCGCGCA
Source organism: Ambystoma mexicanum (assembly GCF_040938575.1). NCBI lineage: Eukaryota > Metazoa > Chordata > Amphibia > Caudata > Ambystomatidae > Ambystoma > Ambystoma mexicanum. The sequence continues at coordinate 451,245,001 of NC_090926.1, forward strand.
TCGAGCATTACTCACCGGACAGCATCGCAAACAACGCGCTTTCGCCTACCTGCCCATGCTCATCTTCAAACTGCATGACAACACCAAAATACCTTTCCATACCTAAAAGGAAAGAAGCAAGACATTATTATTTGAACTAAGAGGAACTTAAGAACTGCATATAAAGACTGTAAAGCAGCAAACCTACGGAGTCGCAGCAGGCCTGGATTCCCACAGGGGGGCTTGCACCAGTGAAGTAACTTGGTCACTGCTCGCCCCTCACATCTACGCGCCCCTGCCATTAGGAGCAGGACGGAGAATCCACCTTTTACAATATTAAGGTGAGGAGAGGACCTAAGGGGGAGGAAGGAGTTGAGGCCAAGGGAGGTGGGAAAACATAAAGACAATCTGGTATTGAATCCAGCTCTTCTATATTGCAGACCCATCTTTAACTAGAGGCCTTACCAAGGGACCGGGAGAGGGTTCAACAGTGCAAATCATCCAACCAGGCCTGGGTGGCATCCCCGTGGATACCAGGTGAGCGTAACAGAATGCAAAGACTCAATAATATTATCCACCTGGGCATCATGGAGACTTCAGAGACTGACCAGTTAGTTCAGTTGTTGGGACAATTACGCGCTGGAGTACATTCAGCCAGGCAAGAAACCAATGCTCTTAGGAGGGATTTCATTGTTACTAAGGATCCTACTGTAGGTGCCTTTCCCCAGCTTACTACATGTAAGAGAAAATAAAATAACCAACACAACCCCTGTCGAGATCCGGCTGCAAGAGTTCAAAGGATGGTTTATTTCTCCAGCTAGGAAATAACCCAGAAAAAAACCAAAAACCCTTTACATCATCACTCATATATATATCAATTAAAGTAACTCTAACAAAAAATACTAAATGGACCCGATTGGCCAGGCGGTGTGGTGCTGTAGGTGTGGGTGGCATCTCTTCCTTCTGATTGGCTGAGTGGCTGACGAGATGATGGACGTCAAATATCTTGTGCTGCACGCAGGTCAGGGTCCGGTCACTGTGGTCACTACCTAAGCTAATATGTTGCATTCGTAAAACACTAAATTACAAATTATCCAAACATTTTATACTTCTTTTCATATTTCTACACAAATCACACATAGTATTTATTGTCAGTGCAATTGGGTCATTTGTGGCTTTAATTGGAGGCCTTGACCTTTATTGTGCATGTAAAAAAAGTCAAGCTGTGTTTCACATATCTCCTAAGCTTTAGACCTATTAGTATAAGTAAAAACATATATTGTGGCAAAGTGCTTAAGGTTAGTAGCGGCTGTGTTGGGTGGGTTTCGCAGCGCAGGTGAGGGTCTGGCACTTGAAAGAAATACCTTACAGGGAGCGCAGGGTCAGGATGGCAATAAATTACTCTAAATGGGGGTGGGTGGCTTGCACGTTTATGGGGACGAAAAAAGTGCTTAGCTCATCCTGGTTCACATGCTGGTTCTCATGCTGGCAGTGACCTCAGAGGAAGAAAACTGTATCATATTGGTTGTTGCAACTTTCTCCAGCTTCAGTGTGAGAATGGGAGCGCGGAGCTTTCCTTCGCAGGGGGAGTGCAAGGGTGGGGGCCAGCCAGCTGCCTGCGCACCTTGTGTGTGTCTCTGTCCTTGGCTGTTGCGGTGGAAGGGGGAGCGGAGCCTTGCTGTACTATCGCAGTGAGGCCTGTTTACCCAAGATGGAGTCGAAAGGGGGCACAAAAGATGGATTCCCCGTGTCCTGCTCAGTAGTCCCATCTATGTAGCGGTCAACCGTGGTTAACTTTACATAAGGGCAAGGGGCAACCCCACTACCTGAGGCACGTGGTCCAAGTCCCGTACTGAGGAGTGTACGGCACGAGGGGGCCTGGGGGCCCCTCACTCCCATACATTCCCCCCTTTCGTTACATCTAAAGTAACTAACTACTTATCTCGTTCTTTCCGTTCTCCCTTCGGTAGCGCTTAGCTTCAGCCACAGCCTCATCCCAAGCAGGTGTACCCTTTATTGGCATCCATGCTTTGCACACACTTCTTAAGCTGTTAGCCCTTCTTGCGTATTCTTCTGGGGTGACCATTAAGTATATCCCACCATCCCCATCTAAATCTATCCAAACCTCGTTATACCACAGCAAGTCCTTTGGTTCTTTAATGGTAGTGTGATGTAGATTATCGACCACGTCCCCATACTGCCTATAGATGGCAGTCATTCTATACTGCGGTGTGGTGTATTCTCCAGTTTGTACTTGGGCATCTATGAGAGTAGCCACCGTTGTCTGTCGGCCCACTGTTACCATCATCATCGCTGAATTAAGCATATTATTTTCACAGCATCTTAGTCCCAGTTGGCACACACAGAATATTAGGAGAAGAAAGACAATAATGGGAATGAGTATCTTCGCTGCTATGTTCACCCATGATGGTATCCAGCTGAACAGATTGTCGAGCTACGTGCTGTTGTCTGCTCCACCTTCTGTTCTCATTCTTTCTCCTAAATTATGCACTGCTGTTATCACGTGTGACAGTGTCCCGTTATCAGCATCTAAAGTTGGTACGAACGTGCAGCACGCCTCCCCAATATTTTTGCAAACACCGCCGTCCATCGCCGTGATAAGATCTAAGACATATCTGTTTTGCATCGTCATCAGGCGCAGTGCACAGAGCTCTATTTTTATGATGTTGAATCCTTCTTCAGTGTCGTTAGCCAGCTGGATGAGCTCCCAGCGTGTTATCTGCAGCCATTTCGCGTTTGTGCTGGCTTGAACGCCTGGTGCTAGAAATGATGCAAAAAATGTCTCTGCAGATGAGAAAAGCTTGTACTGCTGCGGGATTTCAGCAAGGAGTTCTGACGATTTGGACGAAATATAATTGGATCTTTTGCTGCGTGACAACTTGGTTCTCAATGTTTCTTCTGACAATAGTTTGTATTCTGGGGGCTCCGTGATTGTCTCATCGGGCACTGTCGATTGTTCAGCCGACTGTCCTGCTGCCGATATGTCAGCCGATTGGCCTGCTGTCGAACTGTCAGCCGAAGGCCTTGCTGTAAACTGAACGTGGCTCTCTGGTATCACCATTAGTGCTGAGTGAAGTGTGGCTAGGGCACAAGTGCCCCTCCAGGATGCTGAGAGATGCAGGTAAGCTCGTTTGCCACAGATCCAGTATATGTCCATTAATGCAGCAGTGCCTTTTTTCATATCTGGTATTATTAAAGTCTTATTGCACTACTGTGCATTTCCCATATTCACCTTCCCTTCTCCATGGAAGCAAAGTTTGTGCGGTATTTACTTTTGAATCTTTATGGGTCTCTCCAGTGGTGTGACCCATGTCAGCTTGGTGATATGCTGTGACCAGATGGGGATGCACGTTTCTTTTACCCGTATGTTTAGTCTGGCAGCCCTCGAAGCCCCTTAGCTTTGCATTCAATCGTTTCATCATGCCACTTGTTGTCTGCATACCTTGTCCCTTTTATGATGATAAATGGCTCTTGGAGGCAAATTACTCCTTGTCATCTGCTGGTGCATGTTTGTTCGTTTTCCAATTTTTCCATGGTGACTGTGTGTGCCTGAAATGTCTTTTTTATTCTACACAGCATCAGATGAATCAAACATTGGGCCTCATACAAGGGTACGTTCTGTGGAATTAACATTCTTGGGGTTCCAGTTGCATGAGGAATAAGTGAGCACACGTAGCAACTTTCATTACTTGCTTGCTTTGCTGCGGTGCTCATGTCTGAATACCATTTATTTGATTAGTCAGGGTGTCAGGGTCCTCTATTTCATCTAACCCCAGGTTGTGATAAATATCATATCTGTTTTTTCCCGCCCCCCTTTTTCTCCTCCCTCTTTTGTTTTTTAATTGGGTACCAACTCGTTGATATTGCAGCGGGAATATTCTGGACCATGCATCATCAATGTTGTTCATGGTGACATGTGTGTATTCAGTAATGGTTTCTGGTGCCGTGTGTGTGTGTGCATGCTTGTATTTCTGGAGTTAGTCAACCAATAGTAATTGTCATTTACATCCCATCCAGGCTCTATTTCCTTGGCCAAAGTATTACTCAACAATGGGATAGCAGTTTTGTTTTCATGTGATGGTTCATAGGGTGGCGTTGTATTTATACTATTCGATTCAACGTTATAAGTGTCCTTCCAAATGGTTGTTACTCCAGTCCATATTAGTTTAGACCCTGGTTTTATCATGTTAGCCCCGCTCCCCCCTTTGTTCATTTCATATGCCACAAATAAAACAACGTTATACCAAATAAAATAAAACATCATTATTGCAAATAGTATGGCAGCATATTTTATAACGCATTCCTCATTGCTCAATATACTGGCCCTAGTGGCATCCCTATTTCTATCTAACATTTCTGCCTGCTCAACCGTTTCATCGCATTGGCTCATGTTGAACCTATCTGGGCAAGACAAATTCGTTAAGACATCATGAAAAGAAACATATTTTCAGTTGTTCATTCTTTTTCATCTTTTGCTTAGTAAGGCATTTAACAATTTCTTTCCATTTATCATAAAAACAATGAGGAAAAATAGGAAAAATAACAATTCATATGAGAGTAAGAGAAAAAAAAGGGAAAGAGAGAGAGAGAGAGAGACAGACAGAATATGTAAAAAAAAACATTTTGCTTTTCTACTATACTTTTCCTCTCTTAGTTGCAGTTTTCATCATGTCAGACTGTGTTAGCAATGCCATCCACACAGTCTGTTTCATTTTGGGGGAGTGCGACACTGCGCGCCCTTCTCACGTCCGAGAGGTGCACCCAGTATTTCAGTCCCTTCACCTTAATGCAGTTGGTGTGCTGTACACCACTGTGTATGGACCATGAAATCTTGGTGAATTCCACCTTCATACAAAGCTTTTAACATAGATGTGTTCCCCTGGCATTAATGGCCCCTCCAGGCTATCTGCTGCTGGCATGAAGGTGTCTGTTGCTACATCTTCAGTAAATGGCGGAGCAATTTGTTTTGCTATGCTGCGTACGTTAGCTGTGCTAGGTATTCCTTAAACTCTTCCCCCAACACTGTGGCAGCCCTGTGTGCATCAGACGCCCTCCTAACAGGAGAGAGCGGCGTGTGCATTCTTCTCCCCGTCACGATTTCGTGGGGGCTCAAATGGTGATCCTTACATGGTTGATTTCTGAGTTGGAACAGTGCTAGGGGCAGACAATATATCCAAATTTTTTTCAATGTGCTGCATAATTTCGATAAATTGCTTTTGAGCAGCCCATTGATCCTCTCCACAACTCCATTGGCCATTGGATGATAAATCGAACATAATTTATGTTTTACCCCAGAAGGGCGGTTACTTCTTTGAAAAGGTCATTCACAAAGTGCGTGCCGTTGCATGAACGGATCACGTCACAGATTCTCCACCGCGAGAATACTTCTCTCACAAGGAACTTGGCAGCACATTTTGCATCAGGATGGGGGCAGGGGCCCGCTTCCACCCACCGTGAAAAAGGGCATACCACCACAATAAAGTATCTTGCTCCATTACATATTCCTCCCATATCGGCGTAGTCGATATGTAGTTCTCTGAATGGACCTGTAGGGCGTGGCAAAGTGCCATGCAGAGTTCGTAATGTCATTCCTGAATTGTAAGTTTGGCATGTAGTACATTCAATCACAAATTTATACAAGTATTCGTGCAGATTTGGAACAAACCAATCCTCCTGAATGTCTGAGGCGATGTGTTGTTTTGCAACGTGAGCTGGGAAGTGCAGTTGTTGGAACGCTACTTCTAATAATTCTACAGGCATCACTACCTTGCCTGTCGTTTCTTGTCTCCAAATGAGATCTGTGGCTGATTGTTTACACCCTCGTTTGCCCCACAACACCTGCTCTTCCGGTGGGGCCCTTCTCTGGAGTTCTATCAATTGTGCTAGGGGCGTGTTACTGTATGCTTCTGCTGGTTGTTCTGCTGTGGCTTTTTTTACAACGTACTCTGATGTTGGTGTCTTATTGAAGTACGAGGCCTCCTTCGCTGCTGTGTCGGCTGCCGCGTTCCCCAATGAGACAGCGTTTGTTTTATTGGTATGTGCTTGGCATTTAACCACTGCCACTACCGATGGCTCTGCTAAAGCTTCTATTAGTTCATTTAGCAACGTGGCATGTTGTACGGGGGACCCGTCTGCTCTTCTGAACCCTCTCCTTTACCAACGTGATAGCCCTGAGTGAACTGTGGTGGTGGGGTAAGCTGAGTCTGAATAAATTGTTACTGCACAATCTTTGGCTGTGTGTAACGCGCTGATTAGTGCTGTCAGTTCGGCTGCTTGTGCAGAGTAGTGTGAGGAGAGGCGCTTTTGAACAATCACTTCGTATGTGTCTTCTTCCATGCGCACTACTGCCATCCCCACATGTTTCTCTCCTGTCTCTGAGTTTATGGATGCTGACCCGTCTATGAAATAGATTTCTCCTTCTGTAAGGGCATTTTCTCTTGCTTTGGGAATGCCATCGCCCTCTCCCTAATACGTGCTACAATCGTGTTCCTGTAAATCTTCAGTTGTGCATGGCTCTGTAATGAATGTGGCTGGGTTCACTGTCTTGCATCTGACCATGTGTACATTTGGACTGGATAATATTATTTCATAAGCAGATGCTCTCTGTGTTGTGAGAGTAGATTTTGATCTTTCCAAGATAGCAAATAATGAGTGTTCCGCATATAGCGTCACTGAACATCCCATTATGATCATGGCACTTTTCTCAATGGCGAAGGCCGCTGCAGCGAGGGCCTGTTCGCAAGCGAAATGTCCCTGCATTACTGGGTCTAATATTCCACTGTAGTATGCTAATGGTTTGCGGCCTAGCGATGTCTTTTGTGTCAATACTGCTGTCATCAATGTTCCATTGCTGTGTGAAAACAGGAATAATTCCCTTTCATAATCTGGATTTGCAAGGACTGGGGCGTCTGTAATAAGGTCTTTTAATCGGGAGAATTGGGCAATTGTCTCATGTGTCCATTTTATTGGGGCCCTGTTCTTCTGTGCTTCCTTCAGTGCTTGCAGCATTGGTCGTGTGTATGCTGCATAATCGAGGATCCATGCTCCACAATAGTTACATATGCCAAGAAATTTCTGCATGTCCTTCACGGTTTTTTGGTATGATAATGTGTAGAATGGCAGCTGCTCTGTCTGGTAGTATTCTTTTTCCATCTTTAGATATTTGCTGGCCGAGATATACAACGTCTGCAAGGCAGTATTGTAACTTTCCTTTGTCCACCTTGTATCCCTTGGCAGCCAATACGTTAAGCAGTGTTATCGAGTCTTCTCTACACTCTTCTTCTGTTTTGCTGCAGACGAGTAAATCGTCTACGTACTGTATAATGGTGATCCCTACAACTATGTTGCTGATGTCATCTCGTAGTATTCTGTTAAAAATGCTTGGGCACTCGCAATACCCCTGTGGGAGTCTACGGTGTTCATATCTTTTGTTTCCTAATGTAAAGGCTGTAAGGTGCTGCAACTCTGGTGCGAGTGGCACAGAGAAAAAGCATTTTTCAAATCAATGACAGTGAAGCAAGTTGCCTCTTTTGGTATACTGCACAATATTAAAGCCGGGTTAGGCACTAATGGGAATTCTTTTTGGATGACGTCATTGAGTGGGCGGAGATCCTGGACCATTCTCCACGCCCCTCCTTTCGCTTTTTTAATTAGAAAAATCGCTGTGTTGCATGGGGAAGTTGATGGCACTAAGATACCTTGGCTTAGGAGTGCATTCACTGTTTCTCTAATACCTTCCTCTGCTTCTTTGGATATTCGGTATTGTTTCACTCTGGTTGGGAGGGCACCTGGTTTCATTTTTATCTTTATGGGAGTCACCTCATGCAACAATCCCACATCGTGTAGCCCTGTAGTCCAAAATTCAGGTGCTACCCTGGCCATGTCTTCCTCAAATATTGTCAGTGGGGCCTTTATGTTAGCCATGAGTGGGTTGTGTATTTCTCTGTATTGGATCATAATGTCACATGGTATGCTTATTTCCATTATTATTTCTCCATCCCCCTTGTAATCGGTAAACAATTCTTCATCAGTTATATCTTTTAGCATTATGTTCGGCTCTATGCATAGCACACTTCTCCACTCGCGTCCCTGCGTGTCCAGGCTTATGACCACAATGTGTCTGTTGGAAACTTGAAAAGCCTCAATGTCTATAGATATAATTGTGCCTGGCACTACATCTGTTGGTGTGATTGGGGGGAATATGAAGTCTGATGGTATTCTCCACTCTTTTTGTGTTATTTCAGGCACTACTCGGGCTAATACCTGTATTCCATAGACGAACATGTCCATGTCAATGGGGATCCCTCTTACTGCAACTTCCTTTGTAATCGTGCTTATTATCAGGAGTGCTCGTACTGGGCATACCCTTGGCGTCAAGCACACTCTCCCTCTTTCAGTAAAAGCTATGCTCATGTTTAACTTACTGAGCAAGTCTCGTCCCATCAAATTGATTGGCGCGTCTTCGTAATACAATAAGGGTGCGCGTACTGTTTTTCCCCCTACTGTTACATCAAGATATTTTGTGTAAGGAACTTTTAAAATAGCCCCAGAGAACCCCTGCGTCTCCAAATTTCTTCCCGAGAGCTGAAACCGCCCTTCTGTGAGACATGATCTTTCTGCTCCAGAGTCTACCATAAAGATAAACTGCTTGTTTCCTATCTCTGCCGCCACTAGTGGTTCCTCATTTGCACTTTGTGTGGTGGATAGGACTGGACACGCAAGTACTCCCTGTGGGATGTCCTAGTCTTGGTATCTTTGCTGACCTGGCACTGAAAAAACATTGTCACCTACGACCGTTACGCCACGGAATGTTGCAAGGGCACCATTTGCAGCTGCTGCAAAAGGGTTATTGTTTATGTTCCCTACTGAGTTTTGTCTTGCCATGGGCTGTAGTGCGTTTTGATGTTGTGGCTGCTGCTGTTGCTGCTGTTGTGGGGCTGGCTGTCTTTGTTGCATTTGGGGGTCATAGCAGTACTGATCTTGTTGTCCCCCCTTCCCCATTGGAGCTCCACAAGGGCTACCTGGGTGGGGGCAGCCCCACCCCTGTTCATTGTTCATGGGTTGCTGCTGCCCCTGAAAATACCCTGATGGTTGCATTCTACAATCTCGTGAATAATGTCCCCACCTTCCACAATTCCAACATGACCCCTGTTGTCCTCCTCTTGGTCCTTGCCCACCATACCCTCTGTTTCCCGTTCCTCCGTATCCTCCCCTCTGCCCACGGTACCCACCCTTCCTTGGGCCGGCCTGTTCTGCCACTGTGATCCTTGGCATGGCTGTTGCTCTCCTTCCACTGTCCTTGGTCCTCTCCAACCCACTGCGCTGCTATCCCAACGGGCCTTCCTCCCGTGTTTTCCTCTCCTTCGTTTTCTCTGTCTGCGGTTACACTGGCAGTAATGGCGGCAACCTTCACTAATTATGTCTGCACTAGTTTTGCTTCGTCGGCCAGCCTCTTTTGTGTGACCTCCTTTTCCTTCTCTTTGATCCACCTCCAATGGTGTACAATTATGCTCTGAATTTCAGACCACCCTTTGGCTTCGATCCCAGCTATTTTGTCGAAGGCCTTCTGCACCTCTTTCGGCAACCCCTTTTTAATGATAAAATAAAATAAGGCTGTTGATTGATTCCATGCCGTACCAGTTTCACTTCTCCATAAGTCTTGCACTCGCAAAATGAATTGCGCAGGGTCGTCGCTCTCTTCCATCGTGCACTGCATCACTGCATGTAAATCTGGAACGTCTGGAAATGCACGCCGCAATGCATCCCACACTTGTGCTCGAACATTGTTGAATGGTGATCCATCGTGGCGATCACAGCTCATTGTTACTCCCGGGAACCCTGCCCTTTCCCAGATTATGTCTGCTTGGTCCCCGATTGCTGATACTAATAAGCTTTTCACATCACCTATAACTAACGGCACGCCTGCCGTGTTCTTCTCAAATACATATATCCACTTACCTGCTCCTCCCGTCAGCGGGGGAGGAGTTTTAACAGGTTGTTTTTGTCCATTTGGGCCCACGGGATATAGTTTGTCCTACCTGCTCCTTCATTTATCAGTGGCATTTGTAGTTTCTGTTTCTTTCCTGTTTTGCTCATTCTCCCTTTTTTCGTTTTACTTACTAGTATGTTCCTTGTCCTCCCTATTCGTTGTCTTAATCTACCCTGCCATAATGGTGGTGATAGTGTGTCTGGGTAACGGCAGTTTGGCAGTGGGGAACCCTCTGCGGCAGCTGCCTCTTCGCATTCATCTAAATCATCCCATACTTCTTCTATTTCTGACTCTGGCTCGTTATTATCCTCCCAGTTTTCCTTGGTTTCACTTCCTTGTCTTTCACCCTGGTCTCCACTTTGTTGACTCTCTGGTGTATCTGGGCGTATAATTCTCACTGGCTTGTAATTCAATTGGAACAGGAACTGTCCTGACTGCCACTCTTGTTCTTGTCTTTGCTGTGATGACGTCCCTTGTGATGCTATACATTGTCCTGATACTGAGACTGCTGGGGTTGCATTGCTTGTTGCCCCTATCGGAGGTGTGAGATCTGCCAGTGACAGCGGGGGTACCTCCCCTCCCCCTGGCAGCATTCACCCCTTGTCGCATAGAGCTCTTAACCGTGTTATTTCCATTTGTGCGTGTGCTAGCTGGCGATTTAAATTGCTTGTTAAATGTGCTAGGTTCACAGGCCATACTGGCCTCCTTTGTCATATGGTGGGGGTTCATGGGCTGTTGCCCCGCATGGGGCAGTGTGGGTGGGTGGTATATACATGGGCTCACTAAACCCTACTGCTGGCCTGGTCAATAAGGGATAGATTTATGTTACTTCGTTCTCAGTTGTAGTTGTTGAGCACTCCCCTTTTGGTGCCCCGCTTACTTCTTCAGGTATTTTCTGCTTTTCTATCATTCGGCTTGTGCCTACCTCTGCCGTGGGGGTAACTCCCTCGAACATTCGCCATAAATCTAACACTTCTCTCCGGTTCTGTAACTGTTTCCCTTTGTATCGTGCTAGCAAATGTGTTGATACTAGGTCCAACACTCTTTTGTCGAATGCTCCTCCTTCTGGCCAAATTGATATAACCCCATCTCCTTTTATCTCAGTGATCCACTGATCGCGATACTTCTGTATCCTTTCGCTATATAGTGGAAGGTGCTGGCAAATATGTGCTAGTGGCGTTACTCCCCCCATGGCAATGCTTCTTTTCCTTTCTTGTGTGTTCTGGTACCCTTGAGTCCCTTCCCACCTCTCACTTGGTATGTCAGTTACAATATGTGAAAATACGTTCTTTATCAATGCTCGTAATTATGGTATATCACATTAGCTGTTCTTTCTGTGAGGTGATACCTTGTCACCTCTCACAATTTTTTTCTTTGCCTATTATTCATTAATCAACAAGTTACTTGTACTGAAATACTTTGGCGTGTTCAACAGGACATATACAAAAAGCAGACCAACTAACATATAATCATGCAACATACACATGCACTGCCTGCACGCGTTTGTTCTTTCCTTATTCCCGTTACTTTCCCCGGTTTTTCTTCTTCGCTATTCTACCTACTATTTCGCATTCACTCCCCACCTCTTTCACCTTTTTTATGTCTCAAGATTTCTTACCACCACGGAAAAAGAATATTCTAAAACTACTCCGAGTCTACTCAATATACGAGACCCCTACTATTTTCTCTTTATCTCTATTCTGCACTTGGACGAGACAAATGCGACGCGGCGGCACCTTTTAGCCCGTATGGGCTAGGATACCACTTCTCTTCTTCTCACTTCTTACAACACCTAATGGCCATATAAAGGATAGATCAGAAAAGCCTCACCGTCACTCAAACAGACCCTATTCTTAACTACCTTCCCTTTGTTGCTAATTCCCTTCTTCCCGTATTTCCCCTTACCTTCCTTTGGGGTCTTTGCAACCGGGACTCCACGTGTTCAGTCAGGTACTCCGAGGGTCGCCGCTCACGGCCAGACCTCGCTCAGGTTCGTCCCCCAACCAAGCCGTGGCCTGCTGTCATGATCACACCAAAAGTTCCCACAAAGGCTTCCAAAAAGAATTGGTCTTCAATCTACCATTCGTGGATGTTAAGAAAAAAACAACTCAGATCAGTGTTAGGTATGAGCAGCTCTTCCCGACACTCAACAGGGCTGCCTGGTTTATGCTGGTAGAATGCACAGTGTAGGTCTAGTTGTTCTCTCTCTCCTCCTATTTAAGCCCCTCCCCTCGATCATTCCCTGCTTCGCGTCGGAGAATTCAGTCAACGCTTGCCGCTGTCCAGCTTTAGGTTCTGTCACGCTCCAGCGCCACTTATTACGTTTACCCCTTTTTCAGTCATTTGATTCCTCCTCTGCCCCTTCTGTATTCCCTAGTTCCAGTCACCGAATCTTCCTCAGCAGTTTTGTAACTCTCGTCACAGACTTCGTTCCGGTCCTTCATAGCCCCGTTATTTCCCAGTCACGGAACGTCTTTCAAAACTTCGAGAGTTCCTGTCAGAAATTCTTCGCAAGTATCTTGGCTTTTATTTTTATGAAGCATTACAACATTTTCCGATGATATTGTGAAGTTCAGTGTTACTTGGAATTCTGTGCTGAGCGCTTGTTGCGCGTAACAGATGAAGCTTAGTGGCTCTTCAGAGTTGCCGAGTGTTTCGTAGCTTGAGTCTTAGTTTGGCGGGTGTTCTTTACCTATTGTTTTTTTTTTCTGCCGCGAATCGTGAATGGCATGTTGCTGTATGCTTTTCCACCTACTACCAAGGGTTGGTGTGTTTCCTGAGGTGATTCGTTTCCCAGTTGTGGTGCCCATGTATGTTAGGGCGTAGGAATTTCCCTCACACTTTAGGTTCTCTCAAAAACTTCCTGGCCCTATTCCAGTTACTTCAGCACGGCACAGTTCTTGGTTTCACACTCTTATCGGTCGTGTGATTGTTGTACGCTGTGTCTTTCCCGCTTATTAAACATTAGGAAAATTTCCTCCCTGGCCACCCTAGTAGCACCATCACCCCTCTTCAGAATAAGCGCCCCTGCACCGATGCAGGATGGAGAGCTAACAACATAAAACCCCAAGGTAATTAGAAAAGTTGAAGTGTTGTATTGAGTGTGGAATTAGTTTAAACTCCATTGAAGCGTTAATCAAAATCCTTAGAAAATTCTTGTGTTTGTCCTAGGAACTCACGTCCGTTTAGTTTAAGGAAGGATTGGAGCTACACCCATTGAGAAGAACTGAGTTAAGTGGTTCCTTCGTGAGTGTCCCCGCAGAGTCCAGGTAAGCGTTACAGAACGCAAAGCCATTGAAACATACTCTGCCTGGACATCATGGGAACTCCTGAGGTAGATCAGTTGGCCCAATTGTTGGGGGAATTGAGAGCGGAAGTGCATGCAGCACGTTCCGAAACTAATGCTCTGGGGAAAGAGTTAGTGGTAAATAGGGATAGAACTGAGGAGTTGGCCCGCCAATTATTGCAGTCACAAGCTGGTCAGGTTCCGTTACCTTCTGGTCACCCTCAAGTTTCAGCCCCAATTGCACCATCAGTTCCTGTCCAAGTAGTAGTACCAGGCAATATTCCCTTAGCTCCCCCAGAACGCTTTTTTGGAGACCCTAAAAGGTTTGCTGTGTTTCTAAATCAATGCAGGCTACATTTCTTATGCAGACCGGGAACGTTTCCCACAGACCAATCTAAGGTGGCCTTTGTGTTGTCTTACCTGGGTGGGTATGCTGCTGACTGGGCAGTTCCTCTTGTCAATAGAGATGATCCGGTGTTGAGAAACTTTCAAAACTTCCAATGTGAACTAGAGAAACTTTTTGCCCGCCATACCCAAGGTCAAGCATTAGATAACGAATTGTTGTCACTTCGACAGGGTAATCAAGAATTGCTGGCATATGTAGCTACTTTCAATCGACTTGTTGCAGAAACCAATTGGCCTTCAGAGAAAAGAACTACCTTGTTTTACCGTGGGTTACGGGGTGAGCTGAAGGATGTCCTAGCTCAAGTGGTGAACCCACCAGAAGGAATTGCCGAATTCATCGACTTAACCATCCAGTTGGATCACCGACTTCAAGATCGAAGAATGGATCGAGGTCGCCCAGAGAGTCGGGCATATTTTGTTCGCCCCAAGGAAACTTCTGGACGGGTGTCGTCAGAAAACCATGCCGAACCTATGCAACTGGGTGTCATTCGTGGTCCTATCTCCCAAGCTGAGAGAGAAAAAAGGAGGCAGCAACAGCTCTGCTTGTACTGCGGGAAGGCTGGTCATTTCCTGAAGGACTGTCCTGTGAAACCTTCCCGAAAACCCCTGGGCAGTGTTAGTCAGGAAAAGAAGGAGCAAACTCCGGAAAACTTGAGTGCCCGACAAGCATAGAGGTCAGCTTGTCGAGCGTGAAGAAGGTTTCGGTGACCTCACACTTTGTGATTCCAGTTATCCTATGCAGTCAGGATGGTCCTACAAGAAAATTCACGCTAAACGCTTATATTGATTGTGGGGCCATCGGCAACTATATGGATTTAAACCTGGCAAGCAGATTGGGCATCCCGTTAATGGATAAGTTGGAAGCAGAAAATGTTTCTGGAGTGGATGGCACTCCCCTTGTGTCAGGTCCAGTTACTAAACGCACTAACAATATCATCATGCTCTGCCAGGGGGGACACAAGGAGGAGATTTCCTTTGACCTTATTCAGGCGCCACAGTTCCAGATTATCCTAGGAATTCCTTGGCTAGAAAAACATAATCCTGTCATTGATTGGCGTGTAAGAACTGTGGTGTTTGGTTCAGAGTGTGAAGAAAATTGTAATGGGACGGAACATGTTCAGGAAGAGAAACCACCGCCGAACACTCCAGAAGTCACGTTGGGTCTCATCGGTTCATTGCCCTATGAATACCAACGGTTCCAGGAGGTTTTTCAGGAGGAGAAGCAAGCTGAAGTCCTGCCCCCGCATAGACCTTATGATTGCCAAATAGACCTGGTTCCAGGAGCCCAACTTCCATGCCATCGAATTTATGCACTAACTGAAAAAGAAAACCTCCATTTGAGAACGTATCTGGACCAGTATTTAGCCAATGGATTTATTCGACCATCCAAGTCCCCAGCAGCATCGCCTTTGTTCTTTGTGCCCGAAAAGGAAGGGGACCTTAGAACCTGCATCGATTACAGGGCCTTAAATCAAATCACTATAAAAACCGATACCCCTTGCCTCTGATTTCCACATTGCTGGATCAGGTAAAAGGAACCAGGATCTTCACCAAACTAGACCTTCGTGGGGCATACCATCTCATTCGCATAAAACCTGGAGATGAATGGAAGACTGCTTTTCGCACACGTTATGGACTCTTCGAATATCAGGTTATGCCCTTTGGGTTATGTAACGCACCAGCAGCCTTTCAGTCATTCATGAATGACATCTTTCGGGAGCTTCTGGATATCTGTGTTGTGATATATGTGGATGACATCCTAATTTTTTCTGCCAACCCCCGGGAACATGTCAAACATGTAACTTCTGTTCTCCAAATCCTCAAGGAAAACATCTTGTACGTAAAACTGGAGAAATGTCACTTCCATGTTCCTGAGGTGGAATTTTTGGGATTCATATTGTCTTCGGAAGGAGTGAAAATGGACAATAGAAAGGTTGACGCAATTCTATCCTGGCCAGCTCCAACATCAGTGAAAGGAGTCCAAAGTTTTTTGGGATTTGCTAACTTTTATCGACGATTCGTGCCTGATTTCTCTCAGCTGGTTCATCCTATCACGTCATTGCTACGAAAGAATAAGACCTTTGCTTGGACAGATGAGGCTGGTGAGGCCTTCCAGAAACTGAAAGAAAAATTCACTGCGGCACCTGTTCTTCAACATCCTAAGTTGGATCTTCCTTTTGTGGTCGAGACCGACGCATCTAACGTTGCCATGGGAGCAGTCTTATCGCAGCGTGATCCTATCTCGCACGAACTACACCCAGTGGCCTTTTGGTCAAAAAAGTTCTCAGCAGCGGAATTGAATTACACAGTCACCGATAAGGAGTTGTTGGCAATAAAGTGTGCATTGAAGGAATGGGGGCACTATCTGCTTGGGGCTAGGCACACAGTTACCATTTTCACAGATCACCGGAATCTTCAGTACTTGCGTTCGGCAAAGGCACAATCTTCACGTCAGTTGAGATGGGCTCTTTTCTTTGCTGAGTACGACTTTGTTATCACCTTTCGGCCTGGTATCCGTAACGGAAAGGCCGATGCTCTGTCCCGAATTGGTAAAGGAGAAGAAGCTTACAGTGCCACAACTCCGGTGGAGATAATTCCAGTCGAAAAGGTGCTTGGAGTCATGGATGTTACAGATTCCTTATTTGAAAAATTGAGAGTTGAAATCAAAGCCAATATCAGTACAGCAGAATTGCAAAAATGGGAGTCCGTAAAGGAACATTGTTATGTACAGGACGAATTACCATTTTACAAGGGGCGACTATTCTTGCCAACTCAAAGGCTACGAGAGCAAGTAATTGCAGACTACCATGGTGCACTAATGGAAGGACATCCGGGAGTCACTAAAACCTTAGAAAGAGTCAAGAGATCGTATTGGTGGCCAACTTGGCGAAAGGATGTAATTCAATTCATCAAGACATGTGGAGTCTGCGCTCAAAATAAATCGCAGAAAATGAAACCTGCCGGTCTCCTTAAACCACTGGAAGTTCCGCCTCTTCCTTGGCATACGCTCTCCTTGGATTTTATTACAGACTTACCCAACTGTGAAGGATTTGACACCATCCTGGTGGTGGTGGATTTATTTTCTAAAATGGCACACTTTGTGGCATTGAAAGGATTGCCTACTGCATCGGTCCTAGCCAAGGTATTTTTGGAAAACATTGTAAGGCTGCATGGCTTTCCTTCCATTGTGGTATCTGATCGGGGAAGTCAATTTGTCTCTGAATTCTGGAAAAGATGTTGCAAGATGGCTCAGATGGAGATTCGTTTGTCCTCTAGTTATCACCCACAAACTGATGGGCAAACAGAACGCACAAATCAAACGTTGGAACAGTACCTCAGGTGCATGCTTCATCAAACCGACGATTCTTGGCAAAAGATATTGTGGATTGCAGAATATGCCTACAATAATTCCGTACACTCCTCAACTGGATTAATTCCATTCTTCACTGTATATGGTCGGCATCCACGAACATCGGTTCATGATCCACCTGAATCCTTGGAAATGCCCGCTATAAAGACACTGCATGACAACATTATCACCGCTGTTCACTTAGCCAGTAAACAGTTGAATTTGGCGAAGACTGCTCAGAAGAAGTTTGCTGATCAAAAGCGAAGAGACTCTCCGGAATACAAGGTGGGAGACTCAGTGTGGTTGGCTACTAGGAACCTGAGGTTGAGAGGATCCAGGAAATTTCTTCCAAGATTCTTGGGTCCTTTTCCCATTGAGAAGATCATCAACCCGGTGGCCATGAAATTAACACTCCCCAAACACATGAAAATCCATTCAGTGTTCCATGTGTCCTTATTGAAGGCTGTAAGTCCAAATACCCGAATCCAGGGTCCACCGGCTCCTGTAATTGTGGAAGGTGACCAGCCAGAGTACGAGGTAAAGGCTATCTTGGACTCTAAGGTTGTTCGCAGAAAATTGCATTACCTGGTGGACTGGAAGGGTTATGGGCCGCAGGAGAGAACTTGGGAACCCCTCGAAAACATTCACGCACCCCGATTAATTAAATCCTTTCATCTGAATAATCCTAGTAAGCCAGGGGGAGAAGGTTTCACCTTAGGAGGGGCCTTGGGGGGGAATACTGTCATGATCACAGCAAAAGTTCCCACAAAGGCTTCCAAAAAGAATTGGTCTTCAATCTACCATTCGTGGATGTTAAGAAAAAAACAACTCAGATCAGTGTTAGGTATGAGCAGCTCTTCCCGACACTCAACAGGGCTGCCTGGTTTATGCTGGTAGAATGCACAGTGTAGGTCTAGTTGTTCTCTCTCTCCTCCTATTTAAGCCCCTCCCCTCGATCATTCCCTGCTTCGCGTCGGAGAATTCAGTCAACGCTTGCCGCTGTCCAGCTTTAGGTTCTGTCACGCTCCAGCGCCACTTATTACGTTTACCCCTTTTTCAGTCATTTGATTCCTCCTCTGCCCCTTCTGTATTCCCTAGTTCCAGTCACCGAATCTTCCTCAGCAGTTTTGTAACTCTCGTCACAGACTTCGTTCCGGTCCTTCATAGCCCCGTTATTTCCCAGTCACGGAACGTCTTTCAAATCTTCGAGAGTTCCTGTCAGAAATTCTTCGCAAGTATCTTGGCTTTTATTTTTATGAAGCATTACAACATTTTCCAATGATATTGTGAAGTTCAGTGTTACTTGGAATTCTGTGCTGAGCGCTTGTTGCGCGTAACAGATGAAGCTTAGTGGCTCTTCAGAGTTGCCGAGTGTTTCGTAGCTTGAGTCTTAGTTTGGCGGGTGTTCTTCACCTATTGTTTTTTTTTTCTGCCGCGAATCGTGAATGGCATGTTGCTGTATGCTTTTCCACCTACTACCAAGGGTTGGTGTGTTTCCTGAGGTGATTCGTTTCCCAGTTGTGGTGCCCATGTATGTTAGGGCGTAGGAATTTCCCTCACACTTTAGGTTCTCTCAAAAACTTCCTGGCCCTATTCCAGTTACTTCAGCACGGCACAGTTCTTGGTTTCACACTCTTATCGGTCGTGAGATTGTTGTACGCTGTGTCTTTCCCGCTTATTAAACATTAGGAAAATTTCCTCCCTGGCCACCCTAGTAGCACCATCACCCCTCTTCAGAACAAGCGCCCCTGCACCGATGCAGGATGGAGAGCTAACAACATAAAACCCCAAGGTAATTAGAAAAGTTGAAGTGTTGTATTGAGTGTGGAATTAGTTTAAACTCCATTGAAGCGTTAATCAAAATCCTTAGAAAATTCTTGTGTTTGTCCTAGGAACTCACGTCCGTTTAGTTTAAGGAAGGATTGGAGCTACACCCATTGAGAAGAACGGAGTTAAGTGGTTCCTTCGTGAGTGTCCCCGCAGAGTCCAGGTAAGCGTTACACCTGCCTTGGCGAGCAGGGTATTCGTCAACCGGGAACTCTTGACCCTTTCTTCTTGATGTGCACAGTCTGGTCAACCACGGAGGCGATGGTCTTGCTGGGGGTGTCCTGGATCTCGCTGCCGGGCGGTGCAGGCCTCGAGGCACCTATCTAAATCACATTGCGGGGGTCACCCATGTAAGACAAAATAAAATAACCAACACAACCCCTGTCGGGGAAGGAGGCACTGAGATCCGGCTGCAAGAGTTCAGAGGATGGTTTATTTCCCAAGCTAGGAAATAACCCAGAAAAAATCCCAAAACCCTTTACATCATCACTCATATATATATCAATTAAAGTAACTCTAACAAAAAATAATAAATGGACCTGGTTGGCCAGGCGGTGTGGTGCTTTCGGTGTGGGTGGCATCTCTTCCTTCTGATTGCTGAGTGGCTGACGAGATGATGGACGTCAAATATCTTGTGCTCCACGCAGGTCAGGGTCTGGTCACTGTGGTCACTACCTAAGCTAATATGTTGCATTCATAAAACACCAAATAACAAATTATCTAAACATTTTATACTTCCTTTCATATTTCTACACAAATCACACATAGTATTTATTGTCAGTACAATTGGGTCATTCGTGGCTTTAATTGGAGGCCTTGACCTTTATTGTGCATGTAAAAAAAAGTCAAGCTGTGTTGCACATACCTCCTAAGCTTTAGACCTATTAGTATAAGTAAAAACATATATTGTGGCAAAGTGCTTAAGGTTAGTAGCGGGTGTGTTGGGTGGGTTTCACAGCGCAGGCGAGGGTCTGACACTTGAAAGAAATACCTTACAGGGAGCGCAGGGTCAGGATGGCAATAAATTACTCTAAATGGGGGTGGGTGGCTTGCATGTTAATGGGGACGAACGAGCAAAAAGTGCTTAGCTCATCCTGGTTCACATGCTGGTTCTCATGCTGGCAGTGACCTCAGAGGAAGAAAACTGTATCATATTGGTTGTTGCAACTTTCTCCAGCTTCAGCGTGAGAATGGGAGCGCAGAGCTTTCCTTCGCAGGAGGAGTGCAAGGGTGGGGGCCAGCCAGCTGCCTGCGCACCTTGTGTGTGCCTCTGTCCTTGGCTGTTGCGGTGGAAGGGGCAGCTGAGCCTTGCTGTACTATCGCAGTGAGGCCTGTTTACCCAAGATGGAGTTGAAAGGGGGCACAAAAGATGGATGCCCCGTGTCCTGCTCAGTAGTCCCATCTATGTAGCGGTCAACCGTGGTTAACTTTACATAAGGGCAAGGGGCAACCCCACTACCGGAGGCATGTGGTCCAAGTCCCGTACTGAGGAGTGTACGGCGCGAGGGTGCCTGGGGGCCCTCACTCCCATACACTACCAACAAAATAAGTAGACAATTGCTCCAATCGCCGGCGGGACAGACCCCATTGCCTGGTAACATTCCGCCAGCACCTGTACCAACTTCTTCCACTAATCCAGTACATATAACCTTTCCTGGGGCAGTTCCTTTAGCTCCACCTGAACGATTTACAGGGGACCCCAAGCACAAATCTTACTAATCTTTAAACATTGTTCCAGTAGTCCCGGGCAAAGGCAGCAGCAGCAGGGCCATCATGCCTTACATTGGAGAGCCACAACCATGGCTTTCCCCCTCCCCCTATCAAGAGGAAGATTTGTGCTATGGAGGGAGTTGTTTCCAGTCACCTGCCAGTAAAATCAAGTGCGAAAAATACAAGTACCAGCATCCTCAGAGCTAATTAACTTGCCACACCTGAAGAAGAAATGCAGACCCGCCTGAAAAAACAAAGAAACTCAGCCTCCCTGAAGATTGATGGCATTATGAAAACGTGCTTTCGGAGAAGAAGCTAATGACTGGTAGCAGAGCGCCTGCCTTACTAATCTTTAAACATTGCTTACATATATAGCAACATTTAACAGACTAGTCATTGAAGCTGGGTGGCCTGAGGAAAAAAGGACCACACTATTTCATCAGGGTCTACGAGGGGAACTAAACGATGTCCTTGCTCAAGTGGTTAACCCACCTAAAGACTGGAGAATTCATCAACCTTGTGGTGTAATTAGATCACAGATTACAAGACCGAAAAGCGGACCGGATAAGGTTAGACACTCGAGCTGTGTATGTCCGGTCAAAGGATAATGTTCCACGTACATTAGAAAACAGGGTACAACCCATGCAAATCGGAGGTGTACAGCCCCCTTTAACTAAAACTGAAAGAGACAAGAGAAGGCAACAGCAATTATGCTTATATTGCAGAAATTCAGGCCACTTCCTCAAAGAATGTCCAGTGAAACCACCAAGGAGAACTGTTGGAGCCACAGAGAAGGAAGATAATAACAAGGAGTCGGAAAACTACCAAGCCCGGCAAGTGTGGAGGTCCGCTTGTCGAGCGAAAAGGATGAGCCACAGACCTCACACTTTGCATTACCAGTAATTTTGATCATTCACCAACAACCGTCTTGGATGCATGCTGTCGAAGCACACATAGACAGCGGAGCAGTTGGGAATTATATAGACCAAGATCTGGCAGCAGAGATGGGGCTTCCCTTAAGTCGACTACTGAAAATGTTACTACAGTTGATGGGACAGAAATAGCTTCCGGACCAGTAACCGCATGCACAGCAGCACTAACCCTACTGTGTCAGGATGGACACCGAGAATCTATTGCATTCGACCTCATCAAAGCTCCTCAGTTTCGACTAATTTTAGGGATGCCATGGTTGGTAGCTCACAACCCTCTAATAGATTGGCCTGCCAAGAAGTTGTCCTTTTCCGATGATTATGCTCGCACCTGTTATTAGCAAGAAAATGGGAAAACAGACTTATGTACATCTGCTACTCCCAGTACGGCGGCGATTGTACTAGGTGTGACTAGTACTCTACCAAATGAATACCAAGATTTTCAAGACGTGTTCCAGAAAGAACAAGCCAATACTCTACCACCGCACAGGCCCTACGATTGTCAGATGGACCTCATACCTGGTGCGCAAATTCCTTGTGGTCGAATCTATGCACTTACTGAACCAGAAATCCTCCATTTGAAATCTTATCTTGATCAGTACCTGGCAAATGGATTTATCCGCCCATCTAAATCACCAGCAGCCAGTCCCTTATTCTTCGTACCAAAGAAGGAAGGAGATTTGAGGACTTGCATCGACTATCGCGCATTAAACCAGATCACAGTAAAAAACCGTAACCACTGCCCCTTATTCCTGAATTATTGGATCAGTCAAAGACGCCCCAAATCTATACCAAACTGGACCTTAGGGGGTCGTACCATCTTGTTCCAATGAAGAAAGGAGACAAATGGAAAACCGCCTATCGTAACAAATATGGCTTGTATGAATACCAGGTAATGCCTTTTGCGCTTTGCAATGCTCCTGCTGCATTCCAGTACTTTATGAATGATCTTTTGCGGGAGTTAATCGACGTTTGTGCCCTGGTTTACATTGATGACATCTTAGTGTATTCTGCTACAAAAGAAGACCATGTCAGGCATGTCCGCTGCGTCCTTACTAAACTCTGCCAACATAAACTGTATGCTAAACTAGAAAAATGCTCTTTTTATGTCACCGAAGTGGAGTTCCTCAGTTTTATCCTCACACCAAAAGGTATCAGAATGGATAGGCACGAGGTAGATGCCTTTCTTAACTGGCCGTCGCCAACTTCATTTAAAGGAATCCAGATTATGTTGGGCTTTGCAAACTTTTACCGCCGATTCATCCCAGATTCTTCCCCAAATAGTGCATCCAATTACATCACTATTGAGAAAAAACAATAAAAAGTTCCATTGGACCGAAGAAGCAGAGAAGGCCTTTCAAGAACTTAAGAAAAAATTCACTTCTGCTCCAGTTCTACAGCATCCTCGTCCAGACCTCCCTTATATAGTTGAAACAGATGCCTCTAGCATGGCTATGGGAGCTGTTCTCTCACAAAGGGACCCAGGAACTCGCCAGTTACACCCTGTGGCCTTCTGGTCATGAAAATTCTCACCTCCCGAACTCAACTATGCTATCACAGACAAAGAACTCTTGGCTATAAAATCAGCTTCCAAGGCATGGCGACACTATCTCCTTGGTGCTAGACATACCGTCACGGTCATAACTGATCATCGAAACCTGCAATACCTAAAAACAGCAAAGGCTTAATCATCCCGTCAACTGCGGTGGGCTCTTTTCTTCGCTGAATATGACTATGTGATCACCTACCGGCCAGGAGTCCGAAACAGAAAGACTGACGCCTTGTCCCACATGGGTGTTGATGGAAAGGTATATATAACTCCAGATCCAATAGCCATCATTCCAGAAGACAAACTCCTGGGTCTTATGAGAACATTGACACAAGGTGAACTCCAAAACAAGATCCAACTCTTAATGGATCCCACTTTCTCACAAGAGTGGTGTACTCAAGGAGAACATTACACCATTGAAGACCAGTTACCATATTTTAGGAACCGTCTATACTTGCCAAGTAAAGATTTACAAGAGCAGGTTATTTCGGATTATCATGACTCCCTGATTGAAGGTCATCCTGGAATTGCCAAAACTCTAGCTAAAGTAAAACGAAACTATTGGTGGCCCACATGGCGTAAAGACATCATACAATTTATCCAATCTTGCGATGTGTGTGCACAAAACAAGTCCCAAAAGCAGAAACCAGCTGGTCTTCTCCAACCATTGTAAATTCTTCCCGCACCATGGCACACACTGTCCCTTGATTTCATTAAATATCTACCTCCCAGTCAAGGATTCAACACCATCTTAGTAGTTGTAGACTTGTTCTCTAAAATGGCACACTTTATTCCTTTTAAGGGTCTTCCAAATGCATCCAATTTAGCAAAAGTATTCCTGAAGGAAATCGTACGGCTACATGGCTTTCCATCGGTCTTGATCTCAGATCGAGGTAGTCAGTTTGTATCCAACTTCTGGAGGAAATGCTGTTCAATGGCCCAAATTGACATTCTCCACAAGTAACCATCCTAAAACAGATGGCCAAACAGAAAGAACAAACCAAACCCTCGAGCAATACTTACGTTGCATGTTACATCAAGTGGAAAGGAATTGGAAGAACTTGTTATTGATAGCTGAATATGCCTATAATAATTCATTACAAATCAGCGCTGGACAAACCCCTTTCTACACTATATAAGGTAGACATCCACTTACTTCAGAATTGGATCTCCCAACCCCTTTGGAAATGCCAGTGGTTAAAACCCTACATACAACTATTTCCCAGGCCTTCGAAGAAGCAGCAGAACATTTACTCCAAGCCAAGAACAGACAAAAGAAATTTGCTGACCAACATCGTAGTAAAGCCCCCGACTATCAAATTGGAGACAAGGTCTGGTTAGCATCAAAATATGTGCCCATAAAAGGGACTCAGACCTTTCGTCCCCAATATCTGGGACCTTATTCCATTGAATCCATAATAAATCCAGTGGCAGTTAAATTAGCCCTACCACCCACTATGCAGATTCATCCTGTGTTTCACGTATCACTCCTGAAACTGGTACAACCCGGTACTCGGGTTACAACACCACCAAAACCAGTATTAGTTGACGGAGAACCAGAGTTTGAAGTAAAGGATATCCTAGACTCAAAATACAGAAGATCCAAACTATACTACTTAGTTGATTGGAAGGGATACGGCCCTCAAGACAGATCATGGGAACCTAGTGAATACATCCATGCACCTCGCTTAATTAAAAAGTCCCATCAGAATTACCCAGCCAAACCAGGACCAGGCAGAAGTGCCCCCATGAGAGGGGCCGGGGCGGGGGGAGTACTGTCATGACCCTTGCCCCTGGCCCTCACTGGCAAGTCAGCCTTCCAGTTAGGGCCAGGTCAAAGGCCTTAAAACCTCATCCAAGACTCTCTTGGAGTAAGTCCTGGCATCTTTGGCGCCAGGCTCATAATCATCATGAAGACCAACACTACAATGGGGCTATTAACTTGGGACTATTTAACTTGGGGGGGTTCAACCAACATGGAGGCACACACATAGCTCAGTTACAAGGAATTGAGCTATGCAGTCTAGTCTTTTGGGTGTGGCAGGCCTGGGACTACTTTACCTGGACTACTTTGAGTGTGGCAGGCCTGGGACTATTTTACCTGGACTACTTTACCTGAGACTATTTAAACCACACCCAAACAGCAGAACATGCTTTGCGTTATTCTGCTGTGGGCAGCGTAACGCTCACTGTGTCCAGTTCTTTGATGCCAGCTTACCTGAAACCAAGGGCCTGCAGAGAGAGAAAGAACACTACAAAACTTATCTGGAACAGTATCCTGTCTTCAATCCATAGCTGACTTCATTTCCACTAACCTGAAGGTACGAACTCCATCATCCGGCACCGCATGCATCCTGGAAAACCATAACCTGGAAGAGGAGAAAGAAAGACAGCATTAGTTAGCGTTTACTCACGTTTCCTCCCGAATGAAGAAAGCCACACAATTCTTACATGGGTAGTCATCTCCTGGTCAGTATCATTGCTGGAACATTACGGCGCTCGGCGAGGAACATCGCAACCTGCAAGGAGAGAAAAGACACAGGTTAGCAATATAAAAGGTGAAACAGCACAGCGCCTCGAGCATTACTCACCAGACAGCATTGAGCACACCGCGCTTTTGCCTACCGGCCCATGCTCATCTTCAAACTGCATGACAACACCAAAATACCTTTCCATACCTAAAAGGAAAGAAGCAAGACATTATTATTCGAACTAAGAGGAACATAAGAACTGCATATAAAGACTGTAAAGCAGCAAACCTACGGAGTCGCAGCAGGCCTGGATTCCTACATGGGAGTTGCACCAGTGAAGTAACTTGGTCGCTGCTCGCCCCCCACATCTACGCGCCCCTGCCATGAGGAGGAGGATGGAGAATCCACCTTTTACAATATTAAGGTGAGGGGAGGGCCCAAGGGGGAGGAAGGAGTTGAGGCCAAGGGAGGTGGGAAAACATAAAGACAATCTGGTATTGAATCCAGATCTCCGATATTGCATACCCATCTTTAACCAGAGACCTTACCAAGGGACCGGGAGAGCGTTCGAGAGTGCAAATCATCCAACCAGGGCTGGGTGGCA
This sequence comes from Ambystoma mexicanum, assembly GCF_040938575.1. NCBI lineage: Eukaryota > Metazoa > Chordata > Amphibia > Caudata > Ambystomatidae > Ambystoma > Ambystoma mexicanum. The sequence continues at coordinate 451,271,119 of NC_090926.1, forward strand.
TCCTCGTGGATACCAGGTGAGCGTAACATGAACCTTAAAAAGTAAGAAACCTAAGACCGGGGACTACCCAAGGCTCTCCTGCATCGATAACCAAGGCGGGGAGGATCGATTGCTGCCATGATACTGTCCTTGGCTCCTACAACTAAGCTGCACCTGTACAGACAGAACAGCGGGTGAGTCAGAGAGACTGATACCAAACCAGCCTGTGTAAGAACTAAGGTTGCAAGCAGCAACATTGTATGAAGAAATCTAAAGAGAGCAGTGTGTGAAAAGCATGTAACGTGCGAAACAAATATAATTGAAAACCAGAGGATTGATTGAACTTTGGAGGCCAAGAAAGATACCGTAGACAGAGTGGTCCGGCGCCACATGGGTGCTCATTCGAAAGACTCTGTTAGGTATCCAACTGGCTGGCAACTGTGGAAAGGGAATTTTTAGATCGAATGGTCCTGCAACGGGTCAAGCTAAACCCTGTGCACATTCAAAAGTCTTTGATAGTTTAATGTAAACTGAAATTGGTCCAAGCCCGGCTGAGGGAGACTAATTGTGAAAAGGAAGGATCTGAGCCCAGCAGAGGGGGATGCACAGTGAACTGTGAGTCACCCGAGAAAGAATATTCTCTGAACATTGTAAAAAGAGGGATCTGAGCCCGGAAGAGGGGGATCCACAGTAACGATCGTGATATAAAAGGGACCTGAGCCCAGCTGAGGGGATCCAGGATGAATCACATGAACCGAGTATATATAAGAGAAAAAGGAACTTTTTTGTTTTGTTTTTGGTACATTAGGCACATTGAATCAAGAGACTTTGATGAGTAAAGAGACTTGGGCACAGAAGGCCCTGATGCTGGTAATGGAACTGTACCCTCATGCCAAAGAAGCCAGAGTGAGTGCTTTGCTCGAGTGAACCGCCTTGTCTCGTGCTGAAAACGTGGCGAAAGGAGGCCAATGGCCTGAACATCCTGACATATAATTTTGCGAACACTTCTTTCTTTTTCATGAACAATAGACCACACTATTTATATTTAGCGGTAAAGATTGGCAATAGTTTTTTTTAGTATAGGCCCTTTTACTTTGACAGTGACCCCACTAGGACTGCAATAATATTATTTAATGGTCGTAGCTTGCTCCCATCTGTATATTTAGGATTAGATAGGCGTTTATCACACCATTGCTGAAGTTCAATAAACACCTTTGAACTGTGGTCACGGGTGTCTGTCTTACTATTGATACCACGCCTTTCTTACATTAGATATGCCTTCTAACTGACAAAGAGCAAGCAACCAAACCATGCCACCTGCTGCCTTTTTTCTCTGAAACCCAAAGCGTTTGACGCGATTGCTCTGGTGGATTAAGGGGCATCAGGGAAAAATATTTGCTTGCAGTCACACCATTCCATTGACATCCAGAGGAGTGGTAATGCAGGTAGCAGTCATAGATTATATTCCTATGGCTTCTGGGACAATCGTTCAGCAATGGAGAAGATCAAAAGCTGGCCGAAAATCAGCTTCAGGAAGACATTGCCTTTGATGTCATTCAGGCAACAGCATACCCTATGGTCCTGGAGCTCCCACGGCTCATACATCATAACATGTTTATAAACTGTGCTACCCGCACATTGGTTTTTGGGACCGGCCTCTACTACCAGATGTTGTTTGACTACTTCATCAATGACTATGACTGCTTCTATGCAGCCCCATTTATTGGTACAGTAAGTACACAGTGGCAGCATATTCCAATGGAATACCAAGGCTTCTCTAAAGTAGTCAACAAGCCTAAATCAATATCGCTATTCCAGCGTCACCCACACGATTGTGAGATCACTCTAATTTCTGGAAAAACTATTTTGCGTGGTCACATTTACTCTTTAGCGAGCAACAAAAGACAGGAGTTGCAGCACTATTAGGACAAATGTCTTTTAAAAGGCTATTTCACCAATTTCAAATATCCCACTGAGCTTCCCTTTGTTGTTCGTCCCTGCAAAGAACGGTACCTGGAAGCCCTGCATTGACTACACAATCTGAATGAAATTACCTGCAAGGCCCAGTATCCATAACGCACAATACAAGATATATTAAAATCATTGCATTCCGCAACTGTATACACCAACGTTGACCTGCGCAGTGCCTTTTATCTGATCTATATCAAGGAGTGAGACAAGTCGAAGACGACCTCCATGGCTCCCTCAGGGCAATACGAATGCCAAGCCAACGCCCCTGCCATCTTCCACAGTTTATGCATTTAATGTTTTTTGACCTGTTGAGGATATCTGTCGTGGTCTACTAACACAACATCTTGGTATTCTGATCAACCATGGATCACCATATATCCCATGTAAGGGAAGTATTAACCAAGCCTGAGGACAATCACCTATATACCAAGGCAGATGAGTGAATTTTTCATCATGATCAGGTCAACCTCTTGGGCTATGTCAGATCCCCGGAAGGTGCAAGACATATTACATCGGAAGGATCCCAATGATCTCAAATCCACTCAAAAAATGTTGGGGTTTGCTAATTAATATTGATGCTTCCTTAACAATTATGCCAAGTTGACAGATAATAGAACATGCAACATACGCACGGTTTTTGAGGGCTAGTGTAGCTGAAAGGGAATTAGAAGTCTTAACGATTAATTTACCAAAGCTCCAGTTTTACGGCACCCGGATGATGCACAGCCATTCATTGTGGAGGCTGGCAGTAGGAGACATTCTCCTTCAAAAGAAATTGGGCACCGGGTCAGAACACCCTATTTCCTATTATTCATGCAAATTGTCTACCAGTAAATGTAATTTTGACAACATCGAAATGGAACCTTTATCCATAGAGGAGACCTTAGACAATGGAGGAATCCCCATTCAGGGTGCCTTCTATCCAGTGGAAATATATTCAGATCAAAGAAACGTGCATTACTTATGTACTCTGACTTGGATGAACAATCAGCAAGCTAGATCGGTTTCCTCTACCCTCAATACACTTTTGTCTATACTTCTATACCAGGGACACAAAACATCAAGGTTGATGCTTTATCTCACTTTACAGAGCCCACCATTGAAGAAGAAGAAACCTCTAATATGTTACATAAAAAAACTCTTTATCAGCTTTGTCCACTTTACGCCAACAAGTAGAAACTAAGACCAAGAAAGACTAATCTCTTACCATACTGTGACATATGACCAAAGTCAGGGAAGGAGATGGCTGCTCTACTATAAAGACCACTTATATATACCCTCTGAGAAGTTACATAACACCATTCTATCTGGTTTCCATGACACTGTATTGCCTCACTGGACACCGGGAAATGCAGGCAACACTAGAGTTAATGTACAGTGAATTCTGGAGGCCTAATATGGCGTCTCCTGTTTGGGCGTATGTCTCTGCACATTCTGTGCTCAAGTGAAGATCCACTGCCTTCACCTTCTCAGTCTATTGCAGTCGTTAGAAAGCCCACGATATCTATGAAAAACCATCACCACTGATTCTATAGAGGATTGTCCATGCAGCATTGGAATGCTATGCTTCCAAGCAGTCGTCAACTATTACAGTGAATTCGCGTATTTCATAGTATATCTTGAACACAGCCCCCAGAAGGTCTAAGCCTTTTTTTTTAAAAATGTGTATTACTTGTTGTAATTGGATTAGCGATTTTAACAAGACAAAGAACATGTATATTGAAAAAGTAGACGTAAAACATAACAGTAGCAGTAAGCTATTGTTCTTTCCATTTTTCCAGATATCAAAATGATTGAAGCCGGTCCTGCACTTTAAAACTTAGGATGCTTCCCACTTTTCAGAATTTGTTTCATAGTTTGAGCCATCGCTATTACCCGTGTAGTCTTTTCTCCATTAATAAGTCTTTCCCACCACAAATTTTCTTCGAAGATGTGAACGGAGCCTTTTTTCAGAACACCCATAAGATCCATGGATTATCCCAAAAACATATTTCTGACAGAGGATCGTAATTTGGATTTCCTTTCTGGTCTGGAGTCTGTTCCCATCTTGGCATTAAAAGAGTGCTTAGTTCCAGCAAAGCAAGGGGCCAACCGAGCAGCCCAATTAAAACCTGGATTAGTCCCTTTGATGTGTTGCCAATGCCCTAAAAACCAACTAGTGTTAAAAACTCACTATTGCAGAGAGAGCATACAAAAACACTATTCACACCTCAATGGCGTAAAGCCCTTTTCATAGTATATATTTCACCCCATGCTGTTTCCCGCCTTGCCTCCTGCTACAAGTATCATTCCCTCTGCTGATGGTTTGATATGCAATATACACGGTGTACACCATCTGGTACATTCCCTCCTGGAAGAACCAAGGAGGAGCAAAAGAGACAAGCCGACAATGAAAGATGACCTGAGCCAGCAGTGCACGTTGGGGATAAGGTTTGGCTATGTACATGCAACTTGTCTTCACAAGAACTTCAATACCAAGTGGAACTTCATGTTCTCTGACCTTTTCGTATCCTGCAACAACTCTTGTTGGTGGTATTCTGACTGGAATTACTTGTGGTCTGACAATTCCAACAAGTATTCTGTGTATCCCTGTTAAAGCCTGCGTTACCGATCCCTACAACAGACTGCCCAGGAGTCCCAGGCAGGTTCTCAATAAGGGTTACCCTGAATACAACGTGAAATACTCGATTCGCATCTTAGGCATGACCAGCTCTTCATTTTGGTGGACTGGAAGTATTTTGCAGTCCTGGGAACCTGCATCCCATGTTGATGTTTCCAGCTTGGTTTGCCAATGCTTTGCCTTCTTTCTTTGGAAACCAGGGGGTCCTGGCAAGTCTTTGGGAGGGCAATGTGTCCCACCTTTGGCGTGACAAGCAGTCCAGCAACCTCTTTGGGCCTTTCACTTATCCCAGCTCCAGGGGAGCTCATTGGCAGGAATACCGGCATTGGAAATTGCATGCACCTTCTGTAGGACGGCAACCCGCCCATACATCTGGGGCCAAAAACCGCCCGGGAGAACACTGCCATAAATGGGTGCCACCATGTTGGAGGGATGGTGCAGGCCAGATGGATATTGGCAACCTTCCATGCATGCATTCATGGTAGTGAGGGCAAGCAATGTTTTGAAGATGGGTATGCCGGAAATCAGCCCTGACAGAGCGCTTCATGTTATAATGTACCATCATTTGACCAAGGTTGCGTCTCAATGCTCCCAGCTCCAGTTTTTGTCTGAATTTGTTCTGCGCTCCAATTTTTCTTGTTCCCTGCTCGTCAGCTGCTGCCTTCCTGTTTTTCCCCTGTCTATTCCTACTTTTTTGCCTTTTCTCCATCCACCTTTGGGGCCTTTGCCACCCTTGCTCCTCACCTCTAATCCTTGCTTGGAGCTCTGTGTTAAGAAATATCGTTTTCTGCACCCTTCCCTCTATAGATTTCTATGGCAAACCCTTCCTTTAGCTTGTTTATGAACTCTGTCCTGGATTTCTGAAGGAAAGCAAAGCCCTCAGCTGTATTTCCCTTGCCTTTTGCTCATTGTTATGGGGAAACTGACTAGTCCCAAAGACTGTAATTACTGAGAAACTGTTTCTTTTTGTTTAATTCTTGTATGTTTACAATTTCACACCTCACACCTTCCAGTGAAGTGCAATTATGATACTTTTGATCTTTTTTTGTTACTTTTTATATGTGCCCAAGAGAATTTGGTGGCAGCAGTGATATTTGTACTGTTTTTGAAATGTTTTACTCAGACACTTTCGCGTTTACCGCAAATGGTTACTAAAGGTGGGTAGCACCCAAAGACGGCCATGCCAAAAGGTTTTTAGCTAGTTCTTCAGCCCCATTTGTAGTTTGCCCTTCCTCCTGCTCTCTCAGGTCAGGAAATTCCATACATGGTACTGCACTTCCCCTGGAAAACTGCTGCTTTCCAAGGTTAGTGACCCTTTGTGTGTGTGTGAGCCAGGAGAGGGGGCTAACATTGTTTGGTCCCATTCCCCAGTCCACAGCCTCTGGTGCGTTAAAGTCTGCTGTTGGGCAGATGCAAGAAGCAGTGGGTGTCCAGGATTGGACAACCCCTGGCTGTTTGAATGTGGCAGACCCTTACCATTGGTGGGCTTGGACCTGCTTCCAGCCCCAAATCTAGATAAGAGGACTCCAACAGCCATTCTTCAGATCCACGCTAGAGCCAGGGTTTCCACAAAGAAGAGTAACCCGCTGATGACCCAAGGACGACTCCTGCAGCTGTCCCGCATCAACTACAGTGGTTAGCCCAGTGAAGCCCTGCTCCTCTGCCTGATCTCAGAAGACCCTCTGTGATGCTTTGGCTCTCGGCTTGCGCCATATGTTGCCGGCTCACAAATTACCAGATTCCTATCTTCAAGGGAGGCTGCGCTGGAGCCGCTTTTATGTTTATCGCTGAAGGATCACCTGTTGCCGCCTGATCGTGGTACCTGTCACTGGAACCTGACTTCATCCATCCTGTGAAGTGTCCAAAAGGGGTCTGTCCTACTGAGGTCTAAGTTTCTCTTTGTTTTTGACCCCCACTTGGAAGCTGTCTTGATGGCAGAAGTAGCCCTCGCACCCGCGACCTCTGCGCCTCTCTCACCCGAACAAAGGACAGTGAATAATGTCCCCAGCGAATTCCAGACAACCACCAGTGTCACCTGGAAGAATCAGACTAAGGGGGGGGGTAAGTAAACATAGCTGTTCCTATCCCCCCCTGTCCTCCATAGGGTGACATTGGATGCAAAGCCCCTTGTCCCCTAAATCCTTCTGGACTGACCTTGGGTCGTACAACCTGGGTCTAGGATTCTACCATTGGGGTAACCTTGGGAGTTGGATAGAGAAGAGTGCTGACGTGGGTTTGGGAAATAATTATTTCCCTTTGAAATTCTTTGTAAAGTTTCTGAACTCTTTTGAATCAGCACCACAGACCACTGCATTATTTCTGAAATCCCTTCCCAGAAGGAGCTGTAACTGGAGCCTGTGACCTTCAGGCCTGGACTTCTTAAGATAGAGGAAGCTGGGGTTAGACTGATTCTATTTTTTTTACATTTTATTACTTACCTGATGACTACTATCAGTGATATCGTAAGTGATATTGGGCCTCATTACGAGTATGGGGGTAAGTGGTAAAATCAGCAGTAACTCTGTTACTGCAAACTTTACCGCTGCACCAAATAATGACTGGGCAAACAATTGCCAGTAAATCCAACAAGAATCAGCAGAAAATAGGCATAGGGGCTAATTCCACCGATGGAATCACTGCCAAAAAAAAAAACCATTACTGTCACATTACAAATAAAAAAATCAGCTGAATTACCTCCAAAAATTAGAAGAAATTCCACCAAAAACACAGCACAGTTACCTCCACCGAGACAGTGGAGGTGAATGCATACAGGTGTCACAAATCAAGTCCTAGGTGCACCAGAACCACTCAGGAGGAGTATAAAAGGCCCACTCCTCAGCACACATCCAAGCAACATGCGGCCACATGCAGATGTAGATTACGGGCTCCTCAACCTGATAGTCTACATACAGCTACAGCAGCATGGTGGACCATAGAAGGGAAGGAGACAGGCACAACAAAGGCGCGGGAGACACATGCTACGGAGGGCACCCATACCACGTGTCCACCCATCCCTATGGACCCTCACGGACAGTCAATTAGTCACCCTCTACTGATTGGACCATCCAACCATCGCCAAACTGCTCACCCTGACACAGGCAAACTGCAGAGTGCAATTGCCATCAGAACAGCCACCCAACCCTGCTGAAGCTTGTGGCAGTCCTACATTTCTGTGGCATAGATGCAGTTCAAGACACAGTTGGGAGACTGGAGAAGATGGGCTGTAGCATCCCATGCAAGGTGCTGGACCAAGTCCTGGATGTCCTAATGAGGCATTCACATCTGCACATCTCCATGCCCATCACCCAGGCACAGGTGCATGCAGCTAAGTCAAGATTCTACAACATTGCCCATTTCCCCAACACAATTGTGACATTGTATTGCACTCATGGGGCTTTGGTACCCACACAGGCAACAGAACAGGCAAACCGCAACAAGAAACAATACCATTCGATGAATGTGCAGATGACCTGTGATGCCAACCTCACCATCAGCCACTGCTGTTCCCAATATCCTGGGGCCACAAATGACTCCATGATTCTGCGCAACAGCACCCTAGAGGCACAGAGGACAGCACACCTGGCTTGTGGGTAAGTAGCACTCAGACCTGACAGCCAAAACACTGACACACACCTGGGGTATGTAAGCAGTAGTAAAGTGAATGAACTACAAGTCCCATGATGCAACAAAACAGATACACATAACAAGCCACACACCCTGACTGACCCACCCCAGGACAGACTTGAACCATGTGACAACACAGGGCATCCAGCCATGCAAGGCAGCACCAAGCAACCAGGGCTACGTAAAACCCATGGACCCTACATGGCATACTGCGACACCATAGTTGATGAGTGCAATGCCAATGCCACAGCAGTGACAGATACTACATGACTGCCGACTCCCACAACGTGAATGACTGCAAGTGAACCATGTAGCCCAAGTCCCATCAACCTTGATTTGATGCACACAAGGTGCAATGTGCTCAACCACCGAGTCATGCACATAGGGGTATACATATCAGAACCATTAAGTTGTTCCCCTGGCCCACACACATCCTTGTCTCACACAGTGCATTCATATCTTGCAGGTAATGCTGGAAACCCGCAGTTGATATGGCTAAGGACCACTGTGAGAAACCCTGCTACACCACCGGAGATAGGCTATAAGGAGGTGCAGAGGAGGACTAGTTCATGCATCGAGCATACATTTGGTCTACTGAAATCAAGGTTCAGGTGCCTACATCACACAGGCGCTGCACTAATGTACAGCCACGAAAACGTTGGCAAAATCATAGTGGTGTGCACCATGCGGCACAACATGTGCATACGTAGGAATATTGAAATGCCTGCAGATGACAACAATTACCCCCCTAGCTCTGACGAGGAAGATGACGAAGCAGTGAATATGGCACCACAGGAGATACGCGAGGATGTAAGGGAAGGTCGGATGGTCTGCCAGGAGCTCATGGACAATTTATTTTGACTCTGGAAACATGCTGCCCATACATGCAATGAATGCATATGTCTAAATTGCATTGAATAAAAAACCCTCAAACTGATCATGATTTAAGTGTGTTTATTACTGGCAACAAAGAAACCCCAGCCCCAACACCAACTCCCACCCCCCACCCCCAGCCCCAACACCAACTCCCACCCCTCACCCCCATCCCCAGGAACTCCTCCCACTAGTGCTTGCGGTTCTCCCCCTTGTCTGCAGTCTTAGCAGCATTTGATGCATGCCGTTGTGAGCGCCTGGGCGGGGTGCTTGCCAATGACCCCTCAGTAGGGGCAGCAGACTGTAAGCTCCCCTGCACGCTCCCCCATAGGTGGTCCATGCTTAGGTGTATAGCTCTGGCCATGGTCTCATGTGATGTGAACAATTGTTCGGCTAGCTCCTGCAACCTCTGGCTTGTCAGGAATAGGCTTGCATTGCAAGTCACCATGCTCCTGCAAAGACAGTTAATGGACCTATTCAACCGTCTAGAGGCCCCATGGATGCAATCATGCATGCACTCAGATTGCCCCAACTATTCCTGGGCCATGGCGTGCATCTCCGCCTACCTCTGTTCCATCCGGGCAAGACGTTCCCAGATGGCCTGCAATGTGGGTGCTGGTACAGGCTCCAGGGAATGTGCAGGACCATGTGGTGCATCCCATGCTGGAGTATGGTTATGATGGTACTGTTTGTCTGAGTTTGTGTCCTGTTGTTACACAAGTGTGCAGCGCGATGAGCGTAGTGACGGATTTGTGTGGAGTGGTGACAGGCTGCGCAGGGCTGAGGACCCATGTGAGAACTGGCAGACAGGTGAATGAGCCTGAAATTATGGACTGTGGGTGGCCTCCATCTGCACTTCTGATGCGGCAGCCATGGCCGGTTGGTCCTGAAGGCTGTTGTCAACATCCATGCCCATGCCTGTGTTTGAAGACTCCGCAGTTGTGGTGGTTTGCACAGTTGCTGGTGTGTCTGCTTGCACATTTGGGGCCAGTTGAGGCCTTGTGCCTGTGTCCTTTGCTGGAGCAGATGAGGCTGTTGGCGTCACACTGGCACGGTACCTTTTTTTGGGTGGCACGCTGCTGCTCTGTCCAACTTTCTGTGCAGGTTTGGCAGGGCCACCTGATGTTGCTGGTTTGGTTGATGGTCCGGGATGATCGGATGCCTCCTGGGGGTCCTCAGTGCCTGTTGGGAGACATTGAAATCTGCATGAGTACATTGGATAAGTTGTGCATGGCAAGTCAATATTCACACTGTCACTTGTACTTTGCCCTTACAGTGTACTGCGCCGGCAGGGGGTGTTGAGTCATTTGACTGGCAGTGTTGGGGTAGCAGGCATTGTATCAGGGCATCAACGTGGTTGGCGTGGGGTGTTTTTTATGTGCACTCACTCCAGAGCATGCCCTGATTGTCACAATGGGTAACTATGCACATGGCCATCGGGTCATGTCGATGCATTGTATGCATGTGGTGCTGTCAGCCGATTGGTTGATATCGGGTACTGTGTGGGTTGTCTCAACTTGATGTCAGTCATCATGTTGATGTGTGGTATGGTGCAGTTGCTGGGCTCATGGGGCTCGCACACATGTCCATTGGTGTTCAAGGTTGTTCATGGATGGGGTCAATGCAGTGTTGACTGTGCATGGGTGGCCGGTGTGTGGGCAAGGGGTAGTTGAGTGTTGCATCGTGGATGTGCATTGTTCCTGCCATCTTGTAGTGCAATGGTAGTGCGTTCCTATCTCATTCCCTCCCCATCCTGCTTCATCGACATGTGTGGGGTGTCATGGTTTTGGCGATTCATTGCATGCATAGGTGTGGTTGCTGTTGTATGCATGCATGGCAGTCACAGCATTTGTGTATGCCTAAAGGGTTCTACACCCATGGGGCCCTCATACCCTCATCCACTCAGGTACTCACCCTGGCTGCTGGCTCCGATTTCTGCAGTACCCACGCCATCTATGCCAGCCATGTGTAATATGCCGCTCACCATCTCCTCCCAGGGTGCAAGTTGACGGGATTCCACGGTGTCGCCACCAGTGGCTGCTGTCTCCCTTCGGTGGATGGAGATCAGACTCCTCACCCTGGCCTTCAGGTCATTCCACTGTTCCTTAATTACTTCTGCCTCATGTTGCACATGTCCCACGGCCACCACCTTGTCTCTGATTTCACCCCATATGGCGTTCTTCCTCTGAAGGCTGGTTTTGCAGTGTTTAAAGGCTCGTACAGCTCCTCCGAGTGGGCCACCACCTGCTCTGTGAGAACAGTCAGTTCGTTCTCGGTGAAATTGGCTTCCTCAGCCTCTTAATAGTGACCCTGCTCTTCCCCTTTCCTCCAGACATATTTTTGGTGATATTGGTGTTTGGATGGCACTCCTGTGTCGTGGTATCCAACGGATTCTGATTTCCAAATTGGGTGCGGGGGAGCTTGCATTTATAGCAGTGAGGATTTTCCGCGGGCAGAATTTCCACAGGCGGAAATTCCGTCAGTGGAAATTCCACTATCCTATGCAGTGGTAATGGAAATTCTGCCAGATTGTGGCAGTAATTCTACTGGGCGGAATTACTGTTACTGCCAATGCTATGTACGCGCGCCCACTATGTTGGAATACGGCAGAAATTCTGCTGCGGGGCACGGCAGTAAAATTAATTCCACCCGCCGATTCCCAGGTCAACTCATAAAGAGGCCCATTATCTCGAAAAGTGAATGTGTATATATGTGATATATGTTTTTGATTGCAATACATAGCTGTGATGATCATCTTCTAGTGTGTTGTAAAGGCCTAATAAATTACTGTATTTTTGTACATTGACTGTCTCACTTGAATTATTGAGTTTTGCCCTTTGTGGACTCTCTGTAACCCTTGATCACTTTCACGCTTTTCCTGAGAGGAAACCTTGACTGCTCATCCACATATTTTGAATGTCTTCTGGCTAACTTCTCAGTTTCTTCCCTGTTTACCACAACTAGGATGGCATTTTAACCCACCCCTCACCCCAACACACCACTGCCGAGGATTGACTTTATAAATCTATCTGAACACTCTGCCACCAACATTCCTTGCAACTCCACTTCATCCACTGTGAACTGATGCTAGTGTTTAGCCAGCTACCTGTTACCAGCCCCTGCTTTGGCCTTATCATTCAGAAGGGTTTGGGGTTCCCTCCTTTCATCCCGACTTGCTTGATGTTCTCTCTCTCCCCGTCTCTCCCCTTTGAGAACCACAACTACCATGTCTGGAAACAAAAGTGAGCATGTCGTGTGGGGAAGGGGTGGCTACAGTAGTCCCTCCCCAAGTAACGAAAGTTCCGGATAAGCCTGCTGCCTATGGGCAGGCGCCTTGGTATGTTGTTTTCTGAGGCTCACATAGTGTCATATGTTGCTGGGTGAAGAATGAATGTAAGTCATGGATGGTAAGTGTCTGCAACTCTGGGCTTTGACAGGCACATACTCTCCCACAGAGTTCTAGTGTTCTTGTTAAGTTCTCAAATGGATATCAGATAAATTCATCTTACCTCTGAAAACTACAGTGGCGTGTCTCGAATAGAACGCTGCAGGCTCTATTCGGTACTGCTCTTTCCTTTGATATTGCGTGGGAGGACCTGCAGGTGTGTATTTGCATTAATGCATTGAAAATAAAATGTGTGCTTGCTGCCAATAAGCACTAACAAAGGGTCTATTGATGGCTTGGGGAGACTCATTGCTGGGTTCTTTTCATAGTCATGATATAATTTCTAATGCATTACCAAATGATGGTGGGGAAGGAGCTGAAAACAGTAACTGCAATAAATGGGGAGAGCACAAGACAGACAATAAATACATCTCCAGTATTTACAGTATTCACACATCTAGTCAGATATTAAATCCTGAAGTGAATGTGGTTGGAGATGAGTAGGAGGAATGATAGCACTATAAGACACTGGTGTCCTGTCCTGGGGAGAAGGTGGGTCGTAAGGATGGTCTTGAACCCAACCACTGTTGGAATGTCAGCACAGGGTGGACAGTGGATGGTTAGGTAGAAGAGAGCTTGAGAGCATGGGGTGTACGGTGGTGCATATTGCATGATAGATTTATCTGGATTGGGGGAGGGGCTGAGTTAGCCCATGGATGGATTTAAACAGAAGACATTTCAACAGAAATCGATTAAGCATGGATAGCAACCACATTTGAAAATTTTGTGCAGGCATGTGCAAGGTTCGTGGGAGGTTGTACAGGAAACAGGCAGGAGTACAGGGGAATTTTAATGCTAAGGCTGGAGCAGTAATCATGCCTGCTGCGGTGTGGTTTGGTAGAGTGAAATGTGAGATGGTACAGATGTTATGGATGCTCAGGGTGTTAATCTTGGCAGTCTAACCAGTGCAAGTGATAAAAATGCTGATAATTCAGGTTGCTGTCAAAGAGTATTCCCTAGTCGTGCATTAGGAGATGGGGGAATGGGTCAGGGGGAATGGATGTAGGAGGGGGAAGAGGCAGTGTGGCGCTGGAGGCTGGAAGAAAGATCACTTCAGTAGTCTGGCAGCACATGCAGGTCCACATCAACAGCTGGAGGAAAGCTATCACTCTAACTTAATTTTCATGTTCACGCTGCATTGTGCGATGCTGCTCATTATATCTACTTACCATTGTTTTTTATTACCTTGTGGACTTGTGAAGTAGCCAAACACTTTAGTACTTAGATTGGGTTTGGGAAAGAACTTAGTCACCCGTGCTCTGGCTCAGGGATTTTACTGTTGACTGTGTAATTTAGATTGGACTCTTAAGAATAAATGAGGAATCTTGTCACTTCATGTTTAGGGTGATTTATTTACACATTTAAGTTGACACATGTTTCGATCCAACTTGGAGTTTTTTCAAGGCTTTGGTGAGAATACAAGTTAAAGTGTACATTTGTGGTAATAAGCAAAGGCATGCTGTTTGCATTGCATTGATAGTTGTGATTGTGGTAACAATAAGTGAACAAAATGTAGATGAGATGGATGAGACAATGCATGAAATTGCAAGTTGCTACAGTATGATACATGTTGGCATGATTGAATATATAGTTTTAACAGTGGGTGCAGAAATGCACAAGCCAAATGATGGGTAGCACCAATGAAAAGGAGGAAGGAAGAAAAGAGGTTATGTTAGTAAAGTGGGGTATGAGGATCCGACCTGGTCGGGTCAATGGAGTTGTATTTGGTGTGGGTATGTTTCCTTATCGTTTGTGGTGAGCACATAGATATAAGGTGGTGGTGAGCTCAGCTTGGGGCTCTGGCTGGTTAACCCAAATTTGGTCCACTGCACTATCACAACCATAATGCAACAAGAATCATTTCCATTACACAGCACTACACTGTCATCAAGTGGCCCATTCCCATAGGCTAGACCCTGAACCAATCAGAAGTGAGCACGCATCTGACCACTCACGAGAACCCTCTCTCACTATTTATACTGCATTCAAAGATGGCGGCTGGCATCGAAAGACCGCTGTGACCGCTCATCTTCATCCAGAGACCCTACTGGCCTTTCTGGTAAGTGCGTGCCCAGTATCACCTTTTTTAATAAATAAGGGGGAGCAAGGAACCCTGTTGTCTTTAAAAAGGACTGTCGCATTTGAATAAACTGTTAATACTGAGCAAGAAGGTGAAGCTTAACAGTCTTGGCAGGAAAATATTCAGGCAATTTCAAGTGTGTGAATACAAGAAGCGTTGGCAGGAAAGTATACCAGACAATTACAAGTGTGTGAATACAGGAAGCCCTGGCAGGGGAGTATAGCAGACATATACAAGTGTGTGAACACCATAAGTCCTTGCAAGAGGGTATATCCGGCAACTGCAAGTGTATGAATCCAATAGAGTAAAGCACCCCTGGCAGGAGAGTACACCAGGCATTCTGACAACTCACAGGACATTATGAAAGAGTTTTGGTATTTATAAAAAGAAAAGACAAGAACTGTAATTGTTAAAAATACACGAAGAAGGATCCAGGGGAAGGGACACAACCTCTGGAGTAAGGAGCCATATCCTTGAGAGACTTTTTTTTAGTTACTTATTGCTTTGCCCATTTGAACATTTCTAAAACACTGAAGCCCAAAGACATTATCCCTTTCACTTTAAAATTAATTTCCTTAGAATGTGAGGGTCAGTATAGTATTTTGGACACATGACGGTTTACAATCTGACGCTGACATCCTTAGTTTTGGGTTTAGATAGGGAAACACCTCTAAGGCAGGGACAGCATGACATTTTTCCAAACCATTTTTATTTATCAATAAAAGTCTTTAGCCAAAACCATGTCTAACTTGTGTCCGAGTTTCATTCCTGACTCCTCACACTCAGTAGATCAACAAGGATGCTATTCCAGTATTGTTGCAACTTTCTTTCATGTTAGTCCTTCAGAATACCTTCCTGCTTTACTTCTTTTTCTTATTTCATCAGAGCAGACATGGTGGTTTCTTACACTGGCCTCATAGCCCTTGGAGATACTATACCCTAACGATAAGAAATCTTCTGTTTTGCCAAAAACATGCTAGAGGGTCTACTCGGTTTACTGTCATTCTGAAGGCTTCACAAATTACATATATTTCTTGACATTTGCAAATATATGTATACATTCCTTAAATGTTGAGATAAATGTACTCTGCCTGACAAGTATAGCAGAAAAGTAACAGTGTTGCCACACTTTGTTGATTGAAATTGCTGCTTTAAAAGAAAGATAAAGTGTCTTGCTCAGTGGTATGCAAAAATGTTTATGCTGAGCCCCTTGAGCAAAAATATTGTTGTTCAACTCTCCCTTGAGTAAAAATAGAGTTGCCCCCCAATTACTCAGATGCCATATCGACTTATATTTCCTATTGAAAGCAGTCGCCATACTCTCTTGTTGAAGAGTCTAGTATCTGGTGTTTGACACAATGACTGAGACAGCCCTCCCGGAAACTGGTATGAATGAGGTGTGGAGTGTTGAATGGCTGGGTACTTGTCCCAATACACATAACTTTATTGCGAGTGTCGAAGGGGGCGTGGCCAAGCAGCCATGTAGTAGGCTGCGATTCCTTGGAGCTCTGTGATCCGACTTATTGATTCGAAGCAAAACGCATGGGTTGACGGCCGATTCCAGCGGAAAAAAGATACGGTATCTGTGTGATTACTTCAGAAAGCAGATGAGCGTATCGGCGTGAGAAAGTGGACACAACAGATTGAATTAGGCCACTTTATGTCCTGATCCGGGAGCGGTGCAATCGAAACTAAGATGGCGGCTTGCCAACACAAAGGGACCCCCGGCGGCACTTGACATCTTGACATCGGGTGCCAGACGGGCAGTGACTGGACTGCTGGCGTGCAGCGGTGGATGAAACAGTGAGTGGCCGACTACCGGAGAGAAGCCCATGAATAGCCCGAGAGGATGAACACAGCGTTGGGCCACTGGGCCACGAGATAGGCGGCACGGCCTTGGTGCTCCCACTGGACCGGGACGACGTATACATGAAACAGACAAGAAGACTGACAACGTTCCTGCAGTAAGATAGAAGCGTTGAGCACGCAGGGATTACATCCCAAATCCGCACCGAGGAGTGGATGAGCAAATACAGATACAATAAGTGGTGACGAGACCTGTACGCCCGAAACAAAATGGCGACTGATCCTGAACAAAGGATTGCACTGGTGGACAATGAAGCGGGCTCGTTATGTTATGTTATTTTTCACTTATATAGCGCCTTATATACCATTGGTATGGTCTGAAGGCGCTGGTAGGTTGAACGCCCTTGGGAATCGAAGTTCAGATCAGTAGAGAGAGTAGAGAGGGTCAAAGGTGCATGTGAGCACCGGGTATGTGTGCAGCTCATGCTGTATTCGTGTAATAGCTGCTTCTTAGAGGTAGGTGTGGTGGTTGAGGGTTCAGGAGAATGTGTTTGTTCTGGCAGGTTTTATCTAGAACGGTTGTGGCTGCCTTAGGCCTGAGGAGAACGCCTGGCTGAGGGTGTGAAACCAGCAGTGTTTATTCAGAGTGATGTGGAGTACACGGCGGATGTTGGTATGAGAACAGTTATACCGAATGGTGTCATAGTATCCCTGAGTTCTAGTTGAGTGGTGATGTAAAGGAGAGAGTAAGCATGGTGGTGTGATATGATGGGTTATATGTTCTTTCAACGTTCTCTGCATTCCAAACCGTACTATATACGTCCCATTCTATGCGCTCCAGTCTGTAGCGTGCACACATATCGACTCCGTGCACCCCAGTCTGGTATAATACACTCCGGTCCACCCCGCATGCACTAGTCTGCCCCGCTCTATCCACCTATCCGCACCATACACTCATCCGCTCCATACACTCAGCCCGCTCCGTCCACTCAGCCCGCTCCGTCCACTCAGCCCGCTCCGTCCACTCAGCCCGCTCCATACATTAATCCATTCCATACTCATCCGCTCCATACACTCATCTCGCACCATATACTCATCTCGCACCATAGACTCATCGGCTCCATACGCTCCGTACACTTGTCCGCTCCGTACACTCGTCCGCTCTGTACACTCACCCGCTCCATACACTTACCCGCTCCATACACTCACACGCTCCATATATTCATCCACTCCGTACATTTAAGTGTTCTATACCCTTATGTGCTCTATATACTCATTCATTCTATACTTTCGCCAGGTCTGTATATTCATCTGCTCTGACGATCTACACACTCTCTGCACTTCCGTATTCATCTGCTATCCATACTCGTGGGCTCTACATACTCATCCGCTCTGCATACTCATCTGTTCTACATACTCATCTGGTTTACGCTTATCCGTTCTGCACATTCATCTGGTTTGCGCATTCCTGCATTCTACTCTCTGTTCTGAAATTTACATACTCATCCGCGCTACTCACTTACCCTCTCTACGCACTCACCCCTTCGACGCACTCACCCCCTCGACGCACTCACCCCCTCGACGCACTCACCCCCTCGACGCACTCAGCCCCTCGTAAGGTCTGGGACGCAGCAAATGGTTATATGCATCTTGTATGTACCATCGGCCTTTGATAGGTGCAAAGACTATGAAGAAGCACCGGAGATGCTGAGGACGGCACCCTGCTGATGACTGGCACGGACGCTAAGAGGTGGTTGTGACACAGAGAGTTACAATCCACCTGAATAACAATTTTGTGTGTAACAATTGGTGTAGGCTGATATACAGAGACTCCAACGAGTTGAACAACAACTAAGCGGCACCGGGCCGGAGTCAGACACGTGGACAAGGTTGCACCATGTGGGTGAAAAGTTTGAGAGCCAAGACCAAACAACCTACAATGGAGGTCTTCGCGAAAGCGCAGAAGACCCCCACAACATCGGAGCGGGGCGCGTCCACGACTTCTGCTGAAGTAGCCCCAGAAGGAGACAAGCACCAAATCCTGGAGGCTATATCGTAGCTGAGCACCAAGTGGGGCGTGGCAATGGCGGACTTGCGGACAGCCCTGGAAGGCAAAATTGATGAGGTCGGGACTGAACTTACCCTGTTACGACAAGATGTCAGGGGGCTGGCGGAGAGAACAAGTGGGCTGGAGAGTGCCGTAAAGACCAATACTGATGTCAGCACGACTAACGCGAAGGAAGTTCATGTGCTCAAACAGCAGGTTGCTAACCTCGAAAATCGGGTGGAAGAAGCTGAGGGAAGAGCGAGGAGAAATAACATACGGATGGTCGGCCTGCCGGAGGGGGAGGAGGGTCAAGACCCTACAAACTACGTGGAAAACTTGATCCTACAAGAAATAGGAGCAGATAAGATTTGCAGGGATTCACGGTGGTGCGGGCGCACCGAGCCTTGATGAGGAAACCGCGACCTGGGGCTCTGCCGCGACCTATCATCGCGAGGATCTTGAACTACAGAGATAGGGAGAAGATGCTAGAATATTTTCGCAAAGGTGGGACAATACAGAAAGCATCCGCCAACATTACAGCATACCCGGACTATACGAGGCTGGTGCAGAGACTGAGATACAGCTACGTGGCCGTCAAGAGGAGGCTGCGAGCAGCAGGCATCAAATACATGCTCCTGTACCCGGCAAAGATGAAGGTGCTGCATAAGGGCAGAGCGCTCTTTTTTGACACTCCCGAAGAGGTGGTAACGTGGCTGGATCTACAGGGCTGCCCGGAACAAGAAGTGGACCATGACCGGCAGGAACAGGACGGCTAAAAAACTGGTGCCGTGGACATTGGGGGGTACCGGATTATACCGGGAAACAAGATTAGTTGAACATTGGATAGCATCCGGGCCCTGTGCCCGTCATGGACTGGAATATAGTAGGTAAATTGTAATTGGAAGCAGCATAAAGTTAATGCAATGCATAATACATTTGGGAATAGGAGCAATAGGATGGAGGCAACTCACCCCTGAAATACTAATAGTTAAGTGGCCATTAGGGCGACTTTACCGTACTGAGCCCTGAGCATAAGTTTGTGCTGGACGGGGCTAGATGTGGGGGTGCCTATGATCCAGGAATGGAGCTAGGCAACAGTTGGGGGGGGGGCGTTGTTGGGGAAGGGTTGGGGGAGGGAAGGGAGGTGGGAAGTTTGGGTTGTACATAGTTTTGGGGAGTTCAAGTTTAAATATGAGCCTACATGGAAGAGTTGAAGGGTTGTATCTGCATAACATGAGCGGGAGGGTTTGGTTGGGAATGAGGGAGGAAGATATCAGAGCGCTATGGGAGATCTCAGGATAGTGACGTGCAATGTCAGTGGACTTAACAGTTATATGAAGAGGAATAAAGTCATGCTGTATTTGAAAAGGCAAAAGATAGATGTTGCACTGTTGCATGAGATGCATTTGACGCGGGAGAAACTGGAGCTAGTTGGGAAAAAATGGAAAGGGATTGTGGCGGGTTGTCGTACTCTGTTTATGCCAGGGGAGTGCTTGTCTGGGTAGCACCTCATGTCCCGTTTCAGCTACTGCAGGAAACGGTGGACACTGACGGGAGGATGGTTATTTTGAGAGGGCTGTTGGAGAATAAAGAGGTATGCATCGTGAATACGTATGCCCCTAACCATTACACGGCTGCGTACTTCAGGACTCTGTGCACTACCCTTAGTATGTGCGTGGGAAGCGTGGTTATTTGGGGCGGGGATTTCAATTGTGTAATGAACCCCAAAGTGGATAGATCTGACAACAGGATTTATAGGCCCACCCCAGCGGCCAAAGCATTGCAGGTGTTACTAGATGATTTCGGCTTGGTAGATGTATGGGGAACAAAACATCCCAATGATAGGCAATATTCGCATTATTCTGCCCCGCAGCAGCTACACACGAGACTGGACTATGTCTTTGACACGCCGAATGTGGTGGCAGAGAGCAGTCAAATAGAATACAAGGCGAGGGTCCTCTTGGATCACTCGCCCCTGATCCTTGGGTGGCAATACTGCCCCCGAGGGCGTGGATCCCGACGTGGCGCCTCCGAGCGGAGGCACTCAAAGATCCGGTCTTTCGTGAGGACATAAGGGATGAGATCATTAACTATTTTGAGACGAATACTGGAAGTGTTGACTCAGCGGGTACACTATGGGAAGCTTTTAAGGTGGCGATGCGAGGGGCAGCCATAGCTAAGTCAAAGGGCCTGTAAGGTGGGGTTCTGGCTGACCTACAAAGAGTTGAAGATGAACTAGAAAGGACATTAGAATGTGACAGTGTGGACACTGAGCTAGCAATTAAACTACAACAGCAATGTGTGGAACATTGGGAAAGGCTCTGTAGCCTCAATTACAAAAAGTATGTAGAAAGACAGCACGCGGGAGGAGATAAAACGGGTAGGCTTTTAGCGTGGCTGTACAAGAGTGAGACCCCTAGACCCCCGATTAGGACAATAGTCAGAGAAGATGGCGATGTAGTGGAAACTCAAGAAGGAGTTAACAGGGAATTTGCGGATTATTATAGGGTGCTATACGGTGACGAGGAGGGGAGTAGTCAAGAGGAGATAACCGAAACACTAGAAGATATAGGACTACCTAAGATAAGTAATGAGGAGAGAGAAGAGCTTGATGCACCAATTACCCTGGAGGAGCTGAGGGAGGTTGTGAAGCAGTTGCCCACCAGTAAGACCCCAGGAGCAGACGGGTTCCCTAGTGAATTTTACAAAGTATATAGAGAAGAAGTGCTACCCCCATTGCTAGACATGCTTAATGAAGCGTTTGAGATAGGAAGGTTGCCGGAGTCACTCAGAGAGGCGATCATAATACCGCTTCCTAAGCCCAACAAACCGGGGCATAGCTGTAGCTCCTACAGGCCTTTGTCGATGCTGAACCAGGACAGCAAGATACTGACGGCTGTCCTGGCAAACAGATTGCGGAGAGTAATTAGTAAATTAATCCACCCGGATCAAACGGGCTACGTCCCAAACAGGAATATAACCCACAATCATAGGAGACTCCACCGTGTGATCGAATGGGCGGATAGAAATGAAGGCGAAATGGCGATTGTATCCCTAGACGCAGTTAAAGCTTTTGACTCCGTTAAGTGGCCATGGCTGCTGGCAGCCCTGGAGGTTATGGAGTAGGGCCGGGTTATATCAGGTGGGCGAAAATGCTATACAGTGAGCCGTTAGCCAGAGTTCGAATGGGATTTGTGATATCCAAGAGATGGCAGCTTAGTAGAGGTACCAGGCAGGGGTGCCTCTGGTCCCCGATGCTTTACATTCTAGCCCTGGAGCCCCTAGCAATATACCTCAGGCAACAATACGATATGATAGGTACTGAGGTAGGGGAGGAGCGGCATTTAACATCCTTATATGCAGATGATTTATTATTATACTTGAAATACCCAGAAGAGAATCTTTAATATATCCTTGAAGTGATGGAGAAATACGCAGGGTTGTCCGGCATAGCGGTAAATCCCCAAAAATCCATTCTATTCCCCCTAGGTAGCTACAAGGGGACCCCGGAGGAAAGGTTGCCGGTGTTACAGATACCCTGTGTGATTGGTTCTTTCCGTTACCTTGGCATAGATGTGTATCACACCGCAGAAGAGGAACATAAGCACAACACCGTGGTAGCTGTTGAGAAAATCCAAAAATGCATGAAGTTTTGGGAGAAGTTGCCCCTAGCTATGATGGGACGGGGGGCAATGCTTAAGATGGTGGTCCTGCCTAGACTTTTACATTATTTTAACAATATCCCACATATGATACACAAGACGTTCTTCGCTAAACTGAAAAGTGTGTGCAGGGACTTCCTTTGGCATGGTACCCGGAATAGAGTAGCGCTATGGAAGTTGCAGAACTTCTATGAAAAGGGAGGTATCAGGCTGCCCAATTTTGAGGTCTACTACATAGCAAGTCAATTACAATATGTGGCCAATTGGCTCTCCGACGAAGCGACCCCTGGACATAGGTTGTTTGGGCGTGTTTGTACCCCATTTTAATTAAGGGAAATGATATGGTTGCCTGAAACAGACATGAAGGAGCGCCCTAAAATGATGATATTGGGGTGGAAAATGTGGCGGCGAGCATGTCGGATGATGGAGGACCCATTCCCATGCTCCACGCAAGTACCGCTGGTCGCATTAGCAGGAGGGGACCAGCAGCTGAGGGTGATTATCAGAACCTACTGGGAATCGGTGGGACTGGTGACGTTAGGGGACATCTGGCAAGAGGGGACCATTAGAGATTTCGAAGAACTTGGGGAGGAGGCGGGATTACACACTGGCCAATATGTTACATACCATAGGATGGTCCAGAAAATTCGGAAAACGTGGCCTGAAACAGTGTTAGCAGAGGAACCAGACGCTACTGTGGGGGTAATATATGACATATCGGAAGGGGGGGGATGAGATTTCTAGATTGTATGAGATGGTGATGACCAAGGTGGGGAAGGAATTGACACATTTGAGACTTGATTGGGAGGAGGAGGTGGGGGCCCCGATGGGAGATGGGATGTGGGAACGCGCCCTGGGATATCACAAGAAAGTGTCAAGAAACGCCAGACTTAAACAAATACAGTTGTACATAATGCATAGGGCATACATGACCCCTCTGAAGATATCCAAGTTCCGGAACGCAGGGCGACAGGCGTGCCCCAAGTGCGACATGGAAAAGGCTGACATGACACACATGTTTTGGTCATGCCCAGTAAACGAAGGTTTCTGGGGTGAAGTGGCACAAAAATTAGCGACAAAAGGGGTCACGCTTGTCAGAGATACGGCTTGGGCTTGCTTACTGGGAGGGTTCCCCAGACCACGGAAACTTAAACATGTTGAGAAACTGAGAAACTTGGCATATGTGTTAGCAAAACGGAGGATCGCCATGGGATGGAAGAAGTGTCACAAGCCACGGGTGGAGGTATGGTGGAGGGAGTTACAGAAATGGGCGGAGGCTGAAACGGTAGTATGGCAGGAGGCGAGCAGCATGAGTGGGGAGGAAGAAGTAGGTACCTTGATGGCATGGAAAATATTAATAGCGGAACTGTTCGGATCTATATCGGACCCGATTGAATCCGAAGATAGTGAGACCCAACCACATGTAGCAGATACTGAACGAGAAGTACAAATAGGCTCATAATGGAGGTTGGGACTTGGGGAGCAGTGGCAAACTGGAATTGTTGTAAATTACACTGCGTGTTGGGTTTGTTTGTATTGTTGTGTGGTTTGAATAAAATTAATAAACTATTTAAAAAAAAAAACTTTATTGTGAGTGTCTGGAGAGGAGTGAGTGGCCTGAATGCACTGTGCACCTGATCCAATGACAGATTCTACTAAGCTCCCTGCCTGCATGAATGCCCTTCTGATCGATTGGTTGCCTGATTGTGACCCAACAGAATGAATGGGAGATCAACTAGTATATCTGGGGGCCTCTCACTGCTAGAATTCGTGTTCAGAAGCTGAAGAGAAACTGGAGTTAAGACTGAAGCTTAACCTTGAAGCCCTGCTGGAAGAGAAGAATTGCTGTTGCTCTCCTTCATCAATCTGAAAGCTGCTGTGTCTCCAAGAACTGACCCAGAGAGGACCTGGTAAGGCGCCCTCTTCCCGAGCTACGAGGGACCATCGTGAACCAGCTGATCTTTGGCAAAGCTCCCTGGTAGACAGACCTACGACAGGCTGCCGACCAGAGACGGGGACTGCCGTGGAATCCCAAAGAGAAGCGCCCGG
The DNA here is from genome assembly GCF_040938575.1 of Ambystoma mexicanum. Lineage (NCBI taxonomy): Eukaryota > Metazoa > Chordata > Amphibia > Caudata > Ambystomatidae > Ambystoma > Ambystoma mexicanum. Next base: position 451,295,275 of record NC_090926.1, read on the forward strand.
ACTGTTGTCCGCCACTGTCCAGGACCGCCGTCGCTGACTGGAGCCGCCATGATCCCGTTTGCCTAAAAACTTCATTTGAGCCAAGGACGCTCTCATCTGCATCGCCGCCCGCTTTATCCCGCTGGAGAAGGCCCAACCGTCGCCGCGCCGAGGAGCATCCGCCGGTGGGTTTCCTGCCACCTAAAGACCACAGAGATGCTGACGACTCGACGTCCTTGCTGGGCCACAGTTCTTCTCTTTGCGGTCCAAAACTATTGTCACTGAGGTGCCCCGCACGCCTCTTCCTGGCAGGACGCCAACGCTCAGTCGTCGACGAGCACCGCTAGGAACGAAGCTGCCACTTCACCGCCGTAGTTCACCCTGTTCTCCGTCGGACGTTCGACGACCCGTGACTCCTGCCTTAAAGGAAGGGCATTCAAGAAGGGCCGTTGATTTCGTGTCCACGAATGCTACAATTCCAGGTACATTGGGGCTGTAGAACTATTGTAGAGGGAAATAAGACCCGTAGAAAAATATATGGACTGGGCTTGTGATACCATCTTTGCTTTACAGGTTGCCCAGGTGGGGTGGGGGGATCTCCACACAGAATTGTGCCTAGTTGGTAAAGGCCAGTATTCTGCCAATTGTTCAACCATCTTGCTTTCCTTTCCCTCTCTACAGCTGGTTTCCTCTTTATTGATCTGTGTGGGATTTTGACAGTATAGTTGATGCACTTTAATGAGATCTGATAATAATTGTGGTACCACTTTAGAACTGTATATATTTACCATTATTGATTTTCTGAGCACAAAGTGAGTTATTGTGATAGTGTACATAACCTTGAATATTAATTATATAAAGACTGTGTTTTAACTAATACAGTGTGTTGTGGACATTCCTTTGTGGGGGCTTGGGGACTACACTGTACTTAGGAACCAGCCTGCATCACCTCCTGAGAAGCTAGGCCTTGATTGCTCGACCATAGCTACCGAATAGAGAATCTTGGCTGGAGTCCTCTGTGCCTCTCCTCTACCATATAGAGAGCAGAAGTACAGACAACCCCCTCCAGTCTTTACAGTGGTTTAGCTTTCCTCTGACATACGAATGGCAGTGTACAGTTTTCCCAGAAGTTGGCAACTGTCATATATTGATTGCTTCATTTGGAGCTGCATAATATTTAAAAGGCAGTCTTATTTGGATTGTGCTGCAGTTCCATGAAGTGTTGCTGATATTTGTATTTTCTATAGCAGAATTTGTTTGCTGCTCTTTTTTGTATTTGAGCCAGGAAATTCTTGTTACTATTACCCTCACTGGGTCGAGTCTTTCAAGGTTGCCTGCAGGACCTTAAGTGAATCTTGATCCAATGACAGATTCTACTAAGCAAATTGGTGTGTTTTAGTTCTGGAAATTCCCACCATCACTCCATGCAACTTTCAGTTATATGTTACTTTGAGGTGTAGGAGATCAGGTCCTTCTATGGGCACTTCTTGAAAAGGTACAATCCTGTAAATGTAGAAAAACAAGCAAGTAGTCACTAGCTCGGTCCTTAAATTCAATGTATAAACACAAATCAAATAAAACACCTCTGTGACACACTATGCTGGCCCTATCTACAAAAGACAGGGGGATAAAGATATATTTAAAGACTCAATGCAGATATCCCATCATTCATTTAGTCCTTAAACTATCCAAAGGCAGTAGAAAGGTTAATTGTGGTGGGGCTTCAAGGCGAGGAATGGAACTAACTCGGCAGAATGATAATTACATGTTGCATGGAACCAATCTGCTAACCTATGTACCTATATTGGGCTCATACAAATGATTTCATAAGATGGGGTCTCTCTCACTGGCATGCATAGCAAGTAGGCAACGTTCTTCTACTTAACAGCCAATGCTCATCCACACATATCCAGAATATTGACCATTTTAGAACCAAATAAAGCATATCTGGACTTTAGTCTGAAGTTGACAGAATGCACGCTTTCCTCCATTTTCAGTAGTGGCTTGCCCCAAATTTGCATTGGCGCATCATTTCTCATGTCTCTTCCTTACAAAAAGCCATGCCATCCCTACCAATTAGTATCTCAACTTCATGTTTGTCATGAAACACTTCAAGACAAGTAGGCATGACTTCCTTCTCAAACAGGTCCTTAATAACCATCCATCTCATTTACACCTTACAGCAGTCAATTGATTGACATCATATCATAAATATGTTGTTGTTCTTACAGAGAGGTATTACCATGCCTAGCCCCTTTATTGGTCACATGATGCTTGTCTCTTATGACTGACAGTCAGGGCTATCTCACTTTGCTAATTCTATTCTTCGGAGTCCCCTCACACTGTTATTGTTGGACTAAACCTTTGGGGTCTGTTGCCTTTGGGAGTTGCTTAATAAAATGTCCGATACTGGTAAAACTGCTATACGCAAAGAGACATTTGACAGGCAGGTATTCTCTTCAACCATGGTCACAGTTTTGAGGGCTATTTGTACAAAGTCCTGCATAGATGGAGGTGGGATTTACAGACCATCTTAGCACAACAGAAAAATAATGGCCAATTTTTTGTGTTATCAGGTTCCCTATGCAACCTTTATGCAAAATAGCTGAAGTGTCCACAGAAACCTGCAGTCTACTGTAGGGCCATATCCACATTAGGGTTTACCAGTCTAGCTGTTTCTTCCCACTGATTACAACTTGTTTACTTTAACCCGCTGCTTTTTTGTCAGTCCTAGAATTTGATGCTAAAAACAGGACTCGGCTCGCCAATGCCATTTGTACTGCTTTCTTCTGCATGTTTGTTTGGTGAAACACAAATGCACCATACTTTAAGTAGAACAGGTGCTAATCTTAGGCTCATCATCAGATTCATCATGGTTGGGGGTTACGAGCACCAATATGAATGTTATTAAATCTAAGGACCTTAAGACCCAAATCGACGAGTTGAAGGATAAAGGTAGAACAGCTATGCTCCTCCTCCTTGACCTATCAGCGGCCTTCCACCTGGTGGATCATGCAGTTTTATGCAACCACTTAGCTTCCGCCGCTCACTTCTCAAGTGAAGCTATAGCATGGGTACAATCCTTCCTAGCCAACCGTACGATGAGAGTGTTCTCCCTGTAGCTGCAGCGGACCCAATCCAAATCACTTGTGGTGTCCCACAAGGCTGATGTGTCTCCCCAACTATGTATAATATCTTCACTAAGCCACTCTTCGACAAACTTGACAGATTAGGGGTAACTTATACCAACTATGCGGACGACACGCAGATTCTCATACCTTTATCAGGCAATTTTGTCGAAGACACAGCTCTAGTAAACAAAATCTACCTCCTCATTCAGGCATGGATGGCCTCCCACGGCCTCTGCCTAAATGATGACAAAACTGAGATACTGATCCTGGGCTCCGACTCCTCCCTAAAAAAACTCAGCCCCAATTATCGCAATTTCAACATAGATGGTAATACAATTAAGGTGGCGACCGGGGTAAAAACACTAGGCTTTTACCTCAACTCCACTCTATCTCTCAAAAAACAAATCAATACCCTGGCATCCTCGACAGCGTACACCTGCAAACTAATCAGGACTTGCAGACCTTACCTTTCTAAAACTAACTGCATCATGCTAGCTAACGCACTAGTAATGTCGAAGCTGGACTATTGTAACGCCCTCTATGCAGGAGCTAATAAAACCATCATAAATAAAATGCAAATCCTTCAAAATAACGCTCTTAGAGCAGCCCTTGACATACCCGTAGAGCACATATCTCCAACATCAGGAAAGACCACCACTGGCTAAAAATCAGCGACAGAGTCCTCCTCAAGACACTTTCTCTCACACACAAAGGGCTTAACAACACAGCACCTCCCCTACATCTCGGCCAGACTGACTAGAAAATCGTCCAGCCACTACACCAGAGCTTCCAACCTCTTCTTGCTGGAAACCCCTAGATATAGACGATCCAAAGCAGGCGGAGCAAGCTTCCCTGTTAGAGCCACCCAGGCTTGGAATGCATTGCCTTCTGCATTAAGAGCAAACCTATCCTACTCCAGCTTCAGAAGCAAGGTAAAAAAATGGCTCTGGTCCAACGACAACTAACCTTGTTGCACCTAACGGTCGTGATATTCCTGAAATCCGGTTCCATGACCACTCAGCCCTTACCTTCCTACCTCTCTGCATACATGTACCCTTAAACATTGTAAACTTGTTAGCTATCATCTCTACTGTTGTACTGACATATATGTATTGTTTTGGATACGTCTCCTATCGTCCATATGCATGTAACTTAAGCTTAAGTAACCTTGTACCTGCTGCGCCCGGCTACCCCTGGGTTTTGTGCGCATTATCAAATAATAAACTAAACTAAACTAAGTAGGTCTGATCTATAATTCGACTGTGATGTATCCATAGGTTGTTCCATCAGCCCTCTTGTCCAAAGTGTTGTGCTTAATGAGACAACCATGCCTTGTACAACACAAATGGTGCACTGTACTCATGTTTTGTGTTATCTAGACAATCAGCTCTTCATCACTTGCTCCTCCTTGTAAAGCATCTCATGATGGTGCGCAATCAACAGACCACTAGTCTCGGGAGGATAGCTCAGCGGCAACGTGCTCGCCTTGAAAGCAAGACGACATGGAGCCACCCAGGTTCCATCCCCGGGTCCGCACTTAGAAACCTCTGGGTATTAAGCGAATTATAAATAACCTATCATATCATATCATAAAGACTGAAAGTACATTTCACCATCTTTATATGTGACCATGAAGGTTTGAGTAAAAACCTATAGGGCAATAATAGAGAGAGTGGATTAACAAACCAGTGGGGAGAATTCATGGTTGTCTTCCATTCTTTCTTGTTGTGGGTGGTTTTATGAATCCGATGGTGTCATCACTACTTTCCTGGGAGTGGTTTCTTCCCAGGGGAGGATCACATGGGAGGAGGCAACTCACGAGGGATTCTCACAACACCATCGAATGAGACATTGTATTCCCCTTTTCCTTTAAAGGTTGTTCCTTACATTCCTCATGGCATGCTGTTATAGTTCTCATTCCCCCTTAAAACGTACTAAAGAAACTTCCTCAGACTCTACCTGCAAGTTATCACAAACTGACTTTAATTTTTCTAATGCTGGAAATACTGCCACGAGGACAAGGAGCCGAGTAATGAAGATTACAAAACGCTGGGAACACATGCTGCGCTGTAGTTGTTGCGAGTGCATGTTGGCAGGCGGGACATTTAAACAGAGAGATCAGCTAATGAGCAGGGCCTGCCCGGAGGACTCCTGTCTGCTCGGTGCTGATCGAGAGACTGCCGGGTGTATGCAAGGTCCGTGAAGCCAACCGGCTCATGAAAGGAATAGAGGGAGGCAGACAGCAGAGCCCGATAAGCCACAGGAACACTAGAGCAGGAAGGACGGCTTCCTGGCGTACAGCTATACTAGAGAGCAGCCTCCACGCTACTGGAGCCAAGTGAAAGCGCAGAAGATGAGCGAGAGCCGCGAGGAGAACAGGAACCACAAGGCAGAGGCCCCAAACCCAAAAGGAACAATCGGGATGCCGACAGGCCACTGCAGGTTCACCGCGGGAAAGCCAATTCCTGCTACAGTAACCCGGTGAGTCCGCCCAAGGGAAGAGGGGACACTGGGGCATACAGACCACGGTACCAAAAGGAAACAGAAGTAAATAATATGAATGAGACAGAACAAAGGGTGCCATATATTTTAAAGAAACAGAAACAATATAATAATAAGAGACTGTCAAGTTTGTAAGTGAGAACAGTAAGCATGTAAAGAAAGGCCCTGGCAGAGGAGTATATCAGGTATTCCAAGTTACAAGTATATTAAACCGTGTATATGAGAATAAGTGTTTTGCACGTAAAGGGATCCCTGCCATGATAGTATACCAGGCATTTCAAGTTACACGTTTATGAAACCAAGTATATAAGAGAAAGTGTTTTTCAATTAAAGAAAGTCCTGGCAGAGGAGCATACCAAACATGTCAAGGCACAAGTGTATGACAACAAGTATATGAGAATAAGTGGTTTGCATACAAATAAAGCCGTGGCAGGAGAAGTATACCAGGCATTCACAAGTCAGAAGTGTTTACATATAAGACAAGCCTCAGCAAGAGAATGTGCCAGGCAAGAACAAGCTGGACAATATATTAAACAAGATTACATGAGAAAATCCTGACAAGAGATAATCAAGCAGTGTGAGTAAAACGTATCCAGGAGTGGAAGAAGCCTGGCAGGAGAGTACACCAGGTAGCCCACTAATATTCAAAGTGTCAATCCAGTTAATTTGTATACTTATTCTGTTGATTCAAAGAAACTCAAGGAACTGCTATTGAGTGAAGAGAGATCCAGCAGAAGGGAATTACCCCTGTAAACTGTGAACCGTATCTACCTGGAACATTTGTGTTGGAGTTAAACATTTGTTCTTTTGAACATTTGAAGACTTTTCAAGGCCAGTGACATTTCCCTTTCACCTTAGAGTTGACTTTAGAAATGTGATGGTCAAAATAGGACTTTGGACACAGGACTGGTTGTTTCTGACATTCTGACAAAGGACCAACCCATTAGTTTTGTTTCGATAGAGAAAATACCTTCTAGAGTAGGGACAGGGAGGGTTTTTCCAAACCCATTATTGTTTAATAAATGTCAATGTCCGAGTTTCATTCCTGACTCCTAACAGTGTATTTAGCCAAACACACACCTCACATGGATGTTGCAACACATTTATCTGTTTTCTGGGGGAAGGGTTGTATGAATATCTATTTGCCGGGAACCTACTCAGAAGAAAGGGAGATTTCAATATACCAGTGTCAGGATGGAGGAATAAATCAAACCTGGTGAAGGCCCTATGCCAAGAGGACCTAACATCTTGATTCCAATGTCAAGCCCATATTCTAATCCACACAATTCTAGGGTGACTGCACCAAGGCAACTGTCCTTCAAGACAGTCTCAGCAATGAGTAGTCTTCCAAGGCTCTGTGGCCAGGATGTACTCCTACTGGGCAAGATCTGTATCTTTATCTCTCTTGCCTAAGGGGTCCTTTTGGGATGCACACCTTTTAAATGTATCCATCTTGCCTTAGGGATCTTCTGGATAGAATTCTGCTCCATCTTTGTCAGGCTGCATTAATTATACCCACATCCAAGGGTCAAGCTCTTCAGCTGAACCCACCACAGGCTCAGCGTATGTTCCCTAGGCTATGCAAATATTCTATAATTGGCTCTGGTGGCTTTGCAACTACCAACATTATCAGGGTTAGAATATTCTGGAGGCTATTCTGTGACATCTTCTCTCTAATGCTTACCCCCTGCCAGTCTCTGGGTCAAGGCCTCAGCAGGATCTGGCCTTTCCTGCAAGCCTTTCCTACACCCTCTACAGGGTGGCTAACTTGGTTTAGCTACCTCCCATTCTGTGACCATTCTACATTGTGGCATATGTGGCTTGACCACCTTAGTTTCTTAGTGACTCTCTTACTACTACAACATAAAAACCACAGAACACCATCCTAACAGCCACACTACTGGGTTGTTTCTGCCTCCTTTTATATGTTGGCTTCGGGAATTTGCTGTTCCAAGGCAGGTGTTGACTGGTGGGTCTCTTTCCCTGTTAACCTAACAATATGTGATTGGTGTTCACTTACTGAATCCACCTCCCACCATGTGTATGTCTTGTTTTCCCACTTCTTTCAAGGTGTTGTGGATTCCCTAATAATGTAACTAGGCCTGTGCCCCAACCCAAAATGGCCTGAGGGCTTAAAAACGATGTTCACCATTTTAGAATCAAGCAGCAGAGATTTGGCAGTTGGGCGATCCTGTGTTCTGGCTGACGAGGCTAGCAGTAGGTGTGTTCACTTGCTGACAGCATTTTTGTACAGAGCGCGTTCCCTTGGTCTGTTTTCTGTCCTTCTCTGAAGCATGTTTCTGTTGGGGCTCTGTTCCGTGAGCCATCTTGTGACTTGCGCACACAAAGTGAACTTGATACAGAAACCCGCTCCACAAGTGTAATCATGAACTAGAACCAGAATAAGTGACATATGCCCTCACTAAGATGTTGGCGGTCCGGAAACCTTACCAGACAAACTATATGAATGCCGGTAGGGGCATGGTAGTCCAGTCAGGCCTGACCTGCTGGGAGTGCAAGCCCCTACCAGCATGTTTTTCATTGAAGCACCGGAACCGTTAACAGCGCTGTCGGTGCTTCAGGTTTTCCATTCCCATGGACTCCATGGGAATGGGAAATAACCGTACCGTCGCTGCTTTTGATATCCCGGTAGCACCGCGATGTTAGGCTGTGGTAAGTGTTACTGGGGTTGCTGATAACCTGCTGTCTAACAGCAGGTTTTACAAGCAACCTCGTAATGAGGTCCATAGTTCTGTTCTGGTTGTGTGATGATAAATTCTCCCTAGGGCTAATTTTCTCTGGATGATTTTAGCCTCCTCAACATTGTTCTCCACAGATTTTGATACTATTATGCCTTTTTCCTTGCTCTTCATGAAATATATACCCTTGTGTTGAATACTAGGGACCTGTCTATGACGCATTGACTATCTGGTAGAAACCGGTGCACTCAAGTGAAACTGGGGGAAGATCTCAGGGATCCCCACAAACACCCATGAGGGGTTGCATCGTATAGCAGGTAGCTTTCCCTGGTTCGCAGATGTCCCCAGACCCTCTCAATTGTTGGTCCAAATGGTGATTTCGTCAGAATCCTAATCTTACATTTTATTTTTCTAGATCAGGCAACAAGGGTCTGAGTCAGTTCCCTGCAACTCAAAAAGGGTTTAGATCTAGAATACAGTTTTGGGATGGGAGCTTAACCAAAATGAGCACTCCACTTTACTTCTTTAAATGACTCACTCTCATGCCCAAGTCACAGTCCACGTGCAAGATATTCTTAGCTTCAAAATAGGACCTGATGTCCTGTGTCCCAAAATTCCTTTGTCTCAAATAGAACATAGTGTCCTGAGTTCCAACATTTGTAGTCACAAAAACAGTTCCTGAAATCAAAAGGCAGCTCTTCGAGGTGGTTTCCTGGTTCAGCTGTAGGTGTCCTCAGCCTGACAGTTGCCTTCCCAGGTGTCATGAAGTTTGATGCATTATAAGCCTACCAACAACTACTTATTATTCACCTCTTCTTTGGGACTACCTAGACTATTGCCAACAAAAAATCCTCCCTCTAGCAAGGTGCTTCTCAGATTTAAGTTATTCTCACCCATCAGCCACCGGTCGCTCCCCTGGACTTGAGCCCACAACAGACTCAGACTTGGTTCTTTTCATTTAGGGTCACTAGCACCTGCTGGGGTCCAGCCTATATCCTCCAACAGAAAATTTGATTATGACAACTATTTGTCATACTATATAATATTCCCTGTCCACTTTCAATTTAAAACCTAAAGAAAGGAGTTTAAAAGTACACAGGAACCTATTTGCTTTTATCTGGGGAAAATGCCAGAATCCTTTGGAAAACTATTGCAAAGATAACAGATGCATGGAAAAGAATAGGGGAGGGATTAGGGCTCCTAAATATGAAACTCACCCTAAGGCCTGGATCCTAAAATAGGTTCTACAATTGGTGAAAAACTTTGAGGATAAGTCTCCGGATTGGGCTCAGGTTGGGAGTAACGATCCAATGATGGCCCAGACTAATGGACGTGTTGCCAGATTTGAAAACCATGTGACCATTCAACCGGTTTGGCATAAGTTATAATTTTACCAGGACAAGTTGTTTGTTATTGCTTTATATCAGTCCAGTATATAGAGCCTTTAGGATCCACAGGCATATTTTTTTAAAAAAAAACAGAGAATGCCTTTTAAAACATGATTATTAGAAGTTCCTGTAGCAACCTGCACATACACCATTATTGTTGTTAAGTTGGAGTCCCTTATCTTAACAATTTCTGGGGGGGGGGTGTAGGGAAGCATTGTGATGAAGTCTGAATAGGTGAGGGGGCCTTCAGGAATACTCCATATACCATCTCAAAGCACAGCTTGCTGAGTGGGTGTCTTTTCTTGGCCTCTAGGGTCCTTCTCACTCCAGTTTCCAGCCTCACCATTGTGACTTCATCACATAGCCAATGTGGGAAACCTGAAGGTGTCTCCCAAATTAGTCCCCGGGGATCTGTCGTCCAGGTGGCGAGGACACAGCCCTCGCTATAGGATCCAGTTCCTGAGGGTGGAACAGTGAGGGAGAATCACCTGGATGGAGAGTCATCGGGGAGTGGAGCGGGAACACCGATGGGTTAGATGCGGTGTTCCCCTTCGGTTAACCCCTCTTCACTATCATACTGCATGGGATGTTCAGACACTCTACCCCCACCCTTTTCCCACGCAAACACTTTTGCATATCACGAGGGACGACGGACTAACACCCGAGCCATTTACCTGACATGTCCCAATACCAGAGTCAGGCAAAATCAGGCAATTAACCAGGATCACACACACACCTTGTGGCCCTTTGCCTTCCCCACAGGGCTAAAAGGTAGAGCACAAGAGCACAATATGAGCAAGGCAGACCGCACAACGAGAGAGCTAACTCAGCACAGCAATTCAAGAGGAGGAGAAAGACATTGCGAACCGCGAGGGTGACAAAGAGAGAAACAGCCTTGTCCTTTCTGACAAGGGCCAGTGAAGCCTCCACAGAAGGAATCGTAAGGCCGCGAACAATAGCCACAGTGTGTTGCAGCAGATGTCAACGGGAAAACACAGCACCCTACTCTGCTGATAACCTAGCCGGGAAGAGACGCTTGTCTCTGTGGTACCAACCTTGACTCCATGGAGAAGAAACGCCAAGCAGTTCATCACAGCCGGTGAGTCGAGGGGAAGAGCCGATAAGAAACCGAACTGTGTTGAACTAAAAGTAGCAAATGGCTAATTGAATTGTGAAAGTATAAAGAACTTTGATACGAGAAAGGGAGAAAACCAGTAATAGAGTCCGGCACCAGGTGGGTGCTCACTCCGGAAACTCTAGGCGATCACCCGATTGCTTAATCTACCGTAACCAGAAGTCCTTGGGAAAGGAGAGAAAGGGGTTTCAAAGTGGTCATACAAGGGTCCAGTAAAATCCTTGGTACAGTCGAAAGTATTTGACGGGCAAATGATTATGAAGCTAAGGGAAGTGAATCCTGCATCGTAAAAACTGTTCAAGAAAAGGTGCAATTGACAAAGTTGGCATAGAGAGAACCCAAAGGAGGGATGCCGATAAACAGGGGGCGAAGTCTAAAGTCCCTATATACAGTGTGTTGACAAGAGTGAATCTTGCAGAGGGATGTCCACAATGAACTGTTTAAAAAGACATTACGAATTGTGAATGTAACAGAGAAGATTGTTTTGGAATACAAGCCATAGTGAACCTGGCGGAGGGAGGCTAACATTCAGGGAAGGTCTGAGCCCAAAAGAAGGGGATCCAGGGGTGGAAAGCCAAGCACCCCACTGAAATGTAAATGCAAGCTGTTATTCGAGAGGGATTTGAGCCCAGAGCAGGGGGGGCCCAGGAGGTGAAAAATTATCACCCCAAGTGCAATCAGGAAAGAACTTTTGTTTATGAGTTGGGCTCATCTGAGCCTTGGAAGCAGGAAACTTAACTATCGAAGGTCCTGATATTGCCAAGAACCTTTTGTGGATCTGAGTCCGGAAGAGTGGGATCAAAGGGGTGAAAATGCATCACTCGCCGTGTATACGGAAAGGTACCTTTGTTTATTGTTTAGAAAAACATCAGGTCCTCAGAGTCCTAAGACATTTTGTAGAAAAGAGACTTTACCACTGAGGGCCCTGATAGCTGAGAGCAGAACTGTTGGCTCATGCTGGGAAAGCTCAAGTGTCTGCTGTGCTCTAGAATCCCACCTTGTCCCGTGCTGAAAACGTGGGGAAGGAAGACTGTCGGCTACTACATCCTGACTTATCATTTGTGAACACTTCCTTCTTTCTTATGAACATTATCCCACACTTCTTTTGTATTTAGCGTAAGGATTGGCAGTAGGTTTTTCTTAGTGTAGGCCCTTTTATTTGACAAGACACCACTAGGACTGCCTTATAATTGTTTGATGGTCGAAGCTTGCTCCCATCTTAGATTTAGATTAGGCGTTTTTTCCAATGTACCCTTGAACTGTGATCACTTGTGTTTGTCTTTACTATTGCCACCATGAGTTCCTTACACCCAATATCACTTATTGTGAGATCTGCCAGTATGCCCTGTTGGAGAGGTGCAGGTTTATTGGTTCACACAGAAGCCCAGAGTGCTGTAATCGAATCATTAACGTATTGGGAGAATGTGCCAAAGTCCTCTGCCTAGCACTGGTGGTCAACTGTGTGCAACTATCGGTTAAGAAGTGCTGGGCCTGAGGGCAGTCTTGTGAGCATCCCCTGGATCACCCCATGCTACCCCGCTCATGTGGCAGGGCCTTATCACATGGAGCCTACTAGAGGTTCTGTCACTTTATGCGACTTTGGTGGGGGAAAATCCTTAGTGCACACCGTCACCCTTCAGGGCCAGTTTAGACATGATCCTCCAATGAGACAACCGCCATCCTGTCGCTCGGAAGTACCATTTGCAGTATCTCTGCCCCTTACTGTTTACTGCTGTCTGCTCAGCTCCTTGAAACCTTAAAAAATGCAGTATTTATCTAATTTTAGGGGCAGTGCTTCCGAAGAGAAAGTGGAGTTGTTAGGGATAAACATATGTGCATGGTGTGAACTTTCCCCGCAAGGTGCCTCCTGGAGCCAGGAAGGAACCGCCTCACCCATCAACTGCTATTTGCACTACAAAAGGTGGGGAAGGGGTGTGAGGTTGCCTTTCTTGAGTAAGGCGAGGAAAAATAAAGTTTATCTGGGGAATAACCCAGGAAGATCAGGGAGAGAGGGAAAGGCCAGCTGGGGACTAACCCAGGAAAAAGGCCAGAAAGTATTCCTGAAGAGTAATGGGTAACACTTTAAACATCTCCAATTACCACGACGCTTTCAATAAAATAAGTAGAACAGATATCCTTTTTTCGTCCTTTTTTGGGACTTGCAAAGGCCAGTGCTTCTGGAAAAGAAGCAGCAGAATCAGTCACACGCAAAGGTCATTTGATATGCGACTAACGCCCTTCCAGAAGTACAACTGCAAGAGCGGGAAATCTATCCAAATCCCAACAACCCAGTCCACACACTGCTTTGGATTTAGGCCAGACTTTGTATTAGAGTTTCTTGAATATAGCATTGGCCTCGCACAAACCACATGATGCACATGAAAGATGCAGCCAAGGATGCTAAGACTTCACTATGGGAAATGGATGGCTTCACATGGTGGTCTCCGACAAAGGCAATCACTCCATTCGCAATCCCAGTTGTAGGTACTAGAATACGTTATTGATCAAACACAATTAGCAATTGTCTAGAATGAATCATTTTGTTTTAGCATCAACTGCATCTGTGTAGCTCACTATACTGCTGATCCCATAAGAAAGCTAGAGTGACTCTCTTTTTCCTGAAATTCCAGCTACAATCTTGTGTTTAGAATAACAATTATCCCAAATGAATCTGTCTAGCAACCAGTACATCTGCACAGCGTAATGATGCTGAAAGGATACTTGGCAACTGTGAGTGTACTAAGGGCACTCTGAAAGAAAATTCAGAGAAGGTGAAGCACGTATTAATGCACACTGACTGGATTCATACTAGAGCCTTGCTCTGCAGTCTGAAGTATACCAAAGGTTATACACCTTACGAGAAATCCAGTCATTATGTTTTACAGTACATCAGACGCTTTCCAAATCCAGCTTGGCAGGCAGAACTGTTGCGTTTTCGACTTAATCTGATTAAGACCAATGAATGCAATGTATTTGGCAGAAATTAGATCCTTCTGCTGCCGAATGCTCTCTCTGTTGTGAGGGGTTTATACAGGATTGTCGACATTTGTTAATATCCTGTTCTGCCACCTTTCCTCTAAGTGTCAAATACTTTGCACCTTTTGTCCATGATCCCTCCTGGATCGAATTTCATCTGGGAAAGAGATTCCGTTATACATTTCTTTACTAATGTTCTTAAATGAACTAAACTTTATCAAAATATCCTTGCGATTGAAAAAATCCGTTCTGATGCTAATTTACAATCATTATGTGCATTAATTTACTTAATTCAGATATTCTCTTTTTTGTCATTGACTGATTGTATTAGATATGTTTATTTTAACTATATTTATGTTTTAATGTGATAAACAAAAGGAAAATGTGTGTAAGAAGTCCTTGATGTGACAAATGCACAATAAAATAAACATCTGCACAGCTCATCATACCACTGACCCCATAACACATAGCTAGACTGACTGTTTGTTTTTTGTCTGAAATTCTAGCAAAAATGTTTAGACTCATTGGGCCTCATTATAAGTTTGCCGGTCCGGTAACAACGATACCGGTAAGCTTGCTGGGACCGGCAAACTACGAGTTCTGCTCACGGGTGTACCGGCACCATTCTGAATCGTGTTGGTGCATCCGACCTCCCCATTCCCATTGAGCCCTATTGGGCTCAATGGGAATGGGGACAATTTCTTTCTGGTGCCGGCGAATGGGCAATTACCAGGTCCAGCGAGGCCGTAATGACCCGGTATTGCCCATTCGCGGGCCCCGGAAATAAAATTATACCGGCGGCAGCCGTGCCCGTTATACCAGCACAGCTACCACCGGTATTGTAATGAGCCCAATTTGTTTTGTCTGCATGGCTAGAGATTGTCTAAATTAAATCTTTGTGTACCATCCACTACATCTTCACAGCTAGCTATTGCTGCACACATACATAACACATAAGCTACTAATCATTGAGTTAGACATCACAACAACTTCGATTCTCACCATACTGCTCACTGCATACCTAACACAACTGAATGTAATTCTTTGCAATTGCCTGGATACCAAGAACATAATCACATAGATTCTGTTGGGGTGCACATACACACAACCTAAAGCTACTTTGAAACATTGCACTTGTATGGCTTTTTATGCTACAACCATACATATATAGAAATACAAAATTGAAAATGTGGTTGTACAATTCTACACCGTTCCACTAATCTGCACCACATTTTGCATAGTTACCTGTGAGGACTCTCTGGACTTCACTGGCTACATTAGATGTAGACACCCCATTCCATTCCCCAGATTTCAGCCCCTGCAGAGATGAGACCATTGCCTGGAAGTGGCAAAAAATCAAGGTGGGCGTCATTTTAAGCATCCCGATGCAAGAAACAAAACTTGAGGTCCCTCAATAACCATGTTTCAAGGCCCTAGGATGAACCATTTCCCAGATATTTGCACCGCAATGCACAAAATCAGCTAGACATCAATGCAGTCATAGAAGGACCGGACAAAGCTCATTTTAAACATCTTGACGTGAGGAACAAAACTTTAAGGTCAAAACCCACATTTCAAGGCCCTAGGATGCACAGTTTCCGAGATATTTGCATAGGGTGAGGTGACAGGTGGGGAAGTGTCTTGATGCGAGAAACAAAACTTGAAGGCACAAAAGACATGTTTCAAGGCCCTAGGATGCACTGTTTCTGAGATATTTGCACCGCAAAGCACTGCAATAGTGAGGCAACAGGTGGGGAGAGCGCACAATGACAGGTGTGGAGCCCGCACAGAAGGTCACAGTATGCTGCAGCATGCCAACTCTCGCCTCTCCTTTATGTCTGCTCCGGGGTATGCAAACCAACCACACGTGCCCAATCTCAGTGCAGTTTACTTCAGAGTGCAAAGTACATCAAGCGATAAGTGACTCGGAACAGCGACCTCCAAGATTTTCAAATATTGATGAGAGTGTTATCATGTCTATCTAACAACTCGGCCCAACATTTCAAAATCTGCAAGGAGCTGGCCAATCCTGTTGCAGTCTCTACCTCTCCTGTTCCCTCCCAGGCCCTCTACATAGCCCTGGCTTCTCATTTCACCATTAAAACTCAGGACATCGTGTCCACTCTCTTACTTTACCTCCTCCTCCTCTGCCACACTTGGCCTGTCTTTTGGCCGCTTCCCCTTCCTCCTCCTCCTACTTTCCCCTGTTCACCCCTGACTATGTTTCTAGACAATTCTGATCTATGAAAGTCTTGCTAAAGCAGATTCTCCCCTGCTCACCCTGAACCATTAAGCACCACATAAGGACCACATAAACACCCTGGCTTCAGCCTTTGGTTGATTGCTGCAATCACTCCTTTGCCACTGGAACCTTCCCCTCCCCGCTCAAGCACTCCCTTGTGCACGCCCTTCTTAAGAAGCACTCTGCCGATCCTTCCTCTCCGGCAACTATCGGCTGATTTCCATCACTCCTTTCCTCGGCAAACTCCTGGAAAAGCTGGCAATCTCCCAGCTTAATGTGCATACTGAATCTGTTGGTTGTCTCAGAGCCGCCAGAAGCACAGAAACTGCTCTCCTGAACACCCATGAAGACTTGCTCTCTAATCTTGACTCTAATCTTCCTTCTGTCCTCATTCTCCTCAATCTATCCTCTGCTTTTGACACGGTCAACCATGCTATCCTGCTCAATCGCCTTTGTGACAACCTGGGTATCACTGGTCAGGCCCTGTCCTGGTTGACCTTCTTTTTCACTGACTGACCCTTCCAAGTACAACTAGGGTCTTTCCTCTCTTCGATCTCTCTCTCTACTTGTGTGGTTCCCCAGGAGTCTAACCTTTCTCCCTGGCTATTCAACAACTACCTGGCACTTATGGCCCACCACATCACTACATTCTGTTCTAACTTTCAGTGTTATGCGGATGACACCCAGCTCTCCTTCAGGCTCCCCTCTGCCACCTATGCTCCTACAAGGAAGGATCTAGTACACTACCTCAAGCCATTTATCAGCATCACTCGATCACTGCCCGCGACATCAAGGGATAATATAACTTGCTACCATTGCTTTGACAAAGACCTTGCGTCGAAACACGTGCTGGCTGACCCTTTCTTTAAAGTGTACTGCATTAAAATAAGATTTGTGTTGAAAAACAATACGACTTACGTGCCCATAACCACTTACTAAGGTGAGCGCAACCAACAAGCACCAACCTGTCATAACTACTACGTAGTGGATTCACTTTTTGCCTGCTACCTAGCACATAGCGAGATTGATTTGATTGTATTTGTACAGGCGTCCATAACAACTGTTTACCTTAATATGAATACATGAGCACCTAGCACACAGACAGATTTGATTCTTTAGACTTACATGTATACCAAAAACATTAGGCACTTTCTCGTAGTGCTTTGCTCATAACATTTGCATGATCGAATGACTGGTTTTTAACATCTGCATAGCTCCATCATGTGCCTAGTAATTAGGGAGGTTGAATCAGTGTTTGTGCCTCCACAATAACTGTAGTTGTATTTCTGCTGTTTAGATACCTAGTGCATAACTAGTTTACTTTTAGTTCTTCCTACGTAAGTAACACATACAGACTTCATATACCAATCACTTACAAACCTTAACTTGCTGTACTATCCACATAATAACTGCGTAGCTTGTGGTATTTCAGCACCAACCCCAATGCACATCTGGTGGGACCCACGGTATCTGCCTGAACAAACAGCACCAAGTTAAATCAACACACCTATTATACCTACTCTGCCGTAATCAGTCCTATCTAACTGAAACTATGACCCTCACACAGAGTATCAGACACAAAACATTCCTCATAGATTCTGTAATCATTATAACCAGAGCTACATACACTGTTACAATGAAGAAAACCTTTCCATAACCTGAACTTTGGAAAATGATTCCATCTGTATAGTCTATAAACCAATTGACCTATAACATGCTCAGAACAGGAACTGGAAGGCTCCCAGAGGTTCAGACGTGAAGGTGTGGTGGAAAGATCTCCAAAAATGGACACTAGCCAAGACTGTGGTGTGGCAAGACGCTGTCCGACGTGGCCAAAGGGAGCAGAGTTTGGATCTAAATTCTTGGAGGCAGGTATTACATGAACTGCAAGCCTCATCAAGCACGACTAAAAAACAGAGGAAAGAGCCAATCGAATCCGGTGATTAGCATAATACATCAACAAAGAAGCACTACTCAAGCGCACAAGGTCAACAAGAGGCATAGGGAATATAGGCTGTGGAAGGCAAGAGGGGTGAGGGGGGGCAACAGGCGGCATCCTGGTCATAAGTGTATGCTGTTTATATGCACGTAATGCCTGTGTTGTGTGTGTTTGATTTAAAAAACAATAATTCATTTTCTTTGTTTTATTTAAAAATACATGCTCAGAACAGTTCCATAATTTCCCAACTAAATATTGTCACAGATAAGGAAATCATTAAACAAATCAATCTTAAACACAGGCCCAAAGAAAATAAAAAAGGTAAATGCCACTCCTCCCATCTCTCCTTACCTTATTTCCCCTTCTTCCCAATCCACAACAACTACAGGGTGCAAAGATGCCTAGAAACCACAACGATAGCAGAATCAGAAATAAAGAAGGAACAAGGTGGGATTTTGAAGCAGCCCTCTGTACCCCTTCTGATCAGGCATCTCAAGACTTGACAGGTTTCCCAGTACCTCACCTCAACAGACCATTGACAGCTTTTATCTCCAGATACCTCCTGAAGCATCCTGCTAAACCGCACTACTATGACCTAACATTGGTACGAGAAACAGGACTCACCAACAACCTAACATCGTTGTCTGCATTTACCCCACAGTCGTTCAAACAACCATAGAATGGGACCCGCATGAAACAATACCTGTTACTCCATTCATCGCTAGACACCCTGCACCCTCTACCACAACACACAGCGGTAACTAAGAGATATGCCAGACCCCAAGAAGAAACCGCTAATCCTCTTTCAATTTGAAAGCCTTAATGTGGAGCCCTGGGAAATTAATGAAAGCAACCTTGAACAACCCAACATCTCTGTCCCAACCAGCCAAACCCATCCAGAAATGACAGGCACAAGAAGATGCATGTTCGGTCTCCAAGCACTCCTCCGACATTTCCTATCTTCTTTCCGAAGACCACATTGACTTACTCTTCATCACAGAAATGTGACTCTCAGATGATCAGTCCCCATTAATCCACAAGAGTATCCCATCAGGGTTCCAGGTCATTTGTGCTAATCGCAGCAATAAGCTGGGAGGTGGCCTAGGGCTGGAGCACAGAGACCCCTTCCTTGTCTCAAGACCCCCTATTCACACCATCCCAAAATGTGAATTGCTGGTTCTGACCTGTTTCATCTTTTCCTAAGCTATACTGAGCTTCCTCTTAATCAGCAGAGCTTCCTCCTACAGTGCGGACGCCATCCTGTCTGTTGATCGTCAACTACTAGGGACACTTGGAGATTTCAACATTTGGCTCAAAAAAGACAACGCTATTCCAAAGTCACTTGGAGCTAACCTTGCTGCATTACACCTCAAACAGATGCTCAAGGGCCCCACCCACAAAGCTGGACACACTCTGGATGGAATATTTTGTAATGAAAACATAATCACTGTCTGCTTCCCAGTGCACCTCACCTGCGGGGGATCACTTATCCATCCCATTCACAATATTCACAGACACACCACACCTAACATTCACTGAATATTTACCCACAGGACCGTGGCTATAATTTCTCTAATACAATCCAAACTAGACTATGCAAGCAGCCTCTATCTCGGACTCCCAGATTACCTAATGAGAAAACTTCCAAGAGTCCAAAATGCAGTGGCCAGAAAATTCTCAGATTGAAGCGATTTGAACATATCACGCCAGCATTATGTCCTCTCCACTGGCTACCCATCAACCAAAGGGTGCTTTTTATAAACCTTGTGCATCGCTCATCGTTCATACCACGGAGGTGGGCCCTTCCTCCTTCAGAAGTAAGTTTCAACAGCACACTCCTTCCAGAACACTTAGGTCCCGCAATGCTGCACTAGTGCTAGGCACAAGAAAAGGCAAGGAGGAGCCTTTTTTCAGTTCTTTCCACAATACTGTGGAACACCCTAACCAGACCCCTTTGCTGGGAGGTGAACCACCTGACTTTCAGGAAACAGCTCAAGACTTGGCTTTTTAACAACCACTTTCAAAGAAATGGAAAATAACAGCAACCAACTAAAAACTGTGCAGCAGAAACTTTCCTGCTAATTTAGCACAAGCATTTTTCGAAACCTTTGGCACTACCATCTGCAGCAAACCAAGCAGACTCATGGAACCTCAGCAGCGCGACACTGGTCCTCACCTTTAATCTCTGGGAAATCTACCACCAAGAGCACGGAAGTGACAACACCCTCACCCCTCACTCTACACCCCGCCTCTTTCCTCAACTAACTCCTCACTACTGAAATCTTGTCCCTTACCCCTCCCACACTCCTACAGACTACCTCCTAGATCACGTGTACTTAACAGATTCAGACCCTATCCATCTTCTATCAACAACCATGTGGTAAATATTTGAACTCCACAATCCAGGGGATGCCCATATGGCTATCCTGCCCAGTTGGTACCAACCACAAACAACTTTTTCATATCGACGCAAAGGTAATGGGTACTTCCGACCTGCCTCCACCAACACCAAAGATTTATGTACCTACATTCCTGCTATCAGACTATCACACCCTGCCCTCCTTCTTACAGAGTCATGCACAACGAGGCCAACATGATGGCATAACAGCGCTATATAAAACCACTTAACATCATATTACAATGGTTGACTAGACAGAATATTTAAACAATAAAGACATAAGAAGGTGCCAAAAGATGTAAAAAGTAAGTATTACATCTAAACAGCATTCCAAACTGAAGCCGAGTTTGCAGATTGTATTGTTTATTAAAGATAATAAGGGTTCATGATGTGGCCCTGGATACTCACACTCTGCTCACAGCTGAGCAGCGATTACTAACGCAGCACATTCCAGGTCTGTCTGGTACGAGTGATTAGCTATCCATTTCCTGATAAAGAGACTGCAACACAAATACCTGCCTGCATTGTACACCACCTCCTAATGTGCACTTTGCTCTTGCTGGAGCGCCTTCTAGGAAAGCAGCCAGTCGTTGCTCATCAGCCACAGCTTAGATCACGTATGCCTTTCTGAGTATAAGACCTAGGACTCATACTGAATGTCCCCAGCGGAGTCTTGTGGGACTTCAAAATGGTGAATAACAATAAGTCGAGGTAGCACATACACTTACAAGAAGGCAGTTGTTCGAAGTGGTAAAATAGGAGTTATTACAGAATAATGCCTGTTTTAGCATTACCGTACTACTCATAATAAATAAGGCCTTATGTTTCAGTTTTGGTGGGTTGGGTTGGAATAGTAAGTGGCACCATAGTTCTGTTTTGGTGAAAGGATTTTTGCCTACATGTTACCAAAACATATCTACTGCAGGCAATGTAGCACCTTGTGCTGTCTTACCTAGATGGGCAATTCTCACCTAAAAGGTACAATGATATCTATGGAGCAGGTTATTTAACTCACTGTAGTATTTTACAGGGATTAGAACCTGTATTGACCCATACGGATTTGGTTTCGTTTTTTCAAAACATTTTATTTCCATCTTAAATATAATGACAATGTAACATTAGTTAAATAATCTGTATACAATAACACACATGAAAGGGGCTGTCCTGTAACATCACACATACAATTCATTAGAAACATTCCAAATGTTCCTGTTATGTCTGGAACCCCAGGGCACAGGGTCTAGGCACATAGTTGCTGGGGGCACCCAGCCGACATACACAGTTGCAGGGATCACCCTGTTGGACCAGGCAGCTGAACAGTTGGAGTCTGTGAATATGACTTTTGGTGCTGTCCAGATAGACATTGTTACAGTAATCGAGGCGGGATGAGATACAAGTGTAACAATAGTAATTTCGTGGTTGATACAACACTATGGCATATCATTAGCCTCTTAGCTAAGGGGAAAGAAACTATTTTTGACGATTGACCTTAATGAGAGTCGAAGGTGAGCTCCAAGTTAATGAGTCCCTGGTTGAAGGTTGAAGACTTTTGTACTGGAGTGGACAGGGTTTTAGCGATTGAGCCCATCAAAGATAGTTGGATAGAATTGAAAGAAAGTATCTTGTTTTTAGCAGGGTTAAACTTAAGTCAATTTGCATTAATCCTGTCTGAGACTTTCATCATGCATTTGATAACAGTGGTGGCCCATTTGTTAAGGTCGTCTTTAACTCTAAAGAGTATTGCGATGTCAACTGCATAGGTGAATAAGTAGAGGTTGACAGAGCTGGCGAGGTTAGGCAGTGGTTTGTGCTCAATTCTGAAAAGCGGCGAAAGAATGGATCCTTGAGGTTCTTCGCTGCAATTTTCGATTTCAATTTACTGACATTTGCTACGTGCAAGTACACCACAGAGTGGTTTCGTGCCACACAGTTGAGTTCAGGGGAAAGGAGTTAGCAGCCAAACACCTGAGTGAAAAGCTAAGTTTTCAGTTTATGATGGAAAACAGAAAAGGAGGGGCAGAGACACAGATAAAAAGGATGATTGATCAAGAAGTGAGAACGAATGACCACGGTTGCATGCACATTTGCATCTAGGGACGGCAATACGTCTTTTAGAGGTGAGCAGGTTTCTGACTGTAGAGTAAGGTTTCATCTTTGTAGTAAGAAAATAAGGAACCATACCAGAGAGGGATTGAAAAACACTATATATATGGACCTCATTACAAAGTTGGCGGTGCAGGAAAAAAGTGGCAGTAATTCCGTTACCGCCACTTTTCCTGCACTGCACAATGATCATTTTGGCGGATTTACTGCTGGTGTTATTACCGTACAGAAAATCCATAGATTTTCAGAGGAAAAGTGGAGGATTTACCTCCAGTTTATTGGGGAATTACCACCACTTGTAATCCCGTGGAAACTCCACAACAACAAGTGGCGGTAACAGTAATTGGGTTTGGCAGTATTTTTCGGCCATGGGAGCAGAAGAGTTTTGAAGGATTTGAAGTTACTAAAGATAGTAGATTGAAGGGCCAAGTAGAGAGAATAAGTATAGTGTAGCTGGAAGAGTGCGGAGGAAGCAGAGATGCTGTCAGAATAAGGATGAAATGGAACAATCTGGTGATGGAGGCAGAGATAGTACCAACAAGAGGTTGAAACCTATCCAAGCTGAGAGGAAAAGGGAAGAGACAAGTCAAATGTAACCTCAACGTTTTTCACCATAGAGTCAGAAGTAGGACAGACACCAAGAGATGGGTGCCAGAACTGAGAGCACTAGAGATTGAAGAGCCACCAAAGACAGTTACCTCAGTTTGGTCAGAGTGCACCCTGAGGGAGTTGTGATCAGGGTCGGACTAGGGCATAAAATTGTCCCGGGCACCAGTGAAGAAGTGGCCCACAGTTGCAATTGGCACTTCATTCCTTTTGTGACAGACTGTTAGAGTAGTACCCGAGGGGGAGGTTTTTGATAAAAATGTCATGCAAATTGTGCATTTAAAGAATATTTATTCAGTAACACTGGTCAACACTACTAGCTGCATGGTGAAGTAACTTATCAAACTGGCTCACATGGGCCAAAAAAGTGGACCACTTTGACCAAAAAAACAGGCACACACTAGCATTTTGCCTTTTTGGTTCGGGCATTGCCCTATCGCCCTATAGGCAGAGACGTCTTTATGGGAGGGCAAAAAGGGCACTTGCCCAGGGCCCCCACCTTGGAGGGGGCCCCCACAAGGCTGCCTGATCTAAACTAAGATTCCATTGTTTACCAGACTTAAGTGGCACACGCCAGGAGATTTTATGGCATGCTGCTGAAGTGCTAAACCTATTGCCTGTCTGTTTTGACAAGTACATTCTGGCTTGATCAATTAATCATGTAATGCTTTCTGTGTTCACTGTGGAATACATAGTTTGTGTGTTCCATATGGCACAGCTTCTGTGGCATTCTTTCATTCTTGTGGGAATTATGTTGACCATGTGCAATAGCCAAAGTTGAAATCCATATTGATGCATTGAGTGCCACAATGGTTCAGAAGTTAGCACATTGTGTTAAGCACTCATTGCAGAGATATGCGTTCATATGAAAGATTAGAAGAGCACTCCAGCAAGGCTGGCTGAAGCTTTCCGATGTCTGAAGTTTATAAACCTGCCTGAATATGTACTTAGTTTTGCAGCATATGAGGTGCTACTATCAGTAATGTTCCTGCACCAGATAGGGGTTGCTATAAAAACTAACATGCCATTCATATGGTGAAGTTCTAGAAATTGGTTTGTTCAGATGGGGCGTTCTAAAAGCTAGGCAATCCCCTCCAAAGATGAGCATAAACTATTAATCCAAGAGGTGAATAAAAGACTGTGGAACCAAAGTGTTCATGCTTGTATCCTGGCTTTGACAGCAGACGATACAGTGATCCTGGTCAAATCATATATCTCTTGTATTACTGTGCTGTGTTCTTTGAGGTTTTCCTTCTGCATGCTGGTTGCATCTTTTAGCTCATTACTTGATCTTTCTTCTTCTGTAGTTCATTTGAGTGGAAGGGGTGGTAGACAGGAGAGAGCGGAGCAGATGTTGTAGGCCATGGGCAAGCATATTTTAAGGTCTGCTCGTTTGACACAAAAAAAATTTTGCTTTTTGTTTAAAAGTCAAAGGTTTTTTTGCACGTTTATGAATGACAATTTCACAAGCCATTGTTTTGGAAGTATTTCAAGCTTAAAAGTACAAAAGACATACCTAGATTAAATCTGTTAAATCACATCGATTGGTAAATAATTCCCATTTTGCGTAACACCTTTTTGTAATATCTTGGTTTTAAAAATGGTCAGGTCTGGAAATGTGATTTGTGTACTTTGCAAGTCAGTGGTAATAGCTGGAAAAGAAAGTGTTCAAATGCAGAAATTGCAGAGTTGGCACACATCCCAGCTTCACCCTTAAGCAGTGTGTGATCCTGGGCATCTCATTTAATCTTGTATTGCCTAACCTCTCAGAATTGCCAGTCCCTAAACCTTTAAAAAATTGACAGCCCTTAAGAGTGATTTCCTTCTCGGGGTATGATCTTCATAAAAGCCTCACTTGTGCTTTCACTTGCTATAGGGTTGCTTCCACTATAATAGTGAGCATTGATATACTGCACACCACAGGCACTTGTTCCCTTGATCTCTAATGACAACACTATTTGAAAACCATGTCCCAATTCTAATCTCAGTCTGTCTGGATAGAGACACCTTCCTGGTAGCTTCTAATCTGCATTCACTATCCATGCTATGCTATGTGTAGCTTTCTCCTTCCTTACAATTGGTCTACTGTATCCATGCTTGAGCACTTTTGCATTCTGTGTGGCAGCTAATGTGAGTTCTCTGCCTAATCTGGGTTACATGTACCTTTTACATGCAGTCCTGCATTAATACTACAGGCTGTATACCTTCCCGGATGATATTGATAAAAAGTATCCTGTTTCTATACTAGAAGAGAAGTAACCTCTTTGTAGATTGCAAATGTTGGCCTTCAAATGCTACTTGTTTATCATTCTGATTAGAGGAAGACTGAAGAGGATAAGGGGACTTAAATGGAGTAAACATGCTTATTTTTAATGCTGTGAGGTGGCATATCTACCTATGGGTTATGCTCTTGGCGGGGGCGGGAGAGGGGGGGTACCACCAGATATTCTTGATCACTTAATTCCTTTGGTTTGGTGGAGGGGGGCCCAAAGATGTCCATGCCCAGGGCCCCAAAAATGCTTAAGATGGCCCTGCCTATATGCCAGTCCGAGCCTGGTTGTGACACATACAGGAAGCAAGAGCAGACATGCAATTCTGGCATTGGGAAGACGTAGTCCCCAGCTCTCCATCCAGACAAAAGATGAGCTGGGAATCATCAGCACAGGGGTAAAAACGTAACTTTAAAAGAAGAAATGAGACGGGCAAGGTGTTGAACATGGGGGTTAAACAAAAGAGGCAATAGTGAACAACCCTTAGGAACACACCACAAGTGAGTGGACAAAAAGAAAAAGGGAATGGAGGAAGTGTGGGACAGCCTGAAAGTGACCAGCAAGAAAAGGGGACAGCCAGGGTCACAACAGACCAGCAAATCCCTGGGAGCAGGTTCTGCTTAGGTTGTGCATAACAAGACCACTGACTCTTCCTGCATTGGTCACCAGTCTGATGCCAACAAAGTCGATCAGCAGGGCAGGCTCTCTCCCACGACCAGTGTGAAAAGCTGCTATATTTCAAGGAAGGTTTGAAGTTGAGTGGAAGAAATACCCTGCAACGGTTTGGCAGGAAACGGGAAGACGTGAATTTAGAGCAGATTCCAGGGTCAAGAGATGGGTTCTTTAAACAGGGGTTACAGGTGTTTTAAAAAAATAAGAGTCAGGGACAACAGCTGGAGGTAAAGAAGCATTGATAGAGGATCAAGGCCTTTACAAATAGTGTTTGGATAGCGTGGAAACCTTTTCTCAGGATAGGGGTCGAGTGAAGTGCCGGATACTTGCGATTCTTTGTCAGCGTCTGACACTTCATAGACCCCAACAATCAAATGTTATTTACTGGCTGGTTGTGCTCGGC
This sequence comes from Ambystoma mexicanum, assembly GCF_040938575.1. Lineage (NCBI taxonomy): Eukaryota > Metazoa > Chordata > Amphibia > Caudata > Ambystomatidae > Ambystoma > Ambystoma mexicanum. Next base: position 451,321,718 of record NC_090926.1, read on the forward strand.
ATCATTTTCTTATCCCACTTAAAGCACCGTTTATGCTGTGTATTGCTGCTTATCCTATCTCAGTTATAATTAGGCTGCACCTCCAAAAACGATTATTGGCAAGAACAGTGGCTTTGCCCAATTCTTGCTTATATGACTTATTTCACCTCTGGACCATTTGACCCAAAGCCCCAAACAGCAGGACGTATTAGAAACATCTGGCATTAGTGAAAAGCTGCAAGCCATCCACTCTGCTTTATGCCTGACTGCCCATTAATAACTACCATACATGGTCTCCAGCTTTATCTAGGATTAAGCAATGGGATGTAGAATTCAGAGCCCTACCATACATTTAAAGGCAGAGGACATCTGAACATTCAAACTGATCCATGATGGATTCTTTCATAAACCGTGTTAGGGAGATGTTTCCAGAGCCTTATGGTGAGGACTGTGCAACCTTCTAACCTATGTGACGGGAAAATGAGTTTGGCCCTGTCAAAGAGGGCTGGGGGGGCCACGGACCCATGAGGTGCTATGGGGTGGGGAGCGGGGGGGGTATAGGTGGACCCCTGGTTCTGACTCCCAGAACTGCATGGAACCGCACACGTACATTGGTACCCCTTTCCCAGACCAATTGTCTCTTTCAGGTGGCTCCCAAGACACTAAAATTACCAGCATGCACCAGACTCCTCAGACCTTTGGGAAGTATAATGGTTCCTGGGAGGCAGCACCATCCAAAAAACTACAAGTACCACAATGCACCTGGGCCCGATGGACAACGGCCAGTATGGAACAAGAGAAGCAGCTCGTTACCAAAATGGGAATTGAATATGCTTCCCCATTCAGGAGCCGACTGGGAGACCAAACACCCACCATGGACTGCGATGAAATGCTACAGGCGAGCAGGGGGAACAGCGGGAGTGGGGCTGGCACCAGCAAAGAGTGACACGGTCATAGGGGAGACCAAAGCATTTGTGGATATTAATTCGAGCAGACCTGAATATGCGAACTAGCAAGGAACTGGCCATAACGGTATGATATAAACTACGAGAGAACAAATGACATGCCAGAAGAAGGACATTAGGCATTGATACCTACTTTACTTCACTAGAACGGAACCCCAACTCAATGTACCACCCTTTGGTACTCAAGAACCACAGAAGTTTATTTAGTCGAGGCCAACAACAAAGAAGGAAAAGAACCTTGTAAACCAACCAATAACATTGGCACATGTATGTATCATGACTATAAAATGCATGCGTAAAATGTTAATGACTTAATTTGGCACACAGAACAGAGTTATAAGTGCCTTGACAAAGCCCAAGGAAAGGTGAAACAATAAGCACGTGTGAAATGTTGGCACAAACGTTTTTGTAAAAAATGTATATACTGTTCATTGGCATGAATGCTTTTCTGATAGGATGAAAAACACGAAGTGAAGTAACTTTCGTCTATATGATAAATGTAAAAACGAACCTAACAAAGACTAGGTGAAATAAACTATGCCTGCAAGATGAATGTGAACCAAAAGAAATAAAGTGATAACATTGTATGAAAAAATACCAACGAGTGTGTATCTCAAAATCATTACATAATTTGAGAAATTGTGAGTAAATCTGAATTAAAAGCGCAAAATCTCACATAGGAAACAAAATTCCAATTGCTTTAACTACAGACCGACAGGTGAATATCGGTCTCCCATTGAGCCATGCAGCCACTGAAATCCAACTAAATTTGGATATATCAGTTATTAAGAGAACAGAAAGGAAAATAATTCAAGCTGACCAAAACACGGGTAGAGCGCACAGGCCGATACTATTCACCAAAAGCAATATACATGGATAGTAATTTACCTTGCCCACAAGAGGAGGAGATGGGCGGAGTTGGTCGTATTTTAGATGGAGATTCGGCCAGCGTACTCTTGTAGGCAATGGGAGAAGAGAGAACCTTATGAACAGAAAGGGGAGGGCTATAAAAAAAAACAGCAGAATCACTTGTCTGTAAGAGGTGTTTGGTTGAACCTGGAGAAAGATGAAGAGACCAGAGAGGAGTGTGCAGCAGGTAGACAAAGACGTGGAATGGACTTCTGATGTGCTTGGAGAAAGGGAAGGGATGCGTTGGAATTGAGATGTGGCACTTATTTGGCAGTTTTTGTGCGAATGGGTGAGTGAGAGAGTGATTGAAGGTAGCTTTAAAGAGACAGCTGGAGGGTGTTTTGAGAGTAGGAGAGAGAAATGAAAAGCAGGAGGGTGGGAGACAGTAGAGGCAGGGGTAGTTTGCAAAGGGGAGATATCAGGAGCAAGCTTTAAAATAGAGACCAGAGGAGGGAGGGACGGAGTGAAGGAGAGAAGGCCAAGAGACAGAGTTTAGAGAGGAGAGAGAGAGACCAGGAGAATGGAGACAGATAGCACAAGAAAGAGAGAAAAAGAGAAAGAGCAGGAGAAAGAGAGAGAGTAAGAGCGTGAGAGAGAGAAAGGGAAAGAGAAAAAGAGAGAGAGAAAGAGCATGAGAGAGAGAGACAGAGAGAGAGAGAAAAGGTTGAGAGATGGCCATCCGGGAGAGAAGGGCACCAGGGCAAACAGACTGCACCGGTAGGCCACTTATAAACTCTATGGGAAAGTTAGATAGATAAGTCTATAGCCTTTACGCATCCCTCTAATAGGGCTAATCGAGACATTAGATGACCATGCCATAGAGAGAGTATGTACCATAACCAGACCAGTTTGATTAGGGGGACTGGACCAATGAGGTGGGCACCCTCTCAAAGGAGGAGGGAACGAGAACAGGGATCAATCCTTGATTGAGAACCTCAAGTGCCAAATGAAAAATCCTCATCCAGGTGATTCTCCCGCACTGGTCCCCCCCAGGAACTCGATCCAATAGCGATGGCCGTTTCCTGGCGACCTGCATGACAGATAGCCAAGGACTAGCGGGTGAGACACCTTATGGTTTCTCACAGAAACCATACATGATGCAAAGAGCCCAATAGGCCTGCCATATGTGATTGAAAGCCTTTATTGAAATATGTATATCAGCAGTGTATCAGTATTAGTAACATCTTCTTTGATAACTATTGATGTTAAATTTACTTGAAAATAAAAATAAGATCTGGTTTCAGTATACATGTCTGTGATATTATTTTTCCAGACATACTCAATGATATTGCATTTCTGCCATCAGTATTTCCCAATATAACAAGCTTCCAAATGGAGGCACAGTCTGCTTTTAAAATTGCATCCTGTAGCTCGTTTCATTTCTCGGCTGCATATATTTTCCTCTTCTAAAAGAGATTCTTCTCATTTTATGAATGTCTTTGTTACGGAAATTAGCTATGTTTTGACCACATGTATCAGTTCCTGTTTTTTATTCTTTCATTCCTTATCAAACCATTTTGTGTGGTGGATAGGTTGGACTCTAACTCATTTCTGTGGCTTGGTTACAAGGTGCCCCCTTTCCTTTTTCATGGCTTTGAATATTTGGACGATTTCTTTACTAACCCCAGTATCTGTACTCGGGACTTTCTCCAAGTATCCCATAATGCCTGCAAACATTGATAGTCTACAACTTTGCACTGCAATTATAATATTGCTATCCCTCCCTTCACCGGTAGTAATCATTGGTAACCAATCATCTCCTAAAAACTGTAAGCTTTGAGGCCGGTGGTCACTCTGTGCGCATTATAAAATTACAAGAGATTGGATCAAATGCCAGACCCTAATAGACACTAAAATATAATCTATATGCGATTGTTTGTTACCTGAGCCACATCCATGCCCTTAGGTCCAAGTTATAAAATATGCAGGATATTTCAAGTGTATGCCTATGTCTTGTTTTTGGTGGAGTTTATTTAATTTCAGTGATATTGCACGCCCGATCTTCATCATCCATTAGTCCTATCACAATATCAAGCGGTTCATATTGCACATTTAAATCTCCCATCATCACTATATGAATCTCTTCACCATATTTTTTCCTGACCTGTATAATACTTCTCTTTGCCATCCTAGTATGTTCATTTGCAGGTTAGGTCTATTATAGATATTAAGTAAGTAACAGTGTGGAAAGATCAGCCCCACTATATAAATGTAATTCCTGCATATCAAGATACCCAGTATTTTGCATCTCTATCTTGCAATTTATAGTCGGGTTTACCCACTTCAGCAGACTACCTCACGCTACTTTGCACTGCAGGGATTTGATAGCAGGAAAAGCCCTGTAGGTGTATTTCTACTAGAGACCAAATCTCTTGGAAGCATATTATATGTTAATCTTTTAGAAACTCAGACCACAAAGGGTTTGTCATATTTTTCCCTAAGCCTGCTATGCTCCATGTGTGTATGTTTTTTGAGATGTCACCTAGTCTCTCTAGTGTTGTGATGTAGATATATCGGTTTGTGTGGAGTTCATCTTTAGTCAGTCTACAGATAGTAACCCTTCCATCCCATTTCTCTGTGTAGCTATCACAGTTCGTGGGTACGATTTATTTGCATTCACTGTTGGCAGGCTGCCACATCCATGCTCTAATCTAGTCCCCAGATCCTGTCTACTTATTTCTGTGTTAACTTCACTAAACCTTGTCAACGAGGAACCTGGTGGATAAGGTCTCATCTCAACAAATCGTGTGGGGACAGAGTTCTTAAATGTATGGCAAGTAAGTCTTGTACTATGTAATTATATCTCATTTCGATAGAAATAAAGTGTTCTTCTGGTGGGCTGGGTGAGTGAGATCTTGTGCACTGTATTATGCCATCTCTAATCACTGATATACAACCCCTCCTGTGTCTGAAACAATGGATGCCATTGTATATGAGCACTATGTTGTTTTCCCACATTCCTGTAGCCAATTTAGGTACTTTGTGCAAGCATACCATGTTGCCCATATTGCCTTTGTTTCCCATGCCATTTATATAGGTATAGGATCCAGTCAAAGGTCTAAAGCTAGCATATTCTCATCTGTGAAGAGGGGTTGCTTCTCTGCTCTCCTGTGCCCTACTTACTTTTAGGTCACCTGCTATAAATCTTGACTGAGCGATACCCCCTTCGGATTCCCATCTCTCTCATATGAGTTCCAGGATAGTTTGAAGCCTTCGTATAGGAGATTCATACCCTGTAAGGCTAGGGAGGTGAGCCCGCTAAGCAACATTTCCCCTCGGGGTGGCGGTCATTGGGACATCACCTGGAGAGTCTCCTCTCTTAGGGACAAATACTCCTGTTCTGTGAAGGAACTCCCTGTTCCACTTTCCCATGAACCCTCAGACCATCATTTCCTCAGAAGCCACATCCTGAACAAACCACTATCTTCTATTGTAATACAATTCCCAGTATTAAAAACTGCACAGAAAGAGAAGCGGGGCAAAGATCCTCCACTGGTGAGGATCCAGCTCAGATGCATGAAAAGCAAAGTAAGACCTGCATTAGAAGGTTGTTTTTACCGAGCAGGTGAAGCTCGGGAAGTTGGAACTTGGGAGAGAGAAGCCAGGGCATTCCAGGGGATCCTCAGTTGAAAGGACGTGGAGAACGAAGAGGAACCTGAGTGGTGCAGGAGCCGACAGTGTGTGTCAAGCATTGCCAGGTGGTGGCGTGACCTCAAGGAAGTGGACCACATGGTCCGACAACTATGCAGAGACCATCCAGCAGAATACTCAGCGGAGCCACGAAGACCAAAGTAGAGACGAAAAGGAAGGTGCTGGAAGTCCTTATTGAGACAGTCTGATCCTGACCCCACAGGAGGAACCGATGACGCCAACCCAACAAGCTAGATGTAACGAGAATGAAGGAGACCCGGGAGGGGCCACAGGCAGGTGCTAAACAACAGAGAGTATCAGGAATACAGAGAAAGTCATCATACCCATCCCAAGTAACTGTGTAAACTGCAGAACATATAACGAATACCAAGGGACTCATCATACTAATCAAAATCTGTATGAAAGCAGTAGAGTATATATCAAAGACAGAGTGACTCCTCACATTCGTCCCAGTGATTACAAAAGCAGTAAAGATACTAAAGAACCTCGAAAGACTGGTAATACTTGTCTCAGTGGTTGGGAAGACCAAGACACTAGCAGAAAGGAACTGAAGATCCTCTATTGTGGTTCCCATAAGTGGAAGTGCTTGGAATATAACAAAGTGGTACAAGGGATCAGGGACACTGGTCTCTGTGGAAGGAGAGACTGTGAAACTAGTACAAGTGAGAAAGATGGTGAGGCAAAAGAAACCCAAAGCAATAGAGGCCAAGACCCTTGACTAAGGAACCAAGGAACTTTAAATAAGGTTAAGACGTTATTACCTGGCTTTTTTCACAGAATATTTTGCTGAAAACCTTTGGCCTAAAAACTCATAAAAAAATATGGGGGTTGGGTGGGTAAAGGGATATAAGGGGTAGGGTGTGTGGGGCATAGGGACTAGATAACAGTGATGGGGTTTTGGGGGGGGGGACCCCCCAAACATTTATTTTTTTATTCAATTAGTTTTTTGGTGATATAAGAATTTAGGACCGTAAATAAATCAATACGGGATCACTGACGGAAGGTGGAAGAGTCCCTTTGAGGAATTAAAGGAACCGATTAACTACATCACAAGGAGCTATCTCAAGATAGACTATTAGGGCTGACAAGGCCTTTCCAGGAGAAGGAAAACCTTCTCCTGGAACCCTTTTTGTTTCTTTTTGTTGGATGATACAACCTTTAGTGGTAGGGTCAGCGTAGGGTAGTTTTTGGTTGGAGGACATTCGATTTTGATTTGGACTACCTCACCGACGGTGAGCACCTTAGTTTGATATAGGTTACGTAGGGAAATCCCCTTTTTGGTAGGGATAGACAGGTCTTTTGTTTATTATTGGAATTAAATCACAGGTAGACATGCCACCTCTTTGTCCGCTTCCTTCATGGCCTACCACAAAACACACTACACTGGTATATCAAAAATATACCCTTTATTATAATGGTACACACAGAATATCTATTAGGTCAAAATAAGTATTTAGGTTAAACATAACATGGAGTAAAGCATAGTGTATGTATAATAACAGTATTGGCCACTGAAGACCCAATCCACTCCTATGATTAAAAATGTAAATCCACTATCGGGTGGTATGTGACACGATCAGTACACTGGCCTTGTCAAGAGGTGATGGGCATCCAGTGGTCGAAGTGGGCGGGAGCAGTGCTCCTCTACTTCTTTTAATTAAGTTTTACTGTTCCTATACATTTATTTTAAAAAGAAACCGTTACGAAATAGTTTTGTTTTAAAATAGAAGTGTACGAAGAAGTTAAAACTTGCACTTTGAATGCACTGCACCGAGTGTTCCCCTAAACAGGAGGAGCATGTGTTTTGGGGTTTGTATGGTGCGTGGGAGGGTGCGTGGCAATGGGGTTTGTGGTGATAGGTGCAGGCCAGTAGGGAACATAGTTCCACTACTTCATTTCGTACACTTCGACCACTGTGGGCATCCCTCTCAGCAGGGGGTAGGAGGCTTACCAGGGGACACTCCAGAGCCAGTCATTCGCATGTGGAGGATGATAGCATTTGAGAGGGTCCCAGTTCCTACCCCCACCCCTCGGTGATAGCATGTTATTATGGAGTAGTTATTTATCTCACGTTATGCCTCCTATACAAGATGCTTGCAACTCTATTCTTTTTCTTGTAGACCCAAAACACAAGAGGTGAGGCAAAAACCAACAGCATCAAAGGGAAAATAGCCTTCCAAGGCGCAACGCTGTTTGATGCATCTTCAGAGGCCGGGACTTGAAGATATGAATGCAACCCTTCAGTATGCAGCAATATCTGCGTCGTCACTGCAACAGGAGAACCAGTGGAGAGAGAAAGCTGACAGAACAACAATACCGAGCTTGCAGGAGAAGCTGCACAAAGCTCTCCAGTGCCCTCCCTAGACCACTGGGGACTTGACAATGGGCTTTTAACCACCAACGAGACTATACTTGCCAGGGAGTGCAAGCCCCAAATGCAGCACAGGCATTGAATTCTAATTGCTACCATCATTGGGCCACAACAGGCCGCACAGAGAAAAGGTAATCGCTTATGCCTACATTTAACAGTTTTGTTGATCTTGCCACTCCCCAGGTGTGAAAGACAGGCTTACAATAGTCTGTGATGAATCCTGAGGAGCCATCACAGAATCCCAGCCTAAAGTCTCCTCCCATGTGGCCACGGGAAGGCAGCCGCTACCTGATCCTAACCCTGGAGGTGGTATTAGATGGGTGGATCACATGGGAGGAGAAGGCCACCAGGCCATCAAGGAAATGTGGTGACTCCGTCAGGAGGGACACAGTATTTATTACCTTCTGAGGTGGAAGCTTCCCAAATGCCCGAGTCTGAGATCTCTGTGCGAGGCAGCAAATACAAATACAATTTAACAGCAGCAGGTGACAAATTCCATCATAATACCAATCTTAGTCATAGGGAATACACAATACAGCTTTCACCCCCCAAACACCCCTAACCCCGCACTCTACTCATTGGACCTAGCCAAACATTGCTCAAAACCCAAACAGTTCTACATAGGTGAGAAGGGGTGCATCAGGGGAGGCTTGAAAACCAAGGCAGGATAGCTCCCTGCAAAGTCAATAAACGGTTTCCGGACAGAGACATACTTGGAGTATTGCCCTTCACACAGCGCCATAATCTTGTCTGCAACCAGAGTGTCCCGTACTTTGACACACCATATTTGGGTAGCCGGGCCTTCCGCAGATTTCCAATTCTGGGTGATAGTCAACTTTGCGGCCAAAAGGAGATGCCCAATTAAGGCAGCAACGGGGCCCGTAAGAGAGAATGACCCAGCCCTCGTGTCCCCCAGCACTACCACATGCAGGTCCATGGGGAGCGATAACCCTGTGATGTCCTTTATTTTGTAGAGCACCTTCTTCCAGAAGAGATTCACCTTACCACACAGCCACACCATGTGAAGGAGAGAGCCTACACCGTCGCAACCCCACCAACAAGAGGCAAAGTAATCAGCCGATATGTGATGCCACCTATAACAGAATTTAAAGGAACACTCCCTATCAGTAACACACCTGGAGGACTTAAGCATCCTACCCCATATTCTCAGCCATGCCTTATCCTCTACTGGCTCGCCCAGATCGACTTCCCACATATATGGTAGGCGCACCACAGAAGCCACTGTATCCAACAATTTATATAGCTGTAAGACCTGTCCCTGGAAGAGCATTCAGTGTCCTGGTTGTTCCCCGCTTTGTGGTAGGATGTGTGACCCAGTGTCAAAGTTGGGTATAATGAAACCGCTCTGTTCCTAGTAGCATAAATGCAAGCTTGCACTCAGTAAAGGTCATGGGACTGTTTTCCTTATATAACTGGTGCAGGGAAGTCAAGCCCCCTACCACCCATCGCCCAAAACTCCCATTGTCGCATCCAAGCCAGAAACCGGAGTTATTCCAGACAGGCGTGAGAGGACCCAACCCCATAATCGCTCGCCATCTATGCAGCGCTCATCACATATAAGAAAGTGTGCCCTCAGTTGTGGCCAACAACCAGAATCCCTCTTCCCGTCCCATAGAACCCTAATCAATATATGGCAGTTGACAAAGGGCCACCTCAGATAGGGCCTTTTCAATTTCCTCCCACTTTGGCTGCAAAGTAGTATCCCCCAAGGCGACCATGTGAGAAAGCTGCGCAGCTAGGTTATAGCGAAAGACGTCGGGAACCCCAAGGCCCCCCCACCCCAGTCGGCCTCAGGAACACACTCTAAGCGATCCTAGTATGCTTATGCCCCCAGATGAATTTAAAGATCTTACCCTGGAGCATACGGAAGTCTGGTCAGGGACCCTTATTGGGAGCACCGTACAAAGTTACAGGAGACGTGGGACAAGGTTCATTTTGACGGCTGCAATGCAGCCAAACCAGGAGATCTCTTGTCTGCCCCACCCGATTAAGTCCTCAGATAGCTCCTGGAACAGCAGTGGAAAGTTAGATTGATAGGTCTCTGAGATAGTGCTAGGAATATGCACACCCAAATAAGGAATACACTTCTGTGACCATTGTATCAGGGCAAGGCCACAGATTGTACTCCTGTCCCGAGGCCTCAAGGAAACGTCCAGCCCATGCGACTTATCATAGTTCACTTGAAATCCAGAGACCAGATCAAATGCCTCCCATTTGTGCAGTACCGCAGGCAATGATTCCCGAGGGCTACTCAGGGTGAGCAGCACATCATCTGCGTAGAGAGAGACCTCATAATCCACCCCAGCAACCTGAATCCGTTCTATATCCCTATTCACCCTGATACTACTGGCAAGCGGTTCCATAGTCAGGGCAAAAATCAGTGAGGACAGCGGACAACCCTGTTGCATCCCCCTGGTGATGGATAGGCTAGACGATAGCACCCCATTGACTCGAAGAGAGGTGTATTGACTCTGGTAGATTGCCATCACTCAACTAATAAACCCTGGGCCAAACCCAAACCGCACGAAGACTCCACGCAGATACCCCCAGTCCACCCAATCGAAAGCCTTGTGGGTATCTAGTACGACTTTTCCCAGATCCATCTTTTGACGTCCCCCCACCTCCAGTAGATTCAGCACACGCCTCACATTGTCATTGGTGCTACATCCCGCAATAAATGCTGTCTGATCGCCATCTATGAGGTTAGGGGGGACCTTCATCATACGCCTGGCTAAAATTTGAGAGAAAAGCTTTGAATCCATATTAGTAAGGGTAATGGGGCGATCCTTACCAGGTTTGGGAATTAGGAAAGTCATGACACACGCATAGAAGGAGCAACTCTACCGGAGACTGGAAAGGACTTAAAGAAGTTCCACCAGAAGGGGAACCAGGAGCGCGCAAAACTTCTTATTAAAAAAAAGCTGTGAACCCATCAGGGCCTGGAGTCTTGCTCTTCAGAGTCTTAATAGCCCAGTCCACTTCCCCTAGAAGTATAAGTGCCTCCACGGAGGCCCGCTCTTCCCCGGATTAGCTAGGGAGATGTACCTGCTGTAGATACTGGCTCTGAGCATCCCGCTGGACCGGAGCAGCCCCCCTTTGAATACCACCCCAAAATGGGCTTAAAAAATCTTCAACTTATCGGCCTCACCCTGATGCACCACCCCATGACTATGGGCAGGGCAAAAACTGCATTTCTGTTTTGGAGCTTACGCTGCTTAGCTACCAGGAGGCGATTGGCTCTGTTCCCATTGGCATCATAATACTGTTTAGTCTTTGGCATCTCCTGAGCCGTCCTGTCAGCCAGATATTCCTCCAGTTTTTTCACGTGACACCCTAAGTTTACACAGTGCTCTACGGGACCCTCATTTCTTGTGTTCCTGCTCTGCCCCTCTAACCTCGTCTTCCAACCGCACCCATATCAGTTGTCGCTCCCTGGTGTAAGCTGCTGATTTACTGATGAGCTCACCCCTAACAACTGCCTTCATGGCATTCCAAACTATTTCAAAGGAATGCCGGGAGTGGCTATTCTCACAAAAATAGTTGGAAATAACCTCATCCAGCTCTCTAGACACCACAGGATCCCTAAGAACCGGATTATATAACTTCCACGGGCATCTGGGTCTCTCAGGCCTTTCCACGATCGCCAGGGACAGTGACACTGGGGCATGATCAGATAGTGTCCGCGTGCCTATCTCCACCCTCGGGGCACATGGGTACAGTGCACCTGGCATAAGTACAAGGTCTAATCTGGAGAAGCCCTGTGAACATGAGAATGAAAAGTGAAATCCCTCTCCTCCCAGTCAGCCAACCTCCAGGCATCAACCAGTCCAATTTCCTGAAGAAAAAGACCAAATGCATGGGCATGCCCAATATCAAGCTTGGAGGGGGGCAGAGTCTTGTCAACCAGGGGGTTGAGCAGAAAATTGAAATCCCCTCCAATGAGGATTTGCCCTTCAGTAAAAGGGAGCACCTAAAGCAGGAAGGTCTCCGAGAAAACCTCCTGGCCCACATTAGGAACATACAGAGAAAACTAACGTAAACAGATGCTCCCATAGCAGGCCTTTGAAACATAGAGAACACCCCTATGGGTCACAAAGGACCTTGACTTTTAGAGAGTGGGACCTGCTCTCCCACCAAGACAGCTCCACCCTGCTTCTTCTCCCCCCCCAGAGGCAAACAACTGTAGTGGAAATGCTTTAGACTTCATGCATTTCTCAGCCCGCTCAGGCAAATTAGTCTTTTGCAAACACACCACAGAAAGGGACCCATCCTTTAGTTTTAGTACAGGCTTCCTTTTAACTGGGAAATTCAGTACCTGTACGTTCCATGTACCAATCTATATTAGATCCTCGCCTTCCCCTTCACCCGCAACAGTATCCAACATTTCCCTGGACGTCAGATTGGCCATCTCCCATGGACACCTCTTGAGTCACCTGCACTACAGTGCCATAGACCAATTGCCTCTCCCACAGTAACCAATTATAAACAAACCCCCCCTCCCACTCCTTCCCCACTCCTCCCTCAAACCAACCATAAACCATGCTCAGACATGAGCAAATTCCAAACATCTGGAAAACCCTCAGGGAACCCGACTTGGAAGGCAGCAATAACACATCATCCTCTCCTTGTCCATCTGCCTCACCATAGAACCCATTCCTGAGTCCATAATCCCTTAGTCCCCCTGCAACACACAAGTGACCAAGTAATCAGAAAGACATCCCCGCCACCCACAATCCCGTGTTAAGCTCCAGGCCATTTAGGCCTTTCTGACAGGACCCTTTACCCTTTTCCCTCTAACTTCTTTCTGCCATTTTTGCAATGGCTCTAGGCCATGAATCTGGCTCAGCTCCTGCTCAACCTCTGACCCCCCACCCGACACATCCGGGTTTAGCAAGCTCTCCGTATCTTTTGAGGTTCGTGCCACCCAGCGCCTTCCCTGATAGGGAAAGTGGAGCGCAGTTGGAAACCCCATCTATAAGACACTTCCTTAGAGCACAGCCACTCGATCAGTGGCCGCAGCGCCTTCTGCTTTTCCAGAGTCGTTGGTACAGTGAGAGTGACATATTGCAGAAAGAGATAGTCGACAAGGGTCTGGCCACAGTTATTATTTGCTCCTGAGTGGGAGTGGGTCGGCACCATGCACTTGTGCCATCACCACCTCAGAATGCTTGCACTTGTCCACGGACTGCAGCATTATGGAGATATCCCCAGTTTTCACACTTTAGGTGATTTCGCCATTTTGGGCATAGAAGGGAGACACCAACCAGTTCACCAGTCCTGCAAGAACTATGCCACATAAGGAAAGATGCCAAAGACACCAGTGACGCCCCCACCCTAGCGTTATTCCGAGGAGACCAACGTTCACAGTGGGCACAGGATGGAGCCCTTGGTAGACCAAGAGCAGGTTTCTACAGGTGCCAGGTCAGCTTTGATCCACCTCACACCTCTCCCAGGGGGCAGCGAGTCAACAAGCGCAGCAAGCAAGCTGATGTTGTAGAGACTGCTGATACAAGCACAGCCCCCCAGGCCAGGGCCTCAGTGATTGGGGTGTGAAGGGCAATGATCTGCAGGCTGGAACACTCAGTAGCCAGGGGAGGGAGTATTACTCCCAGGACAGCCCACATTTCCACTTGAGGTGATATTATGACCCAAGGCAGAATGCCAGGGATTGTGGGCAAGGCAGGGTCAGTGTCACTAAGGCAGCAGCAGGCATAGGGACAACAGGGAATCAGGCAGTGGGGAGCCCACCATATCCTACTGCAGAAAGGGCCTGCACAGAGGAAGCTGACATAGGCCCAATGCTTCATCTTGGCAGGGTGCTTGCCAACAGATCCATCGGAGGCCAGTATATTGTAGTGACCTAGCTTAGGCTTCTACAACAGGAGCAGGCAGCCTTCCAACACACCATCCACCTTTGATGGCCAGGGCCGCTAAGAGAGAGGCTGGAGCACAGCTGGCAGCCTTCGGTGGGAGACGCCCCCTCCCGTCATCCCGGGCACCTCGCTGATGAAGTAATGCCGCACCTGGGGCCGCAGGCTGCCCGTCACACTCCGGCAGCAGTCAAATGGTCACCAGGGAGTCGCCACCACTTTGGCCCGGTCCACCTTAGAGCCCACAACCGTCCAGGTGAGAAGCACAACAGTCCAGGTCGGAAGCACTGCAAGCCAGCAGCAGTCCCCGGTAGGCCACTTTCACTGTAGACCTCTCCAGAGCCTTCTGGAGTTGGCCCAAGAAACTTAAGGCATACTCTGCATACCCCGCTGGATGGCACACACAGGGGACAGTGGCACTCAGAAGGGTAATACACGTTTCAGCACTGACCACCAGCCGGAGCCGCAGAGCCCTCCAGCGCACAGTTTATGGCCCATAAGAGCCTGGGGCCCGCCAAATTATGTTGAATTGGGCTACGCATCAGGCTCGATCTTCGCAGTGCCGGCACAAACAGGGTTCGGAAAAGCACCTAGCCATGGCTCCAGTTGTCAGATGGATCACACCTACATTTTCCACCAGATTGGGGTGCCAGGAAAGGGACACACCGTATTACTTGCCCTCACTTAGCCAGAGACTCTCAGGCAGCCATCTTTCCCGATGGCGCTCCTAGCCATGCCGCACCCAAGATCCCTTTGGATAAAACAAAGAGAAAACCATTACCTCCTTTAAAACCTTCCCTTAAAATTATATCCTATACACCACTCAAACAGAGTGGATTAAATGATCTTAAAATAGCTAAGTACATTGTGGACTTTAAGTCCCATAATGCTCTTAGTACTGAGACGAGGAGGAGGAGCACATAGTTTCTAAACCGTAGTGAGTTACAGAGGTTTTAGTAGAGGTCGATTTTTCGCAAAAAGAGTCAAGATTTTCAATGAAGGATGTGCTTTTGAATATTACAAACAAAGATTTTCTTGGCACTAAGGGAGGCTATGAAGATGCAAGATACCCAACGGTACAGCCACCAGAACAGGGCGCCTCCACTCTGACTTTTGCCCGCCGAGACACTAGTCTTTCTTCAGCAAAATATTTTAGCGCAAAGATGATATTATCACTACAATTAACAAAGGACTATATGGATGAGGGAAAGATTCAGAACAGACAAGAGAGATTCTACCATGCAGCTCTGGATATGTTGGAATGGGTTGGATAGGATTACTTAAGGAAAAGATACTGGCTATGGACAACTCTATGCTAAATACTCACAACTATGGTTTTGGAATAGGCTTGTCAGGATCTGGTCAAAGGTTTTGGACTGGAATTCTGCTAGCCCACCAGACAGAATTCAGGCACCCGGTTCTGCACTCAGCACGGCACTCTGGTCTCTGCACGGCACTCTTGACTAGATCTGACGGGTTGGTTCTGGAGTTTACAGCTATCTGGTTTCAGATCTGCTCTACTGGTTCGGATCTCTGGGTTCTGGCAAGAGTTCTTGGCTAGAAGCAGGAAACAGCACAGCCAGGCTATTCAATTTTTGATGTGCCCCTTGGAAGTCTGGGGTTAAAATCAGGTTGCAAGATTTTAAAGGCCAAGCTGAGAAAGGTTCAGCTTTGGAATGGGCCTTCTGCTTTCAGAGTTCTGGAATCTTGGATCTGGGTTCTCCTGCAGGGCGCTTCGCCAGTAAATCAGTTGATGGGTGAATGTGTGTGTGTGTGTGTCTAGGTCCTAAACAGTCCCTATTTATCTATTTCCCATAGGGGTAGATAGGCTGATTATACTAAGTGCACCGTCTAGGAATCCGATTGGTCAGTGTATTCCCCCTCTCCTGATTTGAGAAGGAAACCTAGTGTCATAGTGATGCTGCAATTTACAATCCAGGGAAAAACCTCCCCTTTGTTTCTACACAGAAAACCTATTTTTCATAGAAAGCATATCGACAATATCAGCAACTTGCTAATAATACATATTCACATCACATATTTAATAAAGCACGTATCTGTCCGAGTCCCATCTTCTTGAGAGTTTCGGTTCAAAACTGACAGTTTTTCACGCTTTTGGTTGGTTACCCAGTGTCAGATCTGTACACATTTTTCCACATACATGCGCATGACATCTGGGCATAATCCTGTAAACTTTCATATTCCTAGCATGATCACAATTGCTACAATATCAACATTTTAGTAGTCTGGTCTCTGAATATCACAGAGGGTTCAGTGTAGTTTCTAATTGTGAGCAGCATTTTCATATTAACAACCTATAAAATACAGATTTTTCCAAATTGTTCACAGTTTTCTATGAGTCTTTTTCCAAAAAGATATTTCCTTGAAATTTCAGATACACATATCAGTCTAGCTCCGCCTCCAAGGTTTGGCTGGGCCAGAGCAACCTGAGCCTCTCTTCATTAGCAGTTGGTTTCTGTTGACGACCAAATTTGCATTTCCTTTCAGTCAAGGGAGTCTTTTGTCCCTACTCAGAGCAACAGGCCAAAATCTCCTCCCACTTCCCTTAACAACTCAATGCCAGTTCCTGAGCAGAGAGCAGGAGGAAGATTCCTTTGTTTGGGGAGAAGCTGTGGAATATCTTTGAAGTCCAGTGTAGCTGACATTAGTTCACTTTTATAACACAGTTTAAAAAGGTCCTTTCTAAAATACAATTTACATTTTCTACAAATATCCACACAAATCTCTTCATTCTTCTTTTTAAAACATAGAAATTGAATTGTAGCAACCCATATTGCTTTTGATGGCAAGTCTCTTCTTTTCTACAATTTGATTTTAAGACACAAGTTTTAAACTGACAGTATAAGTAATAAGAGCTTCTGACACAGGCGAGCGGCGGTACTGCGCCCATATCGGACATATTTTTCTAAGGCAAGCACCTTTTGAATGTGGATTTTTTTATGATGAAAGGTGTTTCTCCTGACATTGTGCTTATGGGGATTCCTTAAATAAGGTGATGGTGAACACCCCACAAGGATGTTGGATCTTCTCTGCTGTTTGGGAGCCATGATTTTGCACTTTCAACAGCCAAGGAAAAACAGATTTTAAAACACTTCTGGGTTTCAAATAGTTTCATTTCACTCTGTGGGCAGCCCAATGATATATTTTGGCAGTGTGGTTTCCTGTTTTACCATTGACATAGGCAAACATAGATTTGGAAGCCTATTTTTCAGGTTTCCCTGCGCACTTCTCACAGATTGTTAGCGCGCATAATGCTTTCCGGCGGCCATTCTGTTGTTTTTGATGAAAGCAACACACAGTGATGTTGCAGGGCAGAGCCAGTGGGTTAGAACATCCCACAAGCCCCCACTTGCGATTTGGCGTTGATCGCCCATCAATGGGAAGTCGCAAGACTGGTATGATCGATCTCTATTTTCTTTTGGTTCCATAAATGGCAAAGTTCATCATCCTTTCCTCCATCAGGGGTGGATCGACCTTGTTCTCCTCGCCCAGACCTGATACGAGTATGGAGCGATACTCCAGGCCCCTTGGATCTTTCCTCCCCGTCCCTGGGTGGTCCTCCTGGGTCTTAGTCACCATGGTTTCTAATTCTATGATGACAAAGCAAAACATATTTGTAGACATTTCCCCACCACTATTAATTTAGTGGGGCGGACACATACATTTTGACAAATCAGGACACATTTTTCGATTGTGATCTATGGACTATATATGGAATATTTTGTGGTGGGGATTCTAGGGAGCTGGAGTGACCCCCTCTGGGGTTCCAGAAGACTCCTCCAGTTGCTGGAGAGTGTGCCTAGGATGGCAACACTTTCGTTGGTTAATATGGACCCACTTATCTTCCCCCTCTGCCAAACTGCCTTTGGGGATGCAGATTTTGTAGGCGACTGGTGAGATTTTGTCTACAATTTCAAAAGGTCCCCTCCAGCTAGGCAAACATTTGCGCTGTTTGGCTTGGTTCCTTTGGAAATTGTAGTCTTTACGTCATGAGTTGTGGAGGAACGGTGTGAATCGGAACACTGGGTGCCCGAGATAGCGGAGCGGTGAATGCCAGTGGGAAAACAAAAGTAAACCAGCTGGCTAGAAGCTCCGCGTGGAAGACCCAGGATATGTCTGCCTGCTGAGGGCAGCCTTAAGGTGAGGAGGCCCCTGGGACCCAGACCCGAGCACCAGTGGTGACCTCCGGCCGTCCCGCAGCACCCACCCGCACCGCAGAGGCTCCTCAAGGATGGCAGGGGGAAAAGGAGAAGCGAAGTGACGGCCACTGCGGTGGTGCAGGGACCCCAGAGGTGCCCCAATAAGGGACTGACAAGAGACCCGTGGGAGTGGAGTCAGGGATAGAACACCACACACCCCTGCACTGTGCAGCAAGCACAATGAGGCATACGCGGAAACAGGTGGAAACCTGGGACAGACAGGGCCTGGAAGGGGGGGCCTCTCGCGGACTGGGAAGTAGGAGTAAGAGATATAGACGCCCTAAAGGAGAGGAGGGGTGTATGCCCACCACACTACACCCCTGCCATTTGAAACCCTTGGCCTACAGATCAGTCTCGGTGGAGGGGGTGGCAATGTGAAGCCTCGGAAAAGGGGCGATGCCTGGCCTGGGTAAAATGATCATTGGCTCCCTCAATGTTCGGGGCCTTAACTCACCAAACAAATGATCACTGGTACTCTGGGAGTTCAAGAGGGCCCGACTGGATTGTATATGGCGTCAGGAAATGCATTGGTAGATGGGTGGTGAACCTAGATTATTCTCCCGGTAGGTGGGGGGGGGTGATTACGGCCTCTGATGTCAAGAAGAGGCGTGGGGTTGCAATTCTCCTATCATCCCGACTGGGCTTCCTGGTAGTATCAGTACTAGCCAACCAAAATGAGAGGTATGTGTTTGTGAAAGGTCAGCTGTATGGTATCAAGCTTACGTTGGGTTCTGCATAATTGAATTCGTAGGACAACTTGTAGTCAGGGGAGACTTTAATATGGTGATAGACCCTATAAGAGACCGTGAGAGCGACTGATGACCAGGACTAACATGGGTAACTCGGAACTCTTTAAACAGGTAAATGATGTGTTGGGCTTGTGTGACTCCCTCCCGCCATTGCTGGAGGGGAATAGGCCATATACCATTTACTCCGCGGTACATGACTCCTTCTCACGTATAGTCCTGGTGGACTTGACCTTAAAGGCACAGGTCTTGGATTCCCAAGTCGCCCCAATACTGTGGTCAAACCACGATATGGTGGGAGTTGCAGTGGAAATGGGGAGGTCAGCGGGCGCCGGGGGAGCTGGAGATGCAATGACTCCCTATTAAACGATAGGGTGATGCAACAGGAATTACTCACGAAAATCAAGGAGTACTTCCTCTTCAATGATATTGGAAAGGTGGGGATTCAATAAGTCTGGGAAGTCTTCAAGGCTCTGGGAAAAAAATGAAAGGGGGGAGAAGGAGAGAGTGCTCCTTCAGAAAATAGAGCAGATACAGCCGGGGGGGTTACCCAGGGAAAGTATATTTATAACCCACAGAAGCGAAGGAACTCCAAGGCTATAAAACACAATTAAAGGCCATCCTAAACCACAACACGGAAAGAAACCTCCTGTTTCTGAAACAGAAATATCACGAGAAAGGGCATAGGGCGGATAAGATTCTTGCCTGGAGATTGAGGGAGGAGAAAAAGCAGAGGCCCATAGGGGCTATTCAGAGAGAGGAGGGAAGGTCTGTCTATGACACCAAAAGTATCGGGAACAAATTCGCAAGGTACTATAGCACCCTCTATGCCTCATAATGGAACGGGGAAGAAACACAGATAGACAGGTTTTGGGGTGTTGCCCCTCCCGGGGCTCCCCAAGGAAACGGTAGAGAGCTTATAGAACTCTATAATGGTAGAGGAGGTCCTGCGGGCCATCATGGGGATGAAGATGGGGTCAGCGCTTGGGGAGGACAGCTTTACGATGTAATTGTACAAATTATTTGGGCCCATGGTAGCCCCATGTCTGGTTAAGGTGTTTAATGCATGCCCAAGAGGGGATGCCCTGCTGTTCACGATGCTGCTAGCAACGATCGTAGCGATCCCTAAGAATGGGAAGGATCCCACCAGGTGCTCCTCCTACCGACCTATCTCCCTCCTAAATGGGGATGTAAAGATGTTGGCAAAAAACTTGGGAATGAGATTGGAGGTGGGGTTACTGCTTCTCCTACATGGAGACCAGGAGGGCTTCATTAGGGGAAGACACCTCAATGGGGCAAAATGTAAGGGGCAAGATGCCTGCTTAGTCTTGTTAGACTCAGAGAAGGCCTTCGACAGGGTTGAATGGCCCTTCATGATGAAGGTCCTGAAGAAGATGGGTCTGGGAACGAATTTCCTGAGATGGGTGGCAGAACTTTACAACAGGCCCCGGGCAAAGGTGCAGGTAAATGGGGAACTCACAGACACCTCTGAACTAACAAGAGGTACAAGACAGGGATGCCCTCTCTCCCTGCTGCTATACACCCTAGCCATGGAACCCCTGGCAATAGCAATTCGGGTAAATGGCCAAATCAAGGGCATAGTGGGTGGGGGGGGGGGGGGGAATTGAATGCAAACGCTCGCTCTTTGCAGATGACATATTGGTTTAGCGTTGGGTGAATGAGACTAATCTGTGCACTCTACCCCCTGGTTTTTTTGTTTTTGTCCTTTATAGTTTTTTATTTGCTTTCTGACTTACCCATGTCATGTGGTGGTCAGTGGCTGCATCTCTACATGGAGACCAACATCCACATGTTGGTTGGTTAGTTAGGATATAGATAATGTTTTTCTATGTAGACCTTTGCGCATTCGTCTATACGTTAATCGTATAAATCCATTTTTTGCAATAACTTACTCCTGCACACTTTTTTAGTGAATAACCGGTAACTGCTTTTAATTCAAGTATTAACAGTGTTTAAACATCAGTGAAATTTACATTCTTTTTAGCAAGTTAATTGAAATACAAGATTACATTCCATTCTTTAGTATAATAAAAAGATATTTTCTTCTCAATAATCCAATAGTAATTTGTTGCTTTGTCTTTGTGATTGTGGTTTGTTAGTGAACACATTTTGGTGGTCCTTAATACGGTGTGTGTCTTCCACTGTCCTGGAGTTCTGTTTATTCATGAAGACTGCATCAATGTGCAGTCCATCTTCTACGGTGTCAGATACTTGGTTTATTCATAAATTTAAAACATGTTTTTTCACTGATGTTTAAACGCTGTTGATACTTGAATTAAAACCAGTTATCGGTTATTCACTAAACAGTGTGCAGTAGCAAGTTATTGCAAAAAAAGTTTTTATATGATTAACGTATAGACAAATGCTCAAAGGTCTAACATAGAAAAAACATTATCGACATACTGGCTTACCTCACTAACATTCAAGACTCCCTACCAGCACTAATGACCCAGATTGTGGAGTACGGCCACCTCTCAGGGCTTAAAATCAATGTAGGGAAGTCAGGAATAATGCAGATATTAGAGCAGAGCCCCCTCCTCGACTTGAAAAAGAGATACCAAGGCATGAGGGTAGACCAAAGAGCATACTGTACCTGGGAATTAAAATAACGAGAGACCTGGAGGAGATGGTCAAGGCTAAATATGACCCCTTTTGGACCCAACTGACGGCTGACCTGATATTGACCTGGTACGGTAGGATGACATCATTGAAAATTAACGTGTTCCCCAGATTGCTATACCTGTTCGCAGCCATCCCAAGGTAGCTCCCGGAGAAGTTCTTCTTGGAATTTACGGGAGAGCTCTGTAGATTCATTTGGAAAAATAAGACGCCAAGGGAAAAATAGCAACCCTGACTCCTCCAAGGATAAGGGGGGGGGGGTGAGGTTCAGGTTCCCGGACATCCACCTATATTATAAGGTGGCCCAACTTGGGGTGCTGCTTGAACACCTGATGGTCGACTTGAGGACCTATTGGACCTACTTGGAGGACCCAGCGGCATAGCCATTGAAGGAGGGACTACTTCTGGTCTCTGATCAGGTCAATCCCAGAACAACCAAGGTCCCACCCCATGCTGTTTTTTTTTTTGGACAGTGGCATGAGTCCAAGGAAACGCATGGGTACACAACGTGGCCCTCCCCATGTCCACCATAAGGGGGCCCCCCCCATCTGGCCCCCAGAGACTAGCCCAAACGCAGATATGGTCAGATGTGGGCCTAGAACAGGTGGGACAACTGTTTAAAGAGGGAGTCTTTCTGGAGTTGGTAATCGTTCCAGAGGTACTGGGAAGGGACTCAACCTCAGTATTTCAATATCTCTGCATCAAGGGTAAATTGACTGACCCAAAGTGGGGTGGATTGGTGGCAAGAGAGTTAACGGCAGTGGAAAAAGTCATTGACTTAACAACGAGAAAGGGTATATTGTCCAAGTTGTACAAAGCCATGAATGAGATAGGTCTGCAGGGGAGACAAACATTCCATAGGTACTGGGAAGACTTAGTGGGGGAGGAGATTTCCGGGGAGGATTGGGCATGCATTTACAAAATTGTTTTCCGGGGTTGACTGTTCACCTCCACCATAGAACACAACTTCAGAAAGTTAATGGGCTGGCATAGAGATCCCCTGAGATTGTCCAGGATGTTTGTGGCAGCCTCTCCCTTGTGCCCCAGGGGGTGTTGTGGGAGTCGGGGGATCTTTGGCCCACATGTGGTGGCGGTGTCCCAAGGTACAAGTGTTTTGGAAAGAGGTGCTGAGCTGCATGGAAGAGGTCACAGGAGTGGGGTTGGATCTGGACCCGCTGCAGTCTCTATTAGGGGTACGGCACACAGATAGGGAAGAATACAGACTCCCTAAGATGTGGAAGGCAATGTTAAGAGCAGAGAGACTGGCCATAGCCCAGTGTTGGAAAAATGAAACGCTCCCCTCAAAAGGAGCTTGGGAAGGGAAAGTACATAACATGATGATAATGGAAAGGCTGACAGAGGCAGTGCACAATAGGATGGGTGAGTTTCAAGCGAAGCGGTGCTCTCTGTTGCTCAAATGGGGATTGGATGAAGGAAACCACAGGGATCGAATAAGCAAATGAAATGGAACTTGAAGTGGAAGGATGAGGGGAGAGGCCCAGGAGGGAGTCAGCAAGGGTATAAAACAGACATAATGAGGATTAGATCCTCTGAGACATGGATGAGGGAAAACTGCACCACTGTACGTGTTTGGGTTGAGATGGGAGGTAGAGGGAGGTGGGTGGTGTAGGGGCAGGAACAGGGGTTTGGGGTGGGGGAAGAGACCTAGATTGTTGACAGTATGGGGACTATATAGTTTTTTTTTTTTTGTTTTCTTGAAATGTCTTGTTCTCTTTAAAAATGCAAATAAAAATGTGTTTAAAAAAAGAAATATCTGAGCGTGTGGGTGGCTGGTAACAAAGTTGACATATTTAAAGGGATGTACAATTTGAGTGTGTGTGTGAGCAGTATTGAAAAATTGTGAGGTTCACCTACACCATTATCTTGTGGACAAGACTATCAAAGACCGTAGGGAGCTTGCAAAGGCTGCCGACAGGTTGTTGAGTACTCAAGTCCAGAAAAAGGCTTAAGCGAGCACACCCGAACCGGAAGAGAAATCGTCCGACAAAAAAAGTAAACAAGGGTGGGAAGGACAAAGGTCCAACCCAATCCTATTTGAAGTCAGGTCCCCAAAAGAATGTTCAGCCATGCACACCGAAAAGAAGAGCGCAGGGACCCCTGTGTTCACACCACCCAATGTTTGTTTTGTATGTAAGGAGCTGGGCCATTTGGAAAGGGGATCCTGCTCGCAAGGGCTTAACCAAGCAAGCCATAGTGAATGTTGGACTCATGGAAGAGGCCATCATTAGTATGGACCTCTTACAGGAAGACTTCCCACCAAGCCAGGGAGTGTCCGGATGTGGATTGGTTACACTGAGTGGGAACGGTGCCGGGTCTCCATAAGAGATCCCAATTCCCGATAATACTCAACTCTATTGAGAACATGTGTATATCAATGGACACAAAACTCCTGCGGTCCGAGACACTGCGGCTAGCTTCACTGCCATCACCCGGCAGTGGGTACAGCCAGGCCAGTATATTGAATGGCCTGATTGTAGCGTAAGTGGGTTCGATGGAAAGAGCAAGTGCCCCTTGGCGATAGTAAAGTTCAGCTGGCGGGGTGAAATGACCCAGTGCTGTGTAGCAGTGAAAGACTCCATCCCTTTCCCACGTTTGTTGTGTAATGATCTTCCTGATCCCGGGATAGACGCAGCGGCTACCCGATCGAGGGCCAAAGGCATCACCAGATTGAACACTCTCAGAGCCTTAGGGCCTGTTGGAAGGACCAGCATGGCCGGTAGCCCCTAGTCCAGTTCCACGGACTATTTAGTTGCATCCTCCTGCGGGAGAGGGGTTAGTAGCCATTGAGGACCCTACTTTGGTAGCAGAGGATTCAGTGACCTCAGAGTTGCCTGGTGCACCGCAGTGGCCTGTGGTGGAGGACCAAGAGGGTGCAGATCTGAAGGGTCTGCCCAAGCTGGGTGAGTTCGAATGATGTAACTTCAAGAAGATGCTGAAGAAGGTATCTTGACCCCCGCCCGTCAAACCTCCTTTCAGGATTTAAAGGATGGATTGTGCAGGGCCTGTCATGATCTCTGCTTCCAAAAGGTCACGACTTACCCAACTCCCTTGGAAGCAGACCCATAACCCAGGTTCCGAGTGCCAGCAAGTCCCAATTGGGACCTTTTGGACCCTGTCCTGGCGCCAGTGGCACCAGGCTCATAAATATGCCCAGTCCCAGCGCTGGAAGCGCCGGGCTCATAATGCTTGGGTGGACTTACCTGCAGCAGACCATGCTGCTTACTTACCTGCCAGTTGAGCCCCTGATCCTCTTCTGCTTGGGACTACTTTTCCTGTTGGGTGGGGCAGGAGCCACTCCCTAGGTTCAGAACACTGGAACTCTTCTGGAAAGCAGGAACTCTTTTCTTACCTAGGCGAGGCTGTGGAAGGAGACACCTAAGCACTACAGGAGGCTATTTAAACCACACCCGATGGATGAATCTTGCTTTGCGTTATTCTGCATCCTCTGCAGCAGAATGCTCATCGTGTCTTCTGCATCTGATCCTGGGCCTAAGGGAAAAAAGGCTTACCATTCTGGAATCCAGTCTTCAGCAACATCTATAAAGACAAGAAAGAACAGGTTAGCACTACGGTCTTCAGTGACAGCGCTTCTCTTACCTGGTTCATCGGCTGTCACCAACGCCTCGCGCTGCATTCCGGCATCTGAAAGACAAAGGCTTACCTACTCTTCGCATGCTCCGGAGGTCTTCGCACTACATTCCGGCATCTGAAAGACAAAAGCTTACCAACTCTTTGCACGCTCCGGAGGCCTTCGGCGCTGCATCCCGCATCTGAAAGACAAAAGAAGGTGCGTTTAAAGACATTGGGCAACTTTATTACTCACGTGCCATTACTCCTTCCCACGCCGAATCCAGTGGGTATTCCAGCACCCTTCAGCAGCTCCGAACTTGTACCTGCAAGATAAAGGGACAGTTAGTGCGCATCGTGAAGCAGGCAACAAGCGCTTACTTACGTGCTTCCAGGCGCTTCTATTCCTCACACAGGTTCGATCCTCAACTCTCTTCAGCCCGCCATCCGCCATCGTCGGAACCCTGCAAAACAAGAGATATCATTACAAAAGACTTTTAAAGACATTTGAAGTACCCAGAATTTACCGTTCGTGCAGTAAACGACGGACAGCAGTCCTCTGAGGTCAAGAGGCCTGCACCTTTATCCAGTGAAGAAACTGGTTACGGCACCCTGCCCCGAGGCAGATGGAGAGCTCGGCGTTCACTTACCTAAGGTGAGAGCGTTAACCTTTGGGGTTCTACAGGAGAAGAGAAAGGGAAGAAGAGAGAGGCACCCAATAACCCCAGTTCATTAATCCCATATTTTCTATCTGCAGACATCTTACTCTTCGAGTCAGACATACAGTGCACAGAGGTCCAGCCCAAAGAGCCAACCGTGTGTTACACATCACCTTTGAAGATACGGTATTCACCCAGTCAAGACCGGCGCCTCTGCGGGAATCAGGTGAGCGTTACAGGGCCCTAGTTCTGAAAGTGCCAGATTATGGTCAGGAGTTCATCATCCAGACACCTGTGATTTTTTGTAATAAAAATGAATGATGGGTGATCAACCTCCGAAAATGTGTGAGGCCATTCCGCACACATTTTCCCTGCTCACTGTACGAAACACATAGTCACGTGTACTCTGGGGGACACAGCCTACAGACGCCATCCTCCCCAGTCATGTTCAGCTGGAATATGACAGCCACAGGGACATCAAAGCGTCTCAAGAACGGCGAAGACACACCTTACTTGCCATGGGCATCCTAATTAAAATATCAAAGGCCCCATGGATCTGCCTCCCCATTGTCTAGTTTGGTTGTGGCAGTGCAAACTAATGAGAAATAATTGAGGCAAGCCTGTTAAAGGGGCTTGATCGCAGGACAGACAACAGAAAGGCTGGGTTTACACCTCTTTGATATGCAATGTGTCAACTTGAAGCTAGTTCCCACCCCTCTGTATGAAGGACAGTGAATGGCATGTCTGGGTCCACTAGTACCGTAGGCAACTCCTGCAGAGCAGACCCCTTTCAGAGGGAGAAGTATGTGATTTAAGGGCGACAGGAAGTCTGCTCTCGTTACAAACTTCAAGGCAGACCTGCGCTTTGATGAAGAGTGACAGAGGGCCCAGTTAACCAGAGAGACACTTTGATCTACAACAGACAAAAAGATGGGTGGGACAGTACATTGCGCCTGTTGAAGTGTTTTTAAACTTTGCCATTCATCATTTTTTTGTTCTCTGTTGCTCCAAATAAGTTAGGGCAAGCCTCTTTCTCTATCCCCTAACCCTAGATAAGCGGCACACAAGTGCAACCTAGGGTCTATCCGCCACAGGAGGGCATAGTTAGTACAGTTGGAGGGCAACTTGGGTTTACGTAATGACAAAAATGAATTAAAATAAATAATATTTAGGCCTGTCTTTTGTTGTGCGATAACATTAGGGTATAGGCGCAGGCCAGTGACCCACCCTTAGTCTCCCTTTATGTGTTAATTGAAGGTACAGTCTACCTTACATCTTCCACCAGTGAAGGAAGGCCAGGATTTCCAAGAGGGAAGCAAGATCCTTCCTCTAAACATCTCCCATGGAACAGAGGGAGATACCAGACTCAGAGGACCTGTCCAGCAGCTCCTGACCAGTACCAAGCCAACACACTGCGTTCCCTGCTAAGTTCTGCCAGCATGCTTCCTAGTTGGGAAGTGGCAGAGAGTCCCTGAACAAAGGAACTTCAAACACTCTCCTCAGCTTTGTGCTGTCCACCTTGAAAGGACTTTACGAGCCCTGTGAAGAAGCTCAGAAGAGTGCCACATAAGCATGACCCAGCGTCCATCATTTAAGAACATTTTGGGGGCAGTCGAGCCCTCGAACAGCGACCGGCGGCACCAATGACTGTTGTCGCGCTGCAGTCACTAAAGGCGTCCGAGAAGCCTCGTCCAGCGTTCCAGATCTGCCAACCAGCACAGAGACAACAAGTCTTGACCCAGAGCCACCATGTAGGCCAGCCTATAGCCGTAAGGCCAGCCTCGCTCGCCGAACCGCCTGCTGCCTGATACTCGCAGCTGTCTCCCACCTCTAACTCTGTTGCAGGAGCTGCAAAGTGTCCTGGAACCGACTTGACGCTGTTGAGCATCAAGAACATCTCAAGCACCAGGTACATTGTATTTCTGTCCCTCTGGTCCTTCTCCGAAGGCCCCTAATGACATATACGACCCCTTGCTCCCTTGGTGCTGAAAATAAATAACCTTGACTGATTGCTTTACCGACTACCCTTCTGTCAGTATCCAGAGTGCATGCCTTTCCTTCGTGAAACTGTCTATCCTCTGTATTCCTTTACCGTGTGGGTTGTATTTTGTAGTCTGCTAGAACTGTATGTTGTAATAAGAATAAAGTAGATATTTTTATATAACCTTGACTGGACAGTCGCTTTTATCATTGGGTAATAATTGTATTTTCTCGCTGTGTTGCAACTAACCAACGATCTGTGATCTTGCAGAGTTGCCTGCCGTTCCGTCCACGTTACCAAAAATCGGACAAGGAGGTTTATAAATGACTTGTGTCTCCAATCTGTTTGGAACCCTTCTGGTTTATTAAAGGTGTGGGGCTGATTGATGGTTTAGAAACCGATAGTCATCCCTGGACCACTGGTGAAGTTGATTCGTCACAGGCATACATGCCAACCCTGCTGATTTAGGCGGGAAACTCCTAATTTTTCAGTGAAAAATATTGCTATTTTTCACGGTCTCCCACCTAAAATAACTGTAGCCCCAATGCATTCCTATGGGGAAATGTGTGTCTCCCAATTTCCCTGTGGAAATCTCCCTCCCATGTGCGTCTGAATGTTGGCATGTATGGTCACAAGGCCTGCCCTGCAATGCTCTCTACCATGACAGTGCCCCTGCAAGGCAACACCACCAGTGTTTAGTGGAGCCACTGATGGGCAAGCAGGAGCCTCTGTTGGGCAACCCCGCCTGCGCTGATGCTGTGTTGGCCTGGGTATGTCAGTTGGGTGTCCCTGCAGCAAATATGTGCCTTGACCCTGTGCCCTGGGTCCAGGCACAACACTCATGCTAAATACTTGCCAAAATTCTGCGACCAAAAAGATGTAGGATTTTTCAAGTTTCAAAAATAATGCTTAGCATAACAATGAAATCACAGGAAATTACAAAACGTACATTGTTGGCACCACTGTAGAATTCTAAAATGCACAACCCATCAAACAGCGCAACATGGAAAGATGCTCAAATGTTTAATATGTATAATTCCATTCCATACCCTTCGGGACCACCATCCATGCCGGCAGGGTGAGTGCGCTATGCTCCTAAGGCAAGGGCTTTTAGAAAGCCACTTTCTGTGCCCATTTTGTTAAAAAGAAATTACACCAGCGCACTCAGCGCTTTTAGGCCTCCAGTCCCCATGTTTCCCCCTCCCCAAGTCCAAGCCCGCCTCCCGACCCTCCGGCGCACACGATTGGCCCAGGAAACCCCTCCACAGAGCCACCAGGTGCGCGGCGTCCTTGCCAGCACCATTCGGGACTACCATCCATGCCGCCAGACTGAGTTGCGCTGTGCTCCTAAGGTATAGGGCTTTTAGAAAGCCACTTTCTGTCCCCAGTTTGTTAAAAAAAAAAAAAAAAAGCACACCAGCGCACTCAGCGTTTTCACGCCTCCAGTCCCCATGTTTCCTCCGCCCCAAGGCCAAGCCCTCCTCCCGACCCTCGCGTGCGCCCGATTGGCACGCCTCTCCATATCTAGAATCCTCACAGGGCAGCACTCTGCCCAGAAGCCCCGGTGGCTAAGGGCGCCTCCTACAATGGCGGCTCCAAGAAAGTGTCTGCAGGTGTCAGCAGGGGAAGCCAGTGAAGCCAGCGGTCACCAGACACCAACAAAAACTTTAAGTGTGGCAGGGGTGGGGTGTAGAGCAATTACTCTACTCCAGAAAGCCCCCACCACTCTACCTTACCTTCCATAACATAATCTGCCATAGATTAAACCATGCATACTTAGAAAGATTTGTGAACATTGGCTTTAATCTGTTAAGGACAGAATTGTAAATGTTGCCTTGCATTGCATACTAACATACTTGCCAATGTCAACATGTGCCACACCTAGAGAGAACTGTGAACATTGGCCTGTGCCACATCTAGATCGGTCTCTGAATTTTAGCATGCGCCACCCTTAAGGGAAATTTGAACTCTAGTCTGTGCCACATCTAGATAGGATTGTGAATGTTAGCATGCACCACACTTAGAGGGAATTGTGAACTTCAGGCTGCGTCTCATCTGGACAGGACTGTGAACGTTAACATGTGCCGCACTCAGATGGAACTCAAATGTTATCTCTCACACTTGGATAGAATTTTGAACATTAACCTGCGTCACATCTAGATACGTTTCTGAATGTTAGCATGTGCCACACCTAGAGTGAATTATGAAGGTTAGCAAGGGCCACACTTAGAATTGTTTGGCATGCGTCACATCTAGATAGGATTGTGAATGTTGGCATATGCCACACTTGGGTAGAATTGTGAACACTAGCTTGCGTTGCATCTAGATAAGAATGAGAATATTAGCATGTACCACACTTAGATTTTTTTTTAACAATAGCCTGCGTTGCGTCTACATAGGATTGTGAATCTTAGCATCTGCCACACTTAGATGGAACCTGAATGTTAGCATGTGCCACACTTATTGAGAACATTAGCCTTCGCCGTATCTAGATAGGATTGTGAATGTTAGCATGTGCCACACATAGAATTGAGAACATTAGCCTTCGCTGTATCTAGACAGGAGAGTGAATTCACCAATGTTAGCATTTGCCACACTTAGACGGAACTTTCAGCATTTTAAATGTCATATAACCCACTAACCAATATATGCTCAAACTCTCTGCATACTTATATCACTGAAGAACTCACACAACCATCTCTAGCACAACAAACTGCACACACTTCACCACACCGCAACACATAAGCTGCACCAACAGCACACGCGGACTGACACCGATCCAATACTTGCACCAGAGCTCAGCACCCGGTGTCCACCGAGTTGAAGCTGCCAACACTATACCACCCCTCTCACTATCCTACTCCCTCTTCACCTTACTAATCCTTCCCACCTTCTCGTTTACAGATCCTCCAGAGCGCCTGGGGACCAATTCCGTTGGTTTGGTGACGGTGCGCTATATAAGTACCTTAACATAACAACATCATTGTGAATGCTATGTTAGCACCGAATTCAATTACCCAACTTCACAGAAGGTAATCACACAGAGCTGGTAGGCAACGTTTGCCACTGCTCTGTAGCTGCAGCCTGATCAGTACATATTTATTCCTGCAGTGCAGGTTGAAAACTGAACAACATGGCCACTGATATCCTCCTCAGTCTGATAGGCAGATGCTGTGTGATGGTGGTACGCTTTGCCACTTGCCTTCACTGGTGGTTCACAGAAGGTCTGCCCCAGCAAGAGTGCAGGACAGAGTCATGTAGCTGTCAGGTCAGTGGATTGATCTGAGCCCATCATTGAAATGTATCACTCACCCACCCACTGCACAGACAGGTTAACTAATGTGCTGTCTGGGTCTCAAGCAGCCCGCCTTAAAGTCACATAAATTACCTGCCACTGTAAAAAGCAGTAGATCTGTCGCCCAAATCTGTAGGCGGCAGGACTGCTTAAAAAGCAGTAGCCTACTGCCTAAATCAGTAGGGTTGGCAAGTATGATGCTAGTCAGCGGATAAAGCACCAAAAAAATAAACACTGAGTTTTGAAATTATCAAATTGTCATGAATGAAATATACAAAGCCCCGCCATTAAGAAAAAATGTGCGGTAACGTGTACATATAGTGCCCGGCACACTAT
Organism: Ambystoma mexicanum; assembly: GCF_040938575.1. Classification (NCBI taxonomy): domain Eukaryota; kingdom Metazoa; phylum Chordata; class Amphibia; order Caudata; family Ambystomatidae; genus Ambystoma; species Ambystoma mexicanum. The sequence goes on from NC_090926.1 coordinate 451,352,949, forward strand.
CTGTCCATGAAGCTGTGGTGCTCGCGCTCCGAGCTCAGTAACCATACAGAACGCCGCCAGAGGGCGCTCCTTAGGCTCACCTGATAGTACCCCGCCCTGAACAGAGATCGTCCTTTCCTGTCAGTTCCAGGAAGTATCTCGCCCAGCATCCCCTCTTCCTGTACGCAGATGGTACAGCCCAGCCGCAGCAGCGCAACGCGGAAGCGCTTGAAGTTTGCCGGAGTTCTTGTCTGGGCTGCAGCCTGTTGCTTTTGGCCTCTCTACTTCACCAGGGGCCTCCGACAGGTTGTTAACGTGTCTAATGAATACTGCGGGTAGACGGCGAGGGAGGCACTGACGAAGAGGGGCTTTGAGACGATGTCCACCCTGGTCTGGTGTCACGCGCAATGAGAATTTGGTGGAGGGGCTCGTGCTCTGTTTTTTGATTGGCCGACCGAGCGCGCGCTCGCCATTGCCCCTGCGGTCACGCGCTCGGTCCCGTCAGTGGATTGGCTAGCAGTGTGAAGCCTCTCTTGCACCCGTGCTCGTGGACGAGCCCCCAGTTTGGCTCACTCCTGTCTGAACTGCACACCGGTACCTGCGGTGGATCGGGTTGCACACGCTGGTCCTCGCCCCCGTGTTCTTCTGCAGACACTCTCATTCTGCTGGAAATAGGGTGCACTGCTGCCCAGCTTGGTTTCCCGCCTCGTCGGTGTCTGAGGAGAACCGCAGCAGGAGCCTGCAGTAGCCAGGACTATGGAGCCTCCGAACGGTGGAGGGGAGCGTGGTGGCGGGGGTGGTGGAGTGCCCCCTGGACCGGCAAGGACCACAAAGGAAAAGAAGAAGCCGCGAAATCCTGAGGAGGGCGATGGCAAGTCCAAAAAATTTGTGAGTTTCCGGACTGTGTTCATGATTGGGGAAAGATGGGAGCAGGAAAGTTTGTGCCAGCCAGGTCCTATCTTCTTCCCCCGACGAGGTCCATTGAGGACAGGATCCCATCTCTCTCAGAGCTTCCCTAAAGTAACCTCCCACTACCACGCCCCAGAGCTGTCAAGCAAAACTTACCCAGGCAGGTACATGCTGTTTTAGGGGCACGCCCTATTTCCACTCAAGTGACCTTTCCTCCGGTGCTCTGACTGATGTTGGGGGAAGTTACACTGCCACCCTGACGTGTCCCTACACGGGCATAGGCACTTTGCTCCATTGATAGGTAACACTCCCATAGCTGTCACAGCGATTCCTCTCCATCCGAGTTTTTACCCAGAGCAGTCACTTCAACGCCTTCCTCCATAGCATCCCAAAATCCCACATAGGAGGAAGACCCGTCCCTTGAATTTCTTTTCCCCTCTTGCAGGGTTTTTGCGGGGATCTGGGCGGCAAAAGATGCGTGGGCCTCCCCTTATTTGCATCACAAAAAATGTCACAAAATGTATTTAATATCCATGGCAATCAAACCGTTTCAGTATATGAATGGTAACTGTTAATATTACGTATTTGGCAATATCAGGAGGGAAGCTTATTTTGGAGTAGTCGCCAGAGTGATCTGAATCCTTTGTAGACATGTCTAATTTTGACAGGTAAGCCTCAGTGAGATACATTGATTTATCCAGGAGCACACATTGGCTAAGCCAGAATTGTAGGTCAATGTGTAACTCCAGCACTTGAGCACATATCTTCACAGCTGTAGATAATAGAAATATTGGTTGTGATTGGTCTTTTTGCAACTTTGGTTTGAAAGCGCAATCGGATTGTGGCGTGCAATGCATAAAAGCGGTGTTTGTGTTCTGCTAACTGAAGTTAACTGTTTTTTTTGCAGCAGTTTCACGATTGCTTTTATTTTTATAGTATATATATTTGGCCATATTGTCCAAAGTAGCAATGTACCTTTTTAATTTGGATGATTATTTTGACTGTCAAATTAATCTCCAAGCAATGCTTTTATATTTAAAACAGTCAGCTACATTATCTCCCTCTCCTCATCGCAGTACTTATGAGATACCCAGCTCAATTGTCAGTCTCCTCTGGCCAGAGCTTCTTGGCTGGGCCTTGGGGTCCTGCCATTAGGATTGAAGTTTCGTATTGGTAAGTATTTGGAAGAGGGACATGGAAGTAATTCTCAGATTACTTTATGTAATCTTCATTGCTCCTTGTCTTGGTCTTCGTCACAGTATTTGCCTCCTGCCCCACCAGCCCAACATGCACCGAATGAGCCAAAAGGTATGGCCATTAGCTATGGTGTGTTTTTTTTTTCCTGAAGATTCCAAGGATGTACGGGTGAGGATTTGCACTGGGCCAGACAGGACAAAGTGCCTTTGCTGCAGATTTGAGTTATAGTGCAGTCAAAGTAAAGGCCATTTACTGGAAAGGTATTTAGGCAGTCAGGGTAAGAAATTCTGCAGGCCTTCAAATGTTATCAATAGGGTTCAAGTCCAAAAACAAGTGGCTCATTAACAGGGGCTGAACGTATCTTAAAGTGAAATATGCAAATTTAGTTCAAGTGTCCTTTCCTAATAGAAGAGAGTACGCAATACAAATGAACATTTTCTTTTAAAAAAAAAATGAACCATCAATACCTGGAAAAAGAACCAGATAGAGGCAATTTTCCTATTACCTGCAAAGTATAAAAGGTGTGCTTCTTTTAAACACACAAATCTATATTGAAATATTCCATGGACACCAATAAAAACCAATACAAGACGCGCTTTGAAGACATTTCAACTTGGTCTTGTGGGTCTGTGTGTGCCCTGAGAGCATGAGGCCCTGGGTTCAAATCCTAGTGGCCTAGCAACTTGGCTAAACAAGCTATTTTTGCATGCCGGTATCGAGGGGGATGGCATCCGCTCTGTGAAAAGGGGGCAGATGCTATCTACCCACTTATAGCCTCAACCTGTACCCTGAAAATCAGCTCAGTACCAGGGAGAACCCAACTTAAGCCCATCAACCGCTGTTTCCATACCCACGGCTCTGGTAAATCGTCCCAACCAATTTATCCTCTACCCTTCCCCCCCCCTGACTGCCATGTTTGGCTTTCAACTAGGGGTGTACCGGAATTCAACTCTGAGTGAGTATTCTGCCAAATTCCAACTGAAAATTAGATATTCAGCTTAATTTGTACTCTAAGCTGAATAGTTTCCCCTACAAAATACATGAAGTACTGCATTGACTGTGTCTGGAAACATTTGGGCATGTCATGTTATTCTTTTTTAAAAGGATCATTACACAAATGCTGCTGTCATTTTATTTGATTGACTGCAGACAGAGCAGGGGTGTGAAAATACAAAGTCTCAACCCTTCATGTGCTGGACAGACCGACTTTAATCTTGCTGAAGCAAAAATGTCATTATTTTTAATGTGCAATGAAATGTCTCTAGTTTCTCTGTATTTTGCAGTTGAAAACCATTGAGCTGGAACAATAGTTTACAAAGTCGCTATTGGAAAATTGTATTTTCTTTAGGGGCTTATTGATTTGGTGATGACCTGTGTGATTAATCTGGAAGTTACAGGTTCCAATCCACCAATTCCCATCCAAGTAATATAATTACAGGGATTACTAGAACTGCTGTGGAGCTTCAGGAAGTTCCAAATACTGAGGAAAATAGCTCGTGGGGGTAGTGTGCCTGCAGCAAAACACTAAATTCATGCTAAGGCTATGAAGCAAGTATGATGGCTCAGTGGAAAATGTTCCTGCACATTTCCTCCCTCCAACTATCTCATGTTGCCAAAATGAGTCCCTCTAAATTGTGTAAAAGTGACAGATGTTACTAAAGAATGTGCTGTCCAAGGATTGGGAGTTTTACAGAAAAATGTGTAACCAAAATGCCCCAAGTCTGTGGCAGCAGAAATATTCCACCCAACAATATAGAGTTAAGAAAGAAGGTTTTGTGTAAGAATGATGAGGAGATATATGTTTAGAATCATTGGACCAAATGGATATACAAGTGAAGCAAATAAGTGAACTAAGCATGGCTACAGTGTCAGCCGAGAAGAACGGAGGACTCGGCATTCCCTATATATTTTTATCTGGTGTCTTTTACCATGCTCCGAAACACCACACACATACCCTACCCGAAAAACAAAGAAAAATACAACCTATAAATGAAAAGACATGTTTCAAATGCCTCATTCCCACTTGTATTCAGTAGCGCTTTAGCAGTCAGCAGGGTGCTAATTGATATAATCACTCATATTTTTGTATTTGTGTTCTCCCCTCGCAGTGATTGCATACATACATACTAAACATTTGGGCTAGTCCTAGTTACTTGAGGCCTGCCCAACAAGCGACACCCATGAATGCACAAAAATACAAACTGCTGTTATTGAACAGTTTATTTTCTGATAATGTATTACTTTCATGGTTTACACAAACATGTTCTGTAGACGATAAAGAAGAGAAATGCAATAGGAAATGGATGTGTGTGTTTCTTGTCTACAAACCTGTATTTATTAAAAAGGCATCTGTTCGGCTCCGTCTGAATACTTGTCCAAATATCCGGTATTCGGCCGACACTTAAATCTATTCGCTACAATCCTACTTTCAACAATATTCTGTTTAATAAAGAGTACTTAAAAAGTACACAGATCATCATTAAACTACTCCAGAAATATAGGAATCCTCATAGAAATATGCTAAAAAGAAAGAATACAACTGTTATTTTCCCTTACCTTGAAGACTACAAATACCAGAATGCAATTCAACAAAAGGATACAAAAATCGTTGTAGGCATTCTTTCAAGATTTAGACTCGGAAGATCATGTGAAAAGGTAACGTGGTGTTTTGCATAGTTTGATACAGACATACTTCATGTGATGCTAGTGAAATGTGAAATTCTACAAAACAATAAACGTATTAGACACACCAAAAAGCAAGCACATGAAAACTAGCGAGAACGTTGCCAACTTTTTTTGTTAATATGTTTTAATTGTCCTCAAAAAAGACAACTTGGGTATAAAACTAGGTTCTTGTATGTGCTTTCAGAAGGTTATAGGTCAAAGTATCGACTCAAAATGGTCGAATGACAAAAGGGTCGAGTCCATTCGATGGAAAAAAAGGATCGCATTTTGTTTCTGTTTTTGGTGTAAAGACACCTTTTTTTAGCTTAACTATAGCAACAAAAAAAAAATAAATTTTTTAAAAAAAATCGATCCTTTTGTTTTCGGTCGAATGCACTCTCACCTTTTGGCATTCGATCCTTTTGATTTAGGTACTTTAACTGGACACCCTTTCAGAATACCAAAACAATGGTTCTTAAATGGAACAAGCGCTAACTGTGAGGCCCGCTGGGGTTGAATAGGCTGCTGGGCAGGTAGGCGTATACTTGTCTCTAGAAGAGTCATATGGGGTTACATCAGTCTCGGAAAGACTGGCCCAAATAGCCCTGTGTCTGGAAGCAGTGCAGCCCCCGTTCAATGCAATTTATATAACTTCATATACTCACTGCAGCTGGTGCCTCCGGGTGCCCAAGAACCGGGGGTAACGACGCATGCCCCGCGCCGGCTCTGTCCTTTTTGCTCTCAGACCCTCTGCTGGAGCTGTACTATTGGGGGATTTGCCTCCTTTCCTGTGACCTCCCTGGCAATGTTTTGTATTGCATACACTAAGAAATTATTGATGTTGGTCTTGGATAAGAAACAAAATCACATTCTGGCTAAAGAGTTGCCGCCTTGTATCTCTCTATCTGCTTGGCCCTGTAAACTAAACGTAAGCATAGTTTGCTATCTAATCATTGCTTTTAATGAAATAAAACTTCACTCTTCTCTACCTTCTCCGGAGCACGTTTCATCCTCTTGACACAGTCAGCAGGGCCGGCCTTAGAAGCCGCAGCACCCCGGGCAGCAAATGAAAAAGGTGGCGTGGCACCTCACGCATCGCTATTCATGGGGCTAGGGGTGGGGGGAGCACCACATTTTTGATTAGGCACGGTAGGCGCCCTATTGTTATTAGATGCTCTTCACTCCCGAGAGCAAAGCGCATTTTAATTTCAATAGGGCACCTGCCGCGCCCTCTCCCACCACGCCAGCTCAGGGGAGACCTTGAACGACTCCCTGCAAGCTGGCGTGGCAGGGGTCTAATGGCAGGGCGCCCCGGGCGGCCGCCCGATCCGCCCTGCCCTAAGGCCAGCTTCGACAGTCAAGAGTACTTGACCTGGGATCTAATTTTGCTTCAAAACGTATATGTGCGAGCTGGGAGAACCAAGACCATATTTAAACCAAGCTGTGTTTGGTGGTATTTTTCCCTCACGTTACACTATACCGATCATTGCACTAACTGAAACATTATTAAAACAATACCATTCAAACGTTAAATCACGATGACAGAAGCAGTCTTAAGCCAACGGAAACTGCCTTGTATCACTTTTAGTGTAGGTATGTAAATAAATACATTCTCCACCATTCTCCACCTATCTCTTATAGGCTCCACGTTATCTTATTGCAAACCTGCAAATAAACCTTTGCAAAGTCGATAGCTGCATCATCATACCGCCTTTAGGGGCCGGCAACATACTGTAAACATTGTCGAAGTGTGTCTTTGAATAACCAAAACATTCACCACTGTGAAAGCTGCTTAGTTCAAACTTCTGGAGTGGGCGGAGCCTACAATGATTTCCTTTGGGAATTCAGGACGAACAAAGACGCCGCTTAAGTAAGTTACTGCTTAGCAAATGACAGCACATAAACTTTGTTTATTTTGTCTCGTTTTAATTTTTTTTTAAATTAGTTAAAGCAAATTCAACTTTAACATGCATAGCAGCTAGTTAACAGAGAACCATTTAATCACTATTTCTCTAGAAAGAATGAAAACACGGTGGCTAAAAGTAAAAATATTTAGAAAGTAAAACAACTTTCATCACTGTTACAGAATAAATTCATAAGAAAGTGCAAAAAATCACACATCAGTGTCACCTATACAGCAGCGTTTAAAAACATTCAAGGAAGACCTAACATTCAATGTTCATCCAACTTGAGGGATTTGAGAAAGATTGTCACTGTGACCACTGTGTAGGTAGTGTGGCCTGACAAGCATTCAGACCAAATTTGCATGCCCAATCCCACTTCCAAAGCACACCTTTTTTTAAAATGGGTCCATTTCTGCGCCCTTAGGGCCGGCCGGGCAAGCTGTCATTAGATGCTCAAGAGTTTCATCCTCAACCTTCTAAAAACGACAATCCAACTGATCAGCATCGAAGGGGCCATGTCTAATCAGGATTTGTTTTGTCAGATGCAGGCTCCAACTGAAATGCAGGAAGCTGAGCCTGACTCCTTTTGCTGGATACATGGCCAAAAAGGTGGCTAACGTGCTTTGCCTCTTATGGTCACCTCTCAGTTGACTTGGGGAGGAATAGCCATGCATTTCTTTTCAATTGTGTTGGTCGAGTCGTTTTTAAATAGGAGTTTTCTCACTCTACAGAGGTTCACTCTAAGTTCAATTACAGAACTGTTATTTCTGTTAATCAATGATTACAAAAGTTGAAGATCTCATTCATCCAAGGACCTTTCCCTGCCACAGGTATACTTTCCAGGGCCAAGAATAAATAATCAGGTGCTGGACATAAGATTTTCCTGAGCAATGACTGTGTGTTCCACTGTGCCCGTAACGAGATGTTGCCAAATTCATAATGAATAGCGTATATGGGTACTGAATTTGGAACGTGCAAGACCCAACGCCAGACTAGGGCCTCAAGGCACCATGTTCATCGCAGCTAGAGGGCTATATATCTATCCCAAACAAGATTTTAGGAACAATGTTGCCCTCATAACATTTTAAACTAGCTTTCAGGGAGTAGGTACTATAGCGGGCATCAACTCTCAACAGTTGGTTAGATAAGGACATGATGCCCCCCCTCTGCCACTTTATCAACCTAGGCAATGATGGATTGGCCATGATAAAAAAAATCCCAGGTATAACCGGGAGTTCACCCTAGCCACTGGTTCTGAACCTATGTGTCATTTAAAAGTCGGTTTTCCTTTTTTTTTTTTGTGCAGCCTTTTGAACATTGCAGAATGTAGGACCCAGTCATTCTATGAGACAACGTTTATTTGTTTCCCTGCTTGTTGGGAATCCACGTTGTTCAAGATTCGCCAGAAGTCCGTAGGTTCGAGCAGAAGTCAGTCTAGGAAATATGACAATATTCTAATCTCGACACAGTTCTGTTCATTTTGATATCTTAAGGGCATTTTAACTCCCCCTTCTCCTGCAATAGTTGCATAGTTATTCTCTATACAACTAATATTACCTGTTCACGATAAGCCGGGCCTGAAAATGAAATGTTGTGTTTTGTGTGTATTGTCTCTCACCATCATTGCCGATCAGCTGAACAATTGAACTTTTGCATCGTTTAGCATCATGCATTTCACCGGTGCATTTTTATTTGACCGTAGGAGACCTTATTTTACACTGCACTATGGATATGGCATGCATTCCTAGTGCCATTTGGCAACGTTACATTTCAAAACCACGAATGCGTACATTAGGTGAACATTTAAACATAACCTGCACAATCTCAGAAAGCAGTATTACTTTTGTTACAGTAATGAAAGCCAACGTTTTTGCTGTAAAAATTTACATTTCGGCTGTTCACGCAAAACCGCGTGGAATCCATAAGAACACCACAGTAGATTGACGTGCCTGTCGCAGCAGTATATGCTACCTGTAGGTCCGTTTCAAATCCCAACTACCTTTAGTGTTTCATCCTTCTAAGGTCGCTACAATGGTCACCCTGTAGTGGGTTGTTGTTACACATTTTCTTTGTAGTGTTTTGCAGCTACCAGGCGGTAAGGAAGCCCTATACAAAATATAGTACATGCTAGTTAGGGCTTTGAAACAGAAATATTGCTTATTCCATGATAGGAAAACCTGACTGCAGCCCATCCTCGAGAGAGATCTGACATCATGTAGCAGAACTCTTGCCCGTTCAGTCAGGAGGGACGTGTCTCAGTGGCTTTATTTGGGAACTGAACTTTGTTTTCTAGGTATCTACACGTGAAGAATGCATCGGTAGTCTTTGAATTGGGAATTGTTTTTAGTTTTTTGGGTTTTCCCTAAAGGGACAATTTCACAAACCTCTTAAAAAAAGAGTTTTGGTCTGTGCGTTTGTGCCAATGTAATTGAGATGTTGACCGAAAAACTTGGATGCCTTTCCCTTTGCAATCCATGACATTAAAAACAGCAGTTAGCTCACTTTATGTGGATGTTGCCTTGAAGTATAGAATGCTCCATGTTATTTAGGAGTGTCAACGCTTCAGGTATGAAATGCAGTTTAATACTACAAAACATAACCATTTATACCATTTGATTAAGAAATATTTGTGTGTTAGTACAAGATGTTGGAAAACAAGCTTTTGAGATTGACCAATGGCTTGTGTTACAGACTTTGTGTTCCTTTGCCCAGTGTCTGCTTCTGAAAACTGAACTCGGACCGCCCCCCCGCCCCCCATCCCCTGAATTCATATGCTTGTTTGGTTCTTTTGGATGCTTGAAATGCTGTTCCATGGGATTATAGCAGTGGTATTAATTATAGTTTTTAAAACATTCCTTTTTTAAAATATTGCGCCCACCGCTCCCCCATTGAGTAAAAATATTATTTCCGGGTCCATTCCACATGGTATGACTGCTTATGTTTTCTATTAAAAGCAGTCACTGTAATCCCTTTTTTAAAAACACCCTTCCCTCCTAGGGTGCCAGCCCCACAGTTTGAAGACCACTGGATTAGAGAGAATCATTGGTTCCGAGAACTGTTGGTTTTCTTATATTCTGACAAGTTGGTGGCCCATTTTGTTTCCAGGTTGCTGCTACAGCCTTCATGGCGTTGTTGTCTTTATAAAAAGGTCTGTGTGTGGCTAGCTTGGTATAGTTGATAAAACTGCATGTGAGTGCTTTTCTGCATCATCTTTTGGATAGTGATGTGTCTAGTAGGGATTCCCTCGCTTACTGCCTTCTTTCCCTTTGATAAAGCACTGATAGGTGATATATCTCAGAGAATGGTTTAATTTCTAAGCATGCTTTTTCTCCCATGCCTTCCCAAAATGGATAGAACTTGAGTAGCATAAATATATTTATTAATTGCGGCTATGAGATTCTTCCTTGCACATTGGATCAAAGCATTTCTTTATTAAAAGCTATGTTCCTTTTACACCTCGTTCAACACCTCGTTTTGAATGTATTTCTGGTATTGTCATTAGTTGTATATCGCAGTGTCTATAAACGTTTTGGAAGAAAGTTAACCGTAATCCTGATTTTCCAATTTTTTGGCCCGAATGTGTCATACACCTAAACAGGCATATGGTGTCTGCAAACCTTGCCATTTCTGTTGTTCTTTCTATCTTTATTGTGTTTTATTTTCTGGACAAAGGTTCTTCTGTCATACTGAAAAGGAGCAAGGAAAGGGGGCTATGCGCTCATGTCTCTATTTTCGGTTCAGGGCTTGCAAAATCTACTAGCCCACTAGCATTGGTGAGTAGTTTTTATGAAGGGCGAGTACCATTTGCATGATACTAGACCTTGCTGGCGAGTATGGGGAAGTTACTTATTTTCCATTAAAAAAAATCTTATTTAATTCTCCTGTTTAGCAACCCCACAACAGGATAAAAAAGCACAAAGAAAACAGAGTTATGCTTGAAGGTACAGCTCCAGGAACTGCGAGCTGTCTCCTTTGCTGATGTTCCTTTTGCACTAATGTTCCTGTAAGTGGTATTAATTAGTGCAAAGGAGACAGCTTAAAGATAAAACTTTTCTGTATGGCCTCCAGCACACTTTGGGAAACAACTCACAGTGAACTCGGGAGCATGTTTTTAGATTTGGAATTTTGAGTTTGGTACTGAGGAACTTATTTATTGCCTGAATTAGATAGGGCAAGCCTCTTCTACCTGTCTCCTTACTCCGCGCATACCAGGGTCTTGCACCTCAGCAGGGCAGAGTTAGCATGGTTGGAGGGAAAGATAGGTTGTACGCATTGATGACAGTAAAATGTAAATAAATTGAGTTTGAGACCTGTGTGATCTATTAAAAATGGAAACCTAGTTCTTGCAGATAGAAAGATAATCAAAAGCTATCAACACATTAAATTAGAACAGGATTAGATTAAGTAAACAGCTAGTAGGTGGCGCTGTTGAGCAGCCCAAGATTTCCAGCTCCGTGCGGCTTCGGCACTGATCCGTCCACATCTGCGGTCTGCCACGTTTATTTTTGTCATCGCCTCGCTGAGCAGCTAACTACACCGCTGGGCGTGCATCTGGCAAGTTTGGGCTAGATCCGACATCCGGGGGCCCAGCGGTGGCACCTGTGGCGGTGGTGGGCTTTGTGTGTTCCCTGGCCCCGGCGCTTGCCTGGCTCCTCTCTCCCGCTCCTGTGCTGTGGCTGCTGAAAAGGCACCTCCGGGTTCCCTCCTCCTGAAGCATCTGTGGAGGAGGGGTGCCTGACCATACTGCGGCGATTCGACTCTGCCAGCCGTGGGGTACCCACGCGAGGCTGACGGCTGCGCGGCCTGGGCCCCTGCGAGGGCTTGTGCCGGAGCGCGGCCTGCCCCCCCCGCGCTGTGAGCCCACACCCATTCACTGGGGGCGACACCTTATCTGCGGCTGGAGCCCGGCTGCCTCCCGGGTGGGACAACCCTGCTGCTTGCGCCGTCCCCGCGGCGGACCAGGTGAGGAGCGGGGGAGGTGCACACTGTTGCCTTCGGCTGATGACTGCGGGTGTCCGGGGGCATTACTGGCCCAGTAGCCATCCTGTATCATTGACATCTACCCCCCCCCTGGGCCTGTCCAGATGACCCTCTTGCTTCTCTGCTTGGTGGATTAAAAATTGGAAATCTAAACCTATGTGGGCTCACTCTGCCTGTCAAGACCACCTGGCTGCTGGCTCTAAGTGACCTCGGTCCACGCGGCGGCCCCCACGCCCGTGCATGGCCTCTCACCATCTGGCCTCTGCATGCGAGGGGTGAGTAACTCCCGCCCCCCTCCTGAAGTATTGTGGAGCTAATAACTACGGTCCCTGCCTGACTCTGCTGACCCACCAACGCGGCCTGTACACGGAAAGGGACAGTAGGCCACAACTATTGCTGCACCTTCTACTTGTTAGCTGTACCCATCAGTCTACTACTGCCCCTGACTGCCCCTGGGCGACCAGCGCCGCACATTTGGCTGCACCTTCACTACCACTGTCTGCCCTCGCCGCGGCCTGTGTAGGCTGCTGGCACCGGGGCATCGCCTGATAGCCGTTAATCTCTTTGTGGCCTATACCCTCCATACTACCATCTGCTCCTCCAGTGGGCCCCTACCACACCTAGGCTTCCTCTAGCAATGTCAAGCCGATCCAAGGGAGCGGCCAAAGGGGGTGCAATGGACAAATTTGCTAAAACGGTCCAGAGGGCTGAGGCGGGCCACATGTCCTCTCTACAAGAGGAGCCCGAGTCGGATCCGCATCCTGGGATTGTTACGCCAGATCTTCCTACACTGATGTAGTCAATGGCCAAAAACTTCACCTCTTTTCACGAAAAGTTGGACGACATCAATGCAAGCGTTGCCTCACTAAAAACTCGAGTTGACCAGGCGGGGTCCATGATTACTGAAGTTGAAAATACAATCTCTACCAATGAGGATGGAATACACACGCTCCAAGACATGGTGGCCTCTCTGTACCGAGATATGAAGAGTGTAAAGGCAAAATGTGATGGTTTGGAATCTCGCTCCCGCAGAAACAACCTGCACATTATTGGGGTTCCCGAGAATGCACTCAAAGGGCGGATGGAAGACGCGGTAGAAAAACTACTTGAAGACCTGCTGGTTAACCCGGCCCTCTCACCGTACTTCACTGTGGAGCGGGCTGACCGGGCCCTATCGCCACGACCTAAGCCGGGCGATATCCCCAGGACCATCATTGCCAAAATTCTTAATTACCGGGATAGGGGCCTCATCCTCGACCTGTCTCGTGAGAAGGGAGACCTACGCCTTAAGGCCCACACCATTAGAATTTTCCCAGACTTCTCATTAGCGGTACAGCAAGAGAGGCGTCAATTCCTCGGTGTCAAGAAACTGCTTAGGGAGCGCAAAGTCCCGTATGCTATACTGTTCCCGGCGCAACTCAAACTCGCCCACAATGGCAAATTATACTACTTCACTGTCCCAGACGAGGCAGTGAAATTCATCGAGTCGCAAATACCTAACCCAGGAGGCGGTCGTGTCAATGACAATTGACTATGAACTGCCTAGCCCGAAGAGCCTCATCCTACCCACTGATCCTTAAGGTGTAATGTGTCGATGGCAACGTAGTATTGCTCACTCAGCAAATATGGCTCCCGATGTGGCCTAACCCATCTAGTATTCCTTGATTCTGAATGTGACGATGGCAATGTTGTACTGCAAACTCGGCCCCTAACGCATGCATCCGGGCTATGGCTCAGCCCTTGTACTATGGACATTGATCCCCTTTTCCCTTCTAGGGCGTGGAGCTGGCCATGAGTCCTAAATATTTCTTCAGTGCCATCTTGCCTTTGACAACCTACTGGCTTTAAGGGCCTGACATAGGGTCCGTTTACCGCAGAAACCTCTCTGAAAGCTCACGCTGTCCTACATGACGTTCAAACTGCTGACCGCACGGCAACAGCACACCTCACTGCAATTGCAATGCTTATGTTTTGTTGGATGTTGCTGCTTGTGTTGGCCCCTGTTGGGCCATGAAAAGGGCATATCCCTGTTGGATCCTGCCCTCCGACCTCTACTTCCCAGTAAGTGTCGGTTGAATTGGGGTCACCTGCATCTGGGGTGGGGGGGATCTGCACTGCAAGTTGGGGGTGGGCATTGAGGGTGGGGGGAGATAATGTTGGGGAAACGTTATTGAAAAAGGCAGAGGCAGACTGGCAGACCACATGACATCGGGGCGCCCACATAGGGGCGTATCCCACCCTACATGTAATCTACGACGACAGTGGTGGGATGTTGCCTAATCTCTTACAATGCCTACAACAGTGATGTCCTGGAACATTCGGGGCTTAAGTAACTACACCAAGGCTCGTAAAATCATGTCCTACGCTAACAGACACAGCTGCAAAATATTACTATTACAGGAAACGCACTCCACGGGCCCTCTGACTAAGTGTATGGCACCTTCGTGGGGACCCCACAGATATTCCACCTCCTACTCAACTCGGGCCAGGGGGGTGTTGACAATGATTCACAAAAAACTTAAGTATTCACTCCACAAGCGCTATGTAGACCCGGAGGGAAGATACATCATATTGCACTGCGCAATAGCCAATAGAGAATACTTATTGGTGAATACCTATGGCCCTAACGTGGACTCCCCCGGTCTCCCCCACCCCCTGACTTTGTCGACCAGGTGGCATCTATATTGCTGGGCTATGTAGGGGTGCAGATCATCTGGGGGGGGTACATGAATTTCATATTAGACATCATACTGGACAGATCAGACACAGCTCCCAGACCACTGTCCGGCACGTAGACTCCTAGCGCACAGCACAACACTTGATATTCGAGACGCATGGCGGGCACTGCATCCACAAAACACGTGAGTACACTCACTACTCCTCAGTGCACGACAGCTCGTCCAGAATTGACATGTTCATTCTGTCAAGCACGATGATGGGGAGAGTGGTGGAAACACAAATACTTGCTCGCACCCTCGGGTCATTCACCGATTTTGTTATACCTAGAACTAGGAGCATCTGCCCCTACCATAAACACATGACGATTCAAGTCTTCCGCCCTACAGGATATCGTATTCAAGGCAGACATTCTTGCCGACATCCAGTCCTATTTTGAGCTCAGTACACCCCAGTCCACCTCCTTGGGAGTCCGATGGGATGCTTTCAAATCCCTTATCAGGGGAATGTCCATATCTAGGGAGGCGGGAGTCCTTAAAACTATAAGAGCAGCCCTTGGCCGCTCTGAAGCCAAGCTACGCGAACTAGAGAGGGTGCACCGACGTCTGTTGACCTTCCTACTCTTTCTTTCTTTAATGAACAGGCCATTAGGGAAGTATAATAATTTAGCCGTCCACAAGCTGCGCGGAAATATGGAGAAGGGGATGGACCTGGCAAAACACTGTCCACCTTGGCTAGGGGAGAGTGGGGCCAAGCTCAGATCACTTGCCTAAAGGATAGCCAAGGGACAGTACGGTGGTCCGACCAGCAGATCCCGGAAGTCTTCACATACTTCTACTCGGAACTATATTCTCAACCCCCCGAGCACAGTGAATCCCATATGCGAGTCCTCCTCGAGCAGATACCCACGACCTATATCTCCCCCACAACCAGAGACTAACTAGACTCCCCCATCCTACTGGATGAAATAGTCGAGGCCATATCCAAGCTCCCTAAGCGAAAGGTGCCGGGTCCTGACGGGCTGACGGCAGAATTCTACCAGGAGCACGTGGCTATACTGGCCTCCAAATTACTTGTATGGAACGAGTCACTCCGGCTAGGGTCCCTTCCCCCAACATTGTGCGAGGCCGTCATAACGGTCCTACTCAAACCCGGTAAACCCAACGATGAGTGCGGATCATACAGGCCCCTCTCTCTAATGAATTTGGATACTAAAATCTTTGCCCAAGTAATTGCTAATCGCTTCCTCCCGGTCATGTCCTATATGGTCCATGACGACCAGTCAGGCTTCGTGCCTGGGAGATCCACATCCCATAACATTAGAAGGTTGCTTAATGTGATGTCACAAATTGACCAGGGTGCAAGTGCACTCGCGGTCACACTAGATGCCCCGAAGGCATTCGACATGGTGTCCTGGAAGTATATGTGGCTGGTATCGAAAACTATGGGCATAGGGCCTAACATGATTGCATATATTAAGTTATTGTACACCTCCCCGGTGGCCAGGGTTCGAGTTAACTCCCAGACGTCGGGCCTAATCCCTCTCTTCAGAGACACCCGACAGGGTTTCCCGTTTTCCCCGATCCTGTTCGCCCTGGCAATAGAGCCAATGGCGGACTATGTCAGGGAGCGACACTCGCGTAAAGGGATACGGCTGAAAGACACCCCTGAAATTATTTCGCTCTATGTGGATGACGTGCTATTGTTCATAAGAGACCCTGCTGTCCATCTTGACCCAATCTTACGTGATATCACCCGTATAGGCACACACTCCGGGTTCACTATAAATTATACTAAATCCGAGATCTTCCCCTCACCAGCTCCACGTTACAGCCCACCACTGAATACCCGCTCTGCTGGTCCCCTGACGGGATCAAGTATCTGGGAGTCCATGTGTCCCTGTCCAAAGATACATTACTAGCAGACAACTACCTGGCCGCGGCAGAGCAAGCCGAAGCCAAAATCACTAGCCGGGAGAGACTCACTGGTGAAGATGATATTACTCCCCAAGTTGTTGTACGTATTCAGTAATGTACCTATCTGGCCCGGTAAGAGATACTTTACAAACCTACACAAGCTGTGCGCTCAATTCTTGTGGCACTCTGGGGCTGTGTGTAAAAAATGGTCTGGATTACTTATAACTTTGGCGCCACTGAATGAAACTGTGTGACAATTGGAATTTCATTCTGGACCTGACTCCGAATGGTTCTGCAGTGTGGTGCTGTTTTGTCAAAAGACAACAAAATTAGGGGGGGGGGGCAAAATATTGTAAAGACTTATACATGTGTTGCCATTTGACGAATCTGCACAAAAGTTTGCTAAAGGAGTCCAGACGTAGATATGAATGTTTTTGCAAAGTTTGGTGGGATTCTGTCAAGAGGGGACAAAATTAAAGGGGGGTCTCAAACATTTTTAGATGGCTTATAACGTTGTTGTCTTTTAACGAATGTGGACAAAAGTAAGATTATAGACCCAACCTTGAATGTTTCTGCAAAGTCTGAACGGATATTGTCAAGTGGGGGTTAAGTTATGACTATTTTATGTACATACATTTTGACACTTCTCAAAACGACAACAGAAAATGGCCGGATTTGCAGCAAACTCGTGCAAGGAGCATTGCCAAGGACCTGAAAGCATGGTTTTGCAAATGTTTGTGTTTTATATTTTGAAAACTGTCATAATGTAGGTACAAAAAATTGTGATATACCTTTTTGATGACTGCCTGTGGTCATGGGAAGTGGGCAGATTGTCCGGGTCATAGATATGATCGGGACAATCTGGCTACTGGCCATGACCATGAGGGACCAGCAATGGGGTTAAAGTGGGCATGGCCACCAGGGACTGGCTATGTGGGAATGCTTTTCGAAATTGGGATAGGTTTGAATGGGGAAAGAAAAATCTGCTTGTGGGTTCAGGTTGAAATGCTGGCAGTAAATCTGCATGAGGAGGTTCAGCAAGAACTTAAAACGCATGGTTTTGCAATATCCGCAGATTCCAGAACCATGCCAGCTCGGACGCCGGTGGCAGAGCGGATGACATACTACATAACACCTACCTCTCTGGCCTTTTATAGCAGGTCTGCTAAGGCAACTATAGCCTTCGATAGTAATCAAAGTTACAGCGCATGTTCCCTGGAAGGATATTGCATAATAGTTCTCTACATCAGCGACCACATTCCAAGACAAGGTGAAGCGTTCCACATTCCAAGACATTCGGCCCTGCAGATATAAGGGGTGTATCTGCAAAGTTTACTCCCAAAAAATAGGGAGTTTTACTCCATTAAAAATCATTTTACTCCCAACTTTAAAAAAATAGGAGTAAAATACTCCTGCTTCAAAATCTTAGGGGGAGCACTGAGGCCATTATTAGAATATCGAAAAAAAGATGTTTCAACAGGCCTTACTTTGTGTCCAAGGGGAGCAAGCAGGCATATGCATATCATTTTGTACCTGGAAACATGGTGTGTAACCAAGTTACTAAATTAGACTATTAGTTTGACATTGTCCCGCACATTACACTGTTTATGCAGCCACCCTTTTTAAATCACCCACCATTCACACCTCTTAAAGGACATGCCCATAGCCATAGCCGCCACCCGTGCTCCCTTTACTTGCATAGACCTCTGCCCTAGAGCAGGGTTGCCCAACTCCAGGGCCTCGAGGGCTGGATCCATGTTGGGTTTTCAGGATGCCCCTCATTAATATTCATGATACATTTGTATACAATTATTCTAAATGTATGCAACTTTTTCCTCATGAAAATTAATGAAGGACATCCTGAAACCCGTCAGGATCCCGGTCTTTGAGGCTTGGAATTGGACAACCCTGGCCTACAGCAATTGAAATGCATGGCACTGCCGAGCCATGGTTTTTGTTTTTATTTTTTTTGGCAGCTTGGGAATGGGCATTATGCTCCTACCAGTATATTCAAAAAAACTCAATTCAACACCCGCGGGATAGCGCAGTGAGATGTGACAATAGGTTATTACCGGCGGGATTCCGGTTCAAATCCCCAGCGTGGGAGAAGTACAAAGGCGCCAGCTCTTTTTCCACTTGTTCTCCTGCAATGGTGCTTTGGGTCACACACAGTAAAGGAACAATTACTGATTCCCCCTTAACGATATACCCTTTAGTTCCCACCCACTTTGACCTTCGGTTCCTTCCAACAAATAAATATTCATTGACAATTTATAGCGTGTTCATTGGCGTATTGTCAGATCAGTTTACACGTGTGTACGCCAAAAGCAGTGCGGGCTCATTAGCCCCGTCTCATGCCGGTCACCCCACAAACATAGCAGATACACCAAATAATGCAGCAGTGACACAGCTTGTCCCACCTCAGTCTACATGTGCCCACCATCTGCCTTCCTTCCCAGGAGGGTACTCTGCGTGTTTATCGGGACCCCTCCAACCTCCTAGTGCAACTGGTGGCGGTCCCCCTCTTCAGCCCACTTTCCCTCGTTATGTGGAGCAGCGTGATCTACAAGCAGCAGAAAAGAGGTGGGAGGAATCTGTGTCCCCGCCTCAGAGAGAACTTTTCCTCTCTTTTTTTATTTTTGAACTCATTAATCCTCCGCTCTTCAGTCAGGTACTAGAGTCCTGCACACACCGGGAAATACGTTTTCTATGAAGGTTTTCTGTGAGAGTAAATCCAGCCTCCAGCCAAACGCATACCCATTCAAGCGAGTCCTCAAACCTGCACTTTGAATTTTCTTTTCAGTTCACCACACAAGCAGAGTAAGAGGAATAAATATCAGAGGGACAACACCCTATGACCGCCCATTGGGGAAAGGGGTTTAACACTACAGATGAGCACACCAGAACCATATTGGCGGTTTGGGGAGCAGGCAGGGTTTGCCTGAGATGGACACATTTCATAGGTGGGTTAAAAACGGAAGGACTTATCTTTGCTTCTAGATGAAAAGCAGAAGTGCCACCCCCACAATACATAGTAGCCTCTAACTCTAGCAATTTGCTATTGCAGAAGCTTGTCCCTCGTGCTGATGACGTGCTGCAGTCACACCCTCAAGTCCGCATCCAAGGCCTTCTGAGCGAATGGAGATTGACCTAAAGTGCGGTCATTGGCTGTGGCTTCCAAGTTCATTTTATTGGCAACCTACACCACCAGGTATATTGGGCGATGCAGTACCTCTCAGCACCTGATCCCTTGAGAGCCGGGTCTGCCGTGAGTGACTGCATATGAAGTAGCCACACTATTCTGTTGTGGCCTCTTTTTTTAATTAGCTCACTCTTTTGGTTCACAGGGAGATGCACACTGTCTGTAGCACATGTTGAAGCAACCTCGTGCCAGGTTGCAATGTCCCCATGACATTTTCTTACTCGCCTCATTCCAATTTTTACTCGCCAATTGCGAGTGTACATTTTGCATCCCATTCGTAGTACAGGTGCCTTACATATATAAAACATTTTAAGGTTGGAAAGTCTTTATAGGCTCAAGAATAGATTAAGGGGTTACCGCCCTCTTGCCCTGGTATGACTTACATCCACAAACGTAATTGCATCAGGAAATATTTTGGCAAAGCTGATTCTTGGCCTTCATTAGGCTGATAAACTGACGGGCTTGTTTGCTTGGTCATTTAACAACCCCAGAATACCTACCATTTACCCTGTTAATCTTTATCCTGTCTTTTCTTTGCCTTTTATAACATTTAACACTGGAAGAGAATAAACCTATTCTTGCTAGAACAGTACTAAATATTATTTTCATGTCTTCCTGAGTGCATGGATCTCCCAAAAGAGCAGCATTTTCTGCTGGGTCTGGGTAGCTGACGGGTGGCCCGAACACTGTTGGTGGGAGACCGCTGTAGGTGATGTGACGAATCGAGGGGTTTATCACTTCTCCCCAGAAAGGGGCCGTTCCTTCTGAGGCTAAGAAAGTGAGCCCACTATGCAACATTTCCCCCTTGGGATGGCGGTATGCGGGATCTCGCAGGGAGAGACTCCTCTTTTGGGGACAATGACTCCCGTCGGGGACTTTGATGCTCTGCTGGGGAGGACCCAAAAAGTTAACAGAAAGTTAACATAAAAGGGGAAAAAGAACTACGAGAAGTGTGTGAAACCTGGGAAGTTCGAATCAGCCAGGACGTGGAAGCTGCTGAGAACAGGGCGATCCTCTGTCTTGAGGATACGGCTGTAACCAGGAAGCACAGAGAGAGCAGAGAGCCGAGCCAGGCAGGGGAAGAGAATCCTGAGTGAAGGAGAACTGGGAGAGTGGTGGCGTGACCAGTGGAAGGTGAATTGTTCAGCCTAAAACAATGCTGATGACCATTTCTGCGCTTGCTCCACAGGGCCACACAGAAGAAACAGAAAGTGTTGGATACTGTGGGAAATAGAAAAGGCGTTTGCCCTTAGGCCATCACTACCAGTCAGGCAGAATTTGAGATAATGGGGGTTTTCAATTTCTGCAGACCATCCCGGAGATGAAGGCAAGCCCGGGCTAGGGAGGGAGCAGCCCTTACTAGACGAGGAAGAGAGGGAAGGCTCACAGTGAGCCCCTTTACCATTCTTCTAATAAAAACCCTTGAACTATCTCAGAGTTTTTAGTGTGTCCTTGAATGCATCTGTGACACCAGGATGACACTCCAGCGTCCAAGCATTGGGTAAGTGTCTGCTCCTTGTGAAGCAAGCTTGTGGACAGCTGTGCAGAGAGGCAAGGTGAATGAAAAGGGTCTTGGCACAAACCCTGGCTTTAGATCCATAGTTCCCTTTTTGTGGAGACTCATCACAACAGACCCACATGCAGATGTAAGTGGCAAGCCACAATGTTGAAAAATATCCCTTTTTTTTGCCAAAGCATTACTCCATTGTTGAAATGTGGAACTAAGAAGGGCATTATAAGGAGGGCTGAATTGTAGACTGCATATGTCTCAACATGGAACAGCCAACTCCTAACTACAACCAAGGGTCTTCACTTTAACACTTGTGTGAGGATTGTCATTGTAGCTGCGTTTTTTTAATGCACAATATGTTGGGAATGGACTGGGGACCTAGCAGGTCCTCCTGGTCTTAGTTCATGCAGTGGATGGCGCCCCGTTCCATCCACTAACTGGAAACATCTAGGTATTGTGCTCTGTCCATGTACCCTAAAGTGCCAAATGTGTCACACAAGCCTGGTGGGCAGCTTAGTAAAATGTGCTGTTCCCATTATACTCGTGGTCCTTCTCTGATGCCGGACTAGGCTTCAAAGCACTGTTTTGTTTAGAGTTCATTTCCTGCAAATCCCACCCCAAAGCTGGTTTCCAAGTGAGTCGGTTGGACCTCAGGAACCTTTGCTACAAAGACGTTTCACGCATGTGTAACATGTACAATTGTGTAAGGTAGCCACATTCTGCATTTAGCCTGATTGTGTAATCTAGCCATATTCTGCATTTGTCCTAGTTGTGTAATGTAGCCATATTCTTTATTTGGCCTTGCTGTGTGGGGTTGCCATATTCTGCATTTGGCTTATTTGTGTGGTGTTGACTTATTCAGCGTTTTAGCCTCATTTTGTAAGGTAGCCATGTATTGCATAAGGTGTTTTCTAAAATCCGTCACTCATTGTCTGTCCATGTATTTTAGGCCCTACTCCCCTTTTTAATTCCAGTCCGTTTTCCTAATTCTGTTTTCATTTATTCTTCCTACGCATTTTAGGCCTTGCTCTTAATTTTGAATCTAGGCGATGAGTAGCACTGCTCTTTGTACATAGAAGGAACCCAGGATGTAAACCTTGTTTGTACAGCTAACCCTTTTCTCTTCTTGCCCACTGCACCTTCGCAACTTAGCGGAAGGCACAGGTCCTCTTCCACAAACCCTTCACTCCCATATAACATAAACACTATTGCACATCACCTCTGTCATAAGAATGAAGCTATTTTTAACAAAAAATCGAAATGTATCTTCCCAAATAATTCTCTCTTCTTAAACACAATCCACCCTGTTTAGTTCATAGTTTACCTCCGCTGTGCCCATTCCCACACCATTCAGATATGGGTGACAAGCGGGGTCTTCTGGGCCACTCTCGCATAACTTTGATGGCTGAAATACACTCACGCATAATAGCACATCCCAAGTCTCCCAAATGTGTACTCCGGCCCCTCCAAGGGAGTTCAACCAACAAGCGCATTGGGATCATAATTATGGTGAAAGGTGCTATACAAATGACCGAATGAATGAATGAAAGAGGGACTCTCCAACATTTAAAAAAAGAGTGTATGTCAAAGATTCTGTAGCATTAGCATAGACAAGATTTGATTGTGTTTTCAGAACATGATGAAAATGTAATTTCCTCTTGGCATTAAATAGAACAGGATGGGTAAATGTGACGTGCTTCAATAAAGAGATGACATAAGTTCCTTCCTAAAAATGAGCAAACTGGCTAACAATCGAATAATCGAAGCTGAACCTGGGAGAGAGTTCCAAAGATGAGTACTCTAGGCAGAAACGCTACCTCCTCCCCATGTCGAACATTTAAATACAGGAGCAGTCAGAAGGAGGTGTGTAGCAGTTCATGAACTATAACACAAGATATATAGAGAATGTTTTAGCCCAGTTACCTGGTGCTAGTCCGGTAAGACATTTTAAGAACAAAACAGTGACCCTTAAACACTTGTCAACAGGGAGGCAATGCAGCTCTTGTTGAAAAGAATGATTCTAACCTCCCCATGCCATAAATAAGATGCAATGCAGCATTCTGGACAGTATGAAGAGAGGCAACAGAGCCAAACGTTTAGACCCACAAAGATGGCGTTGACATAGTCCAGCATGGTGTTAAGAGCACCACTAGGAGAAAGGTGAGGATTTCCCTAGTGGGATCTCCATTTAAAGCCCTCTGCAGTTTAATTCTGCTGAACTGTTTCCAATATTGATTTTAATTGCACTATGTGCTTTTTATCTATTATTCGTGTTGTGTGACATTTGAATTGCTATAAGGACGCTGGTGCTCGGCTCGTCCTGTTTCTTTTTCCGAAGGGTGAGTGATCTAGCCTCACCTTCACCCCGCTCAGGCTGATCTATGTTCCGTAGCGTTCGCCCGCGCAGCGTGCGCACTTAAGGCAAGCCCGACTGTGCCCGACAGTGCCAAGACCGGCTGGAAGGGCTTGTATGTCTTTCTCGTTCTGACCATGGCTCCCTCTGGTACTCACTTTCCCACTGGATGGTCTGTTTCCCCTATTCCTGGTTTATCCACTGATGACCAACTGCCACTTCTGGAAAATTTGACTTAAGACTGTTGCTCCTCAACACACGCTCCCTCTTTCCTTTCCAATCGACCCTCCCAGGTCCAACTTGGGTCCTTCCTCTCTGACATCTTTTTCTCCACCTGTGGCGTTCCCCAAGGATCTAATCTCTCTCCCTGGCTGTTCAACCAGTATCTGGCACTCCTTGCCCACCGCATCGCCGCCCTCTGCCCCAACTTTCAGTGCTATGCGGACAATACCCAGCTCATTTTCAGGCTACCCTCGGCCTCCTCCTCTCCCTCCCTCATCTCTGACTGTCTGTCTGCTATCCAGGAATGGTGTGCTGCCAATGACCTCTGCCTTAATGCTAGTAAGACTGAGATCCTACTCATCGGCACACCCACTCCCTCCTTCCCTGCAGCTCTCTGGCCGGCCTCTCTTGGCCCTCTTCCTGCTCCTACCTGCAAGGCAAAAAACCTCGGGGTCATCTTCGACTCCACACTCTCCTTCTCTCCTCATATATATGACATCTCTAAGAAGTCACATTACCAGCTGCACCTCCTCAGAGGTATTCTTCCCTTCCTCTCCTTCCCCCAGAAGCTCACTGTCTCCCGAGCCCTGGTTCTCTCGAAGCTGGACTACTGTAACAGCCTCTATCTTAATCTGCCTGCCTCCACTCTCCGCCCTCGGCAACTCATCCAGAACAGAACTGCGAGACTTGTCCTTGGCCTCAAGCCCAGGGACCGTATCTCTCCAGGACTGAAATCTCTACACTGGCTCCCAGTGGCTGCGAGGATTAAGTTCAAAACCCTCTGCATTGTCCACAAGGCCTTCTGGGGCCTGGGGCCTAAATACCTTCAACTCTCTCTTCCTAAATATCTTCCTTCCCGAGCCCTACGCTCATCCGTCTCCAACTCCCTCAGGGTCAGCCGCTTCTCGAAGCAACGCGCTGGGGGTAGATCTCTCTCCGCGGCAGAGGCCTCCCTCTGGAACAGCCTTCCTGCCTCCCTGAAACTTGAGGAGAACCATTCCCGGTTCCGGAAGCACCTCAAAACCTTCCTCTTCACTTCTGCTTTCTCTCTCCCTCTCCCCTGCTAAATTCTTCACCAAAACTGCACTGATTCTGCAACTGGGCCACTCTCACCGACCTCGGTCCTGGGCCCAGTCACTCTTCACTTGCACTGCCTCCCTGGCAACCCCTGCA
Organism: Ambystoma mexicanum; assembly: GCF_040938575.1. Lineage (NCBI taxonomy): Eukaryota > Metazoa > Chordata > Amphibia > Caudata > Ambystomatidae > Ambystoma > Ambystoma mexicanum. The sequence continues at coordinate 451,377,634 of NC_090926.1, forward strand.
CTGCGGGACTGTCTCTGTATCACTACAGCCCCCCCGCCCCCAGCACTTGTCTGCACTTACCTTGCACTTCCCACCAGCTGGCCCTATTTATTTATTATTTTATTTCTATTCTACTTATTTGTACTGCACTCCCCTCCCCCCTCCCCTTCCCCTTGCACTTTTTCCCTTCCCCCTACCCCTGCACTTGCGCGGTCTGAATGACACCTGGCCTAGTAGGATCGTTGTCTGTCTTCCCCTTGTTCCCCCCCTCCCTGCCTCGTCGCGCCTTGAAACACTTGTGTATAGGCGCGTTACAAATGCCATATCATATCATATCCCTGCCAGCCCATGTGGCTAACTTCCATCAGTTATTATCTGATCGTCATCCTGACTTACTTTTTCTAACAGAAACATGGCTACAGGAGTCCTCGGATCCTGCTTGGATTCAAGCCATTCTGGATGTTTTTGCTACTATTCATGTTGACCGTCCCGCCTTGCAAATGGGTGGCGGGATGGCAATAATTTTTAAAAATACTTTAAAGGTTTCTAAATTTGAATTTCCCCATGCCATGGCAATGGAAGCGCTATTGCTTAGCTGTGTTTTATCTTCATCCTTTAAATGCCACGTTTTGCAAATTTATCAACCTCCTGGGTCTTTTACTGGTTTTCGTGAGCCCTTATTGGACACTGTAGCTGACCTACATACTCACTTCTCCCACCTTGTTGTGTTAGGAGATCTCAATTTGAAATTTACAAACCTCCAACCCCCATAGTCAGCCTTTTTTTTCGATAGTATGGCAAAAATTTAGACGATAAGTACTAACATTGGGAAGACTACTACAACTACTGTTTTCAACACTGTGGGTGAAATACATGCTCCTATGTGCCGGACAGCCTTAGAGGGCTTGTCCTCCTTTTTGCTGTTTACGGAGTTAGAAGTTCTCTCCGCTATTCAGCGTATTAAGTCTGGGGCCCCTTCAGATGCTATTCCCCTTGCTGTCATGAAGGCTATCTTCCCAGAGCTGCTGTGTGAGATCACGGGCGCGATTAATAACTCATGCCAGATAGGTATTATCCCGTCTGAACTTAAGGCTGCCACAGCGATTCCTCTTCTTAAGAAACCTTTGCTTGACCCTTTTGGTGCCTTATGAAACTACTTTAGTCTCTGGTCTCTCCAATGCTGTCGTCCTATATGGAATCGACTGGGCTTTTCGATCCTGCGCAATCTGGTTTTAGGCCTGGTCGGGGGACAGAGAGTGTCCTGGTCTGTTATTAACAGTATGGCCAGGCTGGTCGATGCAGGAGGGGTTGGTGCCCTGATTTTATTAGACCTGTCAGTGGCATTTGACACCATGGACCACCCCATCCTGCTTGACCGCCTGGCTCAGGTCAGTATTTCGGGCCAGGTGCACACCTGGGTTACCTCGGTCCTGGCTGAGGGAACTCACTCTTTCACTTCCTCTGTTTCTTTGTACTATTTTCTCTCTTCTTTATGGTGTCCCACAAGGCTCTGCCTGGTCTCCTATTCTCTTCAATATTTACATCTGGCCTCTTGTGTCTCATCCGCTCTTCCGGTGTTGGGTGTTATTTGTATGCTGATGACACTCCGATCTGAAAAGGTGAGGAATTTGGGTGTAATAGTCTCGTCCTCACTTTCCATGGAGCCACAAGTCGCTGCTGTTTGCAAAGCGGGACATTTTCATCTCAGAAATCTGAGGAAGGTACTCCATCCTCCTGTAGTTGCTGCCCTTGTGCTCAGTCGCTTAGATTATTGCAACTCCCTCTATTTGTCTCAACCTAAGGGTTTAATTCAGCGGCTTCAACGTTTGCAAAATATGGCTGCCCGGGTAGCTAATGGCTACCCCTATGGGTCCCATATATCTCCTGTGTTGCGCGCTCTGCAGTGGCTGCCGGTTGCCCAGCATATTGCATTTAAGGCCCTCTGCTTGGTACACCGTGCCCTGCATGCCCAAGGTGCTGAATATACAGTGGGCCTACTTGTTGTTCCACTATTTCGATGCTCTTGCATTGGTGGGCGAGCTTTCTCTGTTGCCTCGGCTCGACTATGGAACAGCCTCCTGCTGATCTTGAAAAACTCTTCAAATCATTTTACCTTTAGAAAGACATTGAAAACCTGTTTTAAGATCATGTTTGTAGTCGAGGCAATTCTCTCTCCTTCAGCACCATGATGCCCTCGGGCCGAACGAGCGCTTAATAAAGTGAACATAACATAACTAACGGTCTGGGTGCGATCCTTACAGACAAATGGGAGTTCTGTTTTGAATTAGGGTAATGTGAAGTACAAGGTACTGACGGTTTCCCCTGTTTGAGCATTAAGGTTCAAATCTTCATCCCACAGCACCCCCAAAGTTCCCCAATTTGCTAGAATAGTTCCCCTGGTAACCTAGCAGAATGGGAGGTGGAGGGCAGATGCCAGGATTATTCTACAAATGCCGATGGCCCAACAGCATAAGCTAGATCTTTGCTGAATTAAGTATTAAGCCACTTTGCTGCATTTAATGACGGACATGTTTCCAAGCAGCTACTAATTGAGCAAACGTTTCAGATGGGCCAGAGACCTTCACCATAATTTTGGTGTCGTCAGCGTAAGAAAAATAGTGCAAGCCCAATGAGTCCAGAAGATTGAAGTGACACAGATGCATATTAAACTAAGAGACGCCGCACCTGACCGGAAGAAGCCAAGATTGAAATTGTCACACCTGAACACATTGCTCAAGCTATACTATAACATGTGATACATGTGTAAGTTAAATGATAAAATAAATCTGTCAGTTTGCGGCAGCCGTTGGCGAGTGGTACTTCATTTGTGGCAGATAAGCAATGGTGTGCTGTGTGTACAAGGAGAATTGGCATTTATTGCGTGCGGCAAGTGGCCTTTTTTGCCAGTCCCGTAGCTTGCAATTAAATATTGTTCTCATTGAAAGAAAGGTTCTGCATGGCCTAGTCGTCCCTGTTGATGTTTAAAATTAAAGAAAACATCACGAATGCTCACATCTAGTAATCCATGCAAATTGAGATGCATTTTGTGCCTTAAATTGGCTCTTCAGATTAGACCATGGAGCTCCTTCCTCATTCACAAGTTTGCAGGATCCAATGACCATAACAGATCTGTGGAAGCGCTGGGCAGGCTCCTAGGTTTGTTGTTTCCCATCTTTGGTTGGAGGTATGCCAAGATGACAAATGACACTCAAGGCTCACCATTGAAATACTCTGATTTAGAAACTATGATAACCATCTAAATAAACCAACGGCACGCAGATGGGTCCACTCCGGTCAGTAATGTCAAGGGATGCAAACGTTTCTTGTAGTACCGGAAGGGATGCAGCACCAAAGTCCTCCGTGGCCAGGATAGGATTGTTTCCCAGATCCACACCAGTGCGTAGACCCTGTACTTGTCGCAGGATGAAACCTGATTAAATCAGGAGAAGGAACTGAAAACTCTCAAGCTATCTTGCAATTGCTTACAAACTCATCCTCCAGTATATTGGCTGAAGGAAGCAGTATAGTTGTGGGGTGGTAATATTAATGAATATCAGTATCTAGGGAGGGTTTTCTTTTTAAGAGTGCTTGTTCGACCCATTTCTAAAGCATGGACACAACCCCTTCTTGTAGGGTACTGCTACAGATGTCAGTAACACAGTTAAATGTTCCAAACAGGATTGTAGGTTCTATTAGGAAGGTCAACTATTGATCATGTTTCAGTTTTCATCGGATCTAGTGCAATCAAGCTTCCAGTATAGTCTTGGGTGAACACACAAGGTTGGGATATTGTTTACCAACTAGGGCAAAATAAGATGGTATCACGCTCATCAAGAACACCAATGTTGCTGCTTAATCTCTGTATCTTGCTAATGAAAATATGTGATCAATTCTTGGCTAAATTGAGCAGATGTAGGAGAAATGGTATTAAGACACTGAGGGCTGCGTAGGGTTTGAACTGTGTGACGAATATAAGCAATTTGTTCCTTCTCCCCAGGGTGGAGCCACCCCTTTTGAGTCTAGGGAGGTGAGCCCACGAAGCATGACCCTCCCTTAGGGCCAGGGAAAGCGGGAGCTCACTGGGATTGAATCCCCTCTGTAGGACAAGGACTCCCATTACTTTAAGGAACTCCCCCCAAAGAACTTAATTTCTGCCTGTATGGGAATAGAAGAAACTAATGGTACGACTATATGGCCTGCAACCAAGACTGACAGCACTTTCTACTATTGGCTCAAGGTAATGCTGCAGGGCAGTGAAGTTAACTGTGGATGTACAGCAACACGCCCCTTTGATGTACGCGATCGTGAATGGAGAGGAGCGAATTCTACGCAGAGGTGAGCCTCTAGCATACTAATGTCCGGGAGGGGCGTAGCCGCCCTAGACCGTGCAGCCTGCGGTAGCGTGGAAAGATGGAGACCCACCATAAGGCCAGCGCCGAGAGGCGACACAGCCGAATGAGAAATGGAGACGAAAAACCAGCTTTCCTTGGTGCCGTGACCACGGTGCAGCCATGGTCTGTCAGGAACGCGAGAACCAGCGCCGAGACCCGGAGGGAACAGAGAAAACAACAATGGACCAATAGAATAGAGGATGACAGTTCATATGCTTTTATCTTTTTACAAATACTAATAAATGTTTCAGTCAAAATTCATCTTTCTTTTTATTATTTTAATCATAAAGATTAATCACCTATTTTGCAATACCTTCACAATAAAATTCAATATATTCAAATTAAGCTCACACATTCATTCCTACCTGTGAAGATATATTACAAAATGTGATTATTCTTTTTTATCATTAAAATAATAAACGAAAGATGCATTTTGACTGAGAGATTTATTGGTATTTGTAAAAAGATAAATGCATATGAACTGTCATCCTCTATCCTATTAGTCCATTGTTGTTGTTGTTTGAAGTATTTAGCCTGAAAGACCAGGGATTATAATCGGGCACCCCTTAATTTTTTGGGGGAACAGGGAAAAGAATCCTCTGTTCTGGATATGAATATCCAGGAGTCTTACGTGCCGGGCATCATTCGAGAAGCAAATGCTTATGGGCCAAGAATGGAGGCGAGTGACCACAGCCCTGCTGGGACGATTGTATACTAATTGGCCTTTTCAAAATTGACCTCTGGGAGAATTGACCTCGGGAGAATTGACCTATTTTAAAAGGTCAATTAGGACATATATATGATATAGGAAACCCCCCGTGACCCCACCACCCAATCCAAAACACACTGCAACCCCCCCCACCCAATCCCCTTGTATTTATAATCCAAAACCAACCCAATGCATATATAAAATAACTAAGATAATATAAAGGTCAATTGTGCAGAAGGTCAATTAGGACCACTATAATTAGGTCAATTGTGCAAAAGGTCAATTGTAAAAGGTCAATTTGGGTAATACCACTGGGACGTTACTCTGCTGGAGCACGGCCAGAGATACAGAAGGTACCAGGGTTGCCCAGTGGAGGGAGGCGAGCGCAGCCGCACAAAACGAAATAAAGAGAGAAAGAAGGTTATGGGAGCCTGAGAAACCCACAGGATGAATATGTAACAGAAATATTGAAACCAACGCTTAAGAAACACAGAAAGACAAAGGGGTCTGGAAGGCCCAAGAGAGATAAGTGACATTTGGGAAACCCCCAAAGAGAAGGGAATCTGGAGGAGGCGGATCCATCTCTGCCTATGTTTATCCCCAACTAAGTCTGACATGGGTTCAACTGCCACCGCAAATAATAACGGGGAGATGGGACATCCCTGGCGCGTGCCTCTAGCCAGCCCGAAGGGCCCACTCATGTGGGAATAAATTAATACCCTTGTAGTCGGCTGGGTATAGAGGAGTTTTGTATATGCCAGCATCTGAGCTCCTATTCCATGTTTCTCCAGCACTATGAATAGATATTGGACACCATGTCGAATGCCTCCTGCACATCTAGGGAAATCGCTATTGCTTTAACCTCAGTGGATAATCTCCATTATGGCATGAATGAGGGTCATGGACCTACCAGGTCCCTGCCTTGTCATTATGTAACAAACTCGACATCAGAGGGAGCAGACTATTCGCAATACCTTTGCGTACGTTTTTAAGTCTACATTTATGAGTGATAGTGGCCTATACGACCCACATTCATTATTAGGCTTGCCAGGTTTAAGGAGGCTGGTGATGGTAGCTTCCCTCAGGGACCCTGGCATTATAGCACTACTCGGCAACTCCTGAAAAGCTCTCAACTGGTGTGGGGGCAACAAGGCATCATATGTGATATAGAATTCTGCATTGAGCCCATCTGGGCCCGGGGCCTTATCCCTGGGGAGGTCCCACATGACATGACATGACATGACCTGACCTGCACAATCTCCTCAATGGTGAACTATCTTTTCTTTAGTGGCAGCCGATAACCTCAATATCGGGATATCCGCCAGCAGGGCTTGTATGGCCTGTTCCCCCTTTCAGTGGCGCGGCACTATATACATTTTCATAGAAGTGTCGGAAAGTTCTGACTATCTCATTGTCCACATGCTGATCATTTCCCAATGTGTTATGTATGCAGTCAGTTTGCGTTGAGCCCCGTTCAGAGCCTACCATTCTAGCTAATGTCCTCCCTGGGTAGTCGTCCTCCCCATATTTCCTTGCTGCTGCTGACTGCAAAATACCAGACTTCCCGCTGTTCCTGCTCTTTGAATGGATCGAGAGCCACGCGTATTTCGGCTAAAAGGGTCAGGGCGGGCGCATTACCATATTTGTTTTCCAGGTCTATATGATGTGGAGTCGGGTGTTGTGCTTGAAGAACATATGTATATCCTTTTCTATGTTTGCCTTAAATGCAGTGTCCTGGAGTGCCACCGACTTGAATTTCCATACAATGTAAATTGGAGCCCGGTCCCTAAGGTAATCTGTAATGTCACCGGTGAATGGTTGTACAATGTGCGCAGTAGTATGCCTGCTGCTGTGACCCTCCCCGTTAACTGCCTTGAAAGTAGAAACATATCCATAAACAAAGCCATGTCGTGCACCGAGTAGAATATATATTCACGGTTCCCTGGGTCTAGTGTCCTCCATATGTCCCATAATTCAATGACATCCATTTGCAGATGTAGGCTTTGCACTGCTTTGGATTATGGTCTGCAGGTCTGCCCTGTTCTATCCTTCTGTGGGTTTGGAATGGTGTTCATGTTCCGCCACACCATATTATCGGGACCCCATGGTATGTAAAAACAGTATTCGCTACTGCCTCGTAAAAGTTAGTGGTGCCAATATTCGGTCCATCGGTATTGACCAGTAACCGCTCCGTCCCAGGATGCAGTGTATTATAACGTTTTTGCCCTCGGGGTCTATTTGCGTGCCTTTCTGCATAAATTCAAGGGTTTTATGTATTAATGTGAGAACTCCTCTGGAGTGCGTAGAAAAGGATGTGAAGTGCCTATTGCCCCCCCATGATGTGGCTGTTTGCCTGGAGACTGTGGCATACTTCCTGGAGAAGACAAACTGTGATCTTGTGCCTCACAGCGTATGACAAGATTCTCCTGAACTGGGTGTAATTACGTAGCCCGCGGACATTCCAGCACATTAATTGCTGGCATCTCGTTGCGCTTACGTGCTCTAGTACTACCGTGATTTGTTATCTTGCTCCCCTTGTATCCCAAGTGCCTGTGTCGGAATGAGGACTTTTGCCTGCCAAGGTCTTTTTTTATAACGTACAGCCCAACCGGGGGCAACATCCCTTCGCACCCTCACCTCTCCCCCAATCAAGAAGATGTAACCCTGTCCTGAACTCTGAAAGCAACACCATTCCCCCCTCCCAACTTAAACCACAACATTTGCTCTTGCAAGGATGGCTCAGTGGAAGGCGGGGGTCAGCTGTCCTTGACCAGAGCAGACAACCACATTCTGCGTAATCAACGCATGGTCACAGAATTGAAAGCCATATAAACCTTTAATTACTATGAGCACATATAGTGTCTGCCCCAGTATATGGGGGTTAGGCTAATCCTTAAACGCGTATGGTGGTGCCAATTATAATTTCCTTTTACATCGGGACTGGGCCCATCATCAGAATTACCAGCCAGTGTTCCAAACCAGGGATAATACTACAAACCAGCCCTGTATCAATCAAAGTATCATGTCAGCAAAGAGGAGTCCGAAGGGCGGGAGTCACCAATTGGTTTGTTTGTTTCTATAAAGGATATGACCTCCGTCGGGACTGTGAAAAAATCGGCCTTGCTGTTGAACTGAAATTCGAGTTGTTTTGGGTACAGCATTGCGTAGGGGACATTTCTCTCACGTAGTTGTTTTTTGACCCCCTGGAAGGTGCGCTGATCCTGCTGCACAGATACCGTGAAATCTGTGTATATACGAATGTGTGAATCCAGTCCAAGCTCTTTCACGTCCTTGGCTCGCCGCAATTTTAGGTCTCGGTCCCTGTAGTTTAAAATGCGTGCTATGATGGGTCAGGGGTAGTATCTTGGTCTGGGTTTGGCTGCCAGTGCACAATGTGCGCGCTCCACAGTAAAATATGGTGAGAGCCCCGGATCTTCCAGTATCTTCTTTAGTAACTACTCTACTGCTTGCTCCATGTTTCCTTGCAGTGCCTCCTCTGGTACCCCAAGAATCTGTATATTATTCCTGCGTGACCTAATCTCTGAATCTTCATTCTTGGCCTTGACCATCTTCTTTGACTCAGGAGTCCACTGTGGACTGCAGCGCCATGACTGTGTCTTCTGACGTACTTATTCGGTCTTCCACCGCTGTGGTCTGGTTCTTTTTCCAGCCGGGTACGTATTGATGCCACACTGGCAGTGATGTCTAATTTCTCATTAACCAAGGTCAAACCTACATCGTGTCCAGTATTTGCTGCAGATTTAGTGAAGACTCTGCAGCAGGTAGGATTGGCGCTCCTCCAGGGCACTTGCCGATGGGCCTGGCTCTGGGAGCTTGGGGGTGACCTTCGTAAACAGATCCATGCTTCCTCCTGGTTTCCCCCACTCCCTTCGTCATGCCGGGTAACCGATTGCACTCACTCCCAGCGTCTTAGTTTCCAGTTACACATTGAAACACTTGTGTATAGGCGCGTTATAAGATTCTAAGTGATCCGACCGCGGCTGATTTTGCTGCGGCCGGAATGCTCGCATGAGAAAGGGGCGAACTACCAAAAGTTGGCACCTTTCTCATGCGAACACCCTTGCATACTACAGAGGCTGCAGGGGTGTCCCCCGCAACCCCCGCTCACTATACTATAAAGTATAGTGAGCGGGGGTTGCGGGGGACACCCCTGCAGCCCGCGTTTTTTTCTTTTGCGGGTGTGCTGCGGGGGTGTCCCCCGCAACACCCCGCTCACTATGCCACACAGTATAGCGAGCAGGGTGTTGTGGGGGACACCCCCGCAGCCCCTGCAGTCTTTTTAAAAATAAAATGTGATTTTTTACTTACCTGCAATGCTACCACCAAAGGTTCGAACTTTTGGTGTTCGAACCTATGGTGGTAGCATATTTCTGTCGTTTTTGTACGTTTTTTTTTCGGTTCGATCGTACAAAACCTGTATATATGCCATATCATATATCCTATCGGCAGGCTCACAGTGTAAGACTAGGTGTACTGAAGCTGACTGCTGTGTGCAGCACTCATACAACCGACAGTTTCTTTGGAAACAGCCACATTCCTCTATCCCCAGTTCCCAGTCATCCATGCCCGCCGTTCAGTGGTGTTCAAAATGTGCCCATTCCGGCTCGCGGTCCTCTAAGCAGACTCCCTTTCTAGTCTTTTCACAGCTGGCGGCGACCTCGATGCAACGCCCGGGCTCCCGTTTCACATCTCAGAGCTGCCGTCCCTGCGGAAAGCGCAGAGAGTACCCCAGGGGGTCTGCTCCCCATCCACTGAAGTGAGGGGCGGGGCGGAGTCCTCACATGGCAGGCCAGGCGACAGGCCTAACGGACCCTGCGTCTCGTCGAGCCGGCCTGCCGCTCTGGTGTTTAATAGCCTCTCCTGTCCCGGTGCCGTCTGCACAACACCAGCCCTCGTCTGACGTTCCCTCAACACTTGTAGCCTAGACCAGGCCACGGGCCCGATGATTCAGTAAGGCCCTCTCTGTTGCTCCACCGAGCTCTAATGCTTGTTGCTTCAGTTTGTGACACTTGACCTGCATTTATCCTGCCTTGTTGCAGTTTTATGTGCAGCAGGGTTCCATTAGGTGGGATATTGTCGCCCGCTCAGTACGGAGCTCAAGAGAAATCTGCCATGTCCAACAGCTGCTCCACAGCACCCTGCGCCCCCAGTGTTTCCTTTTCGAGTCCAAAAAATGTGCTCAATATCCTGTTGAAAGAAGCCCAAAACCTCCAGACTTGCATTTTTTGGGTATCTTTCGAGGGGCATCGTTGCTTTTTATTTTCATTCTGGCTGATGCGCCACCACTCATTGCCCTCAGAGCACCTGAAGGGATTTAGATAGTGAGCAAATACATTTTTCACAAAACATGCTGGTTTTTTGTCTCCTTGTTCATTTTGTCGGCATGTGCTTATCACTCCTGCTTGTAGTACTGTTGCCCACCAGTGATACCTATAGAGACCGAGGTGAAACGTTAATTTGCAATTTACTAATCCAGCATAAAAAGCCACTCGTCCCTTCAGTTCTCCACATGTACACAGTACACCATTTCTTACTGGCCAAGAGTCATTTTTCACTCGCCAATCGCTAGAGCAAAGTTTGCGCCCTGGAGACTGTCAGACTGTTTTCTTTGTTGCACGGTTTTCATTTCTATACTCTTCTCTAATCATGAAAGACCATATTTATTTCTGGGTAATTGTTATAAAAGTCATCCGTCTTGATAATGATATACTTAGTAGTCTATGCTTGCTCATCACTTCATGCCACAAGATGTTTTAGATCCAAGGCTGCCTGGATTTTTTTTATATAGTTTATCTACAGTGGAGTATGCTTGAGTTGGCCTAAAATGCAGTCCTCCTTTCTGTACAATACTTTGTAATCTGTCCCATGAAACGCCCGTGGTATGTGAACAGGGTACAGCAAAAGGCAGAAATAACAAGGATTTGCTGGTTTCCAGGGTCATCTGTTGAAATACAGGAACAATAAATCGTGAAGCAATTGACGAGGTTTGAGCAAGTTATGTCCTTGATAAACTGTTGCTATTGGCGAGGCTTTCATGTGAAGCCAACAACTAAGTCCACCTATTCCTTGACTTTGAGATCACTGCTTGTTACACTTAGCCAGCTCAAGGCTACCAACAAGGCCAGCCTTCTGGCCCACTACCCGTTTGAGCCTCTTCAGCTACCTCGTGCACCTATTCACCCCTTTTCCGCCTTTAGACAGAACTTGATCAGCCACTGTTGCGCGGTGAGCTTCTGAAGAATCGAGGCCGTGGGGCAGAAAACGAGTTGAAAGGAATTTCATATGGGCCATGGCCAGAGCTCTGCTGATTTCTTCCCTAAACTCTTCAACCCACTTGTCTTTCTAGTTCTAGCTTAGTTCTCTACAAATCTGAATCCCTCCCCACTCTGTCTGGCATTGATGCTCCAATTTTGGCCAGGAGGATAGCTCAGGGGCAACACGTTTTGTTTTGGAAGCAAGACGCTGCATAGAAACACAGGTTCGAATCACAGGCTCATGCTTAGAAACTTGTCCCCGGTATTAAGCACGTTATAAAAGAATAATTATAATTATAATCCCCACCCCTATTACTCTAACTGAATCTTGCCTCGTCCTTTTACAGACCCCTCCCTCCACACCCCCAATTAATCGTGCTCTCCAGGGACAGCCAGTGTTCCCCTGTTCAAAACAATCCACTCCTCTAGACATCCGCTCAACCCCCATGTTCTTACACCAGACAGCCAACTTCACCCCGATGGGTTACGCCTCTCTTGCCCTTAAAAGATTGCTCCCTTAATTTCCACATATCCTTTAGGCACTAGCATGGTTAATTGTGCTGGGATTGGTGCTGATCCGATTGACCCAGTTAGCCTATTACTCCTGGCACTTTCATCCCCTTGTGAAACAGTCAGTGGGAGGAAGCAATGCGGAGGATGCTGTGACACTGGCAGCATAGAAAGTGATGCATCCAGACAAACAGAAACCTCGGGAGGTTAGAGGGCAATTTTGATATGTGATGGTCTTTGTGTCATTAGTTACTTGCACTCTGCTAGCAGCAAAATTAAACGTGAACAATTTGGGGGAAGCAATATCTTTTACCTGCTGGGAGCACTGCATGCCTCGACATTAAGGGGAGCTGGGAGCTATGCAGCTCCTGCTTGTAGTCTAGTAGAGCCTAGTTAGTTGACACCAACAGTTGCCAGGAGCTACTTTTGGCTCACCAGGCCAACTGATGCCAAACAAACACACCTATGTACATTTTAACTCTGTTTGGGACAATCTATAAATAAACATCAGGACACAGCTATATATCATTTAAAGTATATGGGGTCATAAATAATGGACAAAATGATATGTTTGCATCTTATGTGGAAGTAGATTTGTGGAACGCTATGCTCTAGCTCCTTGTTCCTCAGTGATAGCGCCGGGTCCCTGGATAATGGTGGATACCCAGGAGCTGCATTTAGCTCCCTCCAATCTTAATTTCGTTCCCTGCACTGGTTCTTGTGCTGAGCCACCTGGAAGTCAATATTTATCTGGTACATTAGAACATTGTCAAGCTCATTGTTGAGAATCAAATGGCTTGCTTGTGTGACTTGGGTACACTTTGCTCCCTGCGTTCAAAGTCAAGACTTCCGTTTCTGTACCCTAGCCACACCCTAGGGAGAGATCTCCTGGGCCTTGGTGTCAGTGTGGTCAAGTGCAGCTGGCTCCACCTCGATCTTATTCATGTCCTGCTGCTCCAGGCAAGGATTGGGCTCTTACTCGCCCCAGGGGTGCAATGAATGCAACTATGGAATTGTGCATCGGAGAGCTAAGCAACAGTTGCCGATATAACGTATGGGTAGTGATTCAATTAACGCCAACAGCATTTCATGGCTTTCTCCAATTTTCCAAGGACTGCGTGTGGTCTTCTGAAAGCAACAACTGACCCATGGACTAACAAACTAGCACAGACTATGCTGCCTTTTTGTATAAGTCCTGCAGTCCTTACTTCCTATTAAGAATTGGAAGTGCAGCTCTGCAAGAAATAATCATTCTTGAGATCAAGCTAAAAAGTTGAAATTAAATTAGACTGGCACCAGAGCGTGTCAACTATTGGCATATAAGTGATTTTATATATATGAAATAGAGTGATAGGAAACAAAATCACTGTTGGACTGACCTATTGGAAATATGTATCAGGTGGGTCGGGGTACCTTGACTAGTGGCCGTGAGTCTTATTGCCTCCTATTCCCCTAAACAAGGGGTATATTTTTCGTTTCCTGCTGATCTAATGGCATGCTTACCAAATCTTACAATTTCTGCATGCCCCTATTGGAGATGGCAGTTAGCATCTCTTTTGAATCCCTGGCTTCTATCGTGGTCTACTGATTCTACCCAGATGGAGTACATATTGTTTTCAGACAAGTGCTCTCTGACGTTTTTCCACCTCTTTGATGCCCTTTGCAGAATGATGCAACTCTTTCCTAATTATAAACCTACAAATAGTGCCTTGGCGTTTTCATACTTCTGCAGTTCGCTATGATCCCTTTGACATTATTTCAAAATGTCTACGCAGACAGGGTGGATAATGAATACACTACATTCCTATCGATATTTTCAATGCAGTCTGTGATGCTTTGGAAAAATTGCATTTATTTCCTAATTATCTTTCAGAGACTGAAGTTTCAATTGTCACTGTGTTTTGTGTGCAGTTTTTTCAATTCAGTCTTATTGGAGTGTGCCGTTTGTTTACTTATTTTTATGTATTTTTGCATTTATTGATTATTGGCTTAGCCCTCGGGCATCTAGACGCCAGTTACAAAGTTAAGTACCAGGACTAATACAGTAAGGCAGTGTGACATCAACGGAGTGCATTAGATGAAAAGCAAAGATTTTAGTTTTTTTTAATGTCCAGTAGGATGGTTCTTTTTGGATGGCAGGGGGAAGTGCATTCAATTGTTAAGCAGCGGTGTCTGGGAAGCTAGTGCCTCCTGCTCTTGAAGGTTTGAATTAAAGAGCTCAGACAGTGGGCGTTCATGCAACGAGTGGGGCCTTGTGGGCTAGGTTTGCTGGGACTAAGTTGGTGAGGCAGCGGTGGGCAATCTAGAGCGTTTTAAACTTAATACGTTCATGTATTGGGAGCCAGTGCACTTTTTCATGTTTTGATAGGCCAATGGCGGAGTGAAAGGCAATGTTTTGGATCGTTTGTAGTTTGCGTAGGTTACGTTCCAAGGTGCCAACTAAAAGTGCGTTGCAGTATTCAAGTTTGGGCTCGATGATGGCTCCAGCGATGGTGAGTCTTTTGTCTGTGGGGGAGGAAGGGGCGGATTGCATTGAGTCTAGGAGTGTGAGGAGGTGACGAGGCAATGGCATTTACTTGTAGAGTCATGTCATGGGTAGCATCTAGGTAGATTACTAGGATTTTTACAGCTGGTGAGACCAGGATTGTGTGTCCGTCTATGATGGAGCTGTAAGCTGTGTTTAGCTTGTTGGATTTATCTCGAGCACCAACCAGGAGTATTTCTGTATACTTATCATTTAGGCAGAGAAGATGGGTGGCCATGCATCTTGGATGATCTCATAGATGGAGTTGATATGTCCTGTGAGTAGTTACAGGAGAAGGATTTGCGTGTCATACCGGTTGTCTAGGTGATCAAAGAGGGGTTTTGTATAGATGTTGTAAAGTGTAGGGGAGATGCAGGATCCTTGTGCGTCACCATGGGTGACTGACATCCGACATCTCCAGTTTTGTTTTTCAGGAATTGTAATTTTGATTGGCAACAAGTCCCTTTTGTCCATGGCCACATTGACCGAGAATGGAACATCTGCTTGGCTTAGGTGGTGTAATACTCCACCTGTTTGCTTGTGGCAGCTTTCAGTTCATGGCAACTCACAAGGTGTGCATTAGGGATGTTCTTACTAAACAAATTCCTTAAAAAATTGTTCCCTTTTTCTTTGAGCTCATGAGTTGAAGCAGTGCCTGTCCGTGCTGCATTTTTGGTACAACCCACAGTCCTAATTAGTGTGGTCCCTTTATGCTGACTCGAGTTTTTGACTTCGAACATCTGTTTTAAGGTTCACTATGTGAAAGTACAAGTGTGCTATCACTGCCCTGTGCTCTGTTAAATAGAATATAACTGGAATTCTACTGTAATGTTTTGCTTTGGATGTGAATTTCTGAAATGCGTTTTAACTACACCACAGCATCAACCTTGCTCTCAGGTTTTGTTAACTTACTGTTTTGGTCTAATTGTGTTCCTTCGTTTTCCTTCGTGGCACAGCTATTAAGCCACACAACATGCATTTTCTGCTAGTGTGGAAAGCATGCTATTTGCCTAATTTCCTCTTGAAGAGAGTTACATTTTTTACACCTTTTTTCTCTGGTGTGGTACTCTTTGTGGATTTATAAGCTGCCAGAAAATTGAGCGATTCGTTTTTTTGTTTTTGTTTTCTGTTTCCTGTGTGATGCTAGTCACCATTTAATGTGACATGCTTTTTTAAATGTTATTAGTGTTGTTGGGTTTACACAAACCTTTTCAACACAACATCACAGGCATATTGAGAATCAAGTGAAACCATTATCCTTGATTTGATAAAAAGGGAAGTTTCGCATTTTAGGTGGAGTAATACTTTCCATGCATTGCCAAAAATACAATAGTTATAAAATTAGAGCATTCTTTCACCTACAATAGAGGTATCCAAAACAATACATTTTTCAAACCAGCGCAACAGTCCACACATTTGCTACATGCATAATTCATTAGTTCAATGCAACTAGTAATATTCCAATGTCTTAATGTTTCCAGACCTGTTCATGCAAATTTGACAGTATTGATGGCCTCAGAAGAGTGGGGGTAGTGAATCTCCTTATAAGCACCCAAAATGTGTACCTTTTTTCAAATAATTCGGAATTTGATAAAATGACACTTCTTCCTTTGGGATGAGAGGAACATTTGTTCTGTGTGTTTGTTTTTAAATCCACAACTGCTGTGATGTTAAGACTTAATTTAGTAACATTTGCCAATCTCATGCTTTTCATATCAGCTTTGAGCTATTTTTTGTTGGAAATACCATTCAAACTTGACCTCCAAGAATTTACCAAATACCATAATCTTTCCTTTACAATATGGAATACCATAAAAGTTGCATTTATAATGAAAGTAAATTCATTTTTGATTAATTCAAACAAGCTTGGTGCTATTATGTACTATTTGTTCCAAGTTGAGGGTTCTGTTCTTCAGAAGCCAATAAAAGGAAACAATCAAAATGAGTACAATACAAATAAAGATAAAAAAGTCGCAATGTAGCAGGCTAGTAATATAATTACTGTCAAAAGTCTTGGCCATTATTTTGGTGCCTTGAATGCACAGACTATCTCCCCCAGTGAATTGTATCCCGTCATGCACACTTTTTGGGTTGTCGGTCTCAAGTGGATAAAAATATATATTTTTTCTTTCAGATCAAAAACACATGGGCATTAGTGCTGGAATACTGGAGTGTGTTAGATCGTTCCTATCTGGCAGATGTCAAGCTGTCTTATAATGTTCCTCCCGGTCTCTTACCCCCTGCCCTTTGGTTTTTTGGTATCCCCCATTGTTACACCCTCTAATCCATGTTTTCAATCTCTTATGAAGTCTTTCGGGGGTGGTATCTGCTAGTATACTTATGGCATTTCACAGGGTTTGAAATTAAGATTCCAGGAGCAGCAGCTAAAACCAGCTCTTGGGTGTAAGGCATCACCCTGTAAGCGGGAGCTACGGCAAGGGAACCTGGAGCTACCAGGAGATGCTTTATCTTTTTGCCCATTATGTCTGATCCATTGTGTTTAAATGTTTATTAGATGTGTTCTAATTCTTCATTAACATTCTCAAGTTCAGGCCACAAATATATGTTCGTAAGGCACCAGTTGGCCTGAGGAGCCAAAGTAGTTCCTGGTAGCTGTTGTTTTCCAGCTGACCAGGCTCTCGTGTGCTAAGACGCAGGAGCTAAATGGCTCCCAGCAATTTCGAACCTTGGAGGAGTGTTGCCTCTCAGTTTTAGAATTATTAAATGTTAAACTTGACTGAGGTAATCACTGAGTTTATATGCTTTGGTAATGAGAAGCTATGCAGACAAATATAAAATATTGGCTATTGTTTTAGCTGTTGGTGGTATGGTACCCACTCTTGCTGATATACAAAATATTTGGGGCTTCTCTTGGACCCCATATTATCCATGCATTTGCATGTTGAATAAAGGCGAACACCGCATTCCAGGACTCTATACGTTATCTCCAAACTTGCTTTTTTTTCTCTTGGTATTTTGATGTCTGCTAAAAACGTTTTTATTTCCAAAATGTTTAGCCATTTTTTGGGGTTCTTTTTCTTTTGGTTTGGCTTTTAAAGGATGTAATTTTATTTTTAAATTTTAAATTTTTCACTTTGGGATTGTTCTGAAAAGTTTCAGACAGTATCACAGGGTGCAGTAGTTTGTTACTGTTCTACTAAGACAGTACATTGCAACACAAGTCTTATTTTTTATAAGATTCTTGATTTAAAAATGTGTTAACTAAAATAAACTCTTGCATTTATAATTGTGAACTAAACTAAACTACATATAGTGAAAGCCATGCCACAAAGATCCAGGGACGCTTCTCTAGAATTTAGCTAATGGTGAGGGATGGGAGACTCTCACACTAATGGAGAGCAGTCAGAGCAAAGCCCATGCAGACAGCTTGTGCCCGCAAAACACTAAGAGTTGCTCACTGTGGTAACTACTGTACTCTATAGTATCCTTTCACCATTCGCTTAGGACTTCCATACATCGGGGAACTGGACCAGATCCACTTTGCAGTTGAAAATAACCGTACATGAATTTGAACACGCAATCGTGTGTTGTTTATGCATGCCCATGATCCTCTAGATGACTCCTTACAACCCTCCTCCAATTCACGGCCAGTCCCTTTCCAGCCACCCACTTTGTACCTGACTAATGTCTCTAAGTTAGCGGGAAAGGTGGGAGAGCACGTGGCAGAAAGGTGACTATGGACTAGAATTACAGTGAGTACCATTTGCTTACTCCTACGTCCCACCTCCGTTCCTTCATTCTCATGGGCGACTAGCAAGCAGATTCGCCTTATTTTACCAAAGCCTGGCCAGAGGAATTCTTGTAGAACGGAGGGTGATGTCCAAGTGCTTTGCCTAGTGATTTCTCTCCCTGTGAACATGTATCCTAAAGGCCACTGAAGCCACATTGGCCCTTAGCACAGGAGTAAAGAAGCCTTTGGAGAGGTGAGGTGAATACTGATGGAACTACCTAGTGCCTAATGGTCGTGTTGGACTCCAGCTGTACATATAAAGAACCGTGGCACAGCAAAAAAATGCTTCAAAGTCCTTAGTCCTATCCAGATTAAACTTCAAAGCCTCATGTATATTGTGACCGGGAAGTTTTCAGGAACAATGTTGGTAGATGGGGGCCTTTAGTAATATAGAATCTCAAGATTTACTTTGGATCAAAGACAAGATGCATTCAGAGAACCAACTTGTCCCTAAGAATAACTGTGTAGTGCTCTGTTGCAGAAAGAGCAAGAGTGCTAGCAAATCATACAGGCCTATGTGACTGCTACTAGGAGGATGTCTCTTCTATGAAACCAAGTTGATATCTGATGGGGCGATAGGCCCAGAAGTTTTGCGAGCCAAGACTGCCATGACTGCATTAAAGTCTGAAAACTGGTGGTGAAGCTCATCAAATTGTCCCTTTTTCATATGATTTGACGATAAATAGGAACACTTATATCTTGGAAGCCCTGATGGCAGAGCGGTAGGCAAGACAAAAAGCTATTGATACTCCTGAGAATGACTGAGCAGACATGAAAGAACGAACTGAACCCAACAAGTTTCTCAGACTTCTATAGATGCACCAGTGACGATAACATGATTATTTGCTTTTGTACTGGTCCTGTGTAGACATCTTCCAAGCTGTTATTAAGGCCTGCATGTTGACATCCAAAAGGCCGTGGTGACCATAAACAAATTGTTTAGTAGCCACATTGATAGACTGCATGGAGAAGTGCATAAACTCTCTATTCACTCGTGGAGATGACGATCATTGACTGGGGCATGCAGATTAGTCAGACCGACGACAACCTCACGAGGTCCGTGAACCGGAACCTCACCTGCCACAAGGGGCGATTACAATCATGGAAACTTGGCTCAATTATCAGAATATTCTGATAAACATGTGGATGAGAGGAAATGAAGAAAAAGCATACGGGAACAGACCATCCCACTGAATGTTAAGGGCCTTTACTCAACGAGATGGGACCCCTCGCCAGACGGTATACATAACTGGGTCACATTGCAATTGTGGGAGTGGAAAATGGGTCCACTGGAGGGTGACCCCTTTCAGATGCCCGTTCCTGTACCACTAGAGGGTGTAATTCCCATGCATGGTTCTCTGTCTCCTTTCTGCTGAGAGACTGTGCCCCCCTGTTTATTCTCCTTGGTGAGTTATAGGGCCAGAGTAATAATGGTGAAATAGGCCCCTTCCAACAGATAACCAATAGGAAGGACAGCTGTAGATATGTATCACACCCCTGCTTGTTGTGATCGAACATCACTGTTGAGTCCATTAGGATCTGGACCACAAAACCTGCAATGTTTGGAAGGAATGCCATGAGAGCATTGAAGATTTGGACATTGATATGGATCTGCAGACTGTTGAGTGCAGCTCCCATCCCAGTAGGAACTAATCTTTTGTAATCCTCACACAGGATACCAGATCTAAGAATAGCACCTGACCTTAACATTTGCTGAACTGCTCACCAGCGAAGATCCTCCCTGGACCGTTGCAGAATAGGCAACACAATCTGTTGAGGTCGAGTGGACCAATTCCAGAGAGGCCAGAGATGTGCATGTCTGAAACTGAGTCTGATGTATGGCACTGAGATGACACGAGACATCCAGACCCTGCGCCCTTTGTACACACACAGCCTCCCCTGAATCGGATACACTGGCTTAACTTACCACTCAATGCTTCCTGCCTCAGTATGGGGAAGGGGTTTTCCCCCTCCAGAGGACTACAAACCCCTCATTGAAATGTCTCCGCCTTATGGAAGATAACTACGTTACATGCTCCAAATGCCACCTAAGCTCCCTGCAGATTTTGTACACATCATTTCCTCAATGGCACACCGTGAAATGTTCAGTAACGTTGTCTTGCATCAAAATCTCACCCGTCCTGCAAATCTTTCTGATACTCCTAAGTGTGTGTGGGTGTGTGTGTGGGTGTGTGTGTGGGTGGGTGTGTGGGTGGGTGTGTGGGTGGGTGTGTGTGTGGGTGTGTGTGTGGGTGTGTGTGTGTGTGTGTGGGTGTGTTATTTGCATTCACAACCCAATTACCCTGTGCAAGATTCTGAAGTGAAACATCTAATGTTGGTGGGAGTTTGCACCGATTAAGATTGCCTGACTGGATTGGGTGTCGGCAGCGGTTTAAAGCTACAAGTGGAAGAAATTGAAGTGAATGAAAAGATCCCATCATAATGTGGCATGTATATGCATAACACACTCTATCTCCGTACATGGGACCAGGACATCAGCACATCAATACATTCCCTGAATCTCTTCAATGCTCCCTGCAAATTTCAGTGATGTTTATTTTGAAAAGTCTTACAAATTTGACATATGTTCCTTCCCAACAAGTCTGACGGGTTCGCTTTCAGATTTTTGAATTGAGTGAAATTTTGTTTTGGCTGTATTTTATCCAGCATTGCTGAATATGGGAGGTTAATGGTCATGAAAAGGAAAATATGTATTATTATTCCAGGGGAACAGTGAAGTGCGTTGTGGAAGATTTTGTGTATTTTATCTTTGGTATATCAAACTGGAAAATTCCACCCTTTGCGACCCGCAGACACAGATGCTCTCAAACATGCCTACTTATCCGAAAATGCACTCTCCCTCACCCAGTAGACCCACCCTTCATGGCTACATGTCCCATAATGTTGGAGGGTAGACTGCAGAAGAAAGTGACCTCTGCAGCCCCCTTAGCCCTGCCAATAAGCACACCCACCCACCCACAATCATTGGGGTGGGGCAAATGGGATGGCTGCTGATTGGACGACTTTCACATAATGTCGGTGGGCAGCAATTTGGAGAGGGTAAATTTTTCTCACTTCTGCCTTCCCATCTTGTCTAATCGACTCTTTTCAGGGAAGGAAACACTGAACAAGCAACCAAAACAGTAACTCTCCTGGCATCATGTGACTGCTTTTTAGCAGAGTCCTTTTCTTAATGTACTTTTCCTTAGTGCATCGCTCTATTTTCATTTGCTAGCCCTAAAAATAAAGCTCCATCCCCATTACTCACTGTTATGTTTCTGTCAAGGACAAACTAAACGTGTATAAAGCATTTTCATGAGTGGTATGTATTGTTTTTGTGCACTACATAAGAATTGCTTAAAACACATTGGGCATTTTGTTGCTCGAGTTTTTCTTACAAATACAATGAAGAGCTATTCTAATGCTGACATTGAAAAATCTGCATTTCTTCCCTTGGTCACGGGGTTAACATGAATTAATCTTGCATGTCCCAACGGGGGAGGAAGCGTAGCTCAGGGCAACACGTTTGTCTTGTAAGCAAGACAACGCAGCGTAACAGAGTTTCGGATCGCGATCCGGCGCTTAGAATTCGTTGCTTTAAATGATCAATTCAAATAAAAAATACATTAAATGAATAACGAGTGATTCCGTCTTGGTATGTATAAAAATGTGTGTTTAGTCTGGTGCATGAAATGGATGTGGACGTGTTGCCGGTAAAGTGGAATAAAGTCAACTCTACTGCCCCTTTTTTCAAAAGGCTATTCGTATCATTGGGCTCTCTGCAATTTGCACATCGACCATTAAAAAGAGAACAGCACGCTCGATACAGAATGGCACCCGTTCGAAACTGGATGGAAGCAATCAAGTGAGCTGCATAATGTGTAGGGACGGCTTGTTTTTTTAAAGTTCCTAAACAATTTGCAGTGTTCCACGTGCTTTTCAAAGAGCTCACAAAAGTGCAGCAAATTAAATGACAAAATAAACCAATTGGGTCTCTCAGCTACTGATTGAATGTATGGAACACATCCGGATCCCACGCTCGCTGATATGCCTAGAATTTCCATACAAGAATGCTGCTGCTTCGGCAGATAATTATTCCCTTATATAGCCAAAAACAACCAATACTCAATCATAAGTTTTTGCTAATATTTAGTGTGTATATGTTCTGCAAAAACTGGAAAAGAATTGCCCTTCTCACGTTTTAGGCAGATACACCATCTCAAAACCAGAGCACCTAGTATACTGTGCGACACTGCACTGACACATCTCACACCAGATCACAAATGCATGAGACTGCAAGTGAACAGTGAAAACCGAAGACGATTCAACCAACATTGTGGGTATAGAAAAAAGGTTGGTGCTATTGGGCACAATAATCCAGTAAAAAGGGCTTTTACAAATGTCCTCGGTTACATACAGGTCAGTGACTATGCAGCCAATTTACAATAGCTAATTTCAGGAGTGGTTCCCAGTCCGGTTTTCAACTTACTATGGTCAGTACCTGCTTGTAGCTCAGAGGAATCCTCAGATGTAATCTATACTCTCCTGTCACTCTGGAAGCGTGATCTACAACTGTCTACAGGAAATGTAAAACGTGAAGGGGACCCCCTACTTAGGATTCGATTTTTTTTATGGGAGTAAATCCTCCTTGTGGTGGGTTCTCATTCTGCCTGGCTCATTCCTCGTTGGAAAATATGTGACCAATCTTGCCCGTTACTCCGTTTCTGGGTCTTTTATGTAGCATGAGGTCTGCTTAGGGCCACCATTATTCCCTAGGAATCATGCCAGTGCCTTTCCCCAACCCACTTTCAATTCAACAGTCTTGCCTATACATTCTGTTCCCCCTAACTTTGTCAAAGTGCTTCCTTTGTAACCTTCCACCTGCGGCCACTGCTTTGTGTGTCTCCAGTATCGTCGCTATTCTACATTTCCCATGCGCCTCCATCCCCAGCATTGACTGCAAAACAATTTGCAGTGTTCCACGTGCTTTTCAAAGAGCTCACAAGAAGGATTAGGGAAAGGATGAAGAGTGCCCACAAAGAGCATATTAACAGAGTAGCTAGCGCCCTTTCAGATGACTGATTTTCTGAACCAGTAATAGAAACCTGTGAAACCTATTCCCATAAGATTAGGGAGACCAAAATAAAGTTTAGCTGTTTGAAAAAATCAATTTTTCTAGATGACCTGAAGATGCGCGAAAGTGTTTCAACTAATATATGCTGGAATTCATATCCAGTATGTCTTTAGTCTTGCCTCACCAGAATATAGAATCTGGTCTGTAAGGGAGGTAGGTAGCAAGAGCACAGATAAAGGGGCAACATCGGGGTGCACCCGTCTAAAAATAAAGGCATACAAAAAGGCTGCCACTGCTCGTACAAATATTTGGCTACCGCACGGAGCATAACGTTTCCTGTTGGCATATATCAATTAACTCAACATTAAAATGCAAGCTCACTTTCTAAGCATTTCTTCGCTTCAGCTCCTTCCCAAATAGACCCACTTCACATAATCTTCCCACTGTGCAGCACACACATGGAAAGAGCAAAGGGCATCACGTTTTCTGTTTAGTTTGCGAAAGGCTAGTGTTCACTGTCAATACTACTTTCCTTCGGGTGGGGCATGGCCACTGGTGTTGGGGTACCGTCTCAAGCAGTGAATGAGAGGGTGTCCCCATAATACGATTTCCACGAGGATAAGCTTCTGTCGGCATGACTTGGAGCCAGCCCTGGATGTTCCTAGCAAGGTGGTGTGCAAGCACGCACGCACATTCTCGCCCCCCCCCCCCATTGTCCCCCTACTTCCTGCAGGGGTATCTGCGGGTTGGGGGGTAGATTGCACAACGCACACAGGGAACACATCTGGGAAATGTGCGCGCCAGGTGAGTTATTGCAGGAAGGATTTAATGAATGCCAAGAGTATTCCGAGTCATGCTATTTTGAACGCACTGTTTCCCAGGTCACACTTTTAGGTTGGGATGTTTTGGACACTAACTTGGTCGGACAAGCTATTAATCCAGCCAAACTCATTTCCCACGTCGGGATTTAAACGAGCATGTGAGAATGGAGATAGTAAAGGGGAATGGGCAAAACAAGGGAATGTTCCTTTTCTGTAGTTGAAAAGCTGGAAGTCGTAGCTTCACTTTAAATGTGGGCAGTCATTGAGTGTTCAAGCCACCATGTATGGATGGATAGCACTGCCCCCACTGGTCCTGCCCCATAATTCTGACAGTCGAAAATGCGGACTTTTATTTATTAAACCCCCTCAACACCCCATATATATACGGGGGAGACCCACCCGCGGGCCCCCATATTACTATAACATCAGATATACCACATGGGTGTGGTGTAAGGGGGGGGGTGTTAAAAAAAAAAAAAAGTCCACAATTTCGGCCTTTGGAATTATGAGTTTCCATCCAATCATAAGGCATCAGCACACATCCACATTTTCTCTCTCTCTCTCTCTCTGCACTACTTGCATGGAATTCTCTTCCTCCGGACATCCGACAAACTGTCCACACCAATTTGTTCAAAACCCAACTAAACGCCTACCTCCTTACCTCCATGTTACTTGCTTAACCTACCTCTTATCTGCCCTCTAGCTAACCTTTGTCCCCTTGTCTCTAACCTGCCTCTGTCACTTTCTCTGCTTCCACTCTAGCACTTCATCCATCATGACCACATCTCTAAATAAGCTGGCTGTACTGCCCACCTGCACTTAAAAAATGTCTAATGTTGATTGCCCATCTATGTTAAGTTCACCCATCCACAACCTGGCCAGAATGTCACTCTAACCGATTGTAAGAAGCTCAATGCTTCCCGTCAAATCTTTTTTTATTTTTTTGATGAATCTATTGAATGTTCTTTTGTAATCAAGACCATTCTTCCTTCCAGTATATAAAGGAAATGAACAATACATCTACATGAATTTAAGGGACGATCAATGATGGTAAAAGATCATGCTTGAACTCGTGTAGGCTCTTTAAGGCATACCATTAAAGTAAGGGATGAAACCAGCAACTTGTTTCAGTCAAATTAAAAATCTCTAACTTATTATGTGTATGAACAATTAACATTTCTTGAACTAAATTGGCTTAAATGTAGCTCACAGGAGAATAATTGAAATCTCTGCTTCTCACTAAAAATATCAAGCAGGTATTCTCTCTTTCTCTTTCCCTTTCCTCCCTGCCCCCTCCAAAACAGCCTATTGTCAGGACCGCTGTCTGTATCGGAGCTTAAGCACAGGTCCTCACCTGAACCACTTATGTCGTCCTCTGGTGGTTTCTTCTTCCCTCTGTTTCTGAGGCTGGGTTTCTTTTTGTGTAGATAGGGTCTGCCATGAGACGACACCACTATGGTCTGCGGTAGAACCAGAAGACCAGTGGCCCCGGTCCCAGAGCAGCCAAACAGGGGGAAAAAGCTGTTGCCGGCACAAAAAACCCAGAGGCAGTGTAATTCGATCCTGAGGGTGCTGTAGGTGAGTAGATTGTGTTCCAACTTGATACGAAACTGCTGGCCTTTCAATGGTGCATCTTTCTCCATCAGTCCCAGAGGTGCCAGCTCAGCAGCCACATGACAGCTATACTGCAGAACACCTAGAAGCAAAAGTTATTTGCTAGTTACAGACCCTTTCCTCTTTCTCATCCTGCTGAAAGATGCAAGGTTGTTAAGGAGTCCTCTCCATAGCAGAGGTAAGGGGCGGCAGCCAGACCAGAAAGGGAAAGAGAGGGGAAAAGGAAATGCATTCTCAGAGAATCAAACACTGGGGCCCCACCTCCCTACTGTATAGGCCTGGCTGGAGACTGAGGCCATGCGGTCGACGGCGTCTACCGATGCACCAGTCGCCGGAAGCCGTAGACGTCTTCGGTGAAGGGGTCCACGAAGCAGCCGTTGAAGATGAAAGTTGAAGACTAGAAGACCACCGATTGTCGGACAAAGAAATTATGAATTTACAATATCTCTTTCGAGCTCCGCATAAGGCGATCAACTAGTTGGGTGGAAAAAACAATCTGAGGGACCTTGACGCGTGAGGGACTTTGGGTTGGGTACACGTCACTTTAGGGATAGTGTTACAGGCACGCCCATGTCGACGTCCCCTTTTGCTCCTCAAAAGAAAGATGCAATACTTTGCGATTACCACTAGATGTCGGACTATATGCACAGCATGTGAATCTAAGCAGATACAATAATAAGAAATGCTATTACAGTAAGTAATGCATGTCATACACAGGTCCAGTAACCTTGGCTTACTGCATTAGATATGATATGCTGGTTTATTTATATTGCGCCTATACACAATGTGTTTCAGAGTGCTTCAAGGCAAGGGAAGGAACAAGGGAAAATATGATATTCTTACAGGCCATGAACAGTAAGGATGTGAAATTAACTATTGTACTCGGCCTGACGACATATCAGATGGTGGAAGAGCTAAGGCATTGATAAGGAAGGGGGGGGGGAGAGTGAGAAGGAAATGGAAAAAGACAGGCAAATACCATATTAGGCCTGATGACATTTCTGGTAGAGCTGGAAAAAAACGTAAGGTGAGGGAGAGGGGTGCAGAAAGGGAGGGGAGGAACAAAACAAGCGACTATCGTACTAGGCCTGGTGGCATTTCATATAGTGCTGGAGGGGGAGAGGGAGGCGGGGGGGTAACAGGGGGAGGGGAGAGGATACAGACGAGGTTGCTATCATACTAGGTCCAGGGACAATTCTGATAAAGTGCATGGAAGAAAATAAGGGGAGGTGGGAAGGAGATGGGAAACGGGAGAGAACAGAGTAAGCAGTCAAAAAGAGTGGAGAAGCAAGAGGGGAGAGCGAATACAATTGCAGAAGTCACATAACACATAATGTTGCAAGCCAGGATACAAGATGAAGATGGGAATAGCAGGATTCAGGGCCACCATGAGTACAAGATGCAAAGGAAGTCCAGCATGAGAGTTGAGAAAGGGTGATACACCGTGAATCAATGAAGTCCATAAAAGTCAAATCCAGCATTGGCCACATGACAGACTCCTGCAGAAGTAGGCTGGAGGAAGGAGGGTGAGCAGGGTAGAAGAATCAAGCAAAACAGGCAACGCCTGTGTGCGAGAAGGGAGGGGGGTCACAAGGGAACATCACAGGTGGGACCAGAGGGGGTGGGGATGGCATATGGGGACAGAGGGAGTAAACACATGTTAGTGCATGCTTACCTGCTGTCTGAGCAGGGGGGTCGGCCCCTGGGTCCTCCTGGTCCAAACAGGAATTGCCCTTTTCTTCGTCATCCCTTCGGACCAGGACGACCCAGGGCAAGAGACGCCCTTCTAAGAGTTAAGAGCAGGAAGGAAAAGGCAGGGCTAAGAAGGTGGGTGGTGCTTAGGCCAGGTGACCTAGATCCACTTGCACCTGCTTGCCATCTGCAAAGGAAAGGGGCTGGAGGGCTACTTAAGTAGGGAAAAAGAGCGGCAACTGGAAGGCGTCAGGTGGGCGGGGCTTAGGCCAGTTGACCTAGATCCACTTGCACTTGCTCCCCATCTGCAAAGGAAAAAGGCTGGTGGCCTCCTTAAGTAGGGAAAAAGAGCGGCAACCAGTAAGGCACCGGGTGGGTGGGGCTTGCTAAGTGGGGAAAAAGTAGCTACCTGGAAGGCGCCAGGTGGGCGGGGCTTAAGCCAGCTGACCTAGATCCACTTGCACCTGCTCCCCACCTGCTCCCCATTTTTATACAAGCTGTAGGCCCAGGGCTCGAAATTGAGGGGAGCTGGGAGCTATTTGGCTCCTGCTTCTAACATAGTAGAGCCTGGTTGGCTTGAAACCAACAGCTATCAGGAGCTACTAGGGCCAAATGGTGCCTTCCAAACATGTAAAGGGGACATTAACTTTCAGTATTGAGAATGTTAATAAAGAAGAATTAGAACACATCCAGTACACATTTAAACACAATGGTTCATACAAAATGGACGAAAAGTTAAAGGAACATCACTGGTAGCTCCTGTTCCCTGCGTTAGCTCCTGCATACTCTTTGATGCCTGACACCCAGGAGCAGGGTTTTAGCTCCTGTTCATCGATTATCAATTTCAAGCCCTGTAGGCCTGTATGCATGAATGTAGACCCATCACTCCTACCCCATGCCCACCATGCTCCCTACTCTTGGGGCTTTTTGTTGATGGTGTGGATAAAACAGCAATTTTCCAGCAGAAATTGACCTCGTATTAATTTGAACACACTTGCCTGTAAATGCGGCAAGCCTCTCTAGGCACCGCCCATGACCTCCTCTAATCGGTCACTTTCTATGCAGTAAACTGACTGGAGCATCCAGATCACAATGCAGCTTTTGCACCTTTCTCCTTTTGGTTTCTTTCGCAAATTGTCTTTGGTGTATGTTTTTTCTTCTTTTCCTCTCTGGGTCCTGGCATCGCAGCTGCTCTGTTCTTCCAATTATGCAGGTTTAGCCAGATTTTTCCTGTTAGCTGTGATTGGCAGGTTTTCCGTGGTGGATCTCCACTCCATATGTATTGGATAGACTGCTGCTGGTCTTGTAAGGTACTCTCCATTCAATGGATTCCTTCTTACTTGACAAATTGCACTTATCCGGTGTCCTGGCCTGGTCTTTCTCCCTCTACAGTATGTCGTCCCCTACTTTTCTCTCTCAATTCTACTTGCCTCACTTATTTACTTTACTCCTCTTCATGCTGACAATACACAGCTCATTCTATCTTTCTCTTCGATGCACTCTACTCTAACTTCCTGTCTTCTTGCAATTCAGTCTTGGATGTCTGCCCACTTACTAATACGTCCTGTCCCCTTTCCTCCATCCTGTATGGGTGTCGCTAGGGACGGGAACGGAATTTTATTTCACCAGAAAAAGAACCGTTCCACTTTAAATGTATACACTCGCAGGCCTAGGATTATGTGCTCCCATACCCCCCCCCACCCACCAGCACCACACCCTAGTCTTTCCCGTGTGGACTGGAGCAGACCGCTTTCACCAGTGCTTCTGGGTGAGGCCTCAAGCCTCGTAATTCCTTGTGCTTCCCCTAATCTTTTTTTTTTCTTCTTCAAATTTTCAGGTTTTGGGAATGCAGTCAACCAGTGCCCTAGTCTCTCCCTGGCATGGCGTATGTCGACCACGGCTGTCTTCAGCAGGTACCTGTCGTGCGACGGTTCCTTTCCCACCTCGAAACTGCATGCGCTCTGCCCCCGTTGCCTTGAGAAAGACAACAGATGAGAAGGCTGCTCAGCGTGCAATGCCCACACCCCGATCCCTCAGAAGCCAGCTTATTCTCCGTACTCTGCCAGGGAGCATTAAGGAATACGTATGCAGGAAGACCAAGAAGGTAAGCATACTCTACTCAAAAGCACCCCACAGGGGCGACTCCTTCCTGGGGAAGCCTACTGATGGGAGGGGTCAGTCAGACCCTCGCACCGGCAGCAAGAACACAGAGGCTCTTGTAGCCGGCTTAACGGCTGAGGGGTTTAAAGGCCCTACCGGTTCTGCTGCTGCGGAGCCTACTGGCTCTGGTCCCGGGATATGTCTCGAGGGGCTCAGCTCTGCTACTGGGCACACACCTGAGGCGGCGGCTACATGCAGCGCCTGAGGTGCAGGGTGGGGCAGAGCTGATGCGTTCAGGAATACAGGCCGAGCCGAGGCCCGCGTCGTCCACAGTTCCACATGCGGAAAGCACAGATGGCGCCAAGGATAGAAGCCCGTCAACAAGGTGAACCGCAAAGGAGCAAGCCTATTGCCACGGCAGATTGGGGTCCTATGACTCGGGTCACGTGGACCAAGTCATACCAGACATTCACGGGTCAGGCTCGGTAGAATGAGGGCATGTACTCGCAAGGTGGGGACAGACAGCAGGCCTTTACTCCAGCGCAGCCGGCGCCGGTGCAGGATCGTACCCAGACCGCTTGCGAGGATAGTTTCTTCGACACATTTCTTACACTTGTGTGGTCTCCATAGATGGGGAACATCCTTCAAGGCATAATGCAGGAGAGGCTGTCGCCCCCATCGCCTCCTCAGCCGGTGCCTGTGCAACCTCTACCTCCACCACCTCTGTTGCCCATGCCTCCAGTAATAACGGTTGCAGGTCCTACACCTCCAGTTCCAGCGCCTGGGCCTTCTTCAGCGGCAGAACTGACGCCTGCGGACCCATGGGACCCCTCTAACACAAGTGACCAACAAGACCCTGATGAGGAGGAGCAGGATACGCCTTTTTCGGCGAGGGCATTCGATAATCGGATCACTGGACTAGCAGACTACCTGGGCATACCTCAGCCCCAGAAGGAGCTGCAGCGGTCGGGGGTACTGGCTGAAGTACTCGCCATCAAAGCAGAAGCCAGATCTGGCTTCCCATTGCAGAAGGACGTGGAGGCTCTGGAGAAGAAGGGATGGCTCTAGCCCCACTCCACTCCGCCAACAAATAAGGCTGGATGCAAAATTCAGGAAGGTGGAGGGCGACACTCTGCTCTTGTCAGTGCACCCCCAGCCACTATCGTCGGTCATTGCGGCAACGTGTATTAATGCCCAGCCCCAGACCTCTACCACGAGCACCTCAATTCAGCACTAGTGGGCAAGGGAGAAAAAATGCAAGGAAGAACATTTTTTGATGCCTGTTGATGGTGTACTCGAATGCAGGACTTCTCCCAAGGCAGGCCAATGGCGATGCCATCTTGGCAGCGGCTTACCAACGGCTATGGAGGGATATCGCAGGTTTCCTCCCGGATATTCCAGCCGACAAACCTCTTCCAAGGCAGGACTCGCAGAAGCAAAACATGTGTCACAGAACATCATGGAAGCCACAGTGGTGCACATAATAATTGGTTATTTATACCTCCCTTAATACCCAGAGGTTTCTAAGCACAGATCCGGGGATCAAACCGGTGTTGCTCTGCGTCATTTTGCTTCCAAGGCAAGCGCTTTGCCCCTGAGCTATCCTCCTGACATAGATACCGCTAGCAGGGCAATCTTAGTGGCGATTGACATGAGAAGGACAGCATAACACGGGGCAGCCAGATTCAACCCTGATGTTCAGGACCGAATCCATACCTTTCCAGGGCGTGCCTTGTTACAATCCACCACGGACGAGGAACTCGATTAAAAAGAAAGCAGCTCGCAGACTGCCAAATCACTGGCCATTCTTTCCGAGCCAGCAGCCAAAACCTTCACACCAGGGCCGATCTCGATCAGACAGAGGGTGATCTTTTGGCGGTTTCCAGGACCGCCGGGCCAGGCAACTGGCCAGGTCACCCAGCCAACATGGGCGAAAACACCAGAAGTCTTCTCACAAGGGCTTCTTTCAGTCTCTCTCTGTCATCTGCTTCCGACACAAAAAAGCAATGACAGCTCTTCAGGTCCACAGCACCCCAGTCGGGTGGCCCTGCACAGTCAAGCTTGGCGCTTGGCGCTCGCGTTTCACAGACTAATGGGTGATATCAGTGGACGCCTCGGGCTTCCGACTTCCGCCTGCCTTCCCTGCCCTTTGTTACCCCCTCACCTCCCTCCCACAGATAGGGACTCCCTTACTCTTGGCAGAGATATTTTCCCTTGTGGAGAGCGAGGCGGCGGAGGAGCTTCCTCTCCCTCAGCAGGGGCAGGGCTTTTACTTCAGCATCTTTGCTATTCAAAAGAAGAACCAGGCAGGCCTCCTAGTGGTCCTAGATCTTTCCTTCCTGAATCTGTACCTACCTCTGCAGAAGGTCAAAATGGTGACATCAGTGCTTATAGCGGAGACCGAGTGTAGGGGGGGGATGGGGGGGCACTGGACCTGCTCCCTGGACCTGCTCCCTGGACCTGAAAGACTCATATTTACACGTTGCCATAGTTCAGTCTCCTTGGTCCTTCCTCAGATTCCGGGTCATGGGGTTGCACTTTCAATACAAGGTGCTGTGGTTCGGTCTGAATTCAGCGCTGAGGATATTCACAAGACTAACGCGGTGACGGCCCTGCTCAGGTCGGATGGCTTCCATGTATATCCTTAACTCGATGATTGGTTACTCAGAGTAGGGTCCCCGGAGCAGGGTAGCTACTTGGCGACCAGACTCATGACAATTCCCAGAAGTCTCAGCTCTACCCTACACAAACACTGGTGTTTTTGGGGCTGCTGTGGGATACGCAGATGTTCCCCACAGGGGAGAAGGTGGCAGCAATCCAATCTTCCGTTGCTCACTTACTCAGCCGAACAAGAACTACGCCCTGGTGGTGCCAGCACCTGCTGGGGATACTGGCAGCATGCCTCCTGGCTATGCCTTACAGCAGGCTGCGAATGAGAAGGCTGCAGCTGCATTTTTCAGCTTCCTGGGACCAGGAAGGAGCCCCAGTCACTACCCGCACGCCTAGAGCAGGACCTCATGTGGTGGGAGCAGGATGCAAACCTCATGTTGAGCAGGCCATTCAGACCACACATTCAGTACATGGCCTGTGGTCCAAGACTGGCCAAAAATATCACATCAACTGGCCGAAAATTATGGCCATTTGGCTCGCACTGGAGGCATTCCTCCCATTGATCAGGAACAATGTTGTTTGCATTTGGACAAACAACTCTACTTGCATGTATTACCTAAACAAGCACGGGGGCACCAGATCTCCTCTCCTATGCAGGCTGGCCCTCAGCATCTGGAAGTGGGCGATAGTGCATGACATCTGGATCTCACTGGTGCATCTGCCGGGAGAATCGAACCTTGAGGCGGACAGAATCAGTTGGATGGGCTTGGACAAATATGAGTGGAAACTGAACGAGCGAGACCTTCAAGAGATTTTCAGCAGGTGAGGTCACCCGGTCACAGACCGGTTTGCGACGCAGAGCACCCAGACTTGTCAGCAGTTTGCGTCCTGGGAGTGAAGGGGGCGCGGCTCTCTGGGATGCCCTCCAGATTCCCTGGGATGAGGCGTACGCATTCCCTCCTACCCCGTTCACCCACAAGGTTGTTTATAAAATCAGACCGCCTCGGCGGCTGCGGCTCATCCTCATAGCGCCGCAGTGGCCAGCCAGTCCATGGTTCTAAGATCTTCATCAGCTTTCCGTCCAGCCAGAAGTCCTTCTCCCACTCGGGAAGGGCTCACTTCTGATATAGCTGGGGAGGGGGGTTTGTTCTGCACCCTTGCTCTGAGAGGCTAGCCCTAGCAACCTGGTACCTGAGCAGGTGACTCTCCAACCTCTCCGGCTGTCTCAGGACAACCTAGAAATCATTCAGGGAGCCAGAAGTTGGGCTACTCGAAAGTAGTACAAAAGCAAATGGACCAGGTTCTGCTTCTGGTCCAAGGAAAACTGAGTGGACTCACTATCCTGTACTCTGGACCCAGTGTTGTCTTTCTCTGCGTATTTAGCCAGATCAGGGGTCCAGGTCGACACCTGCAGAACATACCTAGCGGCCATTGGCACATACAGAAGGTCAGATGGGTTTACCTTTTCCTCTGCCAATACAGTAGTGAAGATTCATCTAGTGGTGTAAACCAGGCTGTACCCCCCCCCCTCCCTGCCAGGTGCCTGCACCCAGTCTGGGATCTCAACATGGTTCTGAGCGCCCTTGCGCTCTGAAACACTTGTGTATGGGCACTATACAAATAAAATTAATCATTCGAGCCCATGGCCACAGTGACATCAAATTGATCACATTCAAGGCAGCGCTACTAGTGGGGCAAACTTCAGCTCGCAGTTTAAAAAAAAAAATAAATACATCTTCTTTTTTATTAACCTTCACATCAACCAATCAACAAAATAACAAAACAAACAACAAACCAGACAGTGCATATCCTATGAAGCAGACATCATATGCAATATCGTAAAATATCCACTGTCTCTCCATTACCCTCCCCCCCTAACTCAAGCCTACCCCCATGCGCCATCTGGCGTTCTATCTAGGGGTACCACCCCCTCTGAATTTCCGGAGGAATCATGTTCACTTAGGCTGACATGGGTGGACCCAGATAGTGTAGCCACCAGGCCATTAGAGTTTCTGCTTCCTCATCCCACCCTCTATTGGCCGTTTCGTTCCATACCACCGTTTCAGCTTCTGCCCATTTCTGGAGATCGTGCCGCCAAACCTCTACGTTTGGTCCTATTGTTTGCTTTCCAGCCCATGGCAATTCTGCGCTTGGCCAGTATATAGGCCAAGTCCTTGAGTTTACTCACGTGTTTCATTTTGCACGGTCTAGGAAACCCCCCCTACCATGCATGCCCACACAGATTTCACGTCTAGTACTATCCCTTTCTCGGTTAAGTGGTGGGCTGCTTCTTCCCAGAATGTACCAATTTCTGCGTATGCCCAGAACATATATATCATTCCTGCGTGCACTTCCCCACATTTAGGACATGTCTGTATTCCTGCGTTCTTGAATCGAGCAGAGCAATCCTCTGGGGGGTCATATATGCTCTGTGTGTAATTCAGCTCGCAGAGTTAGCGAGATTCAGGCTTTGTTGGCTTCCGAGCCCTACACTGTTTCTTCTGGACAAGGTTGTGCTACGCACTCAACCAGGTTCCTACCAAAGGTGGTCTCCTCCTTCCACATTAACAAAGAGAGTGTGCTCCCCGCTTTCTTTGCAAACCCCAGGGAAGAAGCTGAGAAGGCTCTCCACTGTTTGGACGTCAGAAGAACTTTAGAATTGTATCTTGACCGAACCAAGGACTTTCGCAAGACGGACACCTTATTAGTCACATTTGGAGGCTCAAGGCCTGGGCAGCAAGCGTCCAACGCTTCAATACCCTGATGGATGACTGCTGCCATCCAGGAGGCATATAAGGCTCAGCACAAAGAATCACCAAAGGGGCATGCACGCTCATGTCATCAGGGCCAAGGCAGCGGCGGTTGCCTTACAGTGTCACGTACGGTGGCAAGTGATTGGGTGGCCCATGTGGCTGCCCTGCTAATCTGCCTTCTGCATGTACTACTGTCTGGATACCTGTGCCAGGGCTGACACAGCGTGTTTGCCTGGCTCTCATGCTCTCCTCCCCAGGGCGGTTGTATCAGTTGTTGCCCATACGGGATGGAGGAAAGGGGACGGGACGTAGGAGTAATTGAGTGTTACTCACAGGAGTGACTAAAGTACTCCTAGTACATAGTCCCCTTGGCTCCATACGTCCCACCATCTTTCCCCCTAAAAAAAGAGCAGTGAGGTTGAATTGTTCAATACAGCCGTCGCGTCAAAGGGGACTAAGGCGTGTCGCCAGGGTTAGGGGAGTCCATACTCCCAGGGCCGCGCCCCCCGCTCATACATTTAAATGGAAAGTGTTATTTTCTGGTGAAAAAAAGGTTCAGTTCTTGTTCCCAACGAGGGACGCCCATACAGGAGGGAGCAAAGGGCACTATGGACTAGGAGTACAGTACGTTAGTCACTCTGGTGAGTAACACTTCATTTCTTCATATAAATCCCTCCATGACTGAAGTGCTTTTCTTGACTGCTACAACTCCTCCTGCTTTGCCTCCTTCCTCTATTTCCTTCCCCCCTCCTCCCATTTCTTTCTGCCTGGAATCTTGGTGTCATACGTGACTCATCTCTTTCCTTTTCTATTCATTTTGCTGCCTTCTCCCACTCCTGTTGGCTTAATCTCTTTAATATTCGGAAGGCTAGACCGTTTCTTTTTTTCATTGCCACAAAAATTCTTGTTTCTAACTTAATCTTCTCCTGATTGTTTAATTGCTCTTCTTTTACTGGGGTATCCTGCTACTCAATTCTATCTTCTTCGCTCCATTTATAATTGTGCTATACTTCTTTTTTTATTTATTATCACTTGAATCCATCACCCCAGCTCTTGCTTTCCTTCAATGTCTCCCCTTTGAGTCATGGCTATTGTTTAATTTTCTGTCTTGTTTTTAAATACCTCCATGGTCTTGCACCACCCTTTCTCTCCGCACTCATCTCTTTTTCTGCTCCTCCCTGCTCTCTGTTCTCGATCATATTTTCCTCTTATTGTCCCTCGCCCCCCCCCTGTTGTGCTGTTTTCCGCTGTCATCTTAAATCTCATGTCCTTACTAGTTGACTGTGCTTTTTAACTCGATTTCTAATTGTACCGTTTTTACTTCTGTACAGCATTTTGGCGTATATAGCTATATAAATAAAAATCACATCGAATCTCCAGACACACTCAACAGTGGCTGGGAGACTTGCTCCAGGGCTCCTCCCCAGTATCTTCAGGATTTTTTAAATCCAAAGTGGCAACAGTAGGTGAATAACTTCCCTGTTTCAGGGCACTCGGTCTAACTCTTGAACTTGTACCCCTTCTGGATCGAAGAACTAGAAACATTCACACCTTTACAACTTTTCCTTCTTGGAACAAATATAACCTGTACCTTGCCCTTTAGAGAGAGCTTCCAACTGCTGTATTTTCCTGCACCAATTCTTCTAGTACCAAGCACCTGTTTTACAAAACCCTAGTCTAGACTGTTCCTCCACAAGATGGTGCCCAGCCCCTTAGTTAAGGAAAATGATCAGGGCTCCAGAATTCAGAAACATGCTCACCCCTGTGCGTTGTGTCTCAATGCTTGTGCCTTTGGAACCTTTGCCCCTATATTGTGCATGGAATTGTAGTTATTGTTCTTGGATAATTAGGCTCTCATCTTTAAAGATATCAATTGTATAATTACTTGGTGTATGATTTCACTGACTAGTGGCTAATGACTAATGGAACATTTTGTTTTTTCTTTTTCTCTCGTAATTCTTGCCTAATTCAGATCCCTTTAATCTGTTTGGTTTAACCCCTGATGTTAATTAAATGTTGGATTGACTATGATACATCAGTCCATGAATTGCATGCTCTGAAGCTCACAAATGGTATATGTACCAAACCTATTTTGTGAAACACGTGTTGGCAATCCATTACAACATTAGTGTGAACAGGATGGCGTTTATCTGTTACTAAAACACAAATATTACTAGATCAGAATTGTTTACATGATGGAATTGTATTCAAGGAAACTTTGTAGTTTTGGGAATAAAGGACAAACCTAAGAGACATTTAAAGCATATTGGATAAAAATAATGGACAAAGAGTTTGTATCAAGTGCACTATGTACTTACTCCTGGTTCCCCAGACTTAGCTCCAGCTTAAAGGGTGATGCCTGATACCCAGGAGAGGCGGTTTGCTCCTGGTCAACAAATCTTAATTTCGACCCCTGCACAGTAAGTTATTACAGTTAATGTGAACTAATTTTCCTCTTGAGAGATTGGGGTTAGCCTAGGAAGAGACGAGGCCACAATTAAATGTGCCCTGCAATTAGACTTTCAGTCAGCTTTTAATATTGGAGAGACACACACGCTCTCATAGATCAGGAAAATAGAGATATGTGCTTTTGTCCATGAAGTATGGGTAGAATTCCCATTTCACCCACCTTGCCCCACCCAAAGCACATATGAACAAGTTGGTTCAGAAAAGTCTTTGTAAAGTAACCTATCAAAGGTCTGTACAACAAAGAGGTTTTAAAGCACATCAGTGTCTTTAACATGACCTTCTGTGGTGCTTGCAACGGTCTCGAGTGAACAGTGAACTGCACTATAGTAGGGGTGCCTGTTCTAACTCTATGGGATGGGTGAGGTCCTAACAGGGAAGATGTTTGTACGGTATACACGCATTTCACCGCAGTATTTTTATTCGCCTGTTTTTTCATCGCCGTTTTTATTTCGAAAAGAAACATCGTTTTTTTTTGGGGGGGGGGGTAAAAAATTAAATATATGGTTGTGGGTGTAAGGGGGGCTAAAAAAAACCGATGAGTTTTTTGAAAAAAAATGGCGATGAAAAATACAGCGGCGAAATAACGTAGAACCGTTTGTACTAGGAGGTCCCTCTTCTCCTACCTGTCCAAGTTTGAGATGTCCTGTTTGTATGGTTCCACAGAGTTGCTGTCCTGTCCAGAACTATATCTGATCCATTCACCTGTTGAAGCCTGTCTAAGTGTATGTGGTAGGTGAGCCGTGGCTAGTTAACTATAGACTACCTTATGCCCCTGTCTGTGTTTTGTGGATGCACTGTACACATTTCGGTGCATTTGCTGATCAGTGTGCCGCTGTTGCCATGAGTGAGTGCCTGCTGACATTTTAGCCTCTGGTGTCAGGGGCATGCAGTCCTTGTAGAGGGTTGATACCACCAGGAAATTCCCTGATTGCAAATCAGTTAATTAGGAGCGTACTATTATGTGAGCATATGTAATCGCTGATTGGAAGGCATGGGTTTACCATGCTTAACTCTGAGCCAAATATGCACCTGTGTTCGCTATAGCCCAGGTACCATTGTATATGTTTTTTCTCCACTTTTTGCATTAACTTTTGTAGAATTGTTTTGTCGTGTGGCTGTCTATATCGTGTTGCTCAGATCTGCACTCCGTGATGTAATGGCATTCTCTGAGATGTAATGGTCTGTGTGTGTGGTCCTATGGTAGCACAGGGTGGTGCAGTTGATTAGTGCCCGAGATGCTTTTTGCGTTGGCAGGATTGATGTCAGTTTTTGTGTTGCACTGTGTGCATTGTGCAACATGCAGTGGCTCTGTTGTGTATTTTGCATTGTGTTGCGCCAGTGGATTCAGAGAACATTTCTAGTTGGGTTATGGAAATTGTGACAAAGTGTTTGGTATGATATTTGCTTGCGATTTGTATGTACCCAGGCCTCCAGATAAGGTGCGTACTAGGCGTTTTTACGCATGAAAGTCTTGTAAATACGACAGCTTTATCATTTTCCTGTGCACATTTACACACAAGTTGAGAGCAGAAGGCAGTGCAAAGGTCAGGTTATTTAACAGAAGCCAGAACGCTTTCAACATTTAAATATATACAGGAGAGATCAAATGGTCAAACATTAGAGAAATAAGGAAAGGTGTATTCTGTCACAATGCAGAAGGCTGCCGCATAGCAATGATTTCCATACGTCGGCTGGATGT
The DNA here is from genome assembly GCF_040938575.1 of Ambystoma mexicanum. Lineage (NCBI taxonomy): Eukaryota > Metazoa > Chordata > Amphibia > Caudata > Ambystomatidae > Ambystoma > Ambystoma mexicanum. The sequence continues at coordinate 451,416,605 of NC_090926.1, forward strand.
CACATACATTTTACTCTCTTGCAAAGGAGAAAAGTCATTTTTACTCTCTTGAAATCACATTTACGCTCAAAGTTTAAAAATGGGAAGTAAAATACTCCCACCTCAAAATCTTATCTGCAGCACTGTATGTACCCATAAGCTGTATTGAGGTTGGTGTGTTATTGAGGAGGTTTCAGGTGAAAAAAAGGAAGGGCGAGTTTCCAGTGGTGTGGATAAAGTGGGATGTAGTGGATTTGTAAAATCGTGGCAAGCTTTTTGTGTGTGCTTGAAAAGCAGTGTAGGGATGAAGTGGGGTAGGGAAGTCCTTTTGATTCGGTGGCTAGATGGATGAATGGACTGATTGTGTGATGAGGTTTTTGTCTGCTTGAAAAGAGGTCACGAGATGGCAAATGGAGGATGACTTTCTGTGGATTGCTTTATTGAGTTGGGTTTGGTTTGGTGCACTTAAGGTGGGGCTTCCAATTGTTATTGAGTGAGGTTTCGATCCAAATATGCCTCTTGTGCTGTGGTAAAGGAACGAGGCAGAGTGGGTAAGGTAAGGATTGTGCGGTTGATGGTTTTTCAGATTGATATTATTTTATAATTTGTGTGTTTGGCTAGGTGCAAGGATGATTGATCTGAAGGTGCGTTTTGTGCTGTGCTGACGTTAGAAGATTGAGGGTCATGGGGAGATTGTGGGATTCTTTTCTTTGTGAGGAATAGGAAAGTTGTAGGATGGTGAGATGCTAAAATGACAGAAAATCTGAATTATCTAGGGAAAGGGATTAAGCAACATGCTGCTTAGGCTTGATGAGATATGACAAGGAGTTGTGCTTTCTTATTCTAAATTATTGCAGCGTGGTTATGTATGTTCTGTGGTGTGATGGGAGATGTGATGAGTTTGTGTGTTCCATGTTGGGCTTGGTGCACAGATGCGATTAGAGCAATCATATTGTTGTAAATGTGAGTGCTCTGACGAATCAAGAGTATTCACCTTTTCTCCGCAGGGGAGTCCCCCCTTGAGGCTAGAGAGGTGAGCCCGCTCCACAGACCGTACAAGGGGTCTGGGCAAGTGGGACCTCACTGGGATATACTCCCCTCTGGGGACAAGGACTCTCATTCCCACATGGAACCCCCTTTGCAAGCAACACTATCTGCCTATATGGGATTGCCTTCAATTACTGGTAATGTACCTTCCTCTTGTTTTGCTTCAGGTAATTCTGGCTCCAATATGACACCTGAAGGAAAACAGAAAACGCCCCTTTGAATGTGAACTTGTATGCAACAGGGATGAACCGATTGAGACTGAGAAAGCCATATGCAGGGGAAGCCCTCTTATGTAGCGACGTCTTGTATGGGCAGAAAAGTGTGGAGCCACGGAGCCCTCGACAGTTCGTGAAGGAAAGAATGCCAGAGGAAGATGCTAGAGACCCGGCGCAATGGACAGTGTGGAAACAGCTGTCATGATGGAACACTGGGGACCGTCAGATGTGGTGACATGACCACGGAAAAGCTGCGGTGGTTCTGGGAGACTCAAGGAGCGAGTCCGCAGTGGGGTAGAGAAAGAGGACCGAGGCAAGGAAACAGATCTGTGCCGACACCAAGCCCCGCAAATCCACCCACTAGTAGTGAAGGCACAGACCGGGGTTGAACACAGAAGGGGGAGGCAACTGGGCAACATATATTAATTGAAAGGAACTGCAAAGAGGACTGTAGATCATTGAGAAAGTATGAATGTGTTTATGGGGAAAGAGCGAGCGTGTTACCAAGCATAACTGTGGGGGAACAGTGGAAGGTATTAATTACCAAGAGACTTTGATACCTGAACTTAACTCAGAGCGATTTTCAATCTCGAAAATCAAAAACAAAGGGGAACCCAGTAGAGCGGCGCCAGGATTAGTAGTGTCTTACCTTCGTTAAGGGTGAACCCAGTAGAGTGGCCCCAGGATAATAAACAGTGTCATACCTTTTGTTAAGGGTATTCCAAACCCCAACCAAAAGAGTGTCCAGTAATACGAGTCTGAAGGACTGATGCACAGATTAAGGAATGTAAAAGACAACATCAAGAATGACGGAGAGAAGGACATTGATAGGTCTCACTCGCTCAGGGATAGCCGATCTGTGAATATACAGCATGAACTACAGAAGCTCATGAAAGTGACACTGGGAACCAGGATCAATAGTTTCTACTGACTTGTTTCCAGTTAGTGGCAAAATCAGACTTGTTGCAAGAGGAAAACCCCTGAAATAAAGCTCCAAGACATACGGCTAATGAGAAGGTGCCAGAAGATATACATTTTGGTAATCTTTAGTTATTAGTTTTACTGGTAGGGTCAGATAGATGTAGGTTTTGGACTGAGGACATTGTTCTTTGGACGTATGATGGCAGACAAGAGCACCTGTAGTTAGTTTGGTTAGGTAGGTAACATTCCCATAGCAATAGGACGAGTTAGGCATTTCTCCTATTTAAATAAATGAGTTAAAAATCTCCAACATGAGTCTGACTCCTTCTGACGCGCCACAGTGCATGATGCTCCTAAGAGCCTAACATGAGTTCACTGCTGGTTTCATTATCGGTTGCTTACGGCATAAATGGTACATTGTTTTTGTTGATGCAGTGAGATTGTTTACAATGTTCTTGGTTGCGCACAGAGAATAGGGTGCTTAGGTCAAATATCCTCCCCTCAATGGCAACATTTTGTTTCACTTTTCTTTTTCCTTTATCAAGATTATCCTTTCTTGTGATTATTCTATCACTTTGGTCTCTCTTGCTAGAACATTATAAATGCAACAGGAAGAGAAATGGGTAAGGGTCTACCTTCTGCTGTCATACAACCATCTTCACGAAGGGGCAAGATCTGAATTGTTGTTCTCCCACTAACATGTAACTGACTTGATGCCTCACCACCCCCCACCTCCCTCCAAATACTAGAAAATATAACTCAGACCTTAGAAAAAAAACAGGCATTTTTTATTCAATGATTGCCTTCGCTACTCCCATGGGTTTCACTTTACTGGTATGGTTTGTGCAACATATAGCACTACTGCAAGTGTTATGAATGCTATGGAGTCATCACTAATACACAAACGATTAAATCCTCGTGTCCAGTGGACGGCAGCTGCTGTCTTATCCTGACCCTGGTGATGGGATTATAATCGGAAGGATCACTTGGGAGGGGGCAGTTGTCGTAGAGATCTGGTGACTCCATTGGGTGACGCGCTGTATTCTTCCCCTCCTGAGGATGAAGATCTTATAATACCTGAGTTCTCGATGGCTTGTTGTCGTCCTATAAATCCTCCTTTTTGTAGAACTCGGAATCCCCTTCCTTTAAGACACACTTAAGAAAAACCCCTTTAATACCTTCAACATATACCACACAAACATCTCCTGTTTCTGATGTTTTCCCAAATACAATTCCTAAACAACACTATTTTAGAAATCCCCTAAACTTTAGTGACTTCAACTCCCATAAATTGTCAAGTACTGAGACGAGGAAGAGGAGGAAGGAGGTAATTCAGATTTAGGGAAGCCCAAAGTTGAATGTGCAGACTAGTTTGCTTAAATCTCAAGTCGGTGGGACATTTAAAAATGGTATCCGCACTCAAAGTAGAAGCAGAGGGGACTGTGCTGGAAGAGGTCTGGAAACCAGACACATCCATGCGGCAGCTCGCAAGCACAAGAATCACTTACCAGCGTGGCGGGAAAGGAGAGATGCCGCAGGCACCTTTGGAGGACAGTCGGAGTGCTGGGAGCAGCAGAGAAGCTCTTGCAGATACGGCTTTGCCGAAAAGCAGCCTTTTCCATTACAGGTCACGGTGAGACCCTGGCGAGAAACTGCGAATCTGGCAGCAATGCTGGAGGAAGGTCTGCAGCACACTGGAGGCTGTCCCACAGAGGAAGCTTCTTTGCAGAGATGCACTGTAGGTCAGGAATGGTACAAAGTACCTCTGAGTCTGTCCAGAAGCATTGGGGTCCGTGGGCGTACCGACTGGCATATACACGACTGAATGAATACCTTAAGAACATTTGAATACTGAGCAGATAAAGTACTACAAAACTTGAACGCGTCCTCATATTTGCGATGCCAGTGTGGGGAAAGTTGGAGCATGTATTACCATGAGCAAGTAAATACCAATGAAATAAAAAACTTGACAAATACCCATACATGTGAGATTACAATGTGGGGATAGTTGGAACAAGTATTAGCTGAAGCAAATACATAGAAACACAGTGACATTTAAAGGAAAGTGAAATTGAAGAGAAGTTTTGGTGAAAGAAGCACACCAAGCAATTGACATTTGGAGAGGAGGAACATACCTGGCAGGGGAGTATACCAGAGCATCTGCAAGGCCCCAGAGAAGGATTCCTGGCAGGGGAGTATAGTAGGCAATCCAACAAAAGTATAAAGATTTGGTAGATATTGTGGCAAGATAGAAAGGCCTGGCTGCCAAATATACTTGGCACCTTGAACTTAAATAAGAACTTTTAAACTGTGGGAGGATACCTGGCACGAGAGTACACCAGGGGATATGAAGAGCTCACCAAAGGCTTTCTTGCAGGGGAGTATACCAGAAATTCCATTCAAGTTGTAAAAGGAAACGCATCCATGTTGCACACTATTTGAATGTTGTGCGATCTGAATGACAAGGCCTAGTAAGATCGTTGTTTTCTCCTCCTTCTGTTTCCCACTCCTTGTCTTGTCCCACCTAGAAACACTTGTTTACAGGTGCGTTCTAAATAACTTATCTTATCAGGTCAAGTAGACCAGTACTGCTGGAAAGCACATGAAGTATGTCTTGGTGAGTAGAGACCCCAAGTGTTTGAAGTTGTGAAAGTAAATAAAGACTTTTTTGGACAGGATACCTGGCAGAGTAGTAAAATAACATTTTGTGTGGAATTCTCATTTGAATGTGGAATGACTAATCTGAATCAGAACTTGTGTAAATCCCTTACAAAGAATGCATGAAAGAGCTGAAAGTTATACAATCTCTCTGTGAATCCAGTACAAAGAAACCAAGACAGAATTCAATGTTATGGAATGTATTGTTTGCACAAAAATGTTCAGAATCTAATGTGAAGAACAGGGAAGATCGTTGTTCAAGAGAGATACCTTTGCCATCCTACCTGAACATTAAGAAGCTGCTGTTTGAGAGAGACCTTTATCTTGTTCTTCTGCCTGAAAACCCAGGGTTTCTGTTGGATTTCCTTTTTCTTTTGATCATGAACACATTTTGCCAACTACAAATCAACTACATTTCCCTGCACCCTTCGATGTTTGTTTTAGTGTGAGGGCCAGATTAGAATGTTTTGGACAGAAGGACAGTTTTAAGTTTAAAAGACTTGACACAGACTGATTTTTAGTTTCTTAGGTAGGGAAACCCTCTTTGGGATAGGGATTAAGAGGCATCCATAAAAACCCTTTCTGTTGAACAAATATGTCTGAAACTGCGAAAACTATACCGTTGTGTCAGCCTCTCGTTTCTGAACCCTCACACAAGTCAGCCAGTGAATAGTTACAAATGAGAATATACCTTTTCTACATATACCAGACCAACATTTCTTTGACTCTTTAGCCTTCAAGTCCAACAGGTGTTTCTATTGGCATCACGTTTTGGAGAAATGCTAACTTTACAGTTCTCGTTGTTAGTAGGGAAATCATTCTTTACTCTCAGTACAGTGAATGCCCGAAATGGCTTGATTGCTATTGTAATGGCCCGACAGTGGTGATTGGTAAAGACTTTTATTCAAGCAAAAATAGTGGAAACCAATTTCTCTCTAACTCTAAGAGGTGTTTCCCTGCCTCTACTAAGGAACTTTGGAATTGGTCAGAATTTCCAAGTAAATGTCTACCAGCTTATTAAAATGCCTACCTTTATCCCTCATGCTTATAACTAATAAGAAAAGGGTAGTGGATCTTTTTGGTCCAGAAGAATGACTCCCTTCTTCTGGACAATGAGCCACAGTTCCAATCGTAAGGGGTATTTCACCTGTGAGAGTGAATCCTTTCTCCAGGTCTGTTTCTTTCTGGGGAAAGCAAAGTTCCAGCTTGTTTTTCTGTAAGGTTTCAGTTCCAATTTAAAAGAAAAAAGTCCAACTCGAGCATCATTCCCTATTGACCATAGGTTTGTTTCACTATTGGGTTCCTGGAGAAATGCCTTCCATTCTCCAGGCATCTCGTTCTCGATGTCTTGACATTGCCAGGGGAATGACTCATTTCCCTCGGCTTTCTTCCGTTTTGGCTTCACAGTTCATAATTTTCAGTATATTGGGTTCTGGAAAATGCCTCCCCTTTCCAGATATTCTATTTGCAATGTTCTCACAGTGCCAAGGAATTGACTCTGTTGTGCCTTGCCCTTCATGAATGTCTGACTCAGTGATGCGTCACTGAGAATGTTGAAGATTTAAGCCTGGGTGGTGGGAGCCAGTGGGCTGCTGTCCTGTACCCTCCAACCTTTATATGTACCTGTAATGTTCCTGACCTGATGTATTCTGTAAATGTATAAAGGAACATCTTATGGACATACCTGCAGCCTCCAGGTGTCACTTTGTTACAGATGGCGAGGAGCTGGTCTTCTGATGTGGACCCAGGTGTGAAGGAACTAGAGAAAGCAACAAGGACTGCTTAAGGTACAAGGGTCACCTGCTGCGGAGGGTGCAGGTAGGGTTGGACAGGAGCCCCTGCTCACCCAAAGGTAGTTTACCCACCACACAGGGATAAATATTGGTGTCTTAGTCTGCACCTGCACCTGTAACTGTGGCAAGGGCCATCCAACTTCCCCTCCCATAGAGGGTCTTCTGGGCAAGTGACTGAGCTGTAGGTGCCAACTAGGGCTGAGTGTTTGGCCCGTAGGGGGTGTGCGTCCCTCTCACAAAGGATATGCCTAACAGTGCTGACGGTGCCTGGACTATCTTGGACTAAAGGATGGATTGCTTGTCTTCTGTTCATGGCCAAGGATTGTCTGCAGACTGATATTCACTTGACATGGCGCCAAATGCTGGCACCCCTTGCTGGTATATCATGCGCAAAGAAGTACTGTATTGTGTGCTGTTTGTGGCGGATAACTGAGGGTGTGGGTGTACGTTCAGCTTGCCCATTTGTGGTGGTTGGAGCACATACTATGCAGGCCACGATGCACCCGACAAGCTTATGAGGTTCCAGCGCCCATTCCTGCAGCAAAATGCTTTATCACTACGGGGGGATAGGGCTTAACTTTTTCCATTATACGTTGTGGCAGTTGAACATTATTGCAGCAGAGAGACTTGCTTGCCTCTGTGCCCTGAGAGGAATTGACATCACCCTTGCTACGCAAGGGTATGACAACGCCTGGAATGTTTGGTGCAAATTTCTTGTCTGCCTTCCGACATGTAGTCATGAGGCAGTGATGGGTATAGCATAAAGGACCCCTGAACGTTCCTCTGCGTCATGTCGGCAAGTGACACAAGTGTCTCTATTGTTATGCTGGCATTCACTTTTTGAGATTTGCAGTAATGTTGTAACTGTTCTCAAAGGACGTTTCAGCTTATGGCCTCTCCCAGCAAGAATTTTGTAAACTAGCTGTTCCAAGCATAACATACACTATTCTAGCATATCTTCAAGATCAATATCTGTCTGTAATTCATAGGGTCACTTCTGTCTCCCTTCTTAAATATCGGAATTACCACTGATTGCTTCTGGAAGGGGACTTAGGTCCCTGTGACTTATTAATGGTAATTGAAAAGGCTAAACGTTCAGATGGAATGAGGTATGCACGATATAAGAATCGTATCTAAGTTCCATCGCTCACACAGGCCTCTATGATGCATCTTTGTAGGTGTGTAATTGTCAACCTTGTTCCATTGCAGAGATCCCTGTGATAGCATAATATTGCGGAGTAGCATAATTGCAGCACCCACTTTCAGTTTTAGCTCTGTTTGCCTCCTCATGAGCTAATTCATCCTACAGCATTTCACACTTTAGAGACAAACGTTGAGCCAGCAGTTAACTGTTCATTGCCACTGGAACCGCTGTGCCCTGTGTGAAGTGGGGGTGGAAAGAAGTAACTTGAAATTATTATTGTTTATTGTTTGCAATAGTGGAAGGTGAAGGTGACTGTGTATAACCATGCTCATTCTGTTAGTTAAAATGATAGCTGTGAGGTATTAGTGGGACATTTTCACAAGTGAGAGTTAGTGTGTTATAAGTATTTCCATAAGTAATAGCCACTTGAGGTTTTTCAGGTTGTAGAACTGCCCTTAGCATTTTGTACTTTCATAGAGACCTTGGTTATGTCTGTATTCATATATTAGTACTAGTTTTATCAATTGATGTTTTATGAGCAAACCTGCAGTATGAATGTTCAATGACCTACATAATGCACATATACGCATGAACTAGTTTTAACTAATTGAGGGTTTGTAGGATTATTGCTGCCGAAAGCAGCTAAAACCAGTCTTTCCTGCTCTCATTCGTGATGTATTCGGAATTTTAATACACATGCATATGCACATTTGAAGTGATTTAATTTGAAGATTTACAGGTAAAATGTTCTATAATTGCAGCATGAATGTTAACATGAACATGGCCTTTCTCCAGTTTGTTTTCTTTACCAATGTGTATGTGGTGTGCAAGTGTGGAATTCAGTGTTTTGGTTGGAAGTTTTACATACTACTTAATGGAGATTCAATGAACAGCATGTGTGGTATTTTGTGGTGCACTTGTTTGCGCTTTTATGGATAGTGTTGTTCTGAAGTCTGACGGGGCTTGCTGGCAATGGTTATGTTTTCATCATCTTGTGCACTGTCGGTAAAAGTATTTTTTTCAAAGCTTGGATGTTCTATCAAATGTCCTCAACTTAGACTGGCTGTAGGCCATAATGCAGAAAGTTTAGTTCGCTCCAGTAGCTTTGGCAGGGGCTGAACACGTCCTTACTGGAATGAACACTATTGAATGAGTTTGCTGGCTTTACATCTGTGGTGTTCGTTCTTGTGTTATACTTATGGTCTGTCTTTAGCTTGCTAGTATGTTGGGTTGTCATGTCTGTCATAGACTTAGCTGGATTCTAAACTTCCTGGCAATAAGTTTATGATTGGGAAGGGTTTTGTTTTCTTGGTTGGGTACAGTTAGGATGCTCCATGATATCCCAGGTCTCGGGAGGATAGCTCAGGGGCAAGGTGCTCGCCTTGCAAGCAAAACGACATGGAGCAACACAGGTTCGAACACCCGGGTCCGCACTTCGAAACCTCTGGGTATTAAGCACGTTATAAATAACCAATCACTATTACCACGTACACAAGTGTTTCTTGGCCCGACAAGACGAGGAGGGGGAAACAAAGGGAGGGCAAAATAACGATCTTACTAGGCCTTGTATCATTCAGATTGTGCAAGTGCAGGGAAGGGGAGACGTGCCAAGGGGGAGGCGAAGGGGGCGGGGGGGGGGAGTGCAGCCAGTTGGTGGTTCATAAGTGCAGAGAGAAGAGACTGTAGGGTTGCAAATACAGACCCTTAAGCGCTGGGGTGCCCGGAGGCAGTGCAAGGGCAACTGGACATGCAGGAGTCTGGGCCCGAGTTCAGAGGTTGACCAGGTGACCAGTAGTCAAGTGCATCAGCAGGGGAGAGGAAGAGAGAAAGCGGAAGCAAAAAGGAAGGCCTTTAATTTCTTCCGGAACCAGAGGTGGTTCTGCTCAAGTTTGAGAGAGGTAGAGAGGCTGTTCCAGAGCGGGGCCCAGCTGAGGAGATAGATCTGCCCCCAACTCTCTTGGAGAAGTGTCTGGCCCTCTAGAGTGTTCGAGGTAGATGAGCGGAGAGCTCGAGAAGCTCGAGAAGGAAGATGTTAAGAGAAAGATTGAGGTAGCGCGGTCCGATGCCCGAGAAAGCCTTGTGGGCGATGTAGATGGTCTTGAACTTGATCCTTGCAGCCACTGGGAGCCAGTGAATAGATTACAGAGCAGGACAGATGGGCTAGAGCCCAGGATATGCAGTCCTGTTCTAGAGAGGACCAGAGCTCTGTCTGGAGACCGTGCACTTCTGGGGGTAAGTGAGTGAGACAAGGAAGAATACCTCTGATGTGCAGCTGGTAGATTGACCTCTTAAAAGACGTTGGAGATGACACCAAGGTTCTTAGCCTCACAGGAAGGAGCAGGAAGAAGGCCCAGAGTGGGCGGCCAGAGAGAGAGGAAAGGAGGGAGCGGATGTCCCAATGAGGAGGATCTCCGTCTTACTAGTTTTATGGCTGAGATCATTGACTGCACACTATTCCTGAAATGCAGCCAGAGGGGAGCCTGAGCGAGAGCTGAGCGATTGAGAGAGAGAGAGATTGAGAGAGAGAGAGATTGAGAGAGAGAGAGAGAGAGAGATTGAGAAAGAGAGATATATTGAGATTATCCAGGGATAGTGTGATGAAGGTTTGAGGGGGCTGTGCCAGGGACAGGTTCAGGAGGAGAAGAGAAAGTAGCGGCGAAAGCCTCAACTGACACACGCTCCATGGGTCGTAATGACCGAGCAGGTAGGTGGCAATGCTGGAGTCGGCTTGACCTGTGGGGAAGAGAGGGAGGTGGGAACAAAGGAGAAAGTGATCACTCCAAGAGAGGTGAGGGAGGGAGGGAAGGATGGGTGAGGGAGAGGAGAGACAGACACCCCCCTCCACCCCACCCCTGAAGAAGGGCTGGTAGCATCCAGGTCAACATTCAAGTCTCATAGAAGTTGAGAGGAGGGAGGAGGGAAGAGGGAGGAGGAGAGGTCAGCCCACTCGGAGTACAAGGGTGCCCTGTAGATAGTGGCAAAGTGAGAGAAAGAGGCCAGGAGAGATAGAGAGCCTGCAGACCAGGCATTCATAGGAGCAGTGGTGTTGCATTGGAATGACAGAAGCAGGGATCCACTTTGGGAAAATAAAGGCTACACCCCCACCGGGACGGTTGGTTCTGGGTTCGGAGACGATCTTGTAGCCATCAGTGAGACAGAGTACATCCAAATCGGGCTCTTCCAGGAGACGGAACATGTCGGAGAAATGTTTGACAGCTCAACGAGAGTTGAGGGTAGCGATGTGGAGCAGGATGCCCATTTTAACGACTTCCTGGGCGGGGTACAGGCCGGAGGTACACTCTGCGGAAGTGTTGGAGGTGCCTGAGGATGGACAGAGGAGGAAGGAAGAGAAGGCAGAGTAGTCGGAGAGGGAGAAGTGAGTGCCAGAGGGATGGCTGTGGAGGGAGGGTAAAGGGTGGCCAGAGCAGCAGCATGGGGTGCCGAAGAGGTGGCAGAGGAAGGAAGCGGCAGAGTAGCCAGAGAGCGATAAGAAGGGATAGCGGGAGAGGAAAGGGAGTTGATCAGGCACGGGAAGAATCTGTCAAGGAGTAGATTGGCCTGAGGGCCCTGGACCAAGAACGTGTCATTTAAGTAGACATTAAGGATGGTCTTAGATGAGTGGAAGGGGGCCAGGAGGCCCTCCCGCAGGCTGCCACCATTAATGGGAGAAGAGGAAAAAGGAGGGAACAGAATTCCATTTGGGGGGTCCATAGGCCTGGAAGGGAACGACAGATTATGTCAGTAAGGGTCTGTCTGGAGGAAGCACTGGTATAGGTATCCGCGATGAGGGGGCCTTTTGAGCTTCTTCCTGCCAGACTTGGTAAGAAGGATAGGATAGTCAATAGAAAAGCAGTTAGAAAAAGATAGGTGAGATGGAGAGCACCATAGGGTGTGCAGGGAGGAAGGACTGGGTGGGGAGCCCAGGCAGGGGAAGTGGTGGGGATGTCACGCAGAGTGGGGGCAGACAGGAGGGTGGCACGGGGACACACACACTAAAGGGAGGAGGACACAACAAAGAACAAAAACGACAGACCTACAAATCGGATGCAGTACAGAACCATCAGCAAAGAAAAGGGCACAGCAGGGAACCTAGCAGTAGAGAATGCAGTTGCAGTACAGGACAAAATGCAAAAGGCAAGCGGTCAGCAGGGAAGCTAGAAGTGACGAATGAAGGCAAATGCAATGTGATGCCACATGTGGATAGGAACACAATATCAAGAACCGTAGAGAGCAAACATAAAGCTAATACAGTCAACAATGCACAGAACACAACAGGAACCTAGATGAAGAATGCATGCAATGCAAAGTAATGCCAGAAAAAGTGGAGCACAAGACCGTGTCAGAATAGTACACAATGGATTGAAGCGGGAAGGGCTGAGATGCGAGAGGAAGGAAGAGAAATGCAGGTGGGGCGAATGGAACAGGATGCAGGGACCTACGATGCGAGGGAGCGGACGCGGCTAGAGAAACAAGGGATCTTGTTGACACAAACACGCGCCGCAGCGCGCAAATAAAACTTTTACAAATGCACAATTTACTGTGCCACGGAGCACCTGTCCTCACCCCAGCTGCGGAGAAGTTGACATTGGTGCTCTTTGATGATGGTGGGGATTGCCTGTGAGGACAGAGGTAGTAAATACATGTTGGTGCATGCGTACATGCTATCTGAGCAGGGGTTCGGGCCCTGGGTCCTTCTGGTCCGAACAGGAATTTCCCTTTTCTTTGTCTGCCTTTTGCTTCGGATGCCTGGGCGAGAGACGCCCTTTATCTAAAATGTAAGAGCAGGAAGGAAGAGGAAGGGCTAAGAAGGTGGGTGGTGCTTAGGCCACGTGACCTAGATCCACTTGCAACTGCTCACCAACTGAAAATGAAAAGTGCTGGAGTGCTGCTTAAGTAGGCAAAAGGAGCAGCAAACCACGAAGGCACCAACAGTTTAAAGTGATTGACAGGTGGGTGGGGCTTAGGCCAGGTGATCAAGATCCACTTGTACTTGCTCACCAACTGCCATCACACCCATTAGGTGCCCTATGTCCCTGTTTTTGTTAATACTTCCTCTTTATGCCATCTTTGTTTATAAAGAGGGGAGAGTGGTGTGAGTCGAATGTCGTATACATGTGTTGTGAATGTGCTATGGGTAGCTTGAGAGGCCTTCCTGCTTGTTTCACCTTCCCTGTGTGCTGGTTTCTCTATGAGCCTAGTTTGTTTGTGTTTGAGAAGTATGGCCTGTTGTCAGAGTAGCACTAACCTGGAACGTCAGAGTGTACCAAGAGTGTGGCAGGCTCGAGACCTGGGGTGGCAGTTCTGGTAGAAGGTGTACTGTTTTCGTTTGATGGTTTTTAGTGGTTTGGTTACACACTTACGGGCAGGTAGTGCTCGGGCGTGGTAGGCCTGGGACTCAAGGTTGACAGCCTTGAGTAAAAAGTGCTTGGTTATTTTTTGTTGGTTGAAGAAGTTGTTTTAGAGATGCGGGTGTGTTGTGGATGGTGAGTGAGATAATTTTCTGTGTAGACCTTACCGTTGCGGTGCACAGATTTGTGGGTGTGCTGTGTCTTTACCTTTGTTCTGATTGTTGATGGAAGGGATGTATGTTGTATCTTACCTTTCATGTATGTTTGACGCAGTGAGGTCACTGTGAGAATGTTGAGTGAGAGTAGAAGATGCAAACTTGGGTTATGGGAGCCAGTGGGCTCCTTTCCTGTACCCTCCAACCCCTATATGTACTTGTACTGTTCCTGACCTGATGCATTCTGTAATTTATTAGAAGAACTTCTTAAGAGCATACATGCAGCCTACAGGTGTCACTTCATTACAGACTCCCTTCCCGGAGGCCCTTCTTAGAGGTTAGCATACAGTTCTCACTGCCAGCGGGAATGCATGCCTTCCCCTGGCTTCTTTGCCCCTTTTGGCTTAAACAGTTCAATATTACCAGGCGGAATGCCTCTCTTCCCCTGATTTGCTTTGTACTTCAGTCCGTCTCTCCACGACGGACCGGATAGGGACAGCTCCTCCTGCAGGGCACCGTCCCCAGCAATGACTTCTCCTGTTCTCCGAACTGCTTCCCGTCTTGGGGTTCCTCCAGCAAGGGACTCGCTCTTCTTCCTGGTTTTCCTCTTCAGTTTTGAATGGCCTCTGCCTAGTCAGGTTGTGAGAGAATCTAGTCTTTTCATTCACGTTCTCGCAAGGGCTCTCTATGCTTCCTCAATTCTTTTTCATCCCAGTTCTGACCTTGAGGTCTTCCATGGAGTGGATTGGTCTCTCCTCCGTCTCGGTACTTTAGGCATACATGTCCCTTGAGGAGTCTACAATCTTCCTCTTCACAGTACTTCCTATGCTGATGCTACAATAAAAACATATAGGAACACTAGGGAAAGTGTTGGTGAAAGGGTGGTACGAAGGTGTGTTAGGGTTATGTTGGCTATGGAGATATCATGTTCTCCCGAGGTTGTCACTAATCCCATAGGGGGCTTCCCTCGACATGAGATCCACCTGCTGAGTACCACCCTCAGGGGGACTATCTGGTAGCGGCCTACCCTCCTTGCCCTCATGGGAATGGGGGGCGCCCCCTAATGGAGAAGCAACGTTATCCGAGGATTCCTCACACTAATTAAAATGAATGTTTTAATTTCTTCTGTAAGCCCCATCAGAAAAGAACTTTCATTTATGAAATATACTTTCCTCAGAAATTCTTTAAGGATGTGTGTGCATTGGGGACTGGGCATAGCGGTTTCCCCTCACTGCCACTCTTCTAAAATTTAGCAAGACTCTAGGAGAGAGAAGCATCTCTGTGAACATGGAGTACAAAATCCTCAGTCAACAGTGGAATAACACATCGATCAGTAATTGTATCTTCCCATCCAAATCCTGAGGGACGAATACGTATATTTTGTTCATGGTTTACAAACCCTTTAATGCTACGGAGAGTGTTGTGAAAAATTAAATTGTCACACAGCCCAGTGTTTATTATGTACTTTGTGATTCAAGCCTACACCCCCTTTATCACAGAAATAAAGATCTGTGGCAATTCCTATATTCCTAAAATAGAGTAAGCTAGAAGCCCAGACTCCAATGGATATCACAACAGATGCCAGTCAACTGGGCTGAGGAACAACCCACGATGACAAAACCACCCAAGGCAAATGGACACCAATGCATGTGAAATAATCATTCAACTGGAGGGAAATTAGAGAATCAAATCACAGGAGGGTATAGAAACAAACAAAGGGGGCTCTGTCTCAATTGGAGAAAGTTGCAACGGTTTGCCATGGAGAATAATTTCTAGTTGCCTTGGTGCAGAGCCCTCAAGCTGGGTCCAAGGTTTGGATACGGAATGCAATGCCCACACAATGGCTGTCTGGGTTGCTGTATGCATCTCCCCGCTTTCCCATTGATGATCAGAGTCCTCAGGAAGATTCTATGGAAATTAGCAGTTGATAAACCTCAAATTAATTAGGTCCTGCCATTCAAGAGCCTAGTAGTGTCAAGGTCTGTAGCAGAAGTAGTCCAGAAGTGTTGTTGGCCAGCTACATTATCTGAATTTTTTGCATGTTTTTCCACGTTGCTCTCCGGTAGGCATTTTGATCAAGTATTGGCTAGCCATTGACAGGTGCTGAACCTTTTGAATGAATGGTTCAAATTACACTGTGTTGAAGCAACCCTAAATTCGCTGTGGGCATTTATCGGAGCATTCTGAAATCCCTCAACACCACTATATGATATAGTTCCTAGTGCCAGCAGGATGCCCAAAGGTCTTTGTCTTGAAAAGATTCAAATTGCCACTGGTTCCAGAATAAGACCTAGCTTTAGTTTTAGAACAGATACTGGCTATGCTGCGATTTGAACACCAATGGGATGTGGGCTTGAAGTTTATGACTTGGAAGCTGGCATTTCTTCTGGTAGTTACATCTGTCAGGCGAGTGGGTGATTTGGGAGACTTTCTTATTTCAGGGACTTCTCAAGTTCGATCCAGAGAAAGTTGTGATGAGATTGGATCCACAATTTACCCATAAGTTGCAATTGGCATTTCCCATGAGTCGGGGTGTGGTCTTGCCAATACTCTCTAGGAATTCAGTAACCACTGATGAGTCATTGCATACCTTGGATGTGGCAAGAGCAATGGTGATTTACACACACAGCACGGTCTGCTTTAGATCATCACAGAATCGCGTATTTTCATTTGGTGGGAAAGGAAAGAAACCATCCCTGACGTCCATTAGCAGATGGATAAAAGTAGTGATTATGGAGGCCTGCGCTCAGGTGGATACCACTTTCCAAATGGTCATGCAAAGGAGAGCAACATAAGGCTTGGCAGCCTCATTGGCAGAGACCCAAGGCGCATCTATGCCGAAAATTTACAATGGAGTACTTTGGGTCTTTCAACTTTTATATAGGATTACAAATTGCAGCTGTAGGGGTTCACGTTCGGCTGAGTTTGGAGTGTGTGATGGTTATTGGTCTCTGGTGTAATTCTGGAGCTCCCCACAGGGATTCAAGAACGACACGGGAAAGCAGTTAATGTGAGAGCTGATGCGAGACCGCCTACGTTGTGGGGCTTCTCCCGATTTATAAATAAACTTACCCCAAATCCAAACTAGGCAACCTGAGGATTACAAATGTCAGAGCCACAGGATACGGCAAGACCCCATTAACATCATTGGATGTAAGTGGGTCAATCTCAATTTTAAAGGCAGAGAAGCGTACTGTAAACTATACGTTGCTGAAGATGGATCGTCTGTGGTGTGATGGGTGGAGCAGGCAACTCTCCGGATCAAAATGCATCCAGGCGAAATTAGTCCAATTCTATGCGTGACAAACCAAGATTCTAACTCCAGGCAAGGTTTGGCCAAATCATTTCCTCTAGTGTTCAACGAAAGAATTGGAATGCTCAAAGGTTTCAAGCATAGGATTGCACTGAAGAGAGGTGCTAGACCAGTTGCACATAAAGTAAGAAACATTCCCATTGTCATGAAGTATGCCCTATAAAAGGAATTGACAAAATATAATTTAACCCATTGAATCTTCAGAATGGTTATCCCCTATTGTGATAGTGCGCAAACCTGACAAGAACGATAGGCACCCTCTGCCAAACATAAATGAGATGTTAGTAACTATTAAGTCAGCCAAATAATTTACTACGCTGGATCTATTGTCGGCGTACCACCAGGTGGTGTTGGATGAAGCATTTAACATTGTTTGCCACAAACCTGGTTCATTTAGATGCCGGCACATGCTGTTTGGTCTGGCATCACCTGCAGCCTGCAAGGAAGGCATGGTATCAAACAGTGAACACAGACACAAGTGATCACAGTTCAAGGGTGTTTATTGAACTTAAATGGATTGGTTGAACGCCTATCTAATCCTACATCTAAGGATTGGAGCAAGCTTTGACCATCAAATAATAACACAGTCCTAGTGGAGTCTGTCTTCTGTCAAAATAAAAGGGCCTATAATAATAAACCTATTGCCAATCCTTATAAATACAAAATATGTGTGGTAACAATGTAGACAAAAGAAAAATGTTCAAGAAATAATATGTCAGGATAGTTCAGCAGTTGGCTTCTCTTCCCCACGTTTTCAGCAGGGGACAAGGCAGCACGTTGAATCTTCGCACACACACTGGCTTCATGGCTACGAGGAAACTGTTCAAAGCATAGGTATCCACGCTTTCTGCCAAAGTCTCTCTCCCAATGACAGTTTCTTAATGCAGGGTGCCTGACGTAACAAACACTAAAGTTCCTTTCTTATCAGGATTTTCACATTCACAGGTTCACAACTGGTCTCCCTCGTTCGGGCTCAGATCCCTTTGTATAAAAAAACCAAAGACCTTCGATTGTGCAATGGGTTTTGATTAAGCCATTGCAGGACCACTTAGATTCACACCAATTCCTATTCTTTATCTTTTACTTTTGCTTCTGCCACTTCTCGGCTGAATATCTTGGAGACATTCGATTGAGCACACTCACAATGCTGGAACACTCTGTCACAAATATTGTATCTTCTTTGCTACAGTTCAAACATCCATCAGCAGTTAGGCTGTCCTTGTGTCTTTCTTCACATGCGTTCAGCAATCTTTATCCTTGCTGTTTGTATACAATGTTGCTGCTTGCAACCCTGACTTCAACACAGACCGGTCCTGCATCGGTTTCCCCAACTCACCAGCTGTGTTGATCTTTCTTTGATTTTGGAGCCAACGGTGGTACCACAGCGTATGCTGCTTTCCTCCTGCTCGATCAGCCATGGGTATCTCCGACACACAATACAGGATTCTCCAGTGTGGTTTCTTGGCCTTATGCTCTGAAATCCAAAGGTGTATAGAAAGTAACTGCTTTCTGCCGGAAGGATCAACGGTATCTCCCTCCTTGTGCACCCTTCGAGGTTTGCAGTTTTTATTTCACTTGTTCAGCTACAGTCTTGAAACTGATGTTCCTTTGTGTGCTGTGCTTCTGAGTGTGCTCCCGTGCTCTGCCTTTTATCCATGTGGGGGAAGTTTAATGGCAGTCAGGTGTAAATAAGTACCATCAATTGCCTGATCTTGCCTGGCCTTAGTAGTGTGACACGTCAGGTACACGGCTCGGGTGTGAGTCTGTTTTCTCCCAGAGTGGGCTGTCCTTGTGAAAGTGTTCATGCAGGAAAGGGGGGTGGGTAGAGTTTCTATATATCCTACTGGGTAGGATGGAGTAAAGATGTTGCAGGGACGAGGGGGATACTGTGTCTTCCCACCAGGTGTCCCACGCCCCGAAGACCCCTCACCCAGCTCACTGCCTGAAGACCCCTCACGCAGCTGATCCTTCCACACTGGTCCACCCCAGGAACTGGATCCAAAAGTGATGGCCGTTTCCCTGCCTCCTGGATGACCGAACCCCAAGGACTAGCGGGTGAGACACCTGCTGGTTTCCCACAAGCAGTCCTCCAAAGTGCAACAACTGTTTGGGGGCCTTGAGGGAGTCCATTACTTCCAAGACAATATTCTTATAGCGACATTAACGGAGGATGAACATGATGGGAAATTATTGGTTGTTCTACAAGTAATACAAGAGAAAGGACTCGCATTAAAGATCGATAAATGAACAATAATAGTAAAGGAAGTGATGTATCTTGGGCATATCATTGATTCTGAAGGGATCAAACCTAAGAAAAACTTAGTAGAGACCATATCTAACATGCCGGCTCTTACCAACAAGTATCAGTTGCACACTTTCCTGGGCATGGCACAGTATTACTCCAAGTTTATGCCACACTTAACAACGGAACACAGCACATGAGATGGCTGATGAAAAAGTAAACAAGATTTTTGTGGTCAACCGAATGTGAAACGGAACTAGAGAATGAGTTATAAATGAGGGTCCAACCTTCAAGATGTTTAGTACGACTGCCTTGAATATTTTTACAGTTGATGCCAGCAAAGTAGGGTTAGGCAAGTGCTTGAACAAGTAAAGGAAAAAGGGGTAGTACCAATTGCATTTGCTTTGCATGCTTTAAAATCAGCAGAGTTGAACTATTCGACAAAAGAAAAGGAAGCATTAGGGGTGAAGTGGATTTTAGAGCACCTTAGGACCTTAATATGGGGTTTACCAGTGATTATCAAAACGGATCAATAGCCATTAATACACATGCAGTACAACATAAGAGTTGTCTACACACTAGGCAGAGGAAACATAATTGCAGACTGTTTTTCCAGGTTGCCATGGACTAAAGAGGAACAAGAACAATATAAAGAAACTGATGGAGAGTGTATCATTGCACACATTGAGCCAGGGATTTCTAAGGAGGAGTGGATCAAAGCGTCCACAGATGACTCAGAACAGAAACTATTTTGACAGGCTATAAATGGTAGGAAACGCCTTGACCAGTATTCCCAGATACAAGATGAAATTGCGAAAGATGATTATATATGGGATTGCATCATTCCACTTAGGGAGACTTACTGGTGACCTGGAATACTACATGATGCTGAAGAGCTGGTGAAAAATGCCAAGCATGTGCCCTTAGTGACAAAAGTAAGAAAAGCCATATTGCACCATTGGAACCGGTGGAGGTTCCGGACTCAGTTTGGAAAAAACTGGCCATGGACATTGCTGGACTGTATGAGACTTTGGAAGCACACAATATCATACATAGTGGTGTTAATGGACTATGCCTTCAAGTGGGCTGAATGGGGTCTAATGGAGGACACAAACGCCAAGGGCAATTGTGAGGTTTCTGGAAGATGTTTTCAACAGAGGAGATCCACAAAAGATGGTGACTGATAATGGAGGTCATTTTCTCTGAAGAGATACAGTCCTTTACAAGCTTACATCGCTTGGTGAATGGACTGGGAGAGCTTCCTCCACTCTCAAAGAAGTGCTCGATGTCTATAGGATCACTGAAGCCGTTTGTCATGATGAGTAGAAGGCTGCCATTCAACAGATTGAGCCGTCGTGGTTATCTGCGAATAATTGGATGATTAATATAGAGGATGAACTCGAGAGCGAGAGAAAAGCAGAGAAAATACAAAGACTATTATGACTTTTGCCAAAGGTACAATTGATTCCAAGTTTGAGGAAGGAGACTGGGTGTGTGTGAAAAAACCCAAGGAAGTCCTCAAGGGCCTTTCAAAATTAATTCAGAGATGCTAAGATGGTGGAAAAGGTGAGAAGGAAGTGTGTAACGTTGGATGATGGAAGAAGATGGTCTTTTTGATGTGGTATGTTCCTCTGACAGTGCAAGACTAGTTCCTAAACCTGGATTGTTGACGGAGGAAGTAGATTCACATTCGAGGCGTGGCAACAATTCGGCCAAAATTATGCCCTTGAGGAGCAGAAGGATATTCCAAACTCCAAGAGTGACTATATTTACTATTGATAACATGTTCCATGTATAGATTTGATGTGTTCTATCCATCAAACTACTGCAACTTTTTTTTTCTTCTCTTCTCCCCATCCTGCTTTTTTTTCTTTCCCGGCTGGTTTCCTCTGTTACTCCCTCATCAAATTATTTTTTCATCATTATGGAATGGAGATGTTATGGTTTGTTTCATCTTCCATGTTCTGGAGTTCATCGGGGATTGGAGAACAACACGGATGAGCAGTTAATGTGAGAGCTGATGTGGGACAGCCTGCGTTGTGGGTGTTCTCCTGATTATAAATAAACTTACCCCAA
The DNA here is from genome assembly GCF_040938575.1 of Ambystoma mexicanum. Taxonomy (NCBI): domain Eukaryota; kingdom Metazoa; phylum Chordata; class Amphibia; order Caudata; family Ambystomatidae; genus Ambystoma; species Ambystoma mexicanum. Next base: position 451,437,496 of record NC_090926.1, read on the forward strand.
ATCCACGACGGTGTCTGACTGTGATCAATCACGATATTGTTCTTGCATCTTATCGATGATTGTTCCTGATAACATGAATAATGCACCTTTTTCCAGTAATTCCACCTACGGGTACTTATTTCTGGCAACCTTAAGCTCTGCTGTGATGGGCTTCCGTGAGTTAGGACTGTCGTGAGAGGGAGGATGGCAGGTCGTGCTTCATTGTGGACTGTAATATTCATTACTTCTTTATCCAAATAAATATCCACAGTCCTTGAAGTCCCTCCCACTCAGTCATTGGTCTGATGGGTCCTTTAAGAGAATGAAGGAATTCGGAAGAGGAAAGGCGAGGAGGGACACAAATAGTAAGGGAAAATAAATAAAGAAAGGCCACTTAAAGCTTTGGCGGGGGTGACCAGGGGGTGACTCTTTCAATACGTAAGGACTGTGGTGTTTCGGAATATTCATGAAAAATGGAGATCATGATTTGTGATGAAGCATTTCATTAGTCTTTCATCCCTTCTGTGCCTACATCCTGGTTACTTCGATTTCACTTTGCCCCATGACCATCAAAGCATCACTTTTTGCAACGATCACTTTTTCGCTTGGTTATAACTTTTGGAAGTGCTTTGAAACAAATTTTTTCACCAGGTATTAAATGACTGAACTTATAAACCGTGAGTTAGTCAAGTTACATTGTACTACAATATTTGAGGATTTTTTTTATTTGTAGTTGGTTTTGTACATCCAATAAAGGGGGTTAATAATCGCAGTGATATTTTAACGCTAGTATGCCTGCCCTATTTATTGTAGGTGTTCTACAATTATTTATTTCAAACGTAATTGCTGCAAGAGTCTGAAGAGGCAGCACAGCAGTTCCACTGGTATTTTCTGCTCTCCATTTGTGCATGCGGGTGTTGAACTGGGTATTTATTCCTTGTGCAGCGATGTTCCGATTCGGATAGTTTTGCTGGCAGCTCAACAGCACACTATCATTTTGAAAGCATCTGCTTTTAAAATTGACATTTCTCAGAGGAACGTTGTGTTTTGAATGCTTTGATGTTACTTTTATGCAGCGAAGGCGTCGGGCCTTGAGTTCGTTTTTGCCACCCAGGCTGTTACTGCATGCCCATGTTCTGAGACCTCTAATTATGGGTCCTCAACAGCAGCTGAGCATGATTAGATATTGCGCCAGTTTGTAGCAGGTAGCCACAGACTTGCGAAGCCAGCGTTTTACATCTGTTGCCGTTTCGCTGAATTGTTAATTAAAGAGTAGCCGCAGTGTAAAACCAAAGGCATTATTGCGGTTTCAGGAACTGTTTATATGCCAAATGAAGCAGTTTTTAAAGGGTTGAGCACGCTTTTTTAATTATCAACTAATTGCACCGCTCTGGTAAACTGTACCTCGAGTTGCTTCTTTTTTCTTTTTATGTTTAGTCTTTAGTCCCACTTGTAGTTAACCCTTAAATACCACGGGCGAGGTATCCGTGTTGCCAAGGATGAGATACCGCATCCTTGGCACTTAAGGGGGTTAATGAAACCGAAAACGTTAGAAGGCATTGAATGGCGACATACCAAAATCACCAAAAGGGGCCTGCCACTGGGGGATGGGGGGCATGGCAGTTAAAGGGTTAAGGCGCACATCTCTTGTTCTGGTTGATGAGCCCTGTTGGATGACCCCCTTCTTTTATATTGGTCTGTAAAATGGGTAGTTCAGCTGCACCAGGTAACATAGATGTGTGCTCTTAATTCTACATACTCTGATATTGTACTCTTCCCCTCTCCCACCCCTACTAACCCGGTTGAGGATGAGTAATTGGAAAAATTAAACTGAAGTATTTTTTTATTTTATTGTGCTAAGATTTAGTAAACCTTTCACAGTGATACAAATATTAAACATACTTGTAATTTCCAATTAAAGATACAGCCATCCAGTAAAACAATATCAATATAAAAACGAAAACTCCTGGGTTAACTCCTGAGTTAACATTAGTATAAAAGATCAGCTTTAATAAATCGAGCAGCTGCTATGGTCGATGAGCACGCCTTGCAAATTTGTGAAAATCCCACTAGACCTGCAGGGTGCATTCCTTAGTTTACATACTCGACCTAATAGAAATGCACTTTGCCCCATGGTGACGGTGACAAAATATTTACCAGTTTTCTGTAAAATGGGAGTATGTCACCATAAGCAAACTTCAGATTTGGTCCAATGCTGCCACCTAAAAGGCCAGCCATGGAGCATGCCAGCGGAGCATACGCGGAGTGTTGGCAGAGTGTTGGAACACAGAGGAGAGAGGAGTGACCATTTGCTGCTGCTGAACATTTTTTTTATTTCCACTCTTTTCCCATAAACCCTCCACTTCCACGCGGAGCGTGCGTGGTGTGTTGGCAGAGTGTTTGCCGAGGGGATGTCGAAGGGTGTTAACCCATTACCCCCGAGAACAAGAAGTCAAACAAAACACTCGAGTATGGACTCCGAAAATCCTGAGAACGCAAACGGTGCTGAACTCGATGCTAACACTGGTAGAGTACCAATCCAGTATTGCACTGAAATTATTACTAATGAGAGTAATCTGCCCACACACGGCATGTTAGACGCGTCGATGGAACATTTAGCTGAATCGACTCCCAAGCTAGATGACACCAACCCACGTGCATCCACTGACAAAACAACGAAAGTAACTATAGAGCCACGAAATGGAAATGGAGTCTTAAATGATCAGGAAGAAACTCAAGGTACGTCAATCATGTGCCACTTATCTTGCAATATGACCTTGCCCCCTTTTCCGTACCTCCCCCCCCTCCCTTTCTATATCTTCCCCCAACACACACAAAGACTTACCCGGCGTTCGGGGGGGCCCCCGAGAGCTATGGTGGTGCCGCGGGCGAGGTACCGGGGCTGCCGGGGAGCTACGCGGCTGCTCCCGCAGCTGGGCGTGCGTTCGCGTAGGAGCTCGCGTGCGCACGCAGGGCCTCAGAATGGGCAGGGAGCGGGGGAGGGCTGTCTCGATTCGAGACAGCGACGGCGGCATGCAGAGAAGTTTTGATGCAAAAGCGCGGTTGAACTGTGGTCCCCGAAAACACTCTTTCCATACCAAAGAATGACGCAACAAATAAACAAACCCATGAGGAGAATGAAAGCAGTTGTGATTCTCCCATTTACATGGACGCTCAATGCGACTTCATAGAAATAGTGCAGCCTCATGCAATCTATGCACCTACTAAAACACTTTCAAGATGTGCAGGACCTCAAAATGAAAATAACATGATGCATGCAACTGGAAAAAACCCAGAAAAACTCGACCAAGAAAATGAGAAAAGCCAAGTGGCCAGCACTGCAAATAGTGGAAATACGATCCATAGTGCCCAATTATTAGAACATCACTCGGAGTCAAACAAAGGGCTAGAAATACAACGAAAAAAAAACCAGGGCCTGCATTAAGAAAAACAGAGCCAAATAATTTTCCACATCTGATGTCAAATCAATACGTTGGCACTTTAAAGCTAAAGAAGCCCCATGTATCCAGTTAAGCCCAACCAGAACAAAAGAACCAACCACAAAAACACAGGAAAGTGTATGTGCTTAGGAAGAAATTACAGACAAAGACTTACTACTGGCATCAGGGCAACATGACACAATCCTCACTGTGGGCTTGAATAACCCACAAAATACGACTGAAAACAATCTTGGACAAAATAAAACCTCATCAAGTTATAAAGTAAGTGACCTGACGAGTCTTGAATCAACAAATGGAACTAAAATACATGTCAAGGACATCTTAAATCGAGGAGACAAAGACTTGCAGACAGATCTTTCAACTCCACACCTAAAATGTCTACCAGCCAAGACAAATAGTCCCATTAATATTTCGACTTTACACCAAAGAAGAAACAAAAGAACAATAACAGATGCGGACCTAAGTAAATCGACTCCGAATATGGCTCCTGGAAAGAAAGCTAAATCAACAACTTTAAGCAAAGAGCGATTCGCAGAGCAAGAAGACGCACAAAGAAATACATAATGTAAATGAAAGAAATAAAGTGCTAGAGAGCTCAAGGACTGACAAGTACAATGAATCAAGATACACAAATAACTCAATTAGCGACGATGAAACCTCGCTTGAAGAAGTTTCTAACAGATCCGAAACACAAGAAGATGGACCTGTTCCAAGACCTCGCAAACCATACAAAGAGGACAAATGCAAACAAGCAGTTTCAATGACGCACATTATCAAAACACAAACAAAACAGAACGCTAATTTACAAGCTGCGATTGGATCCATGATGACCATAACATTGGCACCGTACCTCAAGTTGTATGAAACTTTGCACGAGAACTACAAAGATCAAGCAACACTACAAGCCTTAATGCTAACAAAACTGGTATAGATTGAGTCCTATATAGAATCCACAAAATTACGTAGAATTAGAGAAAAAGAATCGGAAAAAGTGATTGTAAAGATACTTCTTGCCCTGATCGAAGAGGCTCGTGATAAGCGATCCTTTTTAAGTTGCTTCAGCGATACAGTCAACTTGCTGAAATCGCAAAATGGAGACATATTCTCTACACCTGAGACGGGCCTAATTCAAACTGCAAATTCCACTGAAATAAAGCCAGTAAGAGTCAATCCCACTATTGACAATGCCGCCACAACCAAAAATCCAGAAAAGGAAGTCCCAAAGATAAATTAGGCTCAAATAAATCAGCCTTTGAAAACAGGACACACAAAGCCCGAAATACTCTCTTTATCAAGGACTCTGGAATGAAGACACCCAACATAAAAGATTGTAGGACGGTGAGGAATCTATTTGAGGTACTTGTGAAATAGAACTCTGCGCCCTTTGTCTTGATTTAGGCACTTAGTATATGAGGTTGCATTGACCCGGGTAACAATGGAGTCCTTACTTCCTCTACTCCATTAGGAAGGGGAAATTACTAGAAAAGAAAGTTACCCTTCGGGTGTACTCATGCGCCCAGTGATCTAAGTATTTCTGAAATAATATTTGCTTCCACGCGATATCAGTTGTTGAGAGATTTATTGCCCTATATTGATGACACGTGTTTCGACGTCTAAAACGTCTTTCTCAGATCAGGGCTTCAAAAAATTAGCATGAAATGTAATTTATACATTTTAGGAAAATGAAATCAAATAGTACCATAGTTGGTTGCAAATAGCACAATCATTGTCATGTTGTTTGGTAAATAGACAAATAGAATTTCACAACGCCATGCTTGTTAAGCAAAATAAGTATTAGTGCATACATTGTATAATGAACAAAATTAGAAAAAGCAACATGGCCATGTTAACAGGAGGGGGAGAGGAGTAGGAGGTTTGAGGGAAAACAAAGAAAAGAAAGAAAAAGAAAAGAATACAATTATATTACCATTCATAAGTATATTACAAAAACTGAGAACCTTTTTGTGTCATCTTGGTCAAAATGGCTTGTTTCCTCATCATTATATCCTTACTCGATAGTTATTACGGCTTGGAAATGTCCTCAGTCTTTTCTTCCAGTCATGGGATAATCCCTGTCCTATTAATAAATATATTTACATTCTCTCAGTAAATGAGTCTGTGTTTCAACATTAAAAATCAACTAAGTTGTTGTAATTCCCGAAGTCCACGTTCGTTTTAGTTTAAACTGAACATTTTTGTGCGTAATGCATTTGTTGAAATGGAGCATTATAGTGTTAGTGTTCTTGTTCTTTCTTGACTATGGCTTCGCATGGGCAAAATTATTTTTTAATTTAGCTGCCATGGTTTGGCACATTCCGTATGTGGCAGAAGCCTTGTTTATATTTGTTGTGCACCGCGAGGTTTATTTTCGTCTCGCGTGTCTATTTACTTTCTTTGTGGTGCTTCTGTTCGTTGTTCGCCATAGGGCTTAACAGTGTGTTACAACTCAATATGTAAGCAGAGACCATGAGGGTCCACGTGCCTTGTGTTGCTATTCTATTTCAGGGAGTGATGGTGGGCTAATATTGTTGTAGAACGTATCTTCGTCTGCGTCTTGTGCCTTCCTGTCCTCGTATTACTCTGTCCGCCTGATTGCAGTTTGTTTATGGGCTTACCTTGCTAAGTGGCGTACGTCCTTCTGCTCTTTCTATTTTGGTCGCCATGTTTTGGGCTGATTTCAGTATGTGATAAAGTGTTTTATGTTTTCTTGTCCCAACCCGCTTCGTTTAATGAAGCACGTCAATAAAAAACAGTTTAGGTTACTTGTGGTGTTATTTATGTCATTAATTATCGATGCTAGATGTCTTATTTGAAATTTTTGCAAATATTTTTTCCACTAATTCTTTTTTGAAAAATACGTGTTCCTCCCTCTCATGTTGTGTAATGATCTTTGTGTGAGAAATACAGTTCCAATTGACTATAAATATTTCATTATCACCCAAGTATGGTAGGGGTACGTTCCCTTATAGATGTCTGCTTACTTAGTTGGGCTTGTTTTTGACTTTTTCGGGACCCGTGAAAAATGTCCATTTGTTCATGTGCTCTGATCTAGAGACGATGTCTCATGCCACGAGAGTTTTCAATCAATTTTAAAGCAAGTTATGCAGATATAAACATCAAAGACAGTTTACAGAAAAGAGTACATTTCATTATCCGAATTTAGACCTTTCTCAACTGTACGAAATCTGCAGATCATTTTCGCTTCTTCCTGTCTCAGTTTGAGTTCCTTATTTCCTCCCCTTGGTCCTAGGGTTACTCTTTTCAGGCCTGCAAATTTTAGAGTTTTTTGTCCTTACATTGGTGTTCCTTTTGCCAGTGTTGTGCCAATGGCGAAGTGGAATGTTGGTTTCCTATGGATGCTAAATGTTCTCTTTTCCGCGTTCTAAGTTCTCTTACTTCCTATGTAGATCTTCTGACATTCACAGATTATGGCATATATGACATATTTTGTTCTACAATTAATATGTTCGGAAATAGTATGTTTAATGCCATATTTGTCTTCAAGAGTTTGTATACTGTTCATTGCATGTTTGCACATTGTGCAAGTCCCATATTTAGTAAAGCCTTTTATTTTTCTTGGTAACCAAGTTGTTGTGTTGTCTGTTTTTAAGTCTGGCAACAGAGATGGGCTTAAAATGTTCTTAATAGTTCTTGCTTTTTTGAATATAATCGTTGGGTTGTCTTTGATGTATTCTCTGACATGTGGATCCAGTTGTAGAAGATGCCGTTATTCCTGCAATATGTCGTAATAAAACTGACTTCTTCCGTTTGGTGATTGGTTTGCATTTTTGAAGTTAAAGTCTCTGCTCTGTCCAAGCTTTCAGCTTTCCTTTGGGCCCTACTGATAGTTTGGGTCCCATATCCTCTGTCTTTAAACCTCCTTGAGAGTAAATGACATTCTTCCTCAAAGGTCTTTTTCTGAACAGTTACGCCGGGCTCTTACATATTCTATTTGATTTCATTTTCCTAAATTGTATAAATTAAATTTCATGCTAATTTTTTGAAGCCCTGATCTGAGAAAGACGTTGTAGACGTCGAAACACGTGTCATCAATATAGGGCAATAAATCTCTCAACAATTGATATCGTGTGGAAGCAAATATTATTTCAGAAATACTTAGATCACTGGGCGCATGAGTACACCCGAAGGGTAACTTTCTTTTCTAACATAAAAGGTATTACAGCGAAATCCCTGACGCAACCCAAAGACATGTTCTCCATCTTTAACCAGGAAGTACAAATTGGAACACACGAAAAAGAACTAGGAGCAAAAAAAAAAGAACTATAGAAGAGAAACCAAAAAAAACAAAAAACTTGCCAAAACTAAAAACAACAACTTCAGGTACAAGAAATTTCATTATAATCCTTAAACCTTTGCAAACTCCCACACTAACTCAACAACAATCAAAATGTACTGTAAATGCTCAGAACCAAGAGGCAACTCATTCACATTTAAAAACTCAAAGGCAATTCGAACGAAAAATCATCGAACTGGAACAGAGGGATGAGGAAAATGAACAAGAAAGGCTGTCCAAAATATCAGTGTATGACGACGCAAGTTTCACAGATTGTGAAGGTGACGAGTCCAACGATCAATTAGAGGAATCAAAATTCCCAGAGAAGGAGACCTGTGGCTTTGTGACCTTGCAACAAAAACGAGAACTAAATACAATCAACAAAACGTTACCTATGCAAGTTAAGGTGCTTGACTCTTTGATCATTCCAAACAGCAACGCTTAACACAATCCAAATATGTAACATCACGAAAATTGTACATGAGGGAGCCAATCACACCCCCTCCACGTACATACAAAAAAAATATATACACTTGAAAGACAATACAAAAAAGGAAGAACCAAACATACACAAATTATCTTTAGAACAAGTCCTAAAGGCCAAGGATGGATTTATTATGAATCGATCAAATCTAATGAGATTGATACATAACATCCCACAACTTCGTGTAGTGGAACCAAGAGACATAAAAATTGTGTCTTTTCCGAATGAAGCAGAAACAGATTTGATCCATCTACATTTAACAACTAAATCCACCTCAAAGCTACTCTTGTCAGCTATTGATGAGTTGCGTGCCTTGGGCTTCGATCTAAAACCCATATTACCATCAGAAAAGCATGACAAGCACAAAGACTACTATAGAAACAACAAACAAATATGCAAAGAACATGAAGCAGAAAACAATGAGGACGATGAAATAGATCACAGACCAATTAGATTCTCTCCGACAGTCTTGAGAGGTCCATACGCCCTGAAGATCATGGTAAAGGGCAACACAGATGACAAATCTCCAGATGAGAATCAATCGTGCCTGGAAAGCAGGCCCAACAAACAAACATCTTGGAGTTGGCTTGCGAATACTCTGTCTTCGGCAGATTAAGCCTAGACCGAACATCAGGAAACTGCTGACGAGTTCCGAATAGCCTCATGGAATTCGAGAGGATTCAAACACTTGTTTGAAAACATCGACCCGGATTTAATGACAGCTGAAGTTATTTGCATTCAGGAATGTTGGCTGCAGGAAGCCCCAACATTTGATGGACACACCTGTTGCTTGAATGAAGCAGTCAAAGGAGTGAAAGGAAGACCTTCAGCTCGGTTACTTATAATCATTAAAAACACTCACCTCAGAAAACCTCTAAAAATCATCCAACCATCACCACTTATTCAAATAGTAGTCCTACAATGTGATCAGTCAGAACCAAACACTATACAAATTATAATCAATTTGTACTGGAACAGTAAAGTTAAAGCTGGAGAAAAATGTGTGCCTACTGTCATTAAACATATAGATGATCTGCGAGCAGAATATGGTAATCCATCTCTTTTCATCTGCGGAGACTTCAACATAGACTGCCACAGAATATCAAAATCCAAAGACTTGTCATCACACAATATGCTCAAAAACTCCAGGACACAGACATGGCTAAAAGAAATGAAAATGAGAAACTTGCACATGGTAAATGGCAATGTAGAAGGTGATCGTCAAGGAGCCATTACATGGACATCTTTTAATGCCAAAGCAACTTTAACTTCTTTTTTGTAGACACACAGAGCGACTCTGTACCAACAGGATTCGGAAGAGATGTTAAGGGCCCTAGAAACTAAAAATGCAACTTTCTTTTGGAACCTTATAAACAAAGAACAAAATACACAAAGTCTCAACCAACTGAATCCAATAATAGAATCCAAATGGTCTGAGCACTTTAAACAGGTCTATAAACAAAGTCCCAACATCAAATCTTCATGGTCACAAAAAGATCAAGAAAATTGTTGGGTAATCAAATTCAACAAAAATGAAATGATAACCTTGATCAAAAAAAGTAGCACATCTCGGGCCCCAAGTCCCGATAGACTAACAAATCATCTATTAAGACAAGCGCCGGAACTTTGGGCCGAGATGTGCGACACCTTATTCCATCGCATAAATTCAAACGGATCCCTCGCTCATGGAAGCGAGCAGTGGTTATACCCATCTTTAAGAAAGGAGATCGAACTTCAGCTGCAAATTATCGCCCAATATCATTGCTGGACGTTCTGGGCAAACTGTACGCAGGCATCCTACTCTAAAGATTAAGAGTGAATCTTAGCCATCAAAAATGACGATCATAGACAAGCTGGCTTTGTCGAAAAAGTGGATTGTGGATTAAACCTACTAATATTAAACCTGCTAAAGATACAGACTCTAAAGGAAAAGAAAACCCTATTCCTAGCATGCATTGACATGGCCATGGCTTTCGACAGGGTTGATAGACAAATGCTATGGAAAAAACTTGAGACCAAAGGCTGCCCGCGAGATCTTTTAGCGGCCATCATCAGCTTACACACCGACACGACATTGCAGGTACATTTAAATCAAGCTGCGGCATTAAGCAAAGACATCCATACCGCAAGGGGCCTAAAGCAAGGGTGCCGCCAGGCATCAATTTTATATAACTTGTTCATCCTTGAAAGAAAAGGCAAAATGGAACCCGAAAGATCATGCTCGCTACAACGAAAGCTAGATGCTTTACAACAGCTGGTGAATGAAAATAATCAAAAAATAAACGCTGTAAAATCTGAAATTGTCATCAAAAATCCACAAACAATTATCAGAAAACCCTTCAAATGGTGCCTTGATAATCAACCAATTCCTGTCAACAAAAGCACAAAATATCTTGGAGCCATTATTAGCAGTGATTGGGGAGACAAACCTTGGATTCAGCACCTAGAGTCAAAAATGAACCAACTAACAGCTCAAGCCCTAATCCTGAAAGGCGTTAGGGCAAATTCTCCATTAAAGTAGTTGTGGACTTTTACAACCTGAAAATCGTACCTGCAATTACATATGCAGGCGACACTGGTCTAAGGATTCCTTGGCAAACGTGGAACAAACTAGAGGGAACATTTTAGCGACAAATTTTAACACTACCAAATAATGTTCCCATTGGCGTGATACGCCATGAACTGGGTTTATATTCTCTTCACGTGCAAATCATCTGGAAAACATTAACTACGTTTCGAAAAATAGAACTTTTTGATTGCCACAATATGAAATTCTAAAAAAGGAGAATGAAAAATTACCTTCCTGGATTCTGACTGCGTTGGGACACAAGTGTAGTGAACTCTTAAGACAACTGAGCACAAATCAAAAGACTTTACGGACCCATCCACAGCGGGTCAAAATCCTAATCCTGTCATTGGACTGGTCACAATCAGAAATAACGAGGGCAGCCTCATGCGGGTACACTTTAACGAAAGCCCTAATTAACAACCCTAAGATTCTGCCCAAATATCTTGCAAAAAGTGCCAGCCCGAAGTACAGAGACTTGATTTAGCGCTTCAGATTGAATATCTTGAGAACAAAGCAAAATCTCAAAAAATATGGTTTGGTGAATGATAATGTCTGTCGACTGTGTCATCAACAAGTAGTTATCGCAACACTTACTGATGCACTGTGGAAAGTTAGAGGCAGAAAGAACAACCATCTTGAGTAAAGCCCTACCAACATCTTGTGGTTTGGACTCTGACTTATGGTGGGAAGCTCTGTACACAAATCCTAATCAAAAAGTGATTAGAGCTCTGGGAGTATTCTTAGAAATAATGTTGACCAAGTTATCAACATCCCACGATGAAGGAAAGTATGACTCCATACTGACCCATAGCCAAGCAACTTAACGCTCGGATGAGATTGTTCACCATCATCAAAGCAAATAAAATCTAATCACCAATGCAGGTGAGCTGGTATATTTTGCGAGCCCCGATGAGGTTTGGTTAACAGGGAGTAAACTGTTCAGATGTTGGTCATCCTCTTGCATACATGATTTTAGGTACAAATATCTACTTGCAAAAGGGCCAGTACATTTTCAAAATAAATGTTTTCACGTTTCTTGACAGCCCAACATTTTGCAAAACCTTCAGTGTAAAAGCAGTGGGATTGGACCGGACCATATACTCAAGATTTCTCCTGTTGATTGGAAATTGTAACGCTTCTTTATTATTTGAAATTTATGAAGCTAGATTGGCAAATAACCTTGCTTCTTTGCCTCTGCAGTAAAATGACTTTAAACTTTATATCTAGTGATGGGATTTAGAGTATCAATACAATCTATATCCCAGAGCTTTTTCTTAATTAGGCTTGGGTTATTAGTGAGAGTGTTATGATTGGTCGGTTCCTAGATGGAATAAAAGTTGGTTACGTTTATCAGCAAGATATTTTAGCAGGCTACATGTTCCTAGCTCCATGCGCAGCCTTAGATCTTCATACACAGAATTTGGAAGAAGTAGGATCTTGTGATAATGGATTCCGCTGTATTACAGTTAAGCAATGGCAGAGCTTTCGTCCACAACATTCCCTCTAACATGCATATGTTGACCGTATCATCCCAATTCCAAAGTTCCAGGCCGTAAATAATGCCATAAATAATGCACAGGATAGCCTTTCACATGTAAAAGTTTAGGAGTGGGACTAAGAAGTGACAAAACCTACTGTTCATTTGGACACAGAAAAAGATTTTCTTTTTAAGAGAAAGAGTAAGGATCGGTAAGACCTACCAACAATCTGAAATCCTAAGTATAGTGGGTGATAATTTTGATTTTTTTTTTTAGTTATCTGTTTAAATAAGTAGGTATAAAGTTAATTACGCACTGCAAGCTTTTGCGAATATGATCAAAGAGGCCAATCTCATCCCCGGGTAAGCAAGCCATTGGACTCTAGTTTTTCCTAGCTTTGCTGGAAATGCATGTTCCTGCAAAGGCAATGAGTTAGATCTATGCAGATTAAACAGACTGGGGGCAAAAACCTTAATCTTCACAGCTAAAAGGCATGGACATGGATCACATCAAACTTCACCAGAAGCCAAATCACTCTTTATGGCGGTTAATAGACCACCTCGGGCCCTTCATCCACAGTTGGGCATTGGCAAAGAGGTTAAATGCCCTTCCAGCAGTGGTAATCTAGTCAACCAAACATCCCGAAGGATAATTAGGCCATAGGATTTGAAGTCTGGGCCCTTCTCGTGGGCATAAAACACCTATGCCGTCTAGCGTGCCAAGAGCGTGTCTTTAGCTTAGCCTTGTTAAAGAGATTTCATCCCTGCTCTATTATTCAATTCCTCTGGATGTAGAGTTAGAGGTAATCGGGTCAAATCAAAGGTTGTGGATGTTGCTTGCTTCCCCTCTTATGCAAATTGAACTGATATTTTGTTAGGATAGTATTTATGGTATGCTACTTTTATAGCTTGAGTAAAATGCTTGGCAAAAGAACGAAGAGGAGGAGCAGACCTAAGCTTGAAGTGGTCTATCATCGCAACAACTCCTAACCCAAGGTTATGTGGTTTTTTTTTTTTTTTTTTGGTTGTTTCTTTCTCCATTAGCATACCAGTGATAATTTTTGATTTTAGGTGGATACACATTACGTCGGTTCGAGAGTCATCCAGAAATTCCACTGAATCTAGATCTTTAGTGTCTATTTTCCATTTATTATTTATTTATATTTTAAAATTTTTATTTCAGATTAATCAGCATGCATTACACCAAAAAACGGTGCACAAATAACTATCCCCCAACATTCCAACCCCCAACTCCCCTCCCACTCTTTAGAGCCTTGCAGTTCTACAATCTTCCTTATTTAACTTCCCGGCGTATTACTTTCCTCACTTTCAGGGAGCTATCTCCTTCAGGTTCCTCTCGCACAGACCCACATAATGAGGTGACCAAATGAAAAAGATCTTTAGGGTCTATTTTCCTTAAGCAAGGAATTTCAAAAATTAAAGTGGACTTTGGCTTCGATTCAATAGTATAGGAGTTACACTTGGAACAAGTATCCAAACCAGGATTCAGAAGAACAAGATATTCGGATCCCTGGTTGGCGGTATTTTGACAGGTGTCCTAATTAGTTTCTGTAATGCCCAATGGGCTATTCTATGGAATCTGAGCTCAATTAAGACTACAGGGAGTCACACCATTGGTATTGGGGATATATTCCCAGTCCCAATTGGGCCTCTCCCTGTCCTTGGAAACACTCCTAGCAGTCAGTCATTGGTTCTATTTGAGGTTTGCCTGCCAAATCGCCATTGTAAGATGTAATACATTTTACTGTCGCGTTGGAAGTTGAATGGCATTGTTTTCTTTTTGGTGAATACTGTTCTTTCTTATTTTTCTTTAGTTCCTTTATTAAAGGGGGGGGCAACAACTGTTGTGGCTGATTTAACTGTGGAAGATTCCACAAGTTGCTGTACTTGTGTGTATTTGTTTTGGTTCGTCGTTTTTTCTCTCTCCACAGCCTGAGATTTCTTGGATCTGGTAGTTTCTGTAATGTTAGCTCAAGGGATGGATCCTGGTAAAATCACCACATTTCTCTCTGAGTGGGCAGACCTCTCCTCCCTCCTCCTGGCCTCTACCACTCATCTCCTCCTCCTCGGTGACTTCAATATACATTTAGACTCTCCTTGCTCCTCCTCTGTACTCTTCCGTGACCTCTGCGACTCCCTCTACCTGTCCATCCTCCCCTCTGGCCCGACTCACTCTGCAGGGCATACACTCGATGTCTTGATCTCCTCTGACCTCCCCATCTCCATCCCTCTGACCACTCCTCCTGGAGCGATCACTCCCTCCTCTCCCCTCATCTCTCCCTCTCTTCCCCCCCAAGCCAAGCCTACCCCAAATCTGCCACCTACCTTCTCGGACATCTGGCCCATGAAGCGTGTGTCAGTTGAGGCTTTTGCTGCCACTTTCTCTCCCCTCGCCCCCTCCACCTTTGGCTGTCTCACATCCTGACACAGCCCTGTCTCTGCTCTGCTCTTCAATTTCTGATAAGCTTGATGCTCTTGCCCCTGTCATTAGGATCCGTTTGAAGTCCAAAGCCAAGTGCAATCCCTGGTATAACTCTGACCTACCTACACTTAAACGAAGGTGTAGGGCGGCTGAGAGGAAATGGAGGACTTCCTGTTCATCCTCTGACAAACTGGCCTGTCGCCTGCTACAAAGGCAATACCGACTCTGTCCTCACCAAGAAGAGAGTCCACATTCAAGCTCGTGTCTCTGCAGCATCTAACAACTTGGCCGAACTCTTTAAAATCTGCAAGGAACTGGCCAACCCTGCTGCAGTCTCTACCCCGCCTGTTGCCTCCCAGGCTCTTTGCAATGCCCTTGCCTCTCAATTCATTTAAAAAACCCAGGACCTCCTGTCCGCCCTCTTCACCCACAACCCTCCTCTCCCAGCCCCATCTGTGCTTGTTGACCCTCCTTTAGCCACCCCCCCCCACCATCCTTCTCGTCCTTTCCTCTTTCTCCCCTGACAAGGTCGCTAGACAAGTCTGATCTATGAAAGCCTCGTCAAAACAGGTTCATCCCTGTTCCTCTAAAACCATCAAGGACCACATTGACACCCTCGCTCCGGCCCTTGCTGATTTTTGCAACCATTCCTTTGCCTCGGGATCCTTCCCCTCCCATCTGAAGCACTCCTTTGTGCATCCTCTTCTCAAGAAACCCACAGCTGATCCTTCTTGTCCAGCTAACTATCGCCCAATTTCCATTACTCCCTTTCTTGGCAAACTCCTGGAAACGTTGGCCATCTCTCAGCTTAAACTTCATTCTAATTCTGTTGGCTGTCTCCATGACCACCAGTCTGGCTTCAGAGCTGCCAGAAGCACGGAAACTGCTCTCCTGAACATCTGTGAAGATCTGCTCTCCAACCTTGACTCGAACATTCCCTCTGTCCTCATCCTCCTCGATCTCTCTTCTGCCTTCGACACGGTAAACCATACCATCCTGCTCAACCATCTCCGTGAAAACCTGGGTATCACTGATCAGGCTCTGGGCTGGCTGACCTCTTTCCTCTCAGATCGACCCTCCCAGGTCAAACTTGGGACCTTCCTTTCATCTATATTCCTCTCTACCTGTGGTGTTCCCCAGGGGTCTAACCTCTGCCCCTGGCATTTCAACCAATACCTGGCAACTCTTGCCCACTGCATTGCCACTTTCTACTCAAATTTCCAGTGCTACGCTGATGACACTCAACTCATTCTTAGGCTGCCCTCTGCCACCTCCTCTCCCTCCCTCATCTCTGATTGCCTAACTGCCATTCAAGCTTGGTGTGCCGCCAATGATCTTTGTCTGAATGCCAGCAAGATGGAGATCCTCCTCATCGGCACACCTTCACCATCCTTTCCCCTCACTCTATGGCTGGCCTCCCTTGGCCCTCCTCCTACCCCCATCTGCGAGGCTAAGAACCTCGGGGTCATCTTTGACTCCACCCTTTCCTTCTCCGCCCACATCTCTGAGGTCTCTAAAAAGTCAAATTTCCAACTGCACCTCTTCAGAGGTACTCTGCCTTTCCTCTCCTACCTCCAGCTCATGGTATCCCAAGCTCTGTTTCTCTCTAGCTTGGACTATTGTAACAGCCTCTTTCTAAATCTACCTGCCTCTACTCTCCGCCCTCTGCAACTAATCCAGAACAGGCCTGCAATACTTGTCCTTGGCCTCAAGCCCTGGGATTGTATCTCTCCAGCTCTGAAATCTCTCCACTGGCTCCCGGTGGATGCAAGGATTACATTCTAAACCCTCTGCATTGTCCACAAGGCTTTCTGGGACCTGGGTCCAAAATACCTTCAGCTATCCCTCTGCAAATACCTCCCCTCTCGAGCTCTTCGCTCCTCTACCTCCAACTCCCTCAGGGTCAGTCGTTTTTCAAAGAAACGAGCTGGGGGTAGATCTGTCTTTGGCTGGGGCCTGCCTCTGGAACAGCCTCTCTGCCACTCTATAACTTGGGGTGAACCATCTCCAGTTCCAGAAGCACCTCAAGACCTTCCTCTTTTCTTCTCCCTTCGCTCCCCTTCTCCCCTGCTGATCTGTTCTCTCTTGGCACCGTGCACCTGGCCACCCTCTGTCCTCCGGGCCCAGGTACCTGCTCACCCTCCGCACTCCCGCACTGCCTCCGGGCCACCCCTTGCACTGGGGGTCTGTATCTGTACCTATACAGCCCCCCCTTTTTCTTCCTGCACTTATCAGACCTACCCTGTTTGCTGCCTTAAACCTATCACTTGCAAATTGCTGGCTGCACTAAAACTGTTTGTTGCCTTTTATTAGTTATTTATTGTTATTTATCTGTTTCTCCTCTGCTCTGCACTTTCCTCTTCTCCCCCCCTTCCATGCACTTTTCCCCTCCCCCTCTCCCATGCACTTGCGCGTTCTCAATGTCGCTGGGCCTAGTAAGATCGCTGTTTTGTTCTCTCCTGTTCCCCTCCCTTGCCTTGTCGCGCTCTGAGACACTTGTGTACGAGCGCAATAGAAATAAAATATCATATCATATAAGTATTATTGAAAATTAGAGAGCATCGTTTTCAACCTGCAGCGCTAAAGACATCTCGTTATTGTGTTGGTTCACAATTTACTGCAATTACAAACCTCTCTATACTGTAGAGAGATAAGTTCAGATGTGCTGCAGAATCTGCCATTTTGTCCCGCATTACAATCTGTTCAATTTTAAGAAGACTATATGAATGGAGTTTGAAAAAATATTTTCATACAAGTTGACCAAAGATGGCAGTATCAGGCAGGGCCTAGGTTCTGGAATTCGCTGCCACTTTGGTTGCGGCACACCGCAGACTTTGCACTTTTCAAGCGAAGTTTAAAAACCCTTCTATTCAAGTGATTCTCCGCTCTCATCTCTCTGGTATCTTTCAAATGTGCCATGATGCCTTCGTTGACAGTGGGCAATAGAAGTACTTGATTGATCGAAGTTGAGGGCTGAAAAATAAGTTGTTTCTTGTTTTATTGTGATGCGTAAGAACTCCAGAATTCTGCTTAAAATCATCTACATCCGATTCCACATGAAAGTGGTTAATCGGGTGATCCGAGAATATTGTAGGTGTGATGAGGGAGTCTCTCTTAGATTCATAGTGGGGGAAGCCCTTCATCATTTATTATGTTTGGCTCTTGGTTTGCATTTATCAGTTGAACGAGGGTCGGAACCGAGGAAGTAACAAGAGCAGAGTGTGAATCAAGAGCAGTTGGAGGCATTAAACAAGGTTGACAAAGTTCAATTGGCGGACACTGGCTGTTACAGTCCTCCAAATGAGTCGCTGTTACGATCGTCGGGTAGAAAAAACGTGTGATTTTCTTGGAGCTGAAATCCTTGTCCAAGGTAGATGACTCTCACTAAAGAGTTCTTCATTGATTCATTTGGCTCCCTTTCCGAGTTCCGAAAATAACTTGCTTTCTGGAAACCTTACCAAACAATGGCTAATGTGGAGTTTTGATTTGCTTCAGAGATTGTACATAGTGCTGATAGGCGGGTGTCTTGATAGAAATGTTGAAGGTGTAAATATTAATGGTAAATTGAAAATGAAGGCACAAAAAATCTTTCCTTTGCCCACATAAACTGCTCTCACTGCAGTAACTGCAATCTTCTGTCCATTTTGCACAGCGCTCAACGCTACAGCTTTTTTATGTCCAACCCTCCAATAGGGGAGTCCAATTGGAAGAAAGCAGGAGCCAAGAAGAAAGAAGAAAGCATCCTTCTCTGCAGTAACTGTGCAGGGCTGTTTTCAGTTTACTCTGAATATAGTGTTTTCTCCTGTAGAAAACCTGCCAGTGAGATAATTGTTAACTCTTAAGTTGTTGTACTTAAAGTAAACCCTTTAATACACACCAGCATGATGACACAGCTGTCCTGGTGCCTAATTATTGAGAATAGCTGAACTTGGAATACACAGTACTGAAAATAATGTAGTATAAAATGTGTTCTCATTTCTAGAAGCAACGTGACTATTCACTGATGCACTTAAGGGCAACTCTTTAGAAACAAGGAGCAGTTCTTCCATGATAACTCAATCCTGCTTCTGAACTGTTATCGTCCAAGAAATCGGATATGAAAGCAAAACACTTGCAGGAATGTATGTCGTGATCAGCAATTATCTGAACATTAGCTTAGCTTGAACCGCACAGTCGCAATGTGATCTCTCCCCTGAACGTAGGGTTCATCTAAGAAAAAAGATTAAACAGGCTCTGGAATGTGATGAGATATGTTGGCATGGCTTGGGAGCATTGTGGAGGAATAGGTTTAATTCTAGTTTTCGAAGGCAGCAATTGCTAACATCTTAATATTGTTATGGAACCGCAAACTTTACATTCCGCGCACATGGGATTTTAAGACGTTTCACTTTTGTGCTTGGCCTAATTGCCAGTATTAACAGTTTGGTCATTAGACACAGCTGTGTAATGTAGCAGTCTTTTCCTCTCCTGGCTCACCTTCCGACACACAGGTAATGAACCCTCCTTTGGTGGCCTTATATGAGTAGCCCAGAAATGAAGAAGAGAAGCCTTTTGTGAAGTTGAATACCATTTTCTATTCTTTTCAGTTCATTTGAACTGACCACCTCTCCCCTGCCCCGTTGTGTATTTTGAGGATTTGGTTTATTTTTATTACTGGCTTCAACATTTCTGAGTTTATCCAAGTAACCAGGGCCAACTTTTCACTGGTTTGCACAGCAGGTTCCCATTTCTTCCACACCAATATCGTGGCCCACCCATTGGGTGCCCCTGTGTCTGCCACCTCGCAGAGTTTCACAAAACGTAATTACTGGCAAGAATGGTGGGATGGGACAAGCATACAGAGGAGGATTAAAATGTCTAACCTGTCCACATTTTGTAAGTGGAAGAGAAGCTATCAAATCTGAAAAGGAATTGGACTTGGATGAATCTTCTGCCTGTTCGTCCAGATGCAACCAATTCCTTGTCTGATTCTGAACAGCTCTGATTTTAAGTGAATGTGGTAATGCAGATGAATCATACTCCAAACCCTCGGATAAGAACCCTTCTGCAAAACCAATTTTCTTTCTCTTGTGTTTTAGGGCACGTTGGTAGGGTAGTATAGGGTGGAAGGAGGCAAGAGGTTGGAGGGCTCAACATTTCGTTTTACTGAACGCACACTTCAAGACTATTCAAACACAATTTGCAACATTACCCAACTATACAGGCATTACAACTACCTGCTTGTAGACAAACCTCGAATGAATATCTGTGCACTTAACACATGTGGCAGTGAGCTTATATCTTTTGATGATACTGGACATTGCATTCAAGTACTCTGCCTTATTGTACCATTTACATCTGACTGTGATTCCCAAAGAAAGCCAATACTTGAAAGCCAAGCCATTGCCAGCCCAAACGAGTGCTGAAGGTTTCGTGGACTGTGTGGAAAGCAGGTTCAGGCACAGAACACAAGGTGAGAAAAGAGTAAAGCCCTCTTATGCCCACTGAAATCAAAAGGGTACATGATGGAGAAAAGAAATTAGTTGTAACTCGAGCCTGGACCTTCCAAGGCTGCAGCATGATTCATTAAATGATGCATGGTTTATAGTTCTAGGGGATGTAAGGATGTTGAAGAAGGATGCTGGCTCAAAGTGTGGCATGGTTTTGGTTATAGACTCATTTCTGTAGGTAAAAAGATCCTTTCCATCCCTAACTTCTAAGAGGGGTTTCCCTGCCTCAAAACGAATACTAAAAGGGTCTTTCAGAACAACCGTCAAAGTAAATTTCACCGTCCTGTGTCACAACATACTTCTGTGTAACACCGTAATTCTGTCCCTCACACTACAACTAAAAAGTTAAACTAACAAAGTTCTGTCTTTTAGGAGAAAAGCTCCTTTCTACTGCTTTTTGGGTGGAGGTTCAACAAAATGTTATCTTAAAACAAATCTAACCGGGGGAATGACTCCTTGCCCCTGGCTTGCCCGTTTCAGTCTGTCTTTACATCATGTTCTTTCCAGGAGAATGGCTCGCTTCTCTTGGTGTGGCTCTTTGCAATTTCCAATTAAACCATGGGGAATGACTCCCTTCCCCTGGTATGGCTTGGTACAATTCACAACAAGGCCAGGGGGAGAATGACTCCCTTCCCCTGGCTTCTTCACCTCAGCTCTCAGTTCAGGACCAAGATAATGCCTCCCTTCTTTTGGTTTGTTTTGGCACAGTTCGACACAAGGTCAGGGGGGGAGGGGACTCCCTTCCCCTGGCGTTTCTATCAAAACCTCTAATTTGGAACCAGGAGAATGACTCCCTTCTACTGGTATTGCTTGATACAGTTCTTTCTCATTGCTTCCAGGTTTATATACACTTTGCCACTGTGACTTGTTTACAACAATGTCCCAAATTCTGCAAGGGTCCCAGACCCTTGTGTGGGCTCTAGGGTTCTCCTCTTGACGACTGATGAGGAAGAGACCCTCCAAAAGGTTTACTCATTCATGTTTAGGTCCCAGACCCTTCTCTTGTAACTAACAGACTCTGCCCCTATAATGCCTATTATGTGGAAGACCTTCTCTATGCTTTGGTGTACTTCTGTTGGGGTCCCAGACCCTTCATGAATGGTCAGTGGTCTCCTCTTTCTCACTGTTATGGTGGTCAGGGTCCCAGACCCTTCCCTGGTGGTCAGGGGGGCTTCTCTTCCCCACTGGGGGGGGGAGGAGGATGAGGAGGAGGAGGATCGATGCACTCTCATCCCTTTGGGAGTCTGGCAGCGATATGCCTACTACGTGACCAGGTAAGATTGCGTGCTTGCCTCCTGCCTGCGTCCCTGCATCCCCTCGGGTCTCCCATACCACCCTTTACCTACTTTTGGACTTTGGTATGTCAGTGGGGCTTCCAGGGATGTTTGTCCCACTTCTGGGCTGGCTTTGCTTTCCCACATCTGCTTCTGCGGCACTGCGGCGTCTCCAACTGCTGGGCCACCCGACTCTTCTTACCCTTGGTGTTGTGATTGGGTCTGCACCTGTGGAATCCTGTGATAACTCAGCGGTCGACTGCTGGAGTCCTCTGATCCTCTTCTCCTCGTGTCGACAACTAGACATTGGATTTCCTGCCCCGAGCGCTCTGTTGCTTCTCCCAGCAGGTGCTGCAACTGAGCTCCCCGCTGGCATTGACCACAACTGTTGTCCATTGTTTGTCTTTATATGTTGTAGCCCGTTGTTGAGGGGCGGGCTGTCCAAGTTACTTGTTAGTTTTGACAAGTTGATCTCTATGCCTCCCCGGGGCCACCGCGTCTTAGTGTACCAGTATTGGGAGCAGTGTTTGTGTTTTCTGTGTTCTTCCTGGTCTTGATGTTTTCGAGGCCATTTGTTTCTTTTGCATTACAGTATTATCTTGTTCTGTTTTCAACAAGTCGTTTGGGGATGGAAGGTTGGGGCTAGAGAATGTGGCGATGTTTTATTATTTCCTGGGCTAACCCACAGATGGTGTCCTTGTACCCAAAGAGGGAGTTCCTCCACATGAGGTCCTCCCACATTAAACCACCCTTCGTGGGACTATTGGGTAGCAGCGTCACCTTGCTAGCCTCTTGAGAACGGGCTTCACTGTGGGGAGAAGTGACGATGCCTTGTGAATTGTCACAGGGTTTAGAACGTGGAATGTTGCTTCTGATATTCTAGGCATATGGGTGTTGGGTTGATGGAGAGGCCAGGATTTGTACTGGTTGATAGCATTCGTGGTCTATAAGGTGTGCACTAAAAATTCCTGAACTTGCTTCGATGCACTATGCTGTTTCCATGTTGTAAAGTGCCACTGCTTAAACTCTGGTGGATGGTCGATTTCTCACGGTGCTGTGTCAATCTGATCCATTCACTGACTGAATCTGCTTATCGAGGGCATCCCACTAGGCATTTTTGTGATGTTATGGGTGTCCGTCCTGAATTAAAATGTGGTAGGCTGGGAAAGCGGTGCTTTATATCACATTAATGGACCCCCCTGCCTATGAATCATAAATCTTTATATAATGGAGTGCGCCACTATTCGTTATCCCCACTTGCACTTCAGTTCTGCTTGTTTCTATTGAGGCACCAGTGTGCTGGGTAAACGAGCCCCTTGGAGAGGAATGACAAAATCAGTTTTGTTAAGTTTTTGACATCTTAAGACATTTCTGTGGGTGATTTATAAGTGACTCCGATGGAGGCTGTGGGATCTGCAGAGGACTGCAAACCCTCTTGATGTTCACTACATATTTTATATTTAGCACAAATGGGATCGTGGTTGAAGGAAATAACCACTGATCACAATGGAAACGGTGGAACAAACTGTACGGGAGCAAAGTCAGTCTTAGATTTCTTGGCTCGTGTGGGGGTTACCCGGCACTTGCTTTGGTCCTACTGGTCTCCGCTACTTGGCACCTGCACCCCTACGTTGTGTCACTGGGGGGCAGGATTCAATGGTTCCACGGCATTACTCAACTTCTCTATGCTCTATTAGCAGGCTGCTGCGTGAAAGCACTGCAGGTAAGTACCTGTAAATAAAGTGATGAAGTTTCAGAAATTAAGATATTAACATTAGCTTTGATCTGTGAACTGGGTAGTGATTAGTTCTTCAAAGAGGTGCTTATTGATTACCTGTATTGCAGATATGGAAATGTTGAACCCTCAAGGCATCAGCCATATGGGGTAGTCTGCCTTCACGAAAAGACTTTTGGAATTAAAGCATGCCAATTTGGAAGCGTGGTTAGAGCTGCAAGTGCGTTGAGTGCAGAGACTAGAACATATTTAGAAGCAGTGCTAGGTGTAACCAGTAAGATGAAATAAGAATTTAGGGAGGATTAACCTCGTGTGGTCCCTTGGTTCCTGAGTTTCATTGGTTAAATATGTCTGAGGAGCAGAAAGGCACATGTTGGAACAAAGACACGCTAATCTAAGGAACTAACTGGAAGAATTGAATTTTTGTGTGCAGATTGTTTTTTTAAACAGAATCGCGCCCTATCTATAACCCTTTTTTGTTTGGGCCTGTGGGACAAAACAGTGCTACACAGGGGAAGGCATAACTTGCTTTGAGAAGTAGATCTGGTTAGTTGGCTTTGCAACTTATTATCCTTTTGACTTGTGTTGACTATTGTTTCTGTTATCAGAAATGTGTTGAAAGTGTCATTTTAAAGCCAATCAAATGAGGACTATTGGCTTGGATAGTAACATCGTTGCTAGATCCGAATAAGCAATACTTTCAATTTAGGCAAGACAATCGGTCCATTGGCCAATTTTCCATTCCAGTTCAGTGATGGGTTTTCAATGTTAAATAGTAATGTTAGTTATATTCACAAACTGGTTCTCAATAGGGCCTTACACATTACCAAACGAACCTCCACAGGGCAGGACAGATTCTGTATAGGCCCCAGCGAATTTCCTCACACAGAACCCGTCACCTCCTCCCTCCCCCAAGCCCCAAACATACCCCACCATACCATCTGTATCTCTGAACCCCACTGTTTCTCTTTTGGGCTGTCTCCAGCGCCACATTACGTCCCCCGCTCCCCATACCCTCCTTTACCTGGTCTGCCCACATAGTTCTGTATCCTGCCTCTGCTTGTCTGCCCCCAGAAGTACTTGTGCCTGTTTTCTGCTGCACTTGCGCTTCCCGGAATATCTACTTAAATTGATTTCCAGTGTCAAAGAAAACACCATTGGGCAGACTATAGCCATTAGGGCAGGTAACCGATTATACTGGACAGTGAAAAATATAGATGATTGTGTTCTGCTTGCAGAATTTAATTAAAAAGAACTGTCCCTTTGGTACGGTACAGGTACAAGATCTCGGATGGATATCTAAAGCTGCTAAACAATATGCGCAAAAAGGTTGGACAAAAAGTTCCTTTGAAGGAAAAACATTCAACACTATAATAGCAAAATAAAAACGATTGCCATACGAAAATTAAAAAAATTAATAGTAAAGCGTTAGAGATTGTAATGTGAACTGGGAAGATTGCTAATCTTAAAACAAAGTATACAAACTTTGTGAGGAGACATATGGCTTCCACTTGGGTGAAAAACAGGCCTTTAATACATAATATAATTAGAGAAACAGACTTTCACCGTTTTTGGATCTTGCGCAAGGAATATATGACCCACTGTAGTGGATGAAAAAATTAACTGCATAAATGAGCACTTACGGAAAACACATAATAGACAGCTGTACTATAAAGAAGGGACTATGGTTACTTATACTAAACATTAAACTTTCAATGAGAAGAGTATATTTTGGGAGATCATAGACGTTGAAAGAATAATTATTAAACAAAAAACTTCTAGAGCACTTGGCCCTTTTGGGATCCCGGATTTAGTATATAAAAAAATGTGGATTTTTGGCCTGTAACTTTGGGGCATATTTATACCACTATTGTAATAACCGGCATTATACCTACAAGCTTGAAAGCTTCGATCTTAATCCCAATATTTAAAAAGGGGGCCAGAAAAAATCTATCCAATTACAGGCTGTGAGCCATGAGTGATGTGTGTTCGAAGTTCTTTGCAAAATGACTATTTCTAGAGATGAATGAATGGATAAAAAGAAACAAGCTGTTCTCATGTTGAGTGGATTTCGAAAAGGCATGGGTGTCTCTTCTAATCATTGGAAATGATCTTATCTAATATGTGATAGCCTGAAGAAAAAAGATGGTGCGTTTTATATATATATATATATATATATATATATATATATATATATATATATAATATAGTATGCTACTCTGTATAATTTGTTTCAGACATGGGCACCTATTTAGATAATTGCCATAATTTACCACCAAAAATAGATAGGCAAAAAATGGTATGGCTTGCATATGCAGATGACAACCTATTAATGGATAAGACACAGATAGGCTTACAAAGAAGCATAGTCGCAATATGTTACTACCCTGCTATGAACAGTTTGCTGATTTAGCAAAAAAAAGCACGCAAAATCCCCAACACACGCGGAGCGTGCGGTGTGCGCCGTGTGTTATCGCAAAGAAACAGTTAAAGCCTTCTCACTTTGTTTCTTGAGCGTCGGAGCCTTCCTGGAAGTCTGCTTACACTTTGTACTAAAACTGCAGTGGGCTGGGCTTCAAAGCCCCAACACACACAGAGCGTGAGGTGTGCGTGTGTGTTATTGTTACCGTGCTTCCGGGCGGCTGGAAGGCAACAGTCACCTCAGCATTGGTGAGCTCAGGACGGAGCTGCTTATAGTCGGCTGCAACTATTCCACGCGCACCTGTTCTCTTGATACCGCAGGTACTTTCACTTTCAAGTCGGGCTGATGCGTGCATGTAGCCTAACTTGACTGCCAGTAACAAGTATTTTGGCAAACTGCCGCGGTGTATCGGGAGTGTGACCGTATTCTGTCATAGCCTGATAACGCCTCCGGACTGCCCTATTCTTTGACTAATTAGGCTTAACAGAGGCGCGCAGTCTTACTGAACTTTAAACAGCACGTGAAGAATAATGCCACATCAAAGCAAATCTCTGAAGCCACGTTACAATTTACGGAAGGGGGGGAATGGGAAACCACAGGCCTTCTTCCTGTGTGATAAAGCTGTGGCAAAATCTACACTTGACCAGGAGGCAGTGAATTGTTCCCCACAGGAGGGGAGTTTGTCAAATTGCTCCCTCAATTTCGATGACATCGATAATAACTTCTTACTTGACCTCTGTATATCAATACAAAAGTCCATGGTGACCTCAATAGGAAATACAACTCTACCTACTGGGAACCAAGTGATGGTGAATGCACAAGTGGCACATGCTGAGGAGAGATTTGTGCCACTCATGCCCTCGGCTCGCTTATCGGCATCACCTAACTTGGTGATGGATTCTGAGGGAGCTGTTCAAATTGAGGAATCAATTGCTCTGGAAGCCTCTCCAAGTAACATGGCGATTTTCACTGAGCTACAATCTTTCATGTCTTCTATCCAGTTAGCTATGAAGTTATTATTAAAGCTTTGTGGTCGTATACATGAAAACATACTGCACCCTTCTAACATTGTTAACATACTACCAGATGAAGGACAAGACCCTGCAGAGAATTCACTATCTTGCCCTAACTCCCGCTGTAGTGGCGCATGAAGCTGCCCTCGAAATCTCAGCAATCTTCTTTTCTAGGAAACAACGCTGCATGGCAAGATGTGCTGCTACTCTAAATATCCCTTGTGAAGTTGCCTCTTCACTTCCAAATGCTAACCCTCCAGCCAAGAAATCTAAGAGCACGTAAAAAGGCTGTGCATGGTAAAGAAAGTTAGAGCAAGGGGGCGGGCAGTCTCACAAGCTGGATAATTCAGGACAAAACGGGTGAGGCCACAAATGCCAGTATAGAACATCAAGAATCTAATCTATCGGAGAGCTCAGAGCAGCCTTCGGCTAATTATTCCACTACCAACAGGCCACCTAAGATAATCTTACATAATGTCCCTGTGCCAAAGGAGGTGACGAGCTACTGCACCACTTCCTGACACCAGTGCGGAAAGTAAAGTCTGCATCATAAAAAATCTTAATCAGAAAACCCGGAATAAGTGGGTTAGCAGGTCTACCTTTTTGGCACAACTTCACTCAATACCGCAACTACGGGTGCTACTCACTGAGGGCTTGGAGTTTTTTTGAACCATTGAAAGGAAATAACCCTAATGTCTCTGCAATCAATTGCAAATACTTGACCACGGCACAATTGCTCCGTAAACATCATGAGCTGCTGTGGGCTGCAGGGATCGAACTTGACTTGGATCCAGAGTCTGGGGATCAATTACTGCCGATCAAGAAGTGCTCCTGGTAATACATCGACAAACAAGCAGCTTCTCCCACCCAAAGATGAAGTACATCTGTCTGACATACAGACTATGCTGAAGTGGCTGGCTGATTCCCCTCCCAGCCGCTATGCATAAACAATGAGTTTGGACGCTTATGTCCTGCAACACTCGGGGATTCACTCACTTTCTGTCACCCACTGGTTCACTACCATATGTAATTAACCATACTTTTATTCTATTACAGGAAACATGGTTAACCTCTTCCATTGTTATAGATGGTTATACCATTCACCAATGTCTTGGAAAGAAAGTTCCTTTGGGTAGACCTTATGGCGGTTCAGTTACTGGGGTTACACATTCTTTGAAGTCTTCCAAGATCAACTCGATTCAATAAAAATCCATATTGGCAGTAGAAGTCACGGTCCCTGGTAAAGTCCCGAACGATAAAATACTCCTGGTGAATGTATATATCCCGCCTGGGGCAATCAAGCGAGAACAGCTACAAGAAGAATTACATGATTTATTTGTCAGCTATGCTGATTACCTAAATGATAAAGACAACATTATTGGTGGGAACTTTTATTGTCATGCCGCTGGGGCAGTGGGCACAATTGGAAACCCTTACCCGCTACCTAAAAGTATCATGAGACAGAATTGCCCGGATAGGAAGGGATCTTTTTGGGAGAACATTTTTAGTAGCTGGGAACTAGAGATGGTAAATGGTCGTTCTAATAGTGACTGTCCGGGTAACTACACTTGGAGAGGTAACAAGACAGCGGCTTCCCTTGACTATGTATTCACAAGCTATGAAGTGGCTCTGAGGATGGAAGATATGGCTATTAGACTGAATGCTTGGAGTGACCATGAAGCACTTCTTCTTAGCATCAGGGGCCCTATCTTTGGAAGTCCTGTAACTGTAAGTGACTTATCACTCAGTTAATCGAATCGTGTGGTCCGAGAATAACATCAATAAGGCAAAGAGGGCAATGTTCCATCTGACTCATCATTTTCTCAGGTATTCCAAGATATGTCCCCTGATGAAATTGAGAGCTGGGTTTTATCCTTCTCAGGTACACATGCCACAATGAACGCCAGAATGACATCTATATTGTATACTGCGTATGATAAAATCAATAGAGACGTGAAATGCAAACTCCGGGGTGATCTCCGAAAAGCCAAGTTGACAATTCGTTCTCAGGTGAATTACCTGAAAGAAGTAAGAAAGTAAAAAAATTACCATCGCAACTGGCTGAAACAGTGGAGGTTTTCTGGCAAATATGCCTTATGGCTGCAGATGTTGAGTACACTTTGTGGAGGAAACTCACGCAGTATTTGGTCCCTCCTGGGAGAGAAAAAAGGAAGCAGGAACCATGCCCTCAACAATTCTATTAGCGCTAAAACATGGGTGGCTTACTTAACCAACCGTAACTCCTCACGGTCCTCACATCACCCTGCCCTGGTTCATTTGAAACTTGCCCATCCTCCTTTCACAGTTAATGCTGAAGTTCTAGCAAATAAAATTAAGAATCTAAAATCTTTGAGGGCCCCCGGCCACAATGGACTGGTGATTGTGGTCCTTAAGCATAATCCCCATACTATTACGTCCCGTCCCCTTTCCTCCATACTGAATTATCGTCCCTTCCAAGTGACCGGAGACGGAACCTTTTTCACCAGAAAAAACCTTCTTCCCCCTTTAAATTTAGACGCACACAGTGTGCGGCCGTGGGAGAATGCGCTGCCCCGACTCCGCCCTCTGGCGCCACACCTCAGTCCCCTTTTCTGCGTCGACGGGAATGGGCCGAATTCACCAGCGCTCCTGGGTTTGGCTTCGGCCATGTAATTCCACAATTCTTTTGTCTTTTTTTTGGGTCTTTTTATCATTCAGATACTCGGTACTCAGGCGCCACGATCCTCCCCGGCGCATGTCGACTTCCACAGGGTTCAGCAGGTGCCCATCCTGCGACGGGCTCTTCCCAACTTACGACCCCCACGCCCTCTTCTTACGTTGCCTTGGGCCAGACCACGGTTGGAAAGCTTGTACAGCGTGCAACGTCCTGCCATCAAGGTCTCTGAAGAACAGACTGGCCAGGTGGAGGGAGCTCTTCCAGAAGTCGCCTCCAGAGGACCTCAAGGACTTCGTGAAACGTCGATCCAGGCCCAAGTAGGGCTTCTATTTTCCATCGCACCCCGCAAGGGAGACTCCTTCCCAAGGACTCGCCCGCGTGGGAGGGACCGCTCAGGTTCTTGTACCAGCACGTGCACCGAGGCTGCTTCAGGGATCTGCAGATCCTCCCGGTCACAGTGCTGAGGGACTGCACGTTTTTTGTGCCGGATCTTCATCCGAGGGGCTACGCCCTTGTTACCGGCATTATGTCCAAATGGCTACGCCCTTGTACCGGCAATACGTCTGAGGGGGGGGCCTAAACGCAGCTCTACTGACACCCGGGAGTAGGGCAGGCCTCACGATCCACACTCAAGAGTCCTGGAGGAGGCTGGGCTCAGTGAGCCGAGCAACACAGCGCAGGCACGTAGCAGGTAGCTCGACAAAATGGCAGCCGTGCCAGAAATCGGCACCCTTCCGGCGCCATTCCACGAGTTTGGCGAGTAATGAGTGTCAAGGTGGAATTGGTCTCAACCAGGTACGTGGCCTACAGCCTATCCTTCATTTGCGCAGGGCAGGTTCCCGCTGCTTCCATATGGGCAGGGTATACAGCGGCTCCAGCAGCCTCCCGCTACCCCGTCTATATTCCCCTACCACTCCTCCAGCCTGTGAAGACGGGTTGTTTGAGAGGTTCCTCTGGCTCATGAAGTCCCCTCGGATGGGGGTTATCCTCAGGGATGCCATCAGGGACATGCTCCCTCCAATGCTTCCAGCACCTCAGGCTCCTCCGCCGGCGCACCCGGCTCAGCCTCTACCTCCGGCCCCTCAGCCGATTCCTCAGGCGGTTCCGTACCAGCCTCCTGCGCAGCCTCCGTCTCCGGTCCCTGTACCCCAGCCCCCGGCTCCTGCTACTCCCCCACCAACGCAGGATCCTCCTGACCCACAGGATACGGCTGAGGAGGACGACCCTGATACACCCTCGTCAGCCAAGGCCTTACACAAACGTCTTGCAGGGCTAGCGGAGTACCTGGGCCTACCTCAACCTGAGGTTGAGCAACCGGCAGAAGGGGTCCTTGCGGAAGTGCTCTAGCGATGCCCCTTCGCCAAAACGGGAATTCCACTACAGACCTATGTAGTCTCCCTGGCGAAAAAAGGGTTGGCTCAAGCCCACTCGGCCCAGCCGGTCAATCGACGCCTGGTCGCCAAGTACAGGCAGTTGGAGGGGGGATACACTCTTGCTATCTGCCCATCCTCCGCCACAATTCTCCAAGCTGCAGTCGTCCTTCGCCTCCTCCTATGCGACGCTGCTAGACAAGGAGGAGAAGATCTTGGAGGCTTATGGGAAGAAGCTGTATTCCAACACTTCCTTGCATCTTCGTCAGGCCAACGCCGATGCCATGCTGGCTGCCGCTAACCAGAGGTTATGGCGGGAAATTGCGGACTACTTCCCGGAACTCCCCATGCAGAGCCAATTGCGTTTCAAGGTGGTATTGGCGGAGGCCAAGCTGGTGGCGCAGGACCTCATGGAATCCACCAGGGCCCATATTGACACCTCTGGCCGTGTCCTCTGTATCGGCACGGACATGAGAATGACAGCCTGGCTCTGTGCAACGAAATTCAACCCGGATGTCCAGGAACGCATATTAGACCTGCAGTTTGAGCGGGTGGGGGGGACCATCTTCCACTCCACCACGGACGAGGAGCTGGACAAGAAAAAAACAGCTTGCAAACGGCCAAGTCTTCATCCATCTTGACAAAGACCACACCCAAATCGTACACAGTCAAAGCAGCGCTCCGACAAGGGACGTACGTACGGAGGGCTCTGCGGCTTCCAGGAACGCAGATCCAGGCAGCCTGACCGCTCGACTACTCCAAATCTGCGCACTCAAGAAAAAAGGGGGGCGGAATAAGTCCCCTGCTCTGCAACAGCCTCTGAGGGAAAGCAGGCATGACGCGCCCCTCCGGGTCCACATGTCTCCAGTGGGGGGCAGTATTGCTCTCCATGCACAGTGCTGGCGCCAGAATTTCACCCCTGGATCCTCTGTAGTGTCCAAGGGGTACCACCTACCCATCTCAGCCTCTCATCTCTCATCCCTCATCCCTCATCCCCTCCTCCCTCAAGTTGGAACAGCAACTCTTATGACGCAGATCCGGTCGCTCGTAGAGAGCCAGGCTGTGAAGGAAGTCCCAGCCTCCCAGCGAGGCTTGGACTTTTACTCCAGGATTTTCACCATTCAGAAAAAGAACTAGGCCGGCCTGAGAGTTGTGCTGGACCTTTCCACCCTCAACCTCTCCTTACCTCTACAAAAATTCAAGATGGTTACTCCAGCTTTCATAGTGGATACAGTGTGCAAGGGAGACTGGATGTGCTCCCTGGATCTGAAGGACATGTATGTACACGCCCTGCTTTGGCAGCCCTATCGTTCTTTCCTTCAGTTCAGGATCATAGGCTACCATTTCCAATACAAGGCCCTTCCTTTTGGCCTTAACTCGGCCCCCAGGTTCTTTACCAGACTCATGAATGCTGTGGCTGGCCTCCTCAGAGCACAGGGCCTCCACATCTACCCATACCTCGCCGACTGGCTAGTCAGGGCTACAAGGGTTCACCACTCCTCCCATGCCCTTATGAACGCACTGCTCGATCTGGGCTTCCCGCTCAATCTCAAGAAGTCGCAGCTGCAGCCCACGCAGACTTTGACCTTCTTGGTCCTCATCTGGCACACATGCTCCAAGAAGGTATTTCTGTTGGAGGACAAGATCTTGGTCATCAAGAGGGCCACCACGCACTTCCTCACTAGAGAAGTGACCTCGACCTGGTGGTAGCAGCATCTCATGGGTCTCTTGGCAGCGGTCTTACTGGTCGCCCCCACACGAGACTCGGGATGAGGAGGATACAGCTGCACTTCGCAGCATCATGGAACCAGTAGTGGGGCTCTCTATCTGAGTTCATCAACGTTCCTCCATCTCTCCACCCGGATCTCACATGGTTGTCCAGGGACTGCAACCGATGGACTGGCAAGCCCTTCTGACCTCCCATCCCGCAGGTCACCATCACCCCGGACTCCTTGTTAGAGGCCTGGGAAGCCACCCTGGATGATCTCTCGGTCCACGGCACCTGGACACGGCAGGAGTACCACATCAATTGGTTGGAGCTGAACGCCATCTGGCTAGCGCTCAGAGCATTCCTTCCACTTCTCAGGGGCATGGTTGTCCTCATCCAGACAGACAACTCGACCAGCATATTCTATGTCAACAAGCAGGAAGGCACCAGAAACCCTCCACTGTGCAGACTGGCAATCAGCATGTGGGAGTGGGCCCTGGAAAACGACATCTACCTTACGACAGTCCACCTTCTGGGGAAGCCAACCTGGAGGCGGATAGGCTCAGTAGGTATGGTAGTGGACAACTATGAGTGGCAGCTAAACAACCTCGTTATTTAGGAGATCTTCAACATATGGGGTCTCCCCAGGTGAATCTCTTTGCCACCTGGCGCAAGAAGTGCCCTCAGTTCGCCTCCTGGCAGGGACAGGGCCCCGGCTCCCTGGGCGATGCGTTTTGGATTTAGTGGAACGGCATGACGGTATACGCCTTCCCACCAACTCTGCTGATTCACAGAGTGATTTGCTACATCAAGGAGTCTCGCCAGCTCAACAAATAGCTCCATGGTGACCAGCCAGGCCATGGTTCTTGGAGCTGCTCAGCCTCTCGGAGATGCCACTGATTCACCTCCCGAAGGGCCCAGCACATCTTCTGTCATAGCAGGGGGGGGGGGGGGCAGAGCCATCCACCCTGCACCACAGAAACTAACCCTCACAGCGTGGTTCCTGAGCAAGTACAGCTAAGGCACCTCAGCCTCTCCCTGACTAATCTGGAGATCATACAGGGCGCA
The DNA here is from genome assembly GCF_040938575.1 of Ambystoma mexicanum. NCBI lineage: Eukaryota > Metazoa > Chordata > Amphibia > Caudata > Ambystomatidae > Ambystoma > Ambystoma mexicanum. The sequence continues at coordinate 451,470,938 of NC_090926.1, forward strand.
AGGAGCAAGACTACCAGGGCCCAGTATAAAAGTAAATGGACCAGGTTCTGCCACTGGGCAGACTTCAAGGAAATCGACCCTCTGGCATGTACTTTGGACAACCGGTTGACACCTGCCGCACTTACCTTGCAGCCATCAGGGCCTAAAGGAACTCTGAGGAGACGGTCTTCTCCTCCAATCCGATTGTCAAGAGACACTTGACAGGGTTCGCAAGGCTCTACCCGCCCGTCAAGAGGCCACACCCCACGTGGGACCTGAACATAGTCTTTGGCGCCCTGGAGCACAAAACATTTAAGCCAATGGTGTCCACGGACATCAGGCTGGTCACCATTAAGACGGCCTTACTAGTCGGCCTCACCTCGGCTCGCAGAGTCGGTGAAATCCAGGCAGTGGTCACCTCAGAACCATATACTACCTTTCACAGGGACAAAGTAGTCATGCGGGGACACCCAGCATTTCAGCTTAAGGCGCTGTCTGCTTTTCATTTGAACAAGGAAATAGTCCTTCCTATGTTTTTTGCCGATCCTAAGGATGAGGCACAGAGAGTTCTGCACTGCCTAGATGTCAGGCGTGCCCTGAAATTCTACCTCAACAGGACCAAGGGCTTCCGCAAGTCAACGCCTTGTTTGTCACTTTTGGAGGTGCAAGATCAGGCTACCAAGCCTCCAAGGCCTCCATATCCTGATGGATGGTCTCAGCCATCGAAGAAGCATACGAGGGGAAGTACAAGCCGCTTCGGCGAACATGCAAGCCCACGCAGTCCGGGCCAAGGCAACGGCCATCGCATTCCAGCGTCATGTCCCTTGGCAAGTCATAAGCAGGGTGGCCACATCACCACAGTCTCTGCTTTTTGCAAGCATTACTGTTTGGATGCCAGCTCTAGATCTGATGCGGCTTTCGGACAGGCGGTTCTTAGGAACCTATTTGCTTATGGAGCATTTAATTAACCATAATATCACTAATAAATAAAACATTAAAAAAAGATGCTCTTGAAGTGTCAGGAGACCGAGAGGAGCTTCTAGATCCTAATTGCTCCCTGCTGGCCAGAATGGTTTTATGGTTTTCTGACCTCTTGAACCTGTCTGACTCCATGTCAGTGCATCTACCAAATCAGAAAAACTATGCTTTCTGTTGTAGATGAGGTCAGATTCTACACTACCTTCCTCAGTCCATGGGTTGATCGGCTAGCATCGTTCCTGGGACATTTGGGCCTGACGGAAGATAATATGTGCGTTATTCAGACAGCAAACATGCATTTCACCTGCTCTCAGTACAAGAGCAAATGGTCAGATTTCTTTCACTTTCGCCTTTCGCCCTTTCTCTTGTATTTGTTTTTATTTGAAGAACAGGGATATCTGTTTCGTTCAGAAATGACTGTCAATAACACATTAATAATAGAGAGCAGAGGCATTCCCATGAAGGGTGCCTGTACAATCGCATAAAGTTGGGAACAAGTGGTGTGCCAGTTAGTGAGAGTTTAACAAAGTGTGACATACCAGAAACAAAACGCACCAGAATATAAACATATATATTTCTGAGGCTTGTGGATCTGCTTAGAATCCCATGCTTTGCATAGGCCTACATCTAGTGGTTGTGTGGAGTACTACATGATTTATTTTCGATTTCGAAAAGGGACTTCGATTGGGTGTTGTAATACTATCCTTACTGTGTGACGTGCACTGTACCTATGATCCCACACAAGTCGAGGTCCTCGGATTGTAATTTTTCTGACCTGAATGTTGTGCTTCTACTCCCAACAAGGGGACGCTGGGTGGGCGCATGTGAATCTAAGCAAATGCAAGCATCAAAGACTATTACAGCTATGTAATGTCCGTCTTCTGAGGCTTGTGAACTTGCTTAGAATCGTATTTGCATAGACTAGCAAGCAGTACCAGAAGAAGGACTTTATCAAGGTATTATAAATCGAAACTGAGGGACAGAAGGAGCTTAGCCATCTAGACGTATTAGGGTTTCGGAGGGCTAGGTCAAACAGGCGGGTCCTGTGGATTTCAGGGAGCCCAATGATAGATTAGAGAAGAAGTAGGGAGAACAGTTGGAAAAGATAGCTAGCAGGGATTGGTTGTTCTTCCTCTCTCCTGACTCTGGACCTCAAGGATATCTGTAAGGAAGCCCTCCCTGACACTCTTGCAGAACATCACGGACTGGCTTACTCAATGAGTATGTGATGGATCCCTGAAAGCCTGCCTCGATGCTAAAAGGGGCAGTAGAAGGGCTTAGGACATCCTCGAGCCCACATCCAAAGTACCAGAGCTTCTTGAACAGTGACGGCTTATACTCGAAAACCTGACCACCCTGAGTCTGGGTACGACGGAGTAAGACATTTGTGATGCTCAGTGAAACAATCTGTCCTCAGCATCTCACAAGCATGTTGAAAAGGAGACTCTGAACTAGTGATTAACCTTTCGTTTGGGAGGATAGCTCAGTGGCAACGTGCCTGCCTTGGAAGCAAGACGACCGAAGCAACACAGGTTCCGCGCATAGAAACCTATGGGTATTTAAGCGCGTTATAAATACGCTACTAAGGAAAAAAAAAAAGACGCAAGTAAAAAAACGAAAAAATCCCTGTAACAACGCCTTGATGCCCGCGGGCTGTGTGAGCGCTTTAAAAAGGCAAAAATAAATAAATGTAAATAAAGGTGTAAAACTGTCTCGTGAAAACATTTTACGTGTGGTAGAGTATGGGAGACTAAGATTGAGTGAGAGAGGGTGGTTTGCAAGATGCATGAAAGACATTCTGTTTTGTGTGTTTACAAAAAACGTTTTTATTGTAAGTATTTATTTTATTTTTTTTGGATTTGTAAAGCGCACTACAGCCCACGGGCATCCAGGCTCTGTAGCAGGAAGATGTCTTCATTACAGGTTAAAGGCCTTGCTCATGTATGTAATGTTGCACGTAGATTTTAAACACTATTTAGTCGGTGGTCTAGTCTGTCCCGAGTCACTGCCTTGATCAGATGCTAGCCATGTTACCATACTATGTCAGCTGGTGAATACTGTCTACTGGCCGGATGCATTTGTGTCCTCACTAAGATGTCACTACCTGATGCAACTCGGATCGCTATTATGGTGTTGCCAGGGGCCAAAACCCCCTCCTTGGCATTTGCACCGAAAAAACAGAGGCCACTGACAAATGTGTGCGTTCCTTTGACGGTTTTATCAAATTTAAATAAATGTGATTGTTGGATATCGAACATATTCAGTAATGTGCGCAGATGAAATAAAATAATTTCCGCTATCCTGTGAGCGCTGGCAATTTAATTTGAACTACGTTTCTAGAAATGCATGTCAGAAATGGAACGTGTACCCCTCCTCCTTTTTTTTTTCTTTCCTTTTGTTCGTCTCTTTAAAGGAGCTCATAACTTTGCTGTATTTGGTTTTACATCCGTTGGCTCAGGCTGCTGTAGCTTCCTCCATAGAAGCAGCTGTATTGGTTTCCAGTGTTTTTGTACAGGAAGTATGAACTTTCACGTTAGGGTGTGTTCTTTAAATTCTGACTCAAGTCCGCAGGTTTATCTGGTAGGCATAGCAACGAATAAACAACATATTGTAGCTGGTCAACACCTAAACATTAAGACTTCTAATAGAACGTTTTTTGAGGCGAAAGTTGTCGCATACTTTTTTGTTAATGAATGTACCTGGTACATTGCCATGATGTTTTCCCTTCCTTGATGTGGTACTGTTCCATTTCATTCCCTGATGGTCATCAGCAGGATTGTAGCATGCAAAGGGAATGTTGGAAGCACACTTAACTTTTAAGGCCAGTGCAAAATTCCATGGTGGTTTCGTCACGTTCGGCAAAATGGAACTATTCATAGTTCTGATCTCTTTTCCTGTATCTTTGCTTTCAAACTTGGTTTAAATGCAGGAAAGTCCCAGCACTCTGTCCAGCCTTTGTAATTAATGTTACAATAGATGTGTTTATTCTTTGAAATGGACTCGCACTCGCTTTACCAGTCCGAATATTACACCTAAGGTGGACGGGGGTAGATAATTGCAGTTTTGGGTTGGGTGCCTAAATGCCTGTTTGCTGTCAGCTGGGCGAGAGCTGGGGCGATGTGTGTGAATGTTTGGGTAGGTGGCAGGTGACTCTGGCGTTTTTTATTGAATTGCAGTTGGTTGAGGGTGCTGTTGGGGAGTCCAGTGATAAATGCATTGCCGTAGTCCAGCTTAGAGAGAACTAGGGTTTGGACTGCGGTGCAGAAGTCATCTGGTGGAAGTATGTGTCGGATCTTATGTAGGTGTAGTTAGGGCTGGGCGATGTATCAAGTTTTGGAGATAAATATATTTTCAAAATCAATGTAGGATGAGACAATATATTGACATAGAGATATATACATATGTATTTGTAGAGCGCTGAAAGCCTGCAGGCACCGGAGCGCTATAACAAAACAACCTACAACGTAAAGTTAATCATAAGCACAACACAACAAATAAGACATAAGGAATAACAGCATAGTCACAATTATGATACTAATCATTCTGAACAGAGATTAAGGCTTAAGTTCGAGCAACCCATAGACAAGTATTTACAAATACTAAGAAAAAGTGGCAGGTTACTGGCCCCACATCCTACCAAAACACAATCCCTATTTTCCCGAGTACACCAGTCATCAATCTCAAGCCTGCGTAAGATATTCGTCTGAACTCGCCACTACCGGCCCAGTTCTTTGACAAAGCCAAGCCAACACATTATTCCTCAGTGCCTCTCTGTTCTTTTCCACATGGCTGCTCTATGTTGGTAATAATAAAATTCCTGTGGTCCATAACAGTCTCTTGTAGTCTTACCAGCATTAATGATTACCTTACTCGTAGACTTTTAGAGGTAAATGGAAAACCTTGAATTTTCATAGGTTGGCACAAATCCGCAGAGCCTGTCTTAGATGTCCTTACATCAACCAATGGTAGAGTATTAAAGCCTCACAGTTGTTCACCTACTTCAGTAGAAGGAACGGAAGGCATGGTCATTGGATGAGGACTAATTTCGAAGCCCAAGCCATCAGTTGTTGTCTGTATAATTTGTGAGGACAGGTCCATTTTCTCTGGTTTAAGGTCTTTCTGGCCGCAGTTATCCGATTGACCAAGGTACTGGTGCGTCATTGGGGTTGGGTTGGATTGAAAGCTCTGCTTGGCAGGGTTTATCTGTCTTAATCGTATGATAATTCCCCACGCAATTATCCAAGGAATCCATACATGTACAAAGTCAAAGAAATGTTTGCACAAATTGAGTTCTTTAATTATATTGGCCTTTACCAGCGACCATTGTTCAGAGGTGATCTGCTTCTGTGGGCTATCTTCTGGATCGAACAATAGCAGTGCTGTGGGCAAAGTCGGTGACTCGAAATTAGTCTGTCCCTTTGCGTCTGAGGACGGTGTTGTAAAGGGGGAAAGCTGCATTATATCTTTTTTATTTGTAAAAATATTTAGCAACCCCAGCAGTTGTTGGATGGATTAATTAATTTACGAGCCAACTCATTACTTCCACTGTACAGGTCAGTAACGTCACTGATTTCAGGGGACAAGTCAGCCCTCTCTGTACGCAACCTCTGCCTCCTGCGTGAACTCGGCGCCTGAACCTCAGATAAACAGTAGCTCTTGGGAGCCAGGAAAATAGCCCCAGGAGTAAAAACTGTGACTTCCAGTAATCAGTCCCCATTGGGAACTGGGGAAATGGCCTTAGGGATAGAGGCTGAAGATATAGTTTCCGGGCTCTGTCTTGGGGGAATTTAAAATCGGTTCATCATTTATCAGGCAAACAGGCTTTTTCCGTATACCATTTCATGCGTGTTTCCTCACCCCAGGCATGATATATTAGAGGAAAAAAACACTGAACAATATCATCGTATAAACACGCTGCTATAAACAACACCTGAGGAGCACAATTGTTCCACATTCAGGCAGCTGCTTGTCCGATTGCCATCCGGAACGGGACCCCCACCAAGCCAGAGCACTCTGGCCCCCAGGTCCCTGAACACGCTAAAGAATGATGTGAGCACAAAAAAGTCGCCGGCACAGCCTCTGCCGCTGGAGCTAGCTCACCCTCGAACGGTTCAGAGGCGAAATAGAGGACAGGACACAAAGGTCTGTTAGGGAGACATCAAGTCGCACTGCTGCAGAGAGCAATAGCCGCTTCTGACGTTCAAGGAGTTCAAGGATGTTTTGAGATTAACAGGAAGCGTTATTTTACACGCGTGTGTGTGTGTGTGTGTATTCAATTTTGTATTTAAACTTTGATATTTACAGAGCTGTGTATATTCTTAAACCAGTAGAGGAACTCTTTATTAGCACTTTAATTTGATCAATGTGTTATAAATAAAGGTGTTTGTGAAATCTCACTAGTAGTTTTGACTTACAACTGAGCATGTACCTCACATAAACAATATCATATCGCCATTCAGCCCAAAAATATTGAGCTATGACTTTCGATCCATGTCGCCCAGCCCTCGGTGTAGTTGTACATTGCATGTTTTGGTGACTGCCATGCGGAGTAGGAAGAAAAGGTGGGGATTGATCATGGAGCCAAAGGATTTGCAGGTGTGGAGAGGGATATGTGTGGGTTGTCTGAGTTTTTTTGATCCAGGAGGTGAGTTTGGGTTTTTGTCTGGAGGAGGGTGGTAGATTAGGAGGTATTCATTTTGGAAGACTTGAGCATGAGGAAGTGGATGGCCATCGAGGTGGTGGTGATGGCGGAACAACTGCTGAAGATGTGGAGTTGTGAGGAGGATGAGATTTGGAAGTGGATTTGTGTCTCATCTGTGTATTGGTGCAGATGAACTTTGTGTTTGCTAAGGGTTGTCCAAGGTATTCAACATATAGGTTGAAGATTGGTGGAGACGGAGAGGAGCCTTGCTTGACCCCACACTTGACTGGGATGAGGCCAGATTGAAAAGAGCACATGGGGCCATTATGTGCTGTAAGTAAAGAGGTGAACTAGACGAGGACAGTGCCTCAGAGTTTCATCCTGTGGGATAGGGTGTTGAGTACAGTTGTGTGTGTGTGTGTGTGTGTGTGGTCGATGGTGTAAAAGATTGAGAGGGTTAAGTATTATGAGTAGTGCTGTGTGTCATTTGTCTGTAATGTTGTGAAGGTAATTGAGGATTTTGGCCCTCTTAGTACTGTGTTCAGGTAGAAAGCCAGCTTGCAAGGAGTTGAGCAGGTTTTTTGTGGTGATGTGGTGTTGCAGTGGAGTAATGATGAAGCACTTCATGATTCTGGTGATATAGCAGGATAGTAGTGATGTGTCTGTAATTGGGATTTGTCCAGTTTTGAGTGCAGAGGGGGATAGTACCATTTGAGAGACAGGAGTTGATGTTGAGCCACTGAGGAGCGAGGGAGGTGATGCACTTGCATGGGCTTGAGGAGGGCATGCATCATCCAAGAAGTGTGCAGGTATTGTTTTTGGGATGAAGATGTCTGCAGGGGAAACATTTCAAGATGCAGGTTACTAGCCTACTAACTAGCCATAAAGTTACTCAACACCTCAATTCTACACATACACGTAGAGCACCCCATTTCTTACTTGCCAAGAGTCAAATATCACTAGCCAATGGCTAGTGGAGAGTGCACATTTTGCACCCATGTGTTTGTGTCGATGGGGTGAAGTGGAAGATGTCCAATATGTGTTCCTGGGTGTGGGTGAGGACATGCACAATAGTGTGTATTTTGGAGTTGGCGTAGTCCATGAGGGAGCTGCATACTGCACTGGATGTTGGTTTGGAGACGGATTTGGCAATTTTGAATGGGTTATGTACCATTGGTGCAGCATTGGAGTTCTTGGAGGTAATGGGTGGCTTTGTCATTCTTTATGGTTGTTTTGTATCTGTTGCGGCAGTCTTTGACTGGTGTTCTGGTAGCAGGACATTGATTCTTTGCCCAGGCTCAGCAAGTTTCATCTGCTGCCTAATACCAACAGGCATGATGCAGTTGTCTCCAAATATTTACTGACTGTAACTCTAAACCGTGTCTCTAAATTTAACAGGCTTGGCCTGGGGAGCCCAAAAGTCCCCAAAACACCTTTGCCCCCACCTGAGATGCACAACAATCAAAAGTCCTTGGATGAGACACATTTTCTTGGAGGGGGTGGGGCGGCAGCTATTGATGGGCTGAATACTGTGATTAAAACCTTTGGTGCTTCCCAACAGCATAGACGTCAAACACGGTACCTCCCAGACACTGCAGAGTATTCAGTCTGAAACCCCATTCAAGAAACTGGCAGAAAATAAGCCCCCCTCCACCTTTACCAGAGGTCAGGTCAGGTCTTGAAATTGGTTCCTCCCTTTGTGCGAGAGCTTCCAGATGGAAGTATTTCTAAGTGCAGATAAGCCATCAAAAAAGGCAAGTGGTTATTTGGTTCCCCATGCTTGTATGAGTGCTACATCAAAGTTTCCAAGTACTTGCATCATATGGTATGGCATTTGTAAAGCGCCTATACACAAGTGTTTCAAGGCGCGACAAACCGATGGAGGACAGACAACGATCTTACTAGGCCAAGTGACATTGAGATCGCACAAGTGTAGGGGAGGCGGCAGAGGCAATGTGCCAGGGGAAAGGAGAGGGGGGACAGTGCTGTACATGGGATCACAAGAAGTGCGGCCAGCAGGTGGCAGGTGCAAGGGTAAGTGCAGGCAGCAGGTGTCCAAAAGTGCAGGTAGGGGGAGTGTAGGGTTACAGATACAGACCCAAGTGCAAGGGTTGCCCGGTGGCAACGCGGGTGTGTGTCTGAGTGGGCAGGGACCTAAGCCCGAAATCAGAGTGTAGCCAGGTTCTGCTTTGGGCTCGCTATTCAAGCCTTTGGCGCAATATGCAGTTGTGTTACTACTGCAAGAAATAATGACACAAATTGACTCTAAAAAACAGTATACACACAATTCATGAATTTGAAAATGTTGCCTTTGATATTAATTGTGACCTACGCGTTGGCATGCATATAGTTTTGCTACTGTAATTTGGGAAAGCCCAGAAGAAATAGCAAGTTAATGTATACTGTGGCTGAACACACAAAATAGACATTTAAAGTTCAAACATAAATTCATGGCATCCTGTATATGACCATTTTGGAGTCAGCAGAATGTTTGGTTAATCCATTATATAAAAACTCCATGTTCCACAAAAACTCCATGTTCCACTTTAACAGCACCTATTCTCGGCATCTCAGAAACGTGTACATTATTTCTCCCTTGAGCTCCAACGCAATAGCTGCAAAGAATATTACAAAGAGTCAGCACGTCAGTTGATGAACAAGTTATCCCAACAGGGCTATATATCAAAATAGCTCAAAGACAGCAACGAGTACTTGGAATAGCCAAAGTGAAGTTCTTTTGTCTCCCGCAGTGAAAAAGAAACCTAACCAACTAGTTTGTTCTTGTAATTTTATCGTTCGATTCAAGGCATAAAAGACAAATTGGAAGGTACTAAATATTGGTAAGAATAACTTTGCACAGCCGTCTGTTTTTTTTTTCTTACAGGAGAAGCAAAACTGTGGGATGCACTTATGGGTATCCAGTTGAGTTCTAGTTAAACCAAACCCGCAGGTTTCCAAGAATAATGGCGTTTGAATAAACCATTGTAGCACAACCCTTGTGGCAATTGCACAACCATGAAAATTAAACCCGTAGATGTTTTATGGCCCAAGTGACAGAAAGTAAATCCTTTATCGAGTTACAAAATGCAAATGTGGTCTACAGTTCCCTTGTGGAATGCAATGTAGAGGGAAAACGGATTGAGCTGTAAAATCTAGATGGATTGAGCACACAATCTGTGTTAGAGTCCTGACCGCACTGCTCGTCCAACATTTTATGGAGGAACAACAAAAGCTGATTTTTAAGGGCGGCCCTAAATGAGATCCAACGACCTGTGACAGAGGCCGCTCAAAGGAACGTGCACAAACCTGAGCAGTTTAATTTTTGTAACCAAAAGCCATGAAACGTGGCTCAACAAGTGCATGAGATTTCATTAGGATGGATCGATGGTGCCAACATGCAGCTTGGTTGACTATCAGTAGCTACTTACTTTAATCAAGTATGTACATTTGTGACAACATAAAATATAATTTTTAAAAAGTGTTCTGCTCTAGCAGCCCCCATGATATTTGGATTGCTTTATTAGTGCTACATTTCAAAGAATATCGGGGGCGGATAAATACATACAGTGCAACCACCAGGAATGGTCGACTACATTTACAGTAGCATATTGCCAAGCAAGTGTGTAATTAATCGGAAAGGATTCAGGTGAATGTCCCAGCTCTCAGAAAAGCAGCAAAACTACCTTCAAAAGATGCTTGTGATTACATTTCCAGCTTGGCTGGGCCGAGAGTATACGTAGCCAATATGGGGACCTTGACCATACTGGTGTGCGTAGGTGACCTATTTAAGTCTTGCTAGAAAGCAATGGAGCGCTATGCAATAAAGGGTCTTGAATATAGTGGGGGGGATAGTTTGTTGGTCTATGATCCTAATTTGTCTGAGTGTTACTTGAAGAGCAGTATCTTCTAGTCTTTCCTGAATCGCAGGAGTAAGAGAGACCGCCTGAATGCAGAAAGGTTGTTACGGACCTTGGGACCAGCCTCTCTAATGAAGACCCAAAACTTCTGGAAGCCCTCTACATGGAGGTCACCCTTTGTGGCTTAAGTTTGTCATGCATCTGATGCTAAGGCAGGAGGCCAAGTTGGACAAGCATCCTTTAGAAATGTTTACAAGTAGTTCTCCCGCTAATAGTTTTCTTTTCGTCTCCATCTCCTATTTTCCTACTGCCTGCTTCCCCCCGATAGCGTGGGATTGGTTCATTATTCTTTTCAGTTTGGCTATGAAATATGAATGCTCATTCCACTACGATGAACGAAAAGGATTTCAATGGAATCTTCGTTCTCCATCCTAGCTATCTAGATAAGATTGCAAGGAACCCGTTGACTTCCCAACCCAGCACCAGGAAGAAAAGGGATGGAAGAAATGTAGATTCTTCCTCTGGGATTACCTCAACAGGAACAGAGCTTTACCTGCTACTCTAGTGCACCATGGGATACGGACGCAACCTTACCTATCAGAAAGCGGGAAAGCTTCACTGTTCTCTTTTTTTTTCAATGTTTGAGGGAAACCACTTATTTTAAAACAGCACTAAGTTAATTTGGGTAGTTGGCATTTACATTTTTCAACAATATATAACTAAGCAAGGCTTTTCGGAAAACCCGGAGTTTTATAATAAAGTAATTTTGCTGTACCCAGAATGTAGGAGTTGGTGGAAACCCGTTTCGTGTGAAATACAACATTGTATTTTAACAGTGTTGAGTTGGCTTTCATAGGGTTTAAGAAATGAATATGGCATAGTCATAAATACCTATGATTTAGTTAAAAAAGCTGGCTAAAGGAGAGATTAATGTAAAATGACTCGGTATATTTTTAATTTTCAATCTGATTTTGCATCTCTGAAGGTTTAAATAATGTATGCTGGCGTACTGCATTGGCTCATTCACCCGTAATTGAAGGAATATTTCTGTGGGAGTTTTGCCTAATTGTAATGGGTTATTTATAACGCACCTAATACCCAGAGGTTTCTAAACGCAGACCTGGGGAACAGATCTATGTTGCCCTGCGTCGACTTGTCTTCAAGACGAGCATGTTGCCCCTAAACTATCCTCCGGAGACCATGTCTTTCATAACACCCCATTAGTGCTCTTAACACCTAAATGCAGACTTAAATGAACACATTGTCCTCCATTAAACAGTTTTTAGCACAGGTAAATGCATTGACATGGAACAATTACGTAGTAGATAGTTATGGTTCTCCTCCCACCGTCCTCGCCCATGTCTAGCTGCTTCATCAACTTTGTCAAATCTCATTTATTTTTGTTAATTTGTGGAGTATGTAGTCTGCAAGAGGGAATTGAGTGGGTTACAAATGAGAAATAATGTAATTGTCATAATGGTGGCCACTTGTAAGAGCATTGAGTGAGCTTTTCTCACGAGGGCTCCTTTTTGGAAAAAATAAAATACTCCTCTTTAGCCAGTGCAGTGTGGTGGGTGATTGTATGTGAACGATATACAGTTTACAAATGGATAATGTGTCAAATACATTGCACATGTGAATTTGGAGACATGTGTGTTGAGTCATACAAGTTAAAGAAGCAAGCCTAGCATGTTATATTACTGATCAGGGTGGATGAAATTACCGCAGGTGAAGTGAAATGATGAATTTTGCTAGTTCTGTGGAAATGTGGTTTTTCCAGTGGCAAAACCACAGAACTGGATCAATTCAGTGGACATTTCATCGACTTAAATCTTTTTTTTTTATGGTGGGCCGGCTCCCCCCGGAGCTTGGTTTGTGATACTTTTTCTCTAGAGACAGGGAGGAACATGGATACTGCTGTTGTAGAGTTGGATGTTTGTCGATTAGGGTAGGAGTTTGAACCTTAGCAGCTAGCAACAGAATAGAGTGGTAATTGTTTATTTATACTGCACTTATACACAGGTGGAGTGCTTCAAAGCGCTTCAAGGCGGGAAGGCAACAAGGGAATACAGTAATCATGCTTAGGCCTTGAAGTTTCCGAATGATCTAAACAGAAAAACTGGCCTACTAGGCCTGACGGCATTTCTCCTAGTGCAAGTGAATGAAGTCTTACAGTTGTACACAAGCTAGGGCGGAGGGACAAAAAAAAAGGGGGGCGGATAGGACAGACAAACTTACTAGACCTAGTACATTTAGGTCATGCATGCGTGCAGATGCGGATGCGAGGAAGGAGTGGCGGGGGGGCCACAAACTTGTCCAGTCCAACAGGGCCCTGGGTTAAATGCAGAGAGGTTGCCCCGCTCATGGAGCGTACACTGAAAGTGCAGTAATGCTGAACAATGTGCAATGGCCTGGAGGCAAGTTCAAAAAGACTGGCGGGGGAGCCTGGGACATGTAGGCTCTGGAGGTGAACCAGGCAACCAGTCAGCAAAAAACTGAACAGAGTTAGGGAGGAGAAGGAGGGTGGAGAGAAATTATAAGAGGTTAGCAGGGGAGAGAAAGAGAGGAGGAAGGTCTTGAGGCGTTTCCGGGACTTAAGGTGCTCTGGCTCAAAACGCAGGGAGGCAGGGGGCTGTTCCAGAGGGAGGTACCTGCAGAGGATAAAGATCTACCCCCAAATCTTTGTGAAAGCAGCTCACCGCAGCTCACCCGCAGAGAGTTGGAGGATGAGTGGAAGGCTCTAGAGGGAGAGTGTTTAGGAAGAGTGTGTTTATAGATGGTGTGGGCCACTGCCACAGAAAGCCTTGTGGATAATGCAGAGGATCTTGAACTTGATCCTTGCAGCCACAAGGTGACAGTGGAGGGATTTCAGTGCCAGAGAGATGCAGTCCCTGGACTTGAGGCCAAGGATAAGTCTTCCGGTTCTGTTTTGGATGAGTTGTAGAGGACGGAGAGTAGAAGTAGGAAGATTGAGCAAGAGGCTGTTGCAATAGTCCATTCTAGAGAGTACCAGTGCGCTTGAGGTGATGAGCCTCCGGGTGAAAGTGAGAAAAGGTAGAATACCTTTGAGGAGGTGCAGTTGGTAGTGGGACTTTTTGGAGATGTCTGAGATGTGAGAAGAGAAGGAGAGAGTGGAGTCTAAGATGACCCCCAGATCTTTTGCCTTATTGGTAGGTGAGGGCGCAGGGCCAAGCGAGGCCTGCCAGTGTGAAAGTGGGAAAGCAGGAGCAGGGGTCCCAATGAGGACGATCGCTGTTTTACTGGGATTCAGGCAGAGATCGTTAGCAGCACACCAGGACTGAATTGCGGATAGACAGTCGAAGATAGAGGGAGGAGGAGGATGAGGGTAGCCTGAAAAATAGCTGTGTCTCATTCGCATAACACTGAAAGATGGAGGTAAAGGTAGAGATCCTGTGGGCCAAGGGGGCCATGTAGACATTGAAAAACCAGGGGGCTAGGTAAGATCCCTGGGGGTTACCTCTTGCACATTTTTTATTATTTAGCACTTAACCATTCTGTGCCTCGGTTCATTGCAGCATAGTGTGTTGTGTTGCATTACTGTGCCACATGCCAAATTACAAATTTCACCAAACGGAAATATCCGCCACATCAGATGTGGAGTGTTTGTATACAAAGATTTTGCAAGATGGTGCAATTGAAATCATCTTCATATTAGAAAAAATGAACTACCCCACACAATGTCCTGGGTAATTTATTGGAAGATTTAAACAGCTATCGTAATGACTAGGAAGTATTTCATTCAAAACCTGTTTCTGTAAGCAAAATGAACTTGTATGGTTGTGACGTGGCACTAAACACTGCACACTTTTATATGAGGGCAGAGGAGCAGCAAATGGTCAATACCCTGGAATACATTTACCAAAGCTAAATTGGCCTCTGGAAAATATACATAGACGGTATATCCTTAGTATCTAAAGGAACAAGAGAGGAACTAATAACATTTAAGTATCTGTTGGGTAATAAAAATTCCCCACATAAAACTTATCATGTATTGAAGTAAACATTTGACTCCTTTTTTGAATCTGTTAATCTACATGAATATGGGAAAATATTAACCACTAAAAAAATCAAGAAAATCTTTGGCATTATGATGTCCATCATCCTGCAAGTTTGAAAAACGGCTTGCATTCTGTGCAATTCCTTAAAGTGTGGCAGGATTTCAGCCATGTAGAAGATCAAGAAGACCGAAAACTGCCATACAAGCTGAGCATTTTGTAAAAGCCATAAAGAAGTTCTCCATAATGCAGTGGGAAGAGCATGAAAATGTGACTGATCATATTGTCCAGACCCCTACATGCGGGAGCAATGAGAATTACAGGGTAACATGCAAGACATCTCCACCCTAGCAGAACAAGATTGCATGGAATAAGGAACACCTGTGGCTGGCAGGTGCTAGCAAACATCATACCCTAGTCAAGTGATAATGAGACCGCTTTAAAAGCTCTAGTCATTGTTGCGGTGTTCTTGTTTTTGGCCAGTTCCTGGTTCTTTATTCTTATCTAGTATATAGTTCCTTGTTTCTTGTTCCAGGATTTCGTTTTCTAAATAGTGTTTTCTGCTTCCTGGATTCCCTTTCTGGCTTCCTCTGTTTTGCAGTCAACAGTTTCCTGTGTTTTTCCTTTTCCTGTGCATCCCACTTTATCTGTGTTCGGGGAGGGAGGAAGGATAGTTCATGGTCAACACGTTTGTCATAGAAGCAAGTCAACGCAGCACAACACAGGTTTGAATCTCGATCCTGCGCTTAGAAACCACTCGCTGGTATTAGCGCATTATAAAAGAACCATTATAAAGTTGTTTTGACCTTGTTTTGTAGTGTAAACTTGATTCTTTAGGCACCCCTCATTCAGAGAGTTCCTACTGTATAACCTTTTCCTTTTGGTCTCTGAGTGAGGAAAGCGGAGGATTTGTGATTGTAATTTCGATTTCTCTGCTCCCATTCCTTGATTTCTGCATGGTGCTGTTCCTGGTTTTCCCTTCCACTTCACTCTTGTTTCCCTATTGATTGCTGCGTGTGAGGTGCTGTTGTGTCCATCTCCTGTGTAAATGCCTGTTTTTCTCATTGTACTGTAAGCACTATTTCTACTCCCCCCGCACTCCATGTCAGGTGTCCTATGTATTAAGTTATCCTCCCTTTGCTGTTATAACCTTTCTGGGTCCCTGTTTGATCAGCAGGGTTTGTGGGCTTAGCTGACATTCCAGGTGGTGGTTCTCGTCCTCGTGAGTATTGTCCTTAAGTTATCTTATGTCAGATAAAAGGTTAATAATTGATAGGTTTGGAGATTATAGTCTGCCTGGATCTTACTTCAAGATCAGACATACTTTGTGTAAGGAAGTCTTATTAATTTTGGCAGATATGAATTAGGCAATGTTTGCAAAGGATGAGATGGATGGCAGTACTGTTTTACTACGCACTTTAACATATATCTTCGTTTTGTTGGTTTGAAGTGTATCCATTTTTCTACATCTTTTGCGGACAAATAAGTATAGAGATAATAATGAAATGTTATATTTTCACTTTACTATATTTTGTGATGTGTTTTCTGTTTTTATACTATATAACTGTTTCTGGAAATTCTGTTTTTATTATTAGTTTTATTGATATTGATTTTATGGATATGCTTTTATCCGAAATAAGGTATTGCTGTTATAGTTGGCTCACAAACCCCGCCACTGCTCGTCCTGTATACGTGTTTAGCGCTGGAAATACCTGTAATAGCAATTGTGGGTGAGGAGCTTGCAGACTTTATTTGTAATTATAAGGTGCTTCTAAGTGCTTACGCCACATCCCTTTTTCATATAGTTTTATCAGGTTCTACTTGCACATCCTGGGAATAGCGTGCATGCTTCTTGGCTCCTGAGCATATGTTGTTTGATACATATGTACTCACTGTATGATTATGTGCACATGTCCCTTGCCATATTCACTGCCCTTTGTTTCCACACGAGACAAAGCCAGATTATCAGACGATTTTTGGACTTGAAGGATCACACCTCTTACAAAATATATTCCTGTTTGATATTTTTTTCATTTCTGGAAGCAGATTGTCGAAACATATAGGGAACCGTAGAAGGAATTGGGGAATATGTTGGGACGGTACCACTTGGGGTCATTTCCCATGCTTCAAATGCAGATCTTGTTAATTTGTACAAACCTGTACAATATTTACACTTGGAAATGTCAGTTGCTAGAGGAGATTAGGGTAAGAAATGGGAGGGGCACTGACCACAGCCTAGTAACACATTTTTAGACACGGAGCTCAGATGGACCATAATTCAAATGATATAGGCATAGAAGTGGCAACATTTAATTGGGCGATTTTCTTTTCTTTTTTTTGGGATTCAGATTTTATATATCAATATACCATTCCCAATGGCCTAAACCCAAAGTCAGATTAAATCACTAACACTTGGACCAATGGGGCAATTTCTGTCTTGGTTGCTCAAGTGGTGGACTAAATCTGAATGAGGTATGGTGATGAATATATTTGTGAACTGTAAAGGCAGTGAATTGTTCAAACATTCATGTCCGCACTTAAATGTACTGACATATAAACAGAAAGTAGTTTACTATAACGTCCATTCTTGGATCATTTACTAAATCCAGAGTAGCAGACTAGCCTTCTAAAGAAAATCTACGAACACTGGAGCCCGTACGGATGTACCTGCTTAATTAAAATGGTGGTCAATGGGTTCATATTAGTACAGTGTTGGCTGGCTTCAGGACACACTGCCTGAACCTAAGAGGGGGTACAGATTAACTGCCCAGCATCCTGCTCTGCAATGTATCCCACCCCAATCATCCCTCTGCCTACCTCTCACTTTGTCTCCAAAAGGACGGCATACACGTTTTATTTTCTTCAACCACCCACCAGTGAATGGTGGGAAACGGAAAAAGGTAATTATCCAATCCCCTGTATGTGTAGAAGTGACCGGGTTCAAAACTTCTGGGAGATTTTTAGCTCCTGCTTATTACCTAGAAACGCCTGGTTTCTGTGACATCAACGTCTACCAGTGGGGAACCTCGTGGCTACGTCGAGTTCAGCCACTACTTGTGGATCCTTGGGACAAATCTTAAGGAGGATATAGCCAGGCTGGCTCCTCTTGTGATTGGAAATCCCCAAATAGTGATCCCCATCCGGCTTCTCTGAGATGAAGTCTTGAAGGTGCTTCAGAGCAGGGCAATGAAAAACATCCTCCCAGCAATGAACCCGAGGCCCAAACGTGCGTCACAATAAAACATGCGTCCCACAGCTGCTCTATCAGACACTCCACACAGAGAGGGCGGGGCAAAGACTGATATGCAAATGGATATTTGCCATCTGTGAAAGGTACAGTGAGCAAAAAGCGTGTGTTGCAAACTCATTTCAGAACAAGTTATCATGCCAGTTTCTTTCTGGAGAGGAGCGCCTGCTACCTTTTTTGAAATACTCGACACAGAGTGAATGGGGATCCCCTGCCTCATAGTGACACCAGCAAGACAGACCCGCTACAAAGCTTTCATGTCCTGACATAAGCAGGAGGAAAACATAACTGCACCCCCGAGACAAGTGGAGTAATCCTTGTGTGTGGGCAAAGGAAGAAAACCACCTGGTGGCGCACACATCCGATGCAGACCATGAAAGATAACGTCTTTCTAAGCTAAATAGCCCAGTTGGAATTGTCTTATAATGGAGATCTGGCCAAATTCCTTTACCATTAACCAGCTGGGCAACAGCATGAAATGACAACTTCAAAGGCTGAATTGCAGATTTAGAGGTGCCCATAAGAATTTCATTGCTCGAGTGTATATGCGAAAGTACTAAAACTTGCAGTATAGGTCAAAAAGATCAGCAGGGATGAAATGTTAGTTTTCACAGCAATGCAAGTTGAAAAATAGCAATTTGAGATTCATTCTCATCAAGAGTCTGTCGAGCCAGAAACCCAATGACTTGACACCCAATGACTTGACAGGAGCAATAGTAGGAGAATATCCTTTGTTAGTGGGTAGTACCAGCTAAGGATGTATCAAACTTACTTTGATAAAGTAAGTAAAACTTATTTGATTCTCTTTGCCGCTATAAACTCAATTTTGTGGTCATTTAAGATTAGCCAAAGCATGTATTGAGATTGGATAAGCAGGAGCTAAAAGCAGCTCCTGGGTAACCAGCATTAACCAGTGACCAGGAGCTACTACTTGGGAGCGAGGAGCAAATATATAGCGGTCCACAAATCTAACTTCCAAAAAATATGAAAAGCTAGCACTTTGTCCATTATTTATGATTCCTTATGTTTTAAATAATGTATAGATCTTTATTTATTGAACATTTGTATGGCCCCTATACACTTGTGTTTTCTGGCACCACAAGAAAAGTGGGGTATTGGGGAGGGGGAGACATGGAAATCAAAAGTAGAGCAAACAAAAAACTGTTATCTTGGCCTTGTGACATTATTACAGTGCAAGTTCATGAAAAGGTGGTAAGTGCAAGGGAGAGGGGGTAGAAGTAGAAGTGCAGGAGTGGGGTACCCCCAAGGATTGGGCGTGGGCAAGTGCTGGGAGGGCCAAGGCGGCAAGTACCAGGAGAAGGTTTGGGGGTTGGGAGGAGGGAGGATCAGTGCGGTGAACAATGAGGACCACGTTGGGCTTGTCCGGGGAAGGGAGCCCGAAGGCAAGTGCTGGCAAAGGATGCTGCTGGTAGCGGTGGTCTGGCCCTTGTATGACTCTGACGGGACCAGGCCCAGTAGCATTGGCAAACTGAGGGTTAGCAAGGGAGTGGGAGAGAGAAGGAAGAGGAGAAAATATTTTTTTTAGAAGTTTCTAGAACTTAGATCGGCTTACGTCTGAGGTGGGGAGGGATGCCGTTGCAGAAGAGGGAGGAGCCAGCCGAGGAAAGGGATCTATCTGTAACGCTCACCTGGTTCCCACGGAGGCGCGGCGTCAAAGGCGCAGAACTCTGAAGATGGACAGGAAGGGCCCCTCTATTCTGGCTTCCCTGGCTCGTTGGATACCCTCCTGTGCGTGAAAAGGGAGTATTACCAACTGAGGAACAATGCTCAAGCCTCCCACTCCCTTCCAACCCTCCAGGATACCTCCTCCACGATTCCCCGTGAAGCCTCACCTTACGGTTTGGAAGGATGAGCTCTCCATCCTGCTTCTGATGCAGGGGCGCGTTGAAACCCAGTTACTTCACTGGATTGAGGATTGATGGGAGTTCAGGTAAGCTTGACTGTTCAGGTAAGGCGCTGTAAAAGTTCTGTTCAAAAGTTCAAGCTTAATAATGTTCGTTGTCTAATTGCAGCAAGCGCTAATGCTTATGTCTTTTTCCCCTTAGGTGCCGGGGTTCGGAGTGCCGGAGATATGGCGCCGACCCGAAGTGAAACCGTTCTGGATGAGCGCTCAGGTAATGTCTTTGCATTCGCTCATTCAATGTCTTTGTCTTTTTTCCCCATAGGGGCCGGGGTCCGGAGATGCCAGGAAGCGGCAGGACCCGAAATGCAGTGGGAATAATCCAACAGGTAAGACTTAAAAGGAAACTGAGCTTTCCTTATTCCTTTTCTCCCTCTCACCTTTGTTCTTGTCTTTTTTCCTCTAGGCGCCGGGGTGTAGCTGAATCCGGAAGATCGCTGCTGAAGATGGAAGCGCCTTGTAAAGGTGAGTAAAATGCAGCGCTGCAGCGATCGAAACAAAATGCCTTTAAAATGATGTCTTCCTTTTCAGGGCCGTTGGAGAAATGACTCCGGGATGCAGATTTAGCAGGTAAGGGCTTTTCTTCTCCTATTCTCTTCCTTTCTCCCCTTGCAGGTGTTCCAGGGTGCTGGCAGGCGTGGCTGAAGTCAGGATGCAGGAGCTGACACGGTGAGCGTCCAGCTGCTAGGTGCAGAACAACGCGAAGCATGTGTGGCTGTTCGGGTGGGGTTTAAATAGCCTTGGAAGAAGTTCCTGGTATGTATCCTTCCACCAATCAGGTATGTATCCTTCCCCGACCACACCCGGGTGGTGAAGTAGTCCTACAGGTTAAGTAGTCCCATTCAGGCCTCAAGAGGGCCTGGATGAAGCAGCAAGGTCTGCATCAGGTAAGTGTGCACCCAAGCACTTAAACACATATCCTCTTCTATGAGCCTGGCGCCTAAGGCGCCAGGACTGGGGTCCGCTATGAGCCTGGCGCCTAAGGCGCCAGGACTGAGTCCAAAGGGCCCCGACTTGGGCCCGCTGAGACTTCCCTGGGGAAAATGATGTCTGCCTCTGGGGTTGCTGGGCCCGGCCTGGCTCCTTAGAGGTAGGCATCATGACACTACCTTCCACTCTGCTTGAAGAAACATTTTACCTGCACAGAGTTGGAGGCAGAAGGCCGAAGGTATGTCCCAATGTTTATCAACTGTCCCAAATGCAGTTGGTGTCAAGCTATCCAGGCTTCTTTTGGTTACAAGCAGGAGTTAATAGATCCCAGCTCCCCTCAATTTCGAACCCTGGCCAAAGGCATCCATTCTTCAATGTATTTGTTTATTGTGCATCCAGTTTTAAAAAACAAATTCATCAACACCTAATTACAATTCATATCTTTTGTCATACACAATTTAAAACCCTAATGTTTGATAACACACATTCAGACACATTCAAACCATTAAAACAGAATTTTTCCTGAAAGAAGGAAAAAAAAGAGAAAATAGAAAAAATAAATAAAAGAAACAAATGGAACATACAATCAGGCCTTCCTCACTGTTTCAAGTTAAACAATCACCTGCCTCGCTTTACTCCCTACCAACTTCTTCACAGACAAATATTGAAACAAGGACTTAATCAACTGGTAAGGCATCTTAGACCAACACAAGTCCCAGATAATTTTTATTGTTTGACCATAAAGATCGGTGAATTTTCTGAAGCAGGCTATACATTTACTTGTTAACGCTTCACAGTACAAACGCAGATTCACTATCTTTCAAACAAAATCCGCATCTGGCATCCTGAAATTCTTTGTCCTTCCATTTGAAGCGATTAGCCCTAGTTGGCAGAATATCTCGCCTGAAACTCAGTATAGTATAACCAATTTTCCAGGAAAGGAATTTGCAAAGATATTGTGCACAAACTCCCTGTTTTTTGTGACCCAGGGTCAAGTTCCGATACCCCTCATACCCACTCACTTTGTCTCTAGTTCTACACCAGTCAGTATGCCATAACCTTTGTTTATATGTTCCTGGGATTTCATCAAGAAGATCCCAGTTCAAACGCCATTGGTACAGTTTATCTGCAATTTTAACTACCAACATATTCTCTATGCGTTCTGCATCCTCTCTAAAGTCTGAGCAATTTATTCGCGGGACGGACCTGGAATTTGACACAGTAGGATTCTCTTCCTTATGGTATGTCCTTCGAGAGATAGTCCTCTGAATTCAAACATAACAATAATGGGGATGGCCTGGGGGTAATTTAAGTATTCTATTCCATAGGAACCCTTCAAGATGACAAAAATCCTCATCCACTGAACTATGATGGATTTCAAGGCCATAGATAAACATCGGCACAATTTTGGCTTTATAGAATTTTACAAGCAGAATCATTGAAAACTTTACATATTTAGAGTTAACATTTTTCATTTGAGCACTTAGCTTCAAAGCTTTGCTATATGGGCCTTCCATAATCTTGTTTTTCCCTGGGGTACTAAATATATCCAAACCCAGATATTTCATGTTGTCTACTTGGATAATTTCTCCCCCCCCCCAAGCCAAAGGGAATCCCTTTTTTTTTTTCCTTTTGCCCATTGTCAACTTTAGTAGGCTGCTTTTCCCTATGTTCAGCACAAGATCGTTATTTGTGCAGTAATAAAAAGAAATGTCCAACAATCTTTGGATTACAACCATAGTGCAGTCCAACAGAATGTCATCGGCATAGATTATCCAGAAAATGGGGACTCCCAGAACTTTGGGTGCAACAAATGAATCCTTTTTGAGATGCTTCACCAGGCTGACCTATATGCATTTAATAAAAATAGAGCCAACATGCATCCTTGACTGAGACCACTAGTAGTGGATATACCTGTTGACAATGCTCCCTCAAGCTTCAGTCTGATCTTTAATTCTGAATGTTCATGCATATAAAAGTGCCAGTAGCCTTCCGGGGATTCCCCAATTTGATAATTTTTTTCACAGTGTATACCTATCAATGCGATCAAAGGCCAGAGACAAGTCTGCCAATACAATATACACGTCCCTGTAGACTCCTTCCCAAGCTAATCGTTGCACATGGTTTTTCACCCAACCAGCCACGTTAGTACCTGTGCCTGCTCTAAATACTAACTAGTTAGGTTTCAGGATTCCCTGCTTAGTGGCCCATCCATTCAAATAGGAGAGCATTATCGTTGCAAATATTTTGGAGTCTGCGTCAAGTAGTGCAAATTGTCTGTAATTTTCAGGGAGCATCCTGTGCCCCTTTTTTTAAAGATAGGCACGATTTGTGACACCTTCCATTTCTTTGGAGTTTGCTTTAGGTGAGCAATGGATAGAAAAAGATTATGCAAAACCATAGCCCACAAAGCTGGTTCCGCTTTGAAGACCTGATTACAAAGCCAATTCAGGCCGAGGGCCCTAGAATTACTGCTATGTCGGATGATAGATTGAATTTGCGTTGGCGAAGTTTCTAAATTCCAGTGTTCCAGACTCTCCAATGTATCAAACAACTGTTGGCTGATTATATCATTTTGCATAATGAGATATCTGTAGTGATTCCGGAATTGGATTTGTTTGTGCTACACTCTGCTCAACCTTAGTCGATTTTAATGAATTTCCAGTAACTTATTTCACTTTTCGACTTTAAACATGGTAAACCAATGTCTCCATCCATTTGGTAAGCTGATGCCTTAATTCTGTTCTTGTAGTACTGTTTTTTGGGTTTTTTTTGGTTGCTCTTCTGCATAGCTGGGAATATGTATTCCCCTCTGGGTAATTTCCTAACCTCCCTCCTGTATTCCCTTTTGATATATTGGATAGCAGGGATATAATTAGACTTGCGGGAATACACTTTGTTTTCTTAGTCTCAATATATTTTTTATAATAATGGGTAGATATGTTGCGGTCCCTACCGGACTATCTAAAATTCTCTGATCACCGAGAATTTCCCTTTCCAGCTTCTTGTTAAATTCCTGTATGTCATGCTGAGGCCAGATCAATAGATTCTTACCCGCATTCCTCATGACATCCTGCATTCTTTCCCTGGGACTTGTGCTATTTAAAAATAACTTAATTCCACTGTCAATTGCACACGATAGCTCGGAAAACCATTCTTTATCTTTAGAATAATTTCCGCCGCCCACAGTTCCTCAGAGACAAAAATAAAATAAATCATTGATGATTTAGTGCCACTCAAGTGTCTTGATAATATTTCCCTTTCTCGTGCTTAACAGTCAATACACCTAGGCCCCAGCTATCGAAGTCCCAGCATCTATTCCCTTTTGCATTTTGAAGAGCGTTTATTGACTGACAAGCTTGTAACTCCGGATTCCTAATAGGATTAAGGCAGTTGAAGTCGACTGCAACTACAATCGAACCCTACGGATGTACTTCCCTCCAATACGTCAATATACCATCAATGTGTTCAGTTAGTGCCACTAGGCACACATCAGCATAAATACAGTATACATTTATAATACGCATATTGATGAGTACATCTTTCATAACTACATGAGTTGCCAGGACACTATACATCAAATCATTTAAAATATTCACATTTGAGATAGCGTCATTCTTTATCCCTGTCAGGAGACCACCTTTACGGTGGCCCACCGCACCTTTTTGAGTGCTTCAGTCTCCGCTAAAGAGCTGTGACAATTTGGATAGCCTCAATAGATGATGCGTGCACCCACAGCAAAGTATCCTCTGTATTCTGATTTATACCCACCCTATACATTTGGAAGAAATCCCTCAGGGGTTAAACATAAAGATTGAACAGAACCGGAAACACTATTGATCCCTGGGGTAGCCCCACAAGGGACAGGCCATGTGGAGATCTCGCTGCCCAAATTTGAACTGCCTGGAGCCTAGAGAAAATGAACGACTGAAGGGTCCCAAGACCCTTACTTCTAGGCCCACAAGTCCAAAGAGCAGCATCATGGCTGGCCACATCAAAGGCTGCTGTCAAGTCAAGCCAGACAAGCAGACTGTCTTCCCCTGGAATTGCTGATATGTATAATATTATCCATAATTTGTAAAGTGGTAGACTCTGTGCTATAAGGATGAATCAAACTAAATTGGTTATTTCGTAAGAGGTGACGTTTCTCAATGTTTATAGTAGTTTAATAGACACAGCTGTCTCCAAAGTCTTACCAATGAGAATTGTAAGCTGGTGATAGGCCTGTAGTTCATACCTTCGGTGCCAGTGAAGACTTTTGAGAAGGGGTATAATAAGTTCAATTTTTAGATGGGAGGGAAATATCCATTGAATTTGGAAGGCATTAAACTCAATGATCAGAGATGACAAAGCAAACAAAGGAAGCTTTTTCCAGATTTCTGCTGGAATGGGCACATCTGCATAGGTGTTGTGGCTTCTGGTGGTGCATTGGTTGGTATCTGGAGATGGTGAGTTTCTCAGCCAGGTAGTGATGTTTTGTGACTGCTTCGCAGTTGATGTGGGCTTCCTTAAATATGTTTTCTTGATGGGATAACCAGTGCAGCGCTAAGGATGTGGGTGATGTGTTCACATGTTGTTTTGGTCCTGACACACAGCATGCTGGATGGCTTTTAGTGGTGCCAAGGTGCGATCTGGGACACTTCTGAATCAGGCCTTTAACACCATCGGTGTGACCTGATATGGCTTTGATAATTGTTCTAAAATCAATGTCTGAGATGAAATAATTGACTTTGCGGAGGTGTCTGAACTGGTACCATGCTGTTTTGGTCTTCTCTGCAATTAATGGCCACAGTTAATGATAAAGTGGATAGTTTTTGCACTGGGTAGGAGATGAGGCATGAAACTGTCAATCTTCATGTCCATCAGCCAATTTTCGACTTGGGTATGCTTGGTGGGGTTTCCTGGAAGAATGGATTTGATCTTTATCAATCTGTGTATCATCTGAATACTGGTGTATTTTGAGGTCTGTTGTGGGGGAGTTCCCACAGAGTCCCATCAACCCATTACTTAGGAGAATAGCAACTAACTCTTCCCAAAAATTCAGATTTTTTTGAAAGTTTCCAATATGTTCACATGGGGTACCCAGCTCAGTGTGTGTGTGTGTGTGTGTGTGTGTGTGTGTGTGTTCGTTCTGACACTTGCATTTCCTCCTCAACGCTTAATTGCAGTGGGTGCAGTTTGCCTCTACCCAGGCTTATGTGAACATGTAGACCCTATTCCACAACGTTTTTGGTGATGAACTCCTCTTAGGCTCTTCAACCTTCATAGGCTTTAATAGGAGTGGAACCCGTAGTCCTCCGTGCACACACTTGCTCAAGCACAAAGCTCTTTGGCAGCAGTCTGCCTTACTTTGGATTTACATATAAACACAAGTGATAGGATGGTGACCACACAAGACAAATACAACTCTTTAGATTTGGAAGGTACATAACTTAAGTCCAGGCATGGCATAGAAAAGGATGGGGCCTCTGCAGTTCGCACTCTGTGCCTCCCCCCTGAAAGTAGCTCCTATTTCACTAGATTGCACAAGTAGGATACCTTTCTGGGCTGCACAGAACCTTCCAGCTGCTTGTTTGAAAGTCCTGAGATTGATGTGAAACACTGGCGGAAGACGGCGACCCGAAGGTGTTGTATTAACTGTGGAAAGACAGATTTTTTTTCAGAGAATGTCTCCACCTCTGCGAAAAGGCTGAAGATTAGGAGTAAAGCTTAAGATGGTGCGAATAATTAAACGGCAGAACAGGAAACCCAGAGGTTGATAAAGCATGCAGTCAGAAATATGGGTTCACTACAAGACCAGATTCAAGGAGGAGGAGAGGAGGGGTACTAAGGAGACATTCTTAATGCATTATTGCGGATGTCCCAATCGCCAGCTTAAACTTATAGAACGGATTCTGACAAACATTATTCATGTTGCCTTTTCTTGTGTTGTTTTTAAGTGCCAGCTCAATTCTAAAGTAACTGAAGCAGCTAATTTGACTCGTACATCCCGTCCTCTTTCCTCCATACTTGTGGGAAATTTCATCCTTCGGGACGGGACTGGAGCACTTAATGGTAGCATCCAAAAAACATTGTCCTTTATTTATTTTTAGGTGGGGCCAGCGCGCATCTGGCTCTAGCCCTGCCTTCTTGAGCCCTGCGCAGCGCATCGTATTGCAAGGGATGTATTCTTGCCCTGCTCTTGTCCTTCAATTTTCCTTCCTTCCTCTGGGCTTCCTGTGTCTCCTGTGAACATCAGTATGCGGCGGAAGACCCTCTCAATCTTTTCCTTGAGTGTCTAGGCCCAGATCATCAGTGGAAGTTGTGTGGGAGGAGGTCTTCCCCTGCGTTCCTCTGGTCCACCTAAGGGAATTTATCAAAGAAAAAAGAAAGCGTCCAGTGAGTACCTTTCCTTTCAGAGCACTGTGTCAGTGGGACACCTTCCCGGGGTCATCTGGTTCACGGAGGAGTTGGCCTGACTCTAGCATCAAATTGGATACCAGAGTTACCTCTGAGGTTCCCGCTGGGGGGGCTAAAGGTACTGCGGTTCCCCCAAAAGGAGCTAAAATTTCTACACGCATGATTGTGGATCCCCATAACAGGGCTAATAAAACCTGATTAAGTTCTGAGGATCCCCTCAAAGGAGCTAAATATTATACTGGGCAGACGGAGTGAGCAAAATTGATGGAGGCGCATCGAAACTTCTCATCTACTGACTCAGCTGAAGATCGCTGAAAAAGGGCTAAGGAACCCTCATAAGCTCCTAAAATAACGGCCAAAACCACCATGGCTTCTGACAAATCTAACACACATGTTACCACAGAGTCTCAAAATGGCGGCTCCTCCGGTGTCAACGATGTCGGACAGTTTGTCTGCACCTTCAGCTGCATCAGGTTCGGATTCCAGGCCCAAGTCTTTGCCGTCTGCATCCTTGGAAGGAGTGGATTGAAATCTGCATACAAGAATGCCACTACCACTCAGTCTTTCTTGCTCCTTCCTCAGCATAGTTACGCTATGTTGTGTGGTTGGGGGGTGAACCCTCTTGGTAACCAATGTCCGCTGAATCACGGAGGCAAAATCGGTTCAGCAGACCGATGTCGACTCCACAGTCAGGGCATTCTTCGGATGATGTATTTGTCAGCCGTTTCCAAAACATGAAATGAGCATCTGAGCCTAAGGAACCAGAGCCTATGCAACATGTTCCTCGCCTGGTGCTTCCTGCTGAAAGTCCCGCCGATAAGGGTGTGGCCGATGTGCATGAGGAAGAGAAGCTGCCTTTGGTCAGTCACAGCATTTCATGACCAAGTGATTCATTTTATGTCTTATCTAGACATCCCGACAACAGAACCTCCTACCTCACAGACAGGAGGTTTGGCAGGGGCACTTACTCTGAAAACCCAGGATCGTTCAGGCCTCTTCCTTCAGAAGAATATCTTGGCTGAAGCAAGGAAAATGTGGGGAAAAAACACACGGGCTAGCACATAAACAAAAAATAGACGCTTGCTAAAGACTTCAAACGTCCAAGAAAATTCCCCTAACCGCATGCCCCCTTCCTTCTACAGTGGAGGCAGTGACTACCCCTCCATTCAAGTCTTTAACATCTTCCTCCTCGTATCACAAGTTTTATCAAAGGAATGTAACATTTTGGGAGGGCATTGGGAAGAAAGTGTTTACAAAAGCAGCTCTCCAACACGGTCCAGCAAATACCAAAGATGTCCTAGTTGCGACGGGCCTAAAACTCTGGCAGAAGCTCTCGGAGTTTGAACAGTTAATTCCTCAGGACAACTTGACCTTTTCAATACCGGTCTATCGGACGCCAGGGTTCTGGCTAAAGACCTATTAGCAGCTGTGGTACATCATATGGATACTTCAGCATGCAGTCTTATAATTGGCGTCAATGCTACCCGCCAAGCTTGATTCCATGCAACCTAGTTCACAAAGGATGTCCAAGAGTAGGTTCTGGACCTCCCCTTTGAGGGTAAAGAGCTCTTCCACAGCTCGACCGATGATGAGTTGGCAAAAGCCAAGGCGAGTACTTTGACAGCATAATCTCTGCCCGTCCTCACAAAAGCTCGAGCAGCGAAATCCTCATAACCCCACCCCCCAAAGTCAGACTTTTGTTCCAATCCGTCGCAGGTTTTTGTGGTTTTCAAGACCAGAAGTCGCATTGGCCGGATCGCTTCCCTAGCGGCTCTCGGCATAAACCTAGAACGAGCGATTGGGGAATTTCAGCCTCCACCCGAAAGACCAATACATCCTCTTTGGCGAAAAACCCAAAATGATGGTTTGGATTGGTCCTATATGACTCAGGTAGGGGGACGTATTTCTCTTCATCTGGGGGCTTGGCAGGCCATCACAAAGGATCCTTAGGTCCTGTTGGTAACCTGTATGGGTTTCTGCTTCCCTCAAACGCTTGTTCCATGCCCTCCTCCAACACGGACATGATCTCCCTCTCTCCATTCGGAAGTTCAGAAACCTTAGGACTTCAGGGCAATAGAACGAGTCCCTCCTGCGGAAGAGAAGGGAGGCTTCTACGCCCATTTACGGTACCGAAATTCAACCTGACTGGTCTGTGCGATATTTTAGACATGTAAAGATTCAAAATGATTGCACTCGGGTCTACTAAAAGACTATTTGGCTCTGTCTAGTGGGTCTTAAGGGTGCATACCTTAACATACCAATATGACCACAGCAGCGCAAATGCCTTGGGTTTTCAGTAGGGAGCAAGAATTTTCATTACCGAGTCCTTCCCTTTGCACTGAGCTTGACGCCAAGAGTCTATAAATAGATGATGGCGGTAATAGCCTTTCTCAGGCTTCGGGGAGTCAACATCTATCCTTATTTGCACACCAGACTTCTCAGATGTCACTGCCCCCAAAATGCAGCCTCCCAGATGCAAATATTACTTCAGCTTCTGTTCACTGGGCCTACAGTAAACTGGAGGAAGTCCTCAATGACTGTCTCCCTTATTTTCTTAGGGTTCCGCTGGAATACAACGATTGCCAAAGACTTGCTAATGGAAGACAGATTGAGGGATCTAATACATACATGTATCCTTTTCATGAAATCAGTCACATGTCGGCATGGTAGTTTTTAGAGGCTTCATGGCTTTCTGTGTCTTAGCTCTTCCTTTCGCGAGGTTAAAAATGAGGTATATAGCACTGAGACAGTCCTGGTCTCGGTTGACTGATCCAGACTCTTAGTTGATTTGGGTGACTCCGGAGATGATTCCCGACCTCAAATGGTGGGCAAATTACTTCAACCTGTTAGAGGGAATCCCCCTTTTCGGAACAGTCTCATGTGATGTTTACAGATTCCTCCCTCAGCGTATTTGGGGGGGGGGCTATGCTGCGTCACCGGGAGGTGTTCCACGTGTGGTCTAGCGCAGACAGGAAACACCAATAAGATGTTATTACGTTGCCAGGCTTTCTTTTGTGGTGTTTTTTGCCGAAGGGGGTAGGTAGATGAGGGCATATAAGGGGCGGGGGGTTGTGTGGTATAAGGACTATAAAATAGGTAAGGGTGTTTGGGGGGGACCCCAACACCCCCAAATATCAACAACAAAAAAACATATTGGCGAGTTTATTTTGGCCAAAGTTTTTCGGCATAAAACGTTGCGGAAAAAAGCCCGTCAATCTAAGAACATAGAACCGGAAACCCCATATCAATTACCTCGCATTGCTGTGATTTTTCTGGAAATTAATGTTTTCCAGTTCAGCATCACCAGTATTTTGCATCAGGACAAACAATTTTGTCTCAATGTTTTATGTAAATGAGCAAAGGGTGGGCGGGGTTGGGGGGGCCTGGTCCCTTCCCCTAATAGAGCTATCCCTACAGATATAGGAATGGGCCATGCAAAAAGGAATATTGCTTCAAGCGGTGCACATTCATGGCCAGGAACAACACATCTGGCGAGTCTCTCAGCCGCTTGTAGTCATCAAGCCATGAATGGGAATTAAACAATCAAGTACCCTTCCATCTCTTCAGCGAGTGGGAGACCTCCACAATAGACCTATTTGCGACTCAGAACAAGAAACATCCACAGTATGCTTCCGGAGAGGGTCGGGCCCGGAGCTCCCTGGGAGATGCCCTAGAGATTTCCTGGGATGGAGTGTCTGTTGGCTTTCCCTCCCCTCTTTTGCTTCATCGTGCCTTGTTGAAGCGGAGTCATGGACTGTGACAATTCCAGAGGAAATGTGACCAGACTTCACCTGGCGATCAAGGCCGGACAACCTCTTGGAAGGGATGCCGTTTTCACATCTTCGCCCTCAGGTGACAATCGCAAAAGACCCCATGGTGGGATCAGCATCCACTCTGGGCTATCTTAACATCTTTGACTAACGGTCCAGTCAGGATCACACCAACGTAAAAGAAATTTGAGCCTTCTTTCTACCCAACATCATAAACAAGACCAGCAACGGGTGGACATCCCGACCTCAGTGTTTTATGTAAGCAAGCAGGGGGGTGTGAGATCAGAACCCTTAACCCTACTGGCAGTGGGGATGTGGGATTTGGATGTCTGTCAAGGTGCCATTCACAAGGTGTCAATCTTCCCGGCTTGAAAACCGCAGAGCGGATTCCCTGAGCCGCCTAGCATCAGCAAACCATGTGTGGGCATTAAAGCAAGAGGTGACACTAGAGTTGTTTCCCTTTTGGGGATTCCGCTCACATAGATCGTTGCCACACATTCCAAAACAGCAAATGGCATCTGCATTGTCAAGGGAAGTCCAGAGTTCGTTCCCTTGGGGATGCTTTGAAGAATTACTGGGAGGGCATATATGCATTTCCATTTCTCCCACTTCCATTAATGTATCTTACCCTTCTGACATTTCAGAGGTCAAGCAACTGCTTGTTGATTCTAGTAGCTCTTTCACAGCCAGAGAGATTTTGGTTTTCTGACCTCTTGAACCTGTTTATGGCTCTCTGTGCAGCTGTAGCCTAAGCTGCGGGCTGGATTCTGCACCCAACCCATCCAATCAATCCTGGTGCCTGTCATCAAGGATTGTCTGCTGGCAATATGCACATTATCCAACCGACAAGGAAGGATTCTTCCCACTCTCCTCACGCTGGAGGAGCCTGTGAAAACTTAGAAATAAAACCGCAGCTTTAAAAACACACGTGGTTGTGTTGGAAAACGCTGTGGTTTTTCTTTGAACGTTTCTCAGGCTCCTCCGAGCCGGAGGAGCCTGAGAAACTTGGAAAGAAAAACCGCAGCGTTTTCCAACACAATAACGTTGTATTTATGTTTGCGGTCGCTTCAAAAGCGACCGCAAACATAAATACAAAGTTTTTAAAGCTGCGGTTTTATTTCTAGGTTTTCCGGGCTCCTCCAGAAAAAAAACCGCAGCTAGTGCTTATTTTAAAAAAATAAATAAATAGCACTTACCGAGATTCACTGCAGCTTTCCTGCTCTGGTCTCCGGTCCCCGTCCTCCGCCTACAGCACTAATGAAGGGAAAGCCACCCAGCGGTAGCCTTTGTTTACTACAGCTGGCTGGCTTTTCCTTCATTAGTGCCGCAAAAGCAAAAGCCAGCACAGGAGGGCCTCCATTTCACAAAATGGATGCACCCATGTGCTTGCTTTTGCGAATTTTGAGCTTGAATAGCTCAAAATTTTACATAGGAAGTTTTAAAACGGAGAATGCTAGTATTTTTTTTTATGTTGCCTATCTATTTTTTAAATAAACATTTTTACTAGACCATCCCTTTAGGCATCTTGGCTTCTTTTGACTTTCTCCTTGGCTGATGTTACAAACGCACAGAATGGTAATTTTTTCTGACACGTGCGAGTTGGCACCCACACAAATGACACTATTCTTTTGGACTTGACCCCCCTGTATGTCTGCAATGTCTTAACAGCACCAACCAAATACATTGCAGAACACAATCTTCAGATGCTTCAAAAATCTAATTTCCTTGTCACATAAACAGATGAATAAAATACGTCATTTGGGCCATTTAACTAAAAAAATTAAAATAATTCTGCTTATGAATCTTGCTACACTTTGATTCAAGTTGATTTTGGAAGACCCCCTGTAAATGCAATAGCAACATAAGGACAAGCTAGCATTCCGTGCTTAAACCAACTGTGTTGCAGTCATGAGTAGCAGAGTTTCTATTTAGAAATGGCCTACAATTTAAAAATGACACCTTTTATTCCTTTAGAGTATTGTATGTGTTTCATCATGATATGTGCTAAGCATTGCACAGTAAGCAAGTTATGGAAATCTTTTCTTTAACTCTGCAACTGACCCTAATAAGGCTATTGTTAGAAATTTGAATAGTAATTCTAGCATGTTGAGAATGTGTGACAATTATCTGCTTCCGGCACTCCATTCTCCACGCGGAGTAGAATATGTTGAGATTACTAATTTGACAAAAACCTAGGTAATAGAATGCAGTCAAGTAACAGATTGACACATAGGTTATATTCTGCATTGTGTAATTTGGACCTAAAGGGCAACAACAGATCATCGGAAGACCATCCAACAAACTCTGAGGACTCTATAATAGGACTCTCTATTATTTTTAAAAAGAAATTGCAGCAGCATCTGATTTTCTAAGGAGCGGCATCTACTAGAAAATATAATTCGAAAAGCAAAACCCCTCCAAATCATGTAACTTTATATAGGGGCAAGTTCATAGCCATGGAAAGCCAAGAGTTTAGCTATTTGTTAATCTTGGACAATTACGTTCAAAAGGGATTGAAGGGACTTGATTTACAAAACGTACTAAGCAAGACTCTTATGTTGGGGCCGATCAGTGCAGCATCTGTCCCAAGTAAGATTTATTTTTAATAGCCTGCTTGTTTAGCATACATATTTTATAATGTATTTTATGGTTGGTATTATATTTGCAAAGGCAGTGCAACTATAAAGTTTACTGTATCTAGCGTTGACAAACCCTGTCTTTTATAAATGAAGACGTTTTTTTAAAAATGTTGTTATATTTGTAGGAGTGGCATTTATTGCTATAGGGGTCAGTTTATTAGATGATATGATTATTTTCAGTGAACCTTTTCCCAACTTAACTTTGAAACCTTGTTTTTTTGCTTGTGGTGCAGTTGGTGACGACCCAGGATTTTTCTTTCGCCTGGGATTGGTTTTCATGTCTATTTTTGAAGGTATAGTTTGTGTGTGCTACAATTCTTAACTTGATACATTTAAGAACAATGAGGTGATTTTCATTAATGGCTTTAAAAAAAAAATGTGTTTATTTTTACCGCGCCATAGCCCGCAGGCATCAGGGTCCTCAACAGACAACATAAAACAAATTCAGTTCAGGAGGTAGGAGTAGAGCTACTCGAACAAAGCTGTTTAAAGTATTTTGTGGACCGTGTTGTAGCTTTCCTCAAATCTCATGGATAAGGTTAGTTTGTTCCAGCTATTTGCTGCTTTAATCGGGAATTATCTGCCCTTTCCTGTAGTACGTTTCACTTTAGGTACAGCACGAAGGTAAGCATCGCTTGAGCGTAGTGTTCTATTTTATCGGGTTTGTTTTATGTAGTCGGGTGCTTCTCCATGGAATCATTTATGCGCCAGGGCCAGAGGCTTAAACTGGATCTGTTTGTCTACCGGCAGCCAGTGACGTTTCTTTCTGTATTGTGAGATGTGTTCTCTCTTTTTGACGTTGAGATTAGTCTGATAGCATCATTTTGGAGGATTTGTAACATTTGAATATTGCTCTTGCTGGCTTCACACAGTAGGGCATTACAATCCAACCGGGGCATAATAATCACCCTAACCAAGGTTTCATAGTTCTTACGGGACACTTGTGAGTTTATTTGCCTCAGTGCTTTAAGATGGCAATGAGCGTTCCTTATTGTGCTTAACATGGGCGTCCGCATTGAGGGATGCCTCTAATAGTGTGCCCAGCGTTTTCACCTTCTCTACTATCTTGATGGGGCAGTAATCTATTGTGAAGTTTGCATAGGCTTGGTCTAGCTTGTTTCTGGCTTGGTTAGTCCCAAAGATCATAAGCTCTGTCTTCGAGATGTTCAGACACATGCAATTCTCGACCATCCATTCCTGGATGACTACGTAGATGTGATTTAAGGTTTTAGAGTTTTTCTCATGACCACCACTGAGCTCCATAATGAGCTGAAAATCATCAGCATAGTTGTAAAATGTAGGCCTACGTTTTCCAGTTTTTCGCATAGGAGTTTAATATAGATGTTAAAAAGAATCCGCGAAATGCAAGCCCCTTGTGGCACTCCATATATGATGTCAATGGGGTCCGAGCAGGCTGTGCCCCAGCATATACTTGAAGATTAGGAAAGAGCGTATCCAATCTATGGTATAGCTGGAGCATTTGCCTATATCCGTCAGCGTACCAAGAAGTCTAGCATGATCTAGGAGGTCAAACGCTGCCGGGAGATCAAATAGAATGAGTAGACCTGTTATTCCTCATCCCAGCATTTGCGTTTGCAGATGAAGCAGAGCACTTTCAGTCCTATGATTGGTTAAGGTGAAAAATGGCCGCAGATTCGAAATGCGCCTGTAATTGGATAGTGGCTGCTTTAGCCAGTATCTTTAGCAAAAATTGGGCATTTGTTGTTGGATGCATATTAGTAGGATCTGTGGCACTAAGGCCTGGTTTCTTGACAATAGGGGTGACTGCAACCTCCTTAATAGACGTGGGAACATGTCTGTGTGTAAAGGAGGCATTTATAAAACCAGTGTAGAAAGGGGAAAAAAATGCTGATTTTCTTAAGAATGATCCTTGTTGGGAGAAGATCTCCTATGCAGGAGGTGGGCTTGATGTTTAGCATTTTACTAGTATCATCAATGGTCAAGGTCTGGAAACCAAAAGTAGACGAGGGGTGTGTCTGTTTTGGTTTTAGTTAACATCCCATGTATTGGCTGAGTTTTTTTTTTGATACCATGGGCATGTTGAATTTTGTTTCGAACCAGTTTGACTTTATCGTGTAAGGCCTGTACCTTCTCACAATCATCCTTACTAGGATTGATGACTTGAGTAAGGACGGCAGGCTTTTCCCAGCATTTGTAAAATTCAAAAAGTTTTTGTTATTACCTGCGAGTGCATTTTGAGCATCATAGTTGTTTTTTACCTCAAATCCTTGTTTTATATATTCTTTCCTTGGATTTCCATTTGTCTTTGTTTTCAGCACTTTGGTCTTTAGCCCATATGCGCTCGGCTTGTCTTTTTTCTTGTTTGAGGCGTTTTAGCTCTGGGGTAAACCAGTATTGTTTATTTGGGCAGTCCCTGATTATTTTGCTTTTTAGCAGTCTTTATTGTCTAAGGGTGCAGTGATATGTTGATTGTAGATTTCCACCAAAGAGTCTGGGGGTGGGGAGGCCGAGTCTGTCGTTTTGGTCATAGGTGTTTTGCCTGAGGTTTATTATGATTTCTGTTGCTGACCTTAGGTGGATTGCGAAGACATTTAGCATGAGTGGGTAGAGTAAGGATACATTATATTTTGCAGTGGTCAGACTAGATACAAGGATTTCTAGAAAGATCACATAGTGAGATGTTTCTGGTTGCCACCCAGTCCAGTATGTGGCCTCCTAAATGTGTTTGTTTGACATTATGGATTGTAATTCCTACATTCGATAGTTGTCGCTCGAGCTCAAGGGCTTCCTTGTCCTTGACATCCCCTCTGCACCAATTTATGTCAGGGTTGTTTTGAAAGACTGAATGAAACGTTTTTTGCGAGACAATACAGTTTCTGTTTGAGCATACTTGTTTTCTGTAGGGGATGGGTTTATGAAGGGTAAGATTCTGTTGTCCGAACACATGTGTACTCTATTGTCCTGAATGGTAAATTGGAAAAAACAAGGTCACGCGTAAGGCCAGAGGTGTTGGTTCTTTTCCCATTTGGCATAGTCATTGATTCAAGTTTGCTCATTCATTTTGATCAGGAAGCTCAGGAACTTTCTCATGTTGTAATTTCTAGAGTATTTGAACAGATTATGATGCACTACTTTATGTTGACTGTATTTTTTTCAGAAATTATATGACAGCTATCAAATTTCTCAAATTATACCTTTGCATTCTAAAAAATAAATAAATGTTCGATGTCAACAATATAACATATATTGTCCCTTTGCTTCCCTCTCACCACAAAACGAATCTTTTTATCTTTTTCCATGGCCGCGATTTATCCTTCTTCCATTGACACGCAGCGGAAGGGATTCAACCCGAGATATCTGGTTACACGGCACTGAAGTGGCAATTGCCGCTTACTTAGACAACTTTGGGAATCGTTATTCCACGGTAAAAGACTGACAGAATTACAGGTGCAGACCCACGTTTTAGGCCAGGGCCTATTATATAATTAATACACATGGCCATCAAGGCTCTAACAGCAGCATTACAAATTTTGAGGTACATCTGACTACTCGCCTTGAAGAAGACTTTGTTGAAACACGTGTCGTCTGATTTGAAGAATGAAAAATAATTAAATATTTGGACACCTAATTTGTACCATGGATCGTGCTTTAGTTCAATTTTAGCTTGCTTTGCAATGATATGACTGGCACATGCGTGTTTTGCCTGTTGCGGTCTTGACATCTTTTGTTCACTATCTATAGGAGCATATGGGTACTCCTACTGTGTAGCATTGGTAACGCTGCACTGCTACACTTTCCCTTAGTGGATCTAGCGCACACACTGAAGCCCCTTTTCCCATAACAACTGTACACACTATCCTGCTTCTTAGTGAACTTATTTTGACCTCTTGATTAACAGTTGTACCATACGTTATTAACCCCATAAGTGTTAATTAAGTATAGGACAGTTTGGGGTCGTAGACAATGCATTAATGAGTTCATCAATCTTTAGATATATATAGGGAATTATTTAATCATTAAAGATGTATTTGAAATGCAGTTGTGGCCCAACTTAATTCAACATATCCCTCATTGTTTCCAATATAAGGGGACAATGTTTGAGTGATAATCAGCATTCTTTTAGTGACTGAAACAAAGTGGGTATTCTTTTGATTGCATACCTTCTCTTGCGTAGTCTTTCAGTGTTAAGCATTTTTGTGGGATTAATTCTGCCAGTCTGAGTATTTGTCACAAGGCCACTTTTGTTTTTTTTAATTGGGATTTCAAAAGTAAAGTTGGTCAACTTGGACTATTTAGATGTATTTTAATTTACTGTGACTGACTTTTGTAACCTAAGGAATCATCATTACTAAAATTCTTTTTTCCAAGCAACGCCTTTGGCACTGATTTCTCAGTTCAAAGAGGAGATGAACCCTTTTTGTTACTCGGCTTGTTCTTTGTCTCTGCCTATTATGTTTTTGCACAGTTCAACTATACCTTTATCTCACGACACAAGATGGTATCAGTGCAGACAATGTTGCAGACTATGTGCAGAATAATGCACATTACCAAATTTACAGCAACCTAACATTTTTTTGTTAGACGAGAATGCCCTTATAATGGATTTTGCATGTTACTTACTTTACTTAAAGCTGTGTTTACTCTATCAAACATGTATATCTTTTGTGGGGTCATTCACAATTGTTTCCGAATTTATGTCAGTTTTATATGTTGGTGAGTCCCTTGGTAACTTCTCTTTCTGTCTTTGGGTTTGATTTTTGGAGTATATCTGGTGTACAATTGATCTCCTGTTTTCCTTTTCTCTCTTTTTTTGTTTGTTCTATCGCGAAGACTTTGCGGCTCATGAAAGATGAGGTAAGGTCTTATTTTGTCAGCTTGTGCTTATTTTGGACTTCTCCCCTTTATCTGTGCATCCTTATTTTTGTAAACCTAAAACCTATCCTTTCTGCCTGCATCTTTATTTTCAAACCTAATTGCTGAAATCCACTTGACATTCAAATACACTGTTTCCTCATTCCAGCAATTTAATAACCATGGTCAGAAGTACATTTTAACATTGCTTTGTCTCTCGCGAAGAGCCACAATTTTCTAACATTTCTACTGCATGCGTTTGGCAGTCATATACCACAAGCCTTGAAATTCTGCTTGTGACAACTGCTAAAAGTTGCAATGCATGACTTACAATACTTATCACCATCGGTGTGAGTGAGGTGAGCAGGTTAATAATTACTAACAAAGATTTGTTTTAAGTGTCACTAAACATATTTGCTAACTGATGGACATGTTTGAACACTGCTCTGTGTCTGCGCTCCACAAATGATAAAAAGCAAATTCTTCTTCTTCTTCTTGATGTCTGGTTGTAATTATACCATGCAAGTGGAGGCTGCTGTAACTTCCTATTGGAACAGGTTCCTGTTTTAAAGCAGTTGAATTAAAGGAATGACTGAAGAGGGATGATGTGCATATGTGTCTCTACGCGGTGTGGGACTTGCAGCAGGATGTTTGTGATTTATTCAAAAAATATTATACTTAATGGAGATTTCACCGAATCCATTTCCCCGGAAAACTAAATTAACTTTGTACTTTTTCAACTTTAAAAAAAATATATATAATGCAGGGGAGAACACCCAGAACCCCCTACTCCCTACCCTAATGTATACCCTCACTTCACACCCCACCTATTATGCATTATACAGATTCCACTTTACCTACCCTTTTCGGTTAAATACATTTGGTGAAAGCTCATTTGATAAAATTGTATTCAGGTATACGCTTACAGTACAGTTCTTTTTATTCTTGTGCATGAGTAATGGAATCTACGAGTTTAAAATTGAATGTAATTGGTCACACCATAAACAGTATCCTTGATTTCTATAACTCTGATTTTATACTTTTCCAACTTCCTTTCTCCGAGTGAGGCTTAGTTGAAAGCCAGGCTATTTGTCCATGCTCTATCAATGTAGGGGCTCCCACAATTCACCATAGAGGGCATGGCTGCCAAACATAGATACAAGCATTCATGGAGAGGTATTCGCATCAGGGGTCCCCCCAATTTATATCACTCTAAGCCGACAATACAATATGTCAGAGACCCTGAAACTAACTAACCACCGGTAATGCATGAAATGGAGACGTTTTGCTAAATACTCTGGGTATCAAATCAATCAGGCTAAATCGGAAATCATCCCGCTCACACCATTCACAGTGCAGTTGCCAGCCACCACACAAATTAAATGGTCACCCACCACCGCCCGATACCTGGAAATTTTAATGGCTATAGACAAACAGACTCTATATAACAATAACTATGAACCATACTGAACACTCCTGGAACACAAATTAAATGTATGGAACAAACTTCCAATATCACTATATGGGTGAATATCGCTATTCAAAATGGTAATAGTGCCAACATTATTGTACCTGTTCTGTTACATCCCTATCTGGCCAGTTCTGTAACATCCCTATCTGGCCAGGCGGACCGTTTTTTTCAGAAACTTCGGAGATTGGCATCAAAGTTTGTATGGGGGGGGGTGGAACCGTGAGACTCCAGTGGCCCAAGATGTGTGAGAAGTATGAAACCGGTGGCTTAGCAGCCCGGACTTTCAACTGTATTTTCAGGTGGCCTATGCCCACTTTGCAAAATACCGGTCAGACTCGACCGAGGCATACGCACACATACAAGCTGAAAAGTTTGCGGCGGCCCCTTTCAAGTTATGGGCAATGCCCTACTCCAAGGCGCTAAGAGATTGGGGGGAGGTTGACCCGGTGGGTTCCACAGTGTAAGCTTGGTCCAAATTAATTGACATAGTGGGGTGCGATAACCCGTAATGGCCACATGCCCTGCTATGGCATCACCCAAAGCTTGAACCCCCCCTGGACACGACCCTCCAGAAAAGATGGGCCCCAGGAAAAGACATTCATCTGGGAGGCTTATACCTGACGGGAAGTTTGCATCCCTGAAGACTGTCCAGGCGAAAGTTGG
Organism: Ambystoma mexicanum; assembly: GCF_040938575.1. NCBI lineage: Eukaryota > Metazoa > Chordata > Amphibia > Caudata > Ambystomatidae > Ambystoma > Ambystoma mexicanum. Next base: position 451,511,282 of record NC_090926.1, read on the forward strand.
GACTGGGCTGGTCACGTCACTACAGTACTACAGGCTAAAGGCAGCATGTAAGAAGTAATGGCCATCCTTCCCGGAAGCCCCACCCACTCACCAATTCATGACACCCGAGGGCTTCAAAGGAGGAATTTCCACTCTCTAATCCTGTCCAATGGCACACCCCCTCCAAGAACGCTATGAAGGCCAAATGGAAAAGAGACCTGGGGATTATCATCGAAGACACCCAATGGGCGAAATACTGCCAATTCACCAAAACAATTTCCATATGCACCCACTTAAGACTAATCCAATTCAAGATATTGAATCATCTACATATCACTCCAAAATAAATTGCCAAATTCGACCCCACAGCTAAATCAGAATGCCCTAAATGCCAGACCCAAGGGGCAAACTCTTTCCACATGTACTGGGACTGTCCACTGATTAATAAGTTCTGGTGTGAGGTAGCCGAGACGGTAAGTGACATTTTCGGGCTCTGAATTCCAGCAACTCCATTGAAATACTGGCGACATCGGGAAGGTACCGATTAAAACACGTCGACTGGTTGCAGTCGCAGGGGTGGTCTCAAAAAGGTACATCCTTGGGGCCTGGAAGGCAAGGACCCCTCCCACTTGGCAAGCCTGGATGAGAGACGTAATACATGTACAAGAAACAGAAGAAATGTATGTGCAAAACGTGGTGCCTACCTGCAGACCGAAAGATATTTGGGCCTCAATGAGGAGATATCTGAGGACATCCCCGATACTTCGGGAGATGAGTCATCCAGCTCAGCCAATGACCCAGGCAACGGAACCACGTGAATATCCCAGAGACCATGCCGAGAACGCAAAAACAGTCTCCCGCACGTATAATGCAAAGCTAACCCGAACTTGATACAGTATAGCCTGTTGTATATTATGATTGTATACAGTTGACACTTGTTGGACATATGTGATGCACGTGTCAAATCTTAAAGGTTTTCACAATTTAAGTTACTGCTTGGAGTCGCATATTTGTCAGAAAAAAAAAGTAACCGATGTCTCCTCTGAGACCAGGCACACCCTATGCTCATAAGGAGTTAGTATTTTTATAAATGGTAGCCCAAAACTGCAGTTTTTTGATCTGAGAGTTTCTAGCATCCCCCAATTATTGTTGTTAAATCTACTTTTCTTGATAGACTTCAGGTAATTCTTGTAACTAGATTGTATTTTTTTCCTAGCCTTCAAGTAGAAGTCAGTATTAAGGGGGCACTTAGCTCTTAACTTTTTTTCTTTTTTCTTGCTTGCTGATGGTAATCTAGAGGTCCGGGACATGGGAGTCCCTGAACAAAAGGCTTTTTTCCTCGAACCTACCAACCTCAAACATCGCAAAATCAATTCATTGAAGTGCTCAATTGTAGCACCCTCCCCATCCATCCATTCCACTTCAAGTTCCCTTTGTAAAATCCTAATGAAACAGCAGTTTGACGCATTCCATTTAATAGTAAGACCGCTCTGCCCGGGCTCCAGGAAGGGGAAATGTAAGCTTTAAGCACTGATTGGAAAATTCAAAGTAATGATCAAAAGTGAATGGTCACTAATTCCCATATCAGTAATACATAAAGACGAACAATACGTTTCCATCTGCTGGGAGACAAATATATAGTTGATCCATGACCTCTTCCCATGATTTGATATATATTTTATTTATATCGCGCCTATACGCAAGTGTTTCAAGGCGCGACGAGGCGAGGGAGGGGAACAGGAGGGAACAAGACAACTATCTTACTAGGCCAGTGACATTGAGATTGCGCAAGTGCAGGGGAGAGGGAAGGGGAGAAGTGCCAGGGGAAGGGGAGGCTGAGCAAGTGCAAGACATAGGATTAAACGATTAAACATTGAAAAAAGAAGTGCGACCAGCAGGTGGCAGAGAATGGTTAAATGCAGAAAAACAGGTGATATATAAGTGCTGGTATGGGGGCTCGTAGGGTTGCAGATACAGCTCCAAGTGCAGGGTTGCCAGGGGGACTGTGCAGGCGTGCAACTAGGAGGGCAGGAACCTGGGCCTGTGGTTCAGAGGGTAGCCAGGTAACCAGTGCGGTATCAGACAGGAGATCAGCAAGGTAGCGGAAGAGAAAAGGCAGAAGACAAGAGGAAAGTCTTGAGCTGCTTCCGGAACCGGAGATGTTTCTGTTCGAGTTTCAGAGCGGCAGAGGCTGTTCCAGAGGGATGCGCCAGCCGAAGAAAGAGATCTGCCCCCAACTTGGAAAAGCGACTGACCCGCAAGGAGTTAGAGGAGCGAAGTGTTTGAATAGGAAGTTACTTCAGAAGAGAAAGCTTGAGACGTTTTGGTCCCAGGCCCCAGAAGGCCTTGTAGACAATGCACAGGGTCTTGAACTTGATCCTTCCAGCCACAGGGAGCCAATGGAGAGATTTCAGTGCTGTAGAGATACGATCCCTGGGCTTCAGGCCAAGGACACGTCTCTCAGTCATTTTCTGGATGAGTTCCAGAAGACAGAGAGTAGGGCCATGTAGATTTAAAAGGAGGCTGTTACGGGCGTGGCTTGAGGCGCCGAAGAGCTCCGTGGTCCGCCCGGGACAAAACCCTTCAATGCCCGCCTATAGAGCTTGATCCTGGCCCGGAAACATCACAACGAGGAGCGGAATCTCCCCTGAGGCGGACAATCAAACGCCGGGCAAAATCGGAGAATCCTGCCCGAGCAAACTTTAAATTGACGAGAGGTGCCGAGGCCGGGCCGTCGGATCCAAGATAGCGGCCTCCTAGCAGCGTCAACCCGGGGGTTGGAGGCCGTGAGCCCGGAGACGCTTCTCGGGCGATCACCCCCCCCCCCCCGTCCCCAACAGAAAGCAGTCCCGGACCCCACACCTGCCCGCTGAGCGGCCCTGACAGCACACTTGCCAGGCAATCGGCCTGGGGAACCAGCATCGTCCCGGGACCCAGAGGTGGCGGTCTCGCCGACCGCGAAGAGGTGGGAGAGCCCCGCAGCAGACACTCTACTTTGGCGTCACCTCTCCCTGCACAAACTTGGAGTCAGGGGAGGTGGGGGGGGGGGGGGAGCCTGCCCCTCCGTTCGCCGGTGGCGCTGCGTGGAAACATCGGGCTCGCCCTCCCCATTCTGTGGTCCCACACAGCGTGGCGGCGTTGCTGGGTGACCGGGGGAGGAGGGGGCAGCCCAGACTCCCGCTCCTCTCGCTGAGGGTCGCCGCGGGCAGGCAGAGCGGCTCACACCTGCGGGTGCGACGAGGGGGGACTGGGCCCACTTGCGACCCCTTTAGCATCCGCCATGGACGATTCTTGGAGCTGATTCGGGGAGGGGAGAGGGAACTGGCAGCCCGCACAGCAGCAAGCACAACCCCATCTGGGCCTATTCAGCTCACCGCAGCAGAGCACCTACTGAACTGGGGCAGCCCCCTGGGGCTAAACAACCGCCTTGAGAGGCCCGCTGCTGAACCACCCGCATACCCACCAGCTCACTCAACGCCCTCCAGCAGAGCCTGCCCATACAGACAGCATTAGAGGGCCATAAGGATACAGCGCCGGCCCTATCCCCCACCAACCCCCCGCCTGTATACAGCGCCCCAGACCAGACCCCCACGAACACCGCTGAGGGGACCACCTGGGTGACCCACCCCCATCCCATCAAGGAAGCCAGTGGGACTAGGAGCTACCAACCCGATTGGGCCTGCCCAGGCTGGGCCTCCCTCTTTCGGGAACTTCCAGAGAGGCCCCGCTCACCCAGCCGCAGCGAAAGAGGCCTGCGGATGACTCCATCCCCCTCCCGCTCGACATAACCTGTGAACACATCTTACAGAGGCGGCAACGACCCGGGTAACAGAATGTCCAGACAGAAAGGCCCGAAATCTGACGACATAGGTAACTTGCTCCAATTGAAGGAGAAAGCTAAACCGCCGGCCCTCCCTCTGACCCTACCCGCCTCACCCACAAGGACTTGAGGGCAATGGGCGACAAAGGAAGACATTCAGGCCCTCCTAGCGGACATCAAAACGGAATTCCACAGCTGCATGGCTGAAGTCGCTACCAAAATAGACAGCCTGGACACTCGCGTTGAGGAGGTGGGACACAGGGTCGGAGACACAGAAGAACAGGTCCTGGAGCACACAGCTCAGATCGCGGAGCTGCAGCAAAAGATCCAGTCCCTTGAGGATAACGCAGAAACCATACATCGCAAACAGGAGGACATGGAAAACAGGGCCCGCAGGAACAATATTCGTATCAGAGGGGGTCCCTTCATCGGTCCCGGACCAAGTGCTTCCTACCTACATCGGGGACCTCTTCCAGGCACTTCTCCCGGACTGTGATAAAACACTCCTGCTGCTCGATCGCACTCCCAGACTGCGCATCCGCAGAAACAGCCCCGCAGCGGCCAACCCTGAGGTGATCACCAGAGTCCACTTCTTCTCGACGAAACATGAGATCATGACAGCAAGCTGCTCGCAAGGTGGCCTGACCTATCAGGGAGTCCCCATACAGCTCTTCCAAGACCTATCCGCCCCCACAGTCCAGCGGCGGAGAGCCCTCCGGCCTCCAACAACCTTCCTGCAAGAACGGAAAACCAAATGCTGCTTGCTTTACCCTGCCTCGTTGCAGTTTACTTGGGAGGGCCAAACAAGGATAATCCATGCCCTGGAAGAGGCAGGCAACATTATGGGATGCAAGCCCTTGACACCTGAGGAGGACACAACCGCTTCTCCAAATGCCATAACCCGCAGCTCAACACCAAAGCCCCAGCACGCCCGCTGCAGGAAAGTCCCAAGGGGAGGGAAAACTCCCACAGCGCACGAACAGTAACGAAGCAGCAGTTCTTTGGGCCGGACCTTGCACTCTTGGCTCCCGGGCGTCCCACGCAATGCCCCCGCCGAGTGGATGGACAGTCACTTCAGCCCGAGGCCCATCTGGGCCAGTTTGATTACCCCCTGTTCCTCCCTTCTCTTTACTTGGGCGGGGATCGCTCCCCAGCCCCCACGGTTACCAAGGCCCGGTTGGCCTTAAGTTGGATACTGTTAAAACTCGGTTGCAGCTAAATCACACTGTCATCGGTCCCTTGGGAGACACCCCTGAGCACAGGACCACGCACCTGAACCCTAGCGACGCTCCACCGGCCTCCACCCCAACGCATACCAAACTCCGCTTTAGCTCACTGAATGTCAGGGGCCTGAACTCCCCCACAAAGCGCAAGTCCATCCTCTGTCGTCTGCAGGACCTTCAGACCTCGGTGGGTTTTCTCACAGGAGACCCATCTCTTAACGGAGGATTCCCATAGGCTACGGACCCAAGCATTCCCCATACAATACCTTTCCGCTGGCCCCAACAAAAAAGGCGGCACAGAAATTCTGTTAGCGAAAGGCATCACCTTTAGGGAAAGGGAGATCCTATGCAGCCCAGACGGCAGATTTGTGGCGGTCAAGGGGGATCTCTACGGGCAGCTTCACACGCTGATCGCCATCTACGCACCGAACGACGACTAGGAAGCTTTCTACACTACCTTGGAAACCGCCCTTCTCCCCTTTCTCGAGGGCCTGGTGGTTCTGGGAGGGGCCTTTAATGGGGTTCCCAACCCTTTGCAGGACAGGTCACCCCCCCCATCCAGTAGGGATTTCAAGTTAGCTTTGGGCCTCTGCCACCTGTTCAAAACTCTGGATGTGGTGGACACCTGGAGGGTTCTCCACCCGGACACCACGGACTACTTCTCGCGTCCACCGCACCTCACCTCACCTCATCTCAAATCGACCTCATCCTGGCTAGCCCACAGCTCCTGCAGTTTATGGACGATGTAGAAATAGGTGCAAGGGCTCTGTCAGACCACGCTCCAATACTTCTCACCGCAAGGGTCTTCGACCCAGAACCTTCAGAACGTAGTAAATGGTCCCTGTATGAACCGATGCTACATGACATGGCGGTGCGAGAGGCCATAGCTAAGGCAATCAGCAATTACTTTAAAGAAAATCCTCCTGATCTCACCTCTATGGCTTCCCATCTTGTTGCTGTAAAGGCCGTAAGCAGAGGGGGGACTAATAGCACAGGCGGCCGCGTACACAAGGAGGCGAACTATGCTCAAGAACCAACTGGTGAGGGACAAGTGGGAGGCAGATAAAGCCCTAGAAAAGAAATGGTCCCCCAGGGCCGCCAGGATGGTCAGGCTGGCTCGCACAAAGCTGGAGGCCCACTACGCCGAGGACACAGCCCAGACCCTGATCCGGACAAAACAGAGCTATTATGCAAACAGCAATAAAGCTAACAAATTCCTGGTGAACAAGCTCGCCAAAACCCGCCGACGGAACCACATCACCGCTCTGAGAGATCTGAAAGGTGATACCGTATACAGAGACGGTGCGAAACTACGAGTCGCGGCCACCCATCTATCCAACATCCTGACCACAACCCACCGTCCCAGACCCTTCAGGAGCAATACATAGCAGATGCCCGGCTCCCACATATCTCAGAAGCAGGTAGAGCAGCCCTGGAAGCTTGATCACAGCCGAAGAGGTGGAGGAAGTAATCAAAAATCTGAAATCTAGAGCTCCCGGTCCAGACGGCTTCCCACCAAAATTCTACAAACTCTTCTGCCCTCTGCTGATAAGCCCAATGACCGAGTTATTCAACTCCTTCCGGGACTCTGGTTCTATCACACCCTCGATGCAAGAATCCACCACTATCCTGCTTCTGAAGCCCGGCAAGGACCCAAAGGAATGCTCATCGTATAGACCGATAGCCCTGCTCAACGTGGACGCTAATGCATACTCAAAGGTCCTAGCCAACAGATTGGTGCAAATCCTCCCATCTATCAAAGACCAGGACCAGGCCGGGTTTATTAGAGGAAGAAGCACTTCAGACAACATCCGCCGAGCGCTTAACCTCATCGAAATTGCGACCAAAGAACATCAAGACATGGCGGTCCTGACCTTAGACGCCACTAAAGCATTTGACAGGGTGGACTGGAACTTCATGCGCCTTACCATGGAGGCTTTTCAGATCGGCCCAATATTCCAGAAAATGGTGGTTGCAAATTACAAAGCCCCGAAGACGTCAATCCGCCTAAATCAAAAGACCTCTCCTCTGATCCGGCTTTCATGCGGGACGAGACAAGGCTGCCTGCTCTCACTACTAATTTTTGCTATGGTCATGGAGCCATTCGCCCAGCGCACACGAGCCGACGAGAACATCACTGGCCTAGATATAAATGGCGAACAATTCAAGATCTCCCTATACGCCGACGATGTGCTGGTCTCCATCACTAACTGTCAATCCTCCCTGCCCGCAATCCTGACCGAGCTAGAGGCGCTCGAGGAAGTGGCCGGATTCCAGGTGAACTACGTCAAATCAGAGGCATTAAGCGTCAACCTAAGCGCTCCCCTCATAGCCAATCTCCAGGCCCTCTGCCCGCTAGCATGGAGCTCCTCCTCAACAGCTTACCTGGGTATCCGCCTCACGGTGGACCCGAAACAGCTATATAACGTCAAATTCCCCCCGTTATTCAAGGAACTGGAAGAAGACCTTCGAAGATGGGACAAGCAAGAGATTTTGCTATTGGGGCGGGTCACAGCATGTAAAATGAACCTGCTACCGAGGCTGTTGTACATGTGCCCCGCTCTCCCGGTCCTCCCACCCCCAAAGAAGGCCTTGGAACAGCTTCAAAAGAAACTAGCGAAGTTTGTGTGGAAAGGCCGCAGAGCCAGGATTCCTGTGTAGGTCATGGCGGGAGTCGCAAAATGGGGCGGCCTTGGCCTCCCCAACCTGATGAATTACTTCCTGGCGGCCCAGTTGGCAAGCGCAACGGCCTGGTCGAATCCAGAGACCCCCTACCCCCAAATGGTCCCGCGTGGAGCAACCCAGATGCCAGCTACACTCCCTGTTACATACCCCAGGACCACGTCGAACCCAAGGACCGCAAATGTTAGCGACCACCAAAGCGTACCTTGAGGCATGGGCCTGGGCCCGCCGGAGGAGGAAGATTGCCAAGACCCCGAGTCCGCTCTCTCCGGTCACTGGGAACCCTGACTTCAAACCAGGCATGGAGTCAGCCCGCTTCCACCGATGGACCAAAGGTGGCCTCCGAACCCTCTCTCAACTATACAAAGCCAACAATCCAGTTAGTTGAAAGCGGGCTTTGCATTCCTCGAAGCTAACGGAAGGAGAGAGGTTTACATACATCCAACTCCGACTGGATCTCGCAGCCCGTGGTCCGTCGAGGGTCACCCGGGACCTCCATCCCCTTGAACTGGCTACCGCAGAAAGCAGAGGTCGAGGTTGGATCACTAAACTGTACCAACTCCTCCAGGAAGACAGCCATAAATGTCTGGGTGGGAGGCAGACCTAAGACACCCCATAGAAGATCAAACATGGGTGGAGATATGATCCAGGATTTGCTCAACGTCCAGATGCGTAACCAATAAGGAGTGCGCCCTGAAGCTCCTGCACCGGTGGTACTATTCACCAGCCCGCCTGCACCACTGTAACGCTGAAGTTGACCCGAGCTGCTGGAGACGATGCGGTGCACGAGGAACCTTCTTTCACATGTGGTGGGGGTGCCAAATAGTGCAGTCCTTCTGGAGGGACATCCTGCAGATCATCGAAGACATCACTCGCTGCAGACTCCCGATGGACACAGAGACCATCTTGCTTGGGGTGCCGAATCAGGACTGCTATCCCAGAACGGGCCGAATGGCCAAATTGCTCACACAGCTACTGCTAGCAGCCAAAATCACGGTGGCAAGGAAATGGAAGACTCAGGAGGGCCCGTTGTTGGCCCTCTGGTGGATAAAGGTTTGTGAGGTCCTGGTGGCAGAGAAGGTCACAGCGGCAAAGGAGGGGGCCCTTCATCGCTTCACTGACTCCTGGGCTCCAGTATTGGACTACCACTCCCGCTTCCCGGCTTTATCGTTTCAACCTCGCCTGGTAGCAAACTTTCTGGGCCCTCGGAGGCCTGCTGGGTCCCCTACCCATCAGGACACCCAGAACTGAATGGGAGGGGGGGGGTTGGTGCTGATGGAGGTGGGCACAGGGCAAGTTCCCGACATATTGAACGTAAGAAGAATCCTGTGGACTCATGTGATGCACTGATAATGCTGTAACCGAAATAAAGTTGGTAAACAAAGGAGGCTGTTACAGTAGTCCTGCCTAGAGAGAAGAATACCTCTGAGGAGGTGCAGTTGTTAGTTCGACTTCTTAGAGATGTCGGAAATATGAGGAGAGAGGATTCGATAACGCCAAGGTTCTTAATCTCTGAGGTGGGAGCAGGAGGAGGGCCAAGGGAGGCCGGCCAGAGAGTGGCTGGAAAGATGGATGCGGGTGTGCCAATGCGGAGCATCTCAGTCTTGCATTCAGGCAGAGATCATTGGCGGCGCACCACTCCTGGATTGCAGTCAGACAATGCGGGGTGAAAGAGGGAGGAGAGGTGGAAGAGGGGAGCCTGACGGCAAGCTGGGTATTATCCACATAGCTCTGGAAATTGGAGCAGAGAGCGGCAATGCTGTGGGCGAGAGGTGCCAAGTGTTGGTTGAACAACCAGGGAGAAAGGTTAGGAAACACCGCAGGTGGAGAGTGAGATAATGGAGAGGAAGGACCCAAGTTGTACCTGGGAGGGGTCTGGCAGAGAGGAAAGAAGTCAGCCAGGCCAGAGCCTAATCACTGATAACCAGGTTATCACAGAGCCGGTTGAGCAGGATGGCATGGTTGACTGTGTCAAAGGCAGAAGAGAGATCAATTAGGATGGGGAGATTAGAATAAGGTTCGAGAGCAGGTCTTCATGGAGGTCAGGAGAGCAGTTTCCGTGCTTCTGGCTGCTCTGAAGCCAACCAACCGATTCAGTGTGAAGATCTGGGCACGGAGAGGATCTTGTAGCCATCAGGAAGGAGAGTGTCAAAGCTCGTGACAACTGGTAATGAACCATTTCTCAGTGAGACCAAGGACATCCACGTTGTGTTCTTCCAGGAGACGACAGATGTCGGAGGAGTGTTTGACAGCTGAGCGAGAGTTAAGAGTGGCGAGGTGGAGAAGGTTGCCATCCTTGAAAGACTTCCGGGGAGTGGTGCAAATCAGAGATACTCCCTACAGAGGTGTAGAAGCAGCCTGAGGGATGGCAGAGGAGGTAAAATGAGTGGGAAAGGTAGCTGAGGAGGAGGAAGAGGGAACCAGTGAAGTGGCAGAGGATGGGTGCAAGGAAGCCAAAGAAGGGACAGCAGGAGAGGAAAGGACATTGATAAGGCACGGGAAGAGTCTATTAAATAGGAGGTTGGCCTGAGGGCCTTGGACCAAGACTGTGCCATTGAGGTAAACATTAATGATGACCTTCGAGTAGTGGAAGGAAGCGAGGAGGGCCTCCCACCAGGTGCCGCCATTAATGGGAGAGGAGGAGTAAGTAGTGAGAGCATATGAAGAGTCCATAGGTCTGGCGAAGGAACAAAAACGAGGATGATAGTGAGGGTCTGTCTGGAGGAAGCGCAGGTGTAGGTATCGATAGGGAGGCCTGGGTTGGAGACCAGGATATTCTTTTTGAAATTCTTCCTACCAGACTTGATGAGAATGGAAGGGTAGTCAATAGAGTTACAGTTGGAAAAGATAGGAGAAACAGAGAGCTCCATCGGTGAAATGGAGGGGGTAGGAAAGAGAGGGAGCTGGGTGGGAAATGAGAGAAGAAAGGAGGGGTGGAGACAAAGGGGTGGGTGCCTGCAGAACAGAGGGAACTTGACTGGCAGAAGCTCGGCAGGTAAGAACACAGTCACTGGATACAACTGAATTCCAAACCTAGCAGGCAGATGGAAGCACAGAGTCACTTGGCACAACTAAATTTCAAATATAGCTGGCAGATGGAAGCACAGAGTCACTGGGCACTACTAAATTGAAAGCAGATGGAATGCAATGCAAACAGAATGAGGGAGGGAAGTCCGAGGAGTGGGAGATGATGTAGCGACTAACACACAAGGTAGTGCAATGTCATGAACTGCACGGCGGGCATCAAGAGATTGCTGGACAGATCGCTTTCCTGGTCATCAGGGGGGGGGGGGAGGGCAGGGAGTCCAGATGGCGGACAGGGAGCAGACCGGGCCTTCGTTTCGGGCCTTAGTTGTAACGGGCCGCATCCCAGTTGCAGCTTTTGGTTAAAAAAGACCAAGGCAACCAATGGGAGGCGGGGAGCAGGTTAAGGCAGCAAGGCAATGTGGAGTGGCCATCTTGGAAGGGCCCCAAGGTAGGGCAGAGTACAAGAAATATGCAGGGCAATAAAGCACAGCAGAGGGTAGTTGCTGGAGGCGAGATGAAGGCGCTAACAAAGGTTGCAGGATTAATGTGGCAATATTCTTTAGTAAAGTAAATTCATGTTGCTTCAAAAGTCGCACAGAGGTGCGCATCGCCAAGAGTGAAGAAGATTCTTAACCCAGTCAGCCTGTGCCCCGGATAGCACTGGGCAGCCAGGATCAAAGCTGCAGGAGCGCAATACAGCCAGACTTCAATCCGCTAGTGTAGGGAGGGAGATGCTTCTCCCCTGCTCTCCCTCCACTGAAGCCTCAGGCCTACATAGGGAACGACCACACTGGGATACAGTGGAATACCATACCCCACCCAGAGTCGTATCGCTTAAGCCTATTGCCACTTTGTTCCCTATAGACTTATTTAATGAGGCCCCCACGAAAACAATCCGAGTTAAAGTCCCCTGCCAAGAGTATGTTTTGCAGTAACCCAGACTTCAAACAGCTTGAAATAGTAGCACCCACTTCTTCCAGAATTCTTTCCAGTCTGGTGGAGGCCGGGTTCCAATACACATTGATGAGTGTCTGCAAAGTCACTTGGAGAGCCAAGATGGCATCTCCTGCCGTATCGATCTCAATACAATGAGCCTTTAAGTTTAGATCTACCGCTGTAAGTAAGCCCCCTCTTGGTCTCCCTTTCTGACCTTTTCTTGCTTCTTTAGAAAAGGTAACAAACCCCTAATGTTTGTTAATGCAAGCCATAGTTTCCTGGAACATAAGGCAATGCATTTTATTACAGTTTTGATCCTGTGTTGCCTTCGCAATATTCATGAAACCACAGACGTTCCGTGACAAAATGGTGAGTGCAGGCTTTGAGTTGAGGCTAAAGCTTTCCCTGGACAATTTCTCAGCAAAATAAGTAAAACTCTTGAGATTTCCACTTGTGTTCCAGGTTACATAATTTTGAGAAATTGACACTATAGGAAGGAAGTCCACAAGCAAAGCAGGCACTGAATCCTCCTTTCTTCTCTTGTGAAAATAACAGTAGCACCTGGTGAGAGGAAATAGGGATACGTGCCCATGGTGCACAGCAATTGTAATGATCTGATAATGTTGTCTTAAAGTGTTACTGTTTCTATTAGTTATTGGAACACATCTTTGTGGAGTAAATGTAGTAGTAACATTTTATTCATTCTAAAAGAAAATGTTTTTCAGTTGTTATTGTTGCTCCTGGGTTGCCTTACAGACTTCAGAAATGGGCAACACAAGCAAAGCAGCTCTGGGTGAGAGAAAATTACTAGACAAAACAGTGTCCTTTTTTCTGGGTCCTCACATCAGTAGTACACATGCCCCCATCTGGCCTACCTCCATTGCGTTCACTGCTACTCAACACTACTCAACACCTTACACCCCCTACTTTCACTGTTCTCGTGATCTCTAGAAACCTGGGGCCTCCACTTTTTTCTGATCTTGAACTTTTCCCTGATGCCACAGTGGTACTCATTGGTGACTTTTTCCCTGATGCCACAGTGGTACTCATTGGTGACTTTAACCTCCCACCAATTTCATTCACTCACTATCTTGAACTTGACTTTCCCCTTTGACAGCTCCATAACCTACCCACACATTTACAAGTCAAGTTTCTTGTCCTCTCCTGGATCTGATGTCACTTTTGACCCCTCCAAATCTGATCACTCCCAGCTTCATTTCAGTATTTGTTAATGCACTTGATTTGTCTGCCTCAAATCCAAATGTAAACTTTTTATTTTTTTTAAATAGTTTTTATTGCATCAATGGGACATTCCCCCGTGCCCCATACCCTTTCCCTCCCTTTCCTCCCCCAGCCCCCACCGGAGTCAATGTTGTTGTGTCCACGAGTGCGAGCCATCTAGGTTCTATTAGATCATGTAAACCAGTCCATAATACGTATTTTATGTGGGCACCTCTGGACCATATAGTTGCTCTGTAAATATTCCAGGACCGTTCCCCAGTCTGTTGTAAATATTTGGTGGTCTCCCAGGATGTTATAGGTAATGCGCTCCATCGCCAAAAGGGACCAGACTCTTTGGAGCCATTCCAAGGTGGATGGTGGAGCTTTCTGCTTCCATTCCTGGGCTATTGCAAACCAGGCCGCTATTAGGAGTCCCATAAAGTTCCTTTTCTGTGTTTTCGTCAATGTCTTTTCTCTGGGACTCCACATGCTACACACTCAAATCTTCCACTCCCTTAAACATCGCCTGCCTCTGGGTCTTTACTTCCGTCCAAAATTGGAGTAACTTTCGGACAGCCCCACCAGATGTGTCTCCAATTACTTTTCGTGTCGCATCCTCTCCAGCATTTATTCTGGATGGTGCGGTACATTGTTTGTAGTCTTTCGGGAGTGAAATGCCACTGAACTAGGATTTTTGTCCATACCTCCCTTGTCTGTATTGCTCTCGTCCATTTGGGGATGATGCGCCAAACGTATTCCCATTGTGTTCTCGTTACTGCTCTCCTCAATGTTGTTTCCCACCTCCTCCTATATTGCCACTTGATTTCTTCTGCCGGTGCGTTGAGAAATTTGTATATGGCTGAGACAAACTTTTTCGACCCAGACTTTGCCATAATTTATGTCTCAAATGGGGTTAGATCTCTGGTTACCGCCCGAGTGATCTGCGGGGAGGATAGCCAATGGTGTAGCTGGTCGTATTTGTATCCCTCTTTTTCCGAGAGACCGAGAAGTTCTTGGCATTCTGCGAAGGATCTACTCTGTTGTTGTTCAAACATGTCCCCTACCTTTGTACATTCTGCCTCTTCCCATTTTTGGAATGCTCCTTTCTCCATTCCTGGTTGGAATTCTGGATTTCTGAGGCATAAAGGGGCTGGGGCTATAGTCGGTATATCTTTTCTGGTTATCTTATTCCATATCTCCAGCAATGCTTTCATGACCTCACTTATTCGAACATTCTGGTTTGTGCTCAGGGCTAATCCATAAGAGATTGCGGAGTCAGGTTTTTGCCACTGCCCTATCTTGTGCTTCCCATATTTTCTTGGAGGTGTCCGGGATCCATTCCTTTAGGACCCACAATTGGGCTGCCTCTTAATATTTCCGGAAGTGTGGGAGTGCCATGCCTCCCATTTCCTTCTGCGCAGTGAGTATCAAGCTTCAGAGTCTTGGGGGGAGGGGGGCTTTTTCTGCCAGATGTACGCTGACACCGCTTTGGTAAGGGGTTTAAAGAATGTAGGGTGGGGGGGGAGTTGAATGGGGAGAGCTTGGAAGGTGCCCAGTAATCTGGGTAGGACTGACATTCTTATCGCTGTTGTCCGGCCCCACCATGACATCGCCAACGGGTTCCACTTTTCCAGGTCTCTACTGGTCCTTTCCAAAAGGGGTGGAAAGTTTCCTGCATAAAGGTCCTTAATTGTGCTCGTCAGGACCACTCCAAGGTATTTGACCCCTTCTTTTGCCACTTTTAATTGGAGCTCCTCTGCTTGTCTGTGGATCTCTTCTCTGTTTCTGGCTAGGATTAGGATTTCAGACTTCTGCTTGTTGATTTTCAGTCCTGAGATGGTGCCATAGTTCTCGATTTCTCATATGAGGGATGGTAGGGTCTTCCGCTGGTCCGACAAGGCCATCCGCATGTCGTCTGCATAAGCCATCGATTTGTGTCATCCCTCCCTTGTCTATGCCCTTGATGTCTGGGGCCTCTCTGATCCATGCCAGGAGTGGCTCTAGGAAAATTGCATATAGAAGTGGGGAGAGAGGACACCCCTGTTTGGTGCCTCTCCCTATCCTGATCTTGCCCGAAAGTTCACCATTTACTGCTATTCGGGCTGATGGTGTGTTGTAGTTGGCGCAAATCATTTTAATAATCTTCTCCCATGCCCATCTACCCCAGGATGTGGAATAGCATTGACCACTCGATGTGGTCAAACGCCTTCTCCGTGTCTCCCGCCAGTAGTATGGCTGGGGTGTGTGTTTTATATCCTATCTTTTCGATCAGGTGGATTATCCGTCTGATGTTGTTGTGGATCATCCTATTGGGTATGAACCCTGATTGATCTTGGTGGATTAGTTAAGGCAGCACCATTGTGAGTCTTTTGGCCAGGATTTTGGTGAATAGTTTGGCGTCCAAATTTATTAGTGCGATAGGGCTGTAAGAGCTCAGGGACTCCGGGTTCTTCCCTTGCTTGTGGAAGACCAGGATTTTCCAAATGTAAATTTAAACAGGATTCTCCACATGTCTTACTTTCCCAAAGTCAGGTACTCTTCTTTCTCTAGTTCATTGAACAGGCATGCTTGGATTTTTAACCAGGCTCTCAGTGCCCCGCTTGAGAAAAACTATACCTCTGAAACCTTCACCCAAATCTCGATCATCCCTCCGATCAGTCTCCTCAAGTTGGATATGCAAAGCCACTTTCGAAAGGAGCACATATACTTATGTCCTCCCCATAAGGAAAAAACACACACTTCACTACAGTGTTGGACTCTTGGAAATAATCCCACTTCACTAAATTACTTTTCGCTCTAATCCCCACAAAGTCTACACACTCTAAGCCATTCTAGTGCTGCACCCCACCCCCATCCCTGAGCCATCTCCTTTCCACTTTCTGTTAATGATTCCCTCGCATTTTTCTTCTAAGATCTCGGAAATCTAATACTCTCCACCTTTCACTCCTTTTCATCCCAATCAATTTCCACCCACGTTACTTCTTTGCAGCCTCTTACTGTACTGGCTCCCATCCTAAAGACTACCAATCCACAAATGGTTACCAACATGCACCTCTTACCTGCTCCTCTCTCTCCCCTACCACTGTAAAGTCTTTGTCTTTTGCTCTTTCGCACCTACTTCAAGATGGCCACTGTCCTACTGATCCTCAAGAAGCCCTTGGTGGACCCCAAAAATCTGGCTATCGACTGCTACCTCTGCTCCCTCACAATAATTCTAATCCAAGATAAGTGACCATGGGATTCACACCACAAAGCCTACTGCAGAAGAGTGGTAGAGTTGTTGTGTTTACTTGCGCAGCGCTTTTAAACAGGCACCGCCTTCCCCAAAGAGCCCATCTGCGATATACCAGCCTGCTGATCTTTTGTTCAACAGTAGATGTTGGGTGCAGTCCATCCACTCCTTAAGCTTTCATCCTGCAATTCACAGCCACTGTTACTGACATCAATGGTGTGTCTGTTCAGGGTGTCTGTATCCATGTATTGAATGTAGCCAATTAACAGTAGCTAAACTGCACTCCTAGGTGCTGATGCCAGTATGGAAAATGAGATGACAACTCGGGAGTTCCAGTTTGGGAGTGGTTGGGTTGGGATGGTGTGCTACTGAAGAGGAATGATCTTCCAAAGCCGCTGCACATCTGTGCCCAGGCAGCTTATTGAAACTAGAAATGTAACTGACAAGTACCTGAAACAGATTTCTTCTTCCTACTTGCAAAAGATGATTTTAAACTTGCAAATGGCTACTTACAAACCTTCTATTTGGCCTCAGTCACCTCTGTTCATTTGGATGTGGGAGGGCAACTCCTTTTATTTAGCAAACACCTTATTGCCACTGTAGAAGGATGCCATCTGTGAGGGTAGAATTGCCTGAGCTTTTTGATTTTTAATATAAAATTCTGTGCGGAACTCTGTCTCTGAAAGGGAGTCTGCTTATTAGATCCTGCTTTCATAACGCTCTATGCTGAAAAGCACAGTGCACATATTTAACTGGTTAGCCTGTCTACTGACACCTCTCATTGGCTGCCTAATAGTTTTGGAACATTGCAATTACAAAAGACGTGCATATCTGCCAGCAGTCCGATGAAACCAAACGTTCCAGCAGCCATGGTCTGCCCTTAACCGTGTGAAGGCTGGTCATCTGCACCCAGAGCCTGGTGGCAGAGGAAACTCTAAATATAAGGTGGCCTCGGGGGAAACTACACATGTACTGGGCGATATCTGTTGTTCTATTGTGGTTACCCCAGTTGCCAGTGACTCCTTTCACTGACTGGGCCTAATGTGTATCAGTGTCTAGGGCTGTGTTTCACCCAAAACCACCAATTGGGTCCAGCCCAATGTGTCCCATCCCCTTTTGCTCTCTCTGTTAAGGCTGGCCACTACCTTCACCAGAGGACAGGAAACCTCCCTAGGGGGTCATCTAGCAAACACTGCTTCAAAGGCAAGCCCCGTTGGGGCAATGGTGAGCTCACATAAGGGTGGTAATTGACGGTGATTGTATGATGCAGTGCAGCTAAAAGAGGGGGTGGTCGGAGGTTAGTAATCCCGGGAGCAGCAGCAGTTTGAATTTCTCCAGGGCTCTCTCACTTTCTGTGCCCCCTCTCCAGTTCCTCACTCGGACTGACATAATCGGGCAAATGACTTGGAACACAGCAGCCAAGGTTGGCCCCCTTACAGAAGACTAGAAGGGGACTCATTCTCTGTAGCAGAGTGCCTATTTAAGGAGGGAAGACCACCCCTTTGATTCCTCTTTAGAGCACTAAAGTAATATTTTATCAGGAACTTTTTTTTTTTTGGGAGTACAATCTTTCCCATAGTCCTCTTCCATATAGGTGAAGATAAAGGCTTCAAGAAGGGAGAAAGGTCCTTTTCTCGCCTATCCCAGAGGATCATTCAGGGTGATCTGCTGTCTGGACAAGGTGTGTTGCAAGCTGAGACTGTTACCCCGGAATCTGCTTACTGTGGGTGGCGGCCCCTGCAAGAAGTTCTTTGGCATACTTCCTGGTTAAGAAGGGCATTACAAGGCTCCACCTTGCCCCTGGAGACCCTGGACAGGGTACTGCTTCAATCCTTTTTCGAGCCAGCTCGACTCCTTCTAGACACCTTTAGAGTGCATCTAAGCACCAGAAGTTACCTTCAACACTCCTTTGCTTGCAGGCTGCTGATTCGCCCATCGCCTGCCTGCCTGCCTGTGTTACAGCAATTTATTTGTGGGATCGCCACTGAAGAACTGCATTGTGCATAATCTTTAGACACTGACTAAATAAACGCCTACTTGTTGTTGACTCGATCCGAGCCGTTCGCTGCTACAGGACCGAGTCACTGGTACATCTTAAGACTACTCTGTCTCAACGCACTTTGTCCATGTCCATTGGAAACACCTGCCTAGAAACATCTTGATGCATATTCATCCCATTGTAAAACAGCTAGACACCTGGCCTGACGCTGTCTACCCCCAAGAACAAGCCTAAGAGGTATGTGAAGTGGCTCTATCCCCCCTGGCCTGACTTAAAGGAGCCTAGAGGCTAGTAAGACCCCCACTCTACCTTTTTATGACACCTTTCACCATAAAGTCTGTTTATTCTGTGCTTCTCTTATATCGGTGGGTTATAATGTATGTTTAAATAAAGTCCCTTGTTTTTACAGAACCAAGGTTCAACCTTTATATTTTGCTACCCAAGTAGTATTGTTTCGATGCTTCTGTGCTAGCTCGTATCCCTCCTGAAGGGTATATGGCCTGCCCTTGGCTCACAAGAGACAAAAGAGGTGTACCTTTCCGGCTTTGCCCGTTTCTCCATTTTGATTGGGATCACAGCTTGTTTAATGATATTTTGAGAATCAGTAGGGTTTTATACACCGCTCCCTGCCTGTGCTCCTGCAGAGCAGTAGTCCTTTTGTCACAGGTAGCACTTTGACTGCCCTTAGATTCATAGACTGACCAGATCCAGAGTCCGAGAATGGGTGGCCAAGGTCTTCAGGTTTTTATACGAGGTAAGGCTCCTGGGAGTTTCCCTCCTCCGAGCCCCCTCCACTGTGTGCTCACCTTTGTTATATCGGTCTGTGGCTCGTCACAATAAAAATGCAGGTCCTCTTCCAGGAGATGCCCCTGTCCCACCACTGCTGTATGAGGCAGCATCTGCACTTTTTGATACTATTTCCAATAGCTGCTTCTACCCCACAAAAATGGGGAAACGTCAGGCAGAAAATGTTGTAAATGTAAAAGATGGTGATCTCTCTAATCTTGACCCTAGTAGATGATCACAGGGCCACAGTACTCATCAGGGACTATAGGGACCCTTCTACAGTCTGCCAGTTCATGCTAGGTGTACTAGTGCAGGTGATGCCTCTTCCAACTGTCACTGTGATAGAGGAGCTTGAGCCCCGGACCAAGTTGACTCACTTTCTAAGGAGTGAAAACAAAATCTCTTGACAGATATTCTGGAGCAGGTGGGGCCCTAAAGGAGACCTTACTGCTCTTCAGTTAAGCCATTTATGATCCACGCCCAGAATTCTAACATCCATAACTGTGCTACCCAACTCGGGCAAAAAACCATAGGCGGGCAAAAAAACATAAGCCATCACCCAAATACCAGAAGTTCCCGTTTATACACGCCAATCTAGAAAGCCTACAAGTAATGGCATCCAAGATGGGCACTAAACCTCAGTCTTTCCTTCACTCCCTGTTAAGATTCCAAATGGATGGATGACTTTCAGGATAATGTATTTGCATCCAAAATTCTGGGACCGTGCACTTGTAATGTCTTGTGTATTCTAGCTTTCTATTTCTATCTTTCACACTCTGGGGAATACTGAGAGGGATGTGACTATGATTTCCTTTTTTTTTTTTCCCAGTATTTCAAGGGACGTTTGCAGAGGTAGTCAATGACCTCAGAGAATTGGCCAAACAATTACTGGAGGCTGTATCTGATGCAGCAGATTGTGTGATAGGTCCATGGACTGAGGCTGTGCTCCATAGACACTCATGAATGAATACAGACCACCATAATTGCCCCTAATAATCCAGGTGATGCTCATTCATCCCGTCCCCTTTCCTCCATCCTTGTGGGCGTCCTCCAACGTGGGGACAGTACTGCAACTTTAGGCAGCAAAAACTTGAGTTTCCTCTTTAAATTTAGTATAGCGCCCAGGGACGCATCCTCAGACGTGGGAATGCCCCGCCGCGGCACCGCCCTCTGGCGCCTCACCTTGTTACAGATGAACAAGAAGCTGGAGAACAACTTCAGGCTGATGGGCTGGAGCCAATCCTCCTGGCCTCCCATCCGCATTTGTCAGCGGTGGCTGCGGTCTCATTATATTCTAAACCATCGTCTTAGTCGTCTTCCTCCACAGGAGCCACCTCCAGCTGTTTTTCCAAGGAGGACAAGGTCCTCGAGTCTTTGGGCAAACGCTGTTATGCCATTTCAAGACTTCATCTGCGGCAAGCCAACGCAGACGCCCTCTTGGCTAACCAGAAGCTGTGGCTGGAGCTCAGGGAATTTTTGCCCGACCATCTTTTGGCGTTGGGGGTTCGTGGACCTGGACTTGTTTGCATCTCCACGAAATTCCAAGTGCCCCCAGTTTGCGTCATGGGCAGGATAGGATCGGGGGTCAATGGGAGACGCCTTTCAGATCTGTTGGCACAGCTGCAGCTGTTATGCGTGCCCACCCACCGCTCTGCTTAGCAGACCCTTCGCAAGTTCTGGACTTTGGTGGGCTGCAGCCTCTATCTGATTGCCCCCCCAGTGGCCTTCGAGACCCTGGTTTTTGGATCGGCTGCAATTGTGCTTCCAGGGTCCCGTCCACCTTCCGATCTCCAGCAGGAGGTTCCTGACACAGCAGGGCGGGGCAGTGGAACATCCAGACCCGGCCAAGCTGGTGCTGGCGGCCTGGTACTTGACCAGCTGAGGCTTACATTTTTGGATGACAACTGGGACATCATTCAACAGACCTCGACTCTGTCCCAGTATAAGAGCAGATGGACTAGGTTCTGCCATTGGGCTTGTGACAAGGGTCTGCACCTTGTCACCTGTCCGCTAGATAATGTACTAGCTTTTTCAGCACACTTGGTTCATTTTGGAGTTCAGGTGGATACTTGCTGCACTTATTTGGCAGCTATTGGGGGCTTAGAAGAATTCCTAAGGTCATGTGTTTTCAGCGGCCAACATGATGGTTAAGGCCTACCTTAAAGGCTTGTGTAGGCTTTTTCCTCCGGCGCATAGGTCGCACCCGATCTGGGGCCTCAGCGTGGATCTGGCAGCTTTGCAGGGCAAGCCTTTCGAGCAGATGGCCTCTGTGAACATCCACTTGGTAACAATAAAGACAGTTTTACTGGTAGCTTTCACCCCGGCATGCAGGGTTATTGAGCTGCAGGCCTTGTCTTTCTGCGAGCCCCTTACCACGTTTCACAATGTCAAGGTGGTCTTGTGCGCTCATCCAAACCTCTTCCCCAAGATGGTCTCTCCATTGTTATCTGAATCAAGGCCTCTGCCTCCTGGTGTACTTCCCGAAGCCAGAAGAGGCAGAGAGGGCCCTACATTCTTTGGACCTCAAGAGGGTCATCAAGGTTTGCCTCTCTCAGACGAAATCCTTCAGGCAGTCCGAGGCATTGTTTGTGACTTTTGGGGGCTCCTCCCTCAGGCATCCAAGGCTTCCATCGCCCGTTGGATGATTCAGGCCATTTCAGAGGCCCCTGAGGGGACGCACGCCCATGCGATCAGAGCGCAGGCCACAGCTGCCGCGTTTCAGACACATGCTTCTTGGGATATCATCAGCAAGACGGCTACGCGGGCCACTCCTTCAAGCTCTTGTAAGCACTATTCCCTGGATACCAGCTCCAGGCGCAAAGCAGAGTTCGGACAGGTGGTTCTGAAGAAACGTTTTGCTACATTCTAGATCGGAGGCAGGTTGTCACAGCTCGACCCTATGGTCTTGTTCGGTGGAATCGCCCACAAGGATGGAGGAAAGGGGAAGGGATGTATGAACAATTGAAGTTGCTCACTGTAGTGACTAGAGATCTCCTAATCCCCTTTCCTCCATGTATCCCACCACCTTCCCCCACTAGTATGCCAAAGGCTGATATGTGGTAGGCATAGCCAGGTATCCAAGCATCCGTTGTGCTCAAAGGGGACCAAGGTGAGGCCCCGGAAGGCAGGGCCTCGGCAGGGGGATCCCACGTCAGAGGCTGCACCCTGCACGCTTTACTAAATTTAAAGGGGAATCTCAATTTTTCACTGCCAATGGTTCCGATACCGTCCCCATGTTGGGGGACGCCAACAAGGATGGAAGAAAGGTGACTATGGACTAGGAGTAATCTTGTCACTATGGTAAGAAACTTTGGGGCACATTTATTTGAAGTAAAGGTGGATGAAATACTCCTACAGCCACTGCAAAGTCTTTTGTTCTAGCAGTACAAGGTAGCTCATCCTCTTTTACAAGGTGGTGTTCCTTTGGCTCCTTCTCTCTAGAGGAGTGTTTCATGGCAGTAACCTTATTGTCTCAGTCCCCTTGGCAAGCCAGCTTAAAAATCTCATTATTTTGCAGTTTTTCAACACAACACCATTAAGGGGAGGGAAGACGGACTGTGTTTTTCCCATCAAGAGTGGCAAACCTCACCCCTTACTGTTCGACATTGCAGGTAATTTCTTTGGGTTGCTGCCAGCACTTCCTGTTGTGGCAGGATCAGCTATTTGACCCTGTCAAGAGAGGGTTTTTGGGGGGGGGGGTCCCCCCCCGCTCTCAACACTGGTAGGAGACCTACACGCGGGTTCCCAGAGCCATTCCTACCCAAAGGCTGGGCGTGTGAGTTTTGAGGCCCCCAGTCCTGATCGCTTGTTGTTGGGCCTACATGCTTGGTCCAAGAACCACTTTATCTTGCCCAATGCTAAGAATGCCAGATGCTCGTCAGTCTGGCTCTGTCTCATCTAAGAGAATAGAAGACCTGGTGGGACCAGTAGAGAGAGAGAGAGCCGGAGACCTCCAAGTGGCATATAACCTCAGCAAGCAGGACTTTCCAAGCCGCCTATGCATATAGAGCCTTCACCAGTGAGTACACTCAAGTGCCACGCATGGAGTGCTCCCTACCGTAAACCAATGCGGGCACCCACACGAGCATGAGGATGTTACCTGCTTCTGGGCCAAAGAGTGGTCCAGTTGTGAATCGGGCATTCCATGTGCCGCTGGAAGCATTTACACAAACGGACACTGAGACGGTTGGTTGCTGCAGTGGGCTGATTTTGCTGAGACCCGGTGGACCTGTGCACAAGGGGAAGAGCTTAAGCCCCCATTTATGCCTTTAGTCATCTGTAAAACCTCCCGGGTGGAAAGGACAACCCCAGTTCACCCGGGAAAACAGGTGTGGGAGGTGACCAATGGATGTAGTAAGGAGGCAGAGGAGTAAAACTGGAACAGGAAATGGGTGTGGGTTATTTGGCTCAGGTCGAGGAAGGAGAGGAGGGAAGATCAAAAGACGGAAGATCAAAAGACTCAGTAGAGGAAGGACAGTGAAGAAGGGCATGGAGTAGAATTGCTGAAGGAGCATACAAGGTGAGGTATTGGTTACTGAGAGGAAGTGATGCATGGTTGTGCGTGGAATTTGTGAGTGACGCTGATGGAGTAGGGAGTGAGTGCAAAGGTGACCAGGGGATGATTGTGAAAGGTGAAGGAGTAGCAGTAGGGTGGAGTGAGGGGTGGTGGTAGGGTGGAGTGAGGGGTGGTGGTAGGGTGGAGTGGGGGGAATAGTAGTAGGGTGGAGTGGGGGGAATAGTAGTAGGGTGGAGTGGGGGGAATAGTAGAGTTGGGGAGGGATGCTAGGAGGGGGAGAGGAGGTAGAGTGGAGTGGGTTGCATGGAAAGAAGAAGAGAAAGATTAGATTGGAGAGTGAGGTGGTGGTAGTAGAAGGGAGGGATGGGTTAGTGGTGGAGTGGGTAGTGGGAGTCGTGGGGTAGTAGTGTGGAGAGTAAGATTGGAGAGTGGAGGTAGACAGCAGGGAGCAAAAGAACAGTACATTGAGGGAGAGACTGCAATAAGATAAATGTAGGAGGAGGGGAACAGGATGCGAATTGGAAAAATGTAGAGAAGGGAGCAGGAGGGCGTGGCTGTAAGATACCAAGAGGGCCTGTGTGTCTGAACGCCACCCATCTTTTGAAAACTGCCTATGGGGGCCCTCTGGTCAGGGACCACCTAGTCAGTTTGAGAAATAAGGTGTTTGCCTTTAGGCCATCACTGTCAGCTAGACAGTTGATAGTAGCCCATTCTGTAGTTGAGGGACACCTGGGATGAAATACTCCTATAGCCACTGCTAAGTCTTTTCTGTTGGCAGCCCAACAGAGCTCATCCTCTCCTACAAGGTGGTGTTTCTTTGGCTCCTCTGAGAGGTAGGGATCAAACCGGCCACAGAAGGCAACAATGCTGCTTTCGCTTACCAAAGTTAGAGAAGTGTCTCGTGGCAACACCTTTATCGCTTCAGTCCTCTCGCCAATCCAGCTTCCAAATCTCATTCATTTGGAATGTTTGAAGCACTATAACAGTAAGGGGAGGGAGGTTTTTCTACCATCACGAGTGGCAAACCCCACCTCTTACTCTTCAACATTGCAAGTAGTTTCTCAGGGTTGCTGCCCACAGCTCCTTTTTGTGGCAGGATCAGCTATCTGGGAGGGACTACGTATCCATAGGCTACACCAAGAGGGACTGTCCTTGGAGAGCCCCTTGACTACAAAGCAAATGAAATCCCTTGAACCATACTTTCTGATTTTCCCCTCCTGTCCCCTAAGAAAGCATTGGTCAAATGCCTTTATTGGGTTTACACCTACATCTGATCTTCTGATGGACAAATTCCAGATGGTGACCCAGTGTCAGAAACTACACACCCCAGACCTCCAGTAATGGTTGGTGTCTTTGGATCTCAGTATATCTATTTTCATGTATCAATACACCCAACACATGAGGGTCCAGTTTGTGGGGAACATCACTTCCTGTCCACAGCCAAGCCTCCTTTGACCTGTCATTGGTACCAAGTCTATCCTGGTGGTAGTGGTATCTCACCAAAGAACAATGTATCTGTCTTACCATATTTGGTCAACAGGGCTCTGTGTTAAATCATTTGTTCAGGATATGCCAGCTGCTCCACAGACTTGAATTTTACTTCTGCATGAAAAAGGGTGCAGGTCTTTCCATTTCAGACCCTCCCATTCATTATGGCATTGTTAGAAATGCAAGTAGGCAAGGCTTTCCCCCACAAAATCAAACGGATGGTTGAGTTCTTCCCAAGAAGATCTTGCATTCAGAGGTAGTCTTTTCTCAGACTCCTGGAACTCATGGTTTTTTAAATGTTCTTCATTTTGGAGCCCAGTCTGTGAATTGGATCTCACCAGTGACCGCCTCGCAAACCATTTTCCAAATTCTTGGCTGACATAACAAAAATTGCAGAAGGGTGAAAATCTAATGATGAAGCGTGAATATGTTAAGAATATTCTGAAATCGTAGAAGAATGTGTATTTTCTAAACATAACGATGTTCTCAATACGTCCAGTGCCAAAGAGTAATGTCTCCTAGCAAACTGTTTATCTTCATTTCCAATATATCTCATTGAGAACTCCTTGCACTTGGATGGAGAAAGTCTCCCCAAAATTAAAATCACAGACCACATCAGTTTAATTCAACCTTTAGATAAATAATTATTGATCCACTTTCGATGTATAGCAACACATCTTCATCTATCACACATTTAAGTCAAACATTGTAGCTTAGTCAACACCAAAAAACTAGTTTTGTTTCATGTAGACATTTTTGTCTGGCAAAATGTCTTTATTAACACGAATACATTTGTACAATAAAGTTTATAGTTATTAAATCTAGATTAAGATAATGCATAAAAGAAAAAATTAAGCTCAAAAGAAAAAAATTGATATTCTCTCTAAGAATAGATTAAGTATTTATCATTGCCCAAGGCATTTCGGGTAAAAAACCTTTATTCAGGGGAATTGCTGATCTGTTTTATCATACAATAGTAAATGCATATTGATAATGTATGTATCATGATTTATCTACAGGATATATATTTTGTCTCCACTAATTAACAGAGATACTAACCTTATGTATTAAAGGTAGGTGCAGTTATTCTGTCCTTAAGGTTGTAATTTCATTCTGAAACCTAACATTTTGACAGATACTATAATTAGTAGTGTCTTTTTGGTGAACCTCAAGAATATAGCTTCTATAAACTGATAATTGTTAATGGGAGCTGAATGTACACAGGGACACTCAACCAACTGTGCTGCTTGGTAACTAGTTTCTCCCTGATGGATTTTCAAAACACAATATTACTTTATTAGGTGACTAACGTCATGGTGATACAACTGCCAAAATGTAGTTAAAGTCACTGGTACTTTTAGTAATTAGTCAAATCTTATTGGTCGATTTGCATACTTTGCTCAAAGATTTTTGAAATAAAATCATCTAACTTTATTATATAGAATAATAGCTTTATCGTTATTAACCAAAATCCTATGAAGTTACTCATGATTAGATACCACCAAACAAAGCTCAACCTTACATCCATATTAACTCCCTCTTTTTTTTTTTAAGATGATTGACACTAGTAGATTGTAATCGTTTGCTATTTTTTAATAGCTACATGGTTCTTATGATGTACATCATTTGTATAGCTTTAGAAACAGATGGCACACTTGTTCCTAAATAATCTTTGCCTATATGATGTTACAAAAACAAATGCCATTCTAAACGTATCCCTCTTGTGTTCATTGCTTCTAAATCCCTATTCCTAAACAAATCCTCTTTTCAATGGAAATTGGTTCATATTAAACCTTTTATTGGACTTAACTAAGAGAAAAAACGCCTCTTACTGGTAAAGAAATTTGTTATAGAATCACAAATTGCATTTTTGTAATTAAATTACATCTCTAAAATGTGAAGCAATAGGTGACTTTAAGTTGGGCATTTGATTTATGTTAAGTGCAACACGTTTTCACTTTGTAATTTATCATCACTAAATAGAAGATGCCTCATGGGCATCAAATTCCAAATGGAGCTTGTGTAGTGTCACATGCTTACATATGGTGTAAATGAATCAGTTTACCAGTGTATCGGTCATTAGTCGTGTCGCCTTTGATGATATAGCAATGTTGAAAATTATTACACTATCGTACTTTCAATGGATTAACCGATAATGCAGTATGGGCTTCTATTCTTAACTTATTTCTTGCCGACTGGTCTTTCAGTTAGCAAGAATCGCCTTCAAAATTACATAGTGCTCAAAGATTTTCTATTTTAGATTTTTCTACTTGGCCCACAGTACGTTGTTACATATAATATATACATCTACAAAATCAGGATATCATGTCTAAGCAGATGTTTTCATGTTTCATGCAAATGTACCATCTACTTCTGATGACCATAACAATATTTTAACTCTACAAGTTGTTGCTGAAGTGACGATTATATATGAAAACCTAAAAATAATGAGGTGCCCAGTAAATCACTGAAATAAATTTGTGCATTTGCACACCTTCAGTCCTTTTCTTTGCATATGAAATGTATATGTGAATGAGCTTTTGTGATGGACGAATAACTAAATGGTTTTCAAAGTATCAATTGTGATGCTGATGCCATGGTTTTTTAATGTTCTTTATTTTAGTTGGAGCGGTTCACCAGCATAAGAATGAAAAAGGAGAAGGAGAAGCCATACGGCGCACAACGGTATTCTGCCACCTATACGGAACCTCCTGGACAGAGTCTACAAGAACTCCCAGATGATACTGTTCTTGTTCTTTTTGAAAAGATGTTGGTATGTTTCTTGCTTAGTGTACTATAATTGCAACATGAAATGGTTTTCGTTTTTCACAAATACATGCAGTATTGGGTATGATTTTGTCTAACACCGCCCTAATAGCCCATTGGAGCCCAAATATCAGAAATGTAGTAATTAATATTTTGTTTCAAAGCTTAAGTGGGTTTCTTTAGGTCTAACCTTATTCTATATGCTACTGGAAAAGCTGAATCATTTTCTACAGTATAAACCTTCAAATTCCTTGCCTTTTATAATTATTGACAATTCTTGACAATTGTTTAATTCTTGACACTGTGGGGTAAATATTCCTATCTGTTTCATTGTGGTTTTTGTATTTTGTTAATATCAATATTGTATGGTTGTATAACTGTGTTGGAAGTCTCTGGGCTTCAATTTGCAGCTCTATTTGTTTATCATTTTTGTTGCCACCCTTGATATTTTTCATACTGGTCTTCATTAAATGTAACACACCAATGTATCATACATGCAGCATTGAAGCGCTTATCCAACCACGATTTACAATCGGACTGAATATATTCCCAAAAACAAACCCTAGCCAACATAATCTGATATTATCACTACACACCAATTTGTAATATATTTTAGCTTTTAAATTTGTCATCCTTCTTACACAGATCACAATGGGCAATAATACCTGTACTGTTCAGAGCAGAATGCCTCATAATCTATCCTAAAACAATACAAATGCCCTGTCACAGTTTTATCATTGAATAAACATAATCCTCTCTGTGATACTGATCGTTTTGCCCAAAACACATAATTTTCCAACTATTCTAGGTTTTTACCTCAGAATAACGTGCATGTCCTACGTTTTTAGGGACATTCGGATAATCTAGTATATCTGGGGCTCATATTCATTGAACTAAGGAGGGTGCAATATTTTTCCTGGCCTTTCAACTTAGTTAGGTGCACCACATTGTTGAAACTGTCCTGTACCATAGTGTTTGTTTAGTTTTCTCATAACATCCATATCCTGTTTCTCAACCAAACATAAACTGTCTATTAACTTCCCACAATCTAATCCAAAGCCTTGCTGTCCAATTTTAATGGCCTTAGCAAATTCAAGTTTAAGAACGGATAATGTATTGCCTTTGGCGTGACATATTTTTATTGTAGAGGATGAAAATAATGAAATAAACCCCAATTCAAGTTCTATGAAATCATTGAAGGTCCTGGTTAACCCAGGACAGATCACCAACATAGATCAAGTCCATCAAATCAGATGGTTTCACCAAATAAGCATGTTTTGCATCCATAGTGATACTGCTGCATCTTTTCTCTATAAGCTTCCACTAAAAGTGTAAAACTGTATCCCTCATGCTTTAAAATAAATAATGCAGTCATGTTTTCAGCCTCCATCCATGCAGTCCTTGTTGTAACTTCCATAACCATTACTGCAAAAGAACATTCCTACATAATTATAGCTCATGGCTATTTCACTATTGTGGTCCTAAATATGTCACTAAAAGCCACAATGGTTGTCTACTTTTGAAGATAATGGCGTTGGTTTTAATACTCAAGGTTTCAATACTCTTTTTCTTTGGTTAGTTTCCAGTTGAAGGGTCCCACTGAGTTGGCCAAATTTCTTCATTGCCGTCTGCAAGCAGATAGGTTTGCGATCCAGGATTTCATCTGCATAGGCTAAACATTTTATCAAAAAGCCACTCCACTTAGGATAAAAAAGAATGCTCCTGTACCCCAAAGTGAAAAAGATCAGTAAAGTTTGTTGAGTCGGAAGGACACCATTATGATGCACCCTTGCTTTAATCTTCTAGGTGTGAGTATTTGCCATCCAACACAATCTTTACCATCCAGTCTAATCCTAACCTAGCAATTGTCATCTTTAATAAACCTGGTGGCACTCCCAATTGTCTAACTTCTAAAGGGTATAGTGATTTACGGGTTCAAAGGCTGATGGTAAATCAACATAAACATGTAATGAATTGAAGGGCCACTTCACAGTGCTACCGACTCGTCGGAAGAGCAGGGGAAATTTTGCACGGCTCTGCATTCCCAGAGGGAAGAGTGGGAGGTATTCAAAGAGTAAATGCTCCAGCTTTTTACGGCTCTGGTCTCGATGCCGCAGGCGAATATGGCACTTGTGCGACTGGAGGGTCCGGCACCAAGGTGACCATGTCATGTCGACCCTCAAGGTACCAGTGCCGAGAAGCCCGTCATAGCGATCCTGTCGACATAGACATTGATGGCGGTCGAGTGTTCCTTTGCCCCCAAATCTCGGTCGACGTTCTTGGACACCCTGAGGTCGATTTCCGTTGCATAGGACCGGGGTTCCTTTTGGTTTTCAGCGAATGAAGGACAGCTGGCCTTGATTTCACAGACAAAGCAGATTTGCTGGACCAAGCAGATCCAGCTGAAGGTTTGCATGTGGCAAGCAGACTTGATACATCATCTGTCCTTGATTTGCCCAGTATAGGAGAATGGTTGATAAGGTGGTTAAAGCCTTATACCTGGGCATGCACCCTGGTCAAGCGCCTTGAGGCATATGAATTAATAGACATCCTGGATAAAGGGCCACAGGCTGAGAGGACATCAGCATTCCATGTTCTTATCTCAGATCTCATCACACTGTGGCAGAGAACATGTTCCATGCAGGCTGTAGATTCCGACCTCACCAGAAGTACAAGCCAGCTTGGGGAGATTTGCCCCTCCTTTCATCTCACCCTACGCCAGAAGGTCTGGTGGTCCAAGCCGCCACAGTAAACTCTAGGCCGCCCACATCCACCTCCAATCTTCCCACAGACGGGAATCCAAAAAAAACAGACACCCTGACCAAGAAGATCTTCTTTTCACAGAGCATGGCCCTGGAGATAGTCCACGCTTTCTGCACATTCGCAAAGTATTCAGACGGACTGTGGAGGATCATAGCGAAAGCTGCAGAGCATTGCCTCGCTGAAGAGGTGAGGGATGGCTTTTTGCGCCTCATTGACAATGGGAAGGAGGTGGCATGTCAGGCACTGCAGGCAGGCCTGGATTCTGCAGATTGCGTAGGCCATGGGTATGTTCTTGGTACTACAGAGCTCGGCTTACCTCCGAAAGTCGGGTTTCACCTAATGTCCAAGCCAAAACCCTAGACCTAGTGTTTGATGTTGAGCACCTGTTCAGCCAAAAACACTTTGAAAAAAAAAAATCAAGCTGCCAAGTCGCTAAGTATAGCTGTGCAACAAACTGTAAAGCAGCCATTCAGCTTTTCCTCTAGGGGTCGAGGTTACAGACGGTATGTCCCGCTTTGTAGACCGGCACAGCTCCCACAAGCCAGGCAAGGGCCGAGGTGTTTCTCGCGTATTGGTGGGGCAGAGGAGCTTCTAGGGACCAGCAGACTGCGGAAGCAGTGGCAACGCCCGCTAAGCTGCTTTGAGTTCTCCCCACATGCTTCTCCAGTTGGAGGGAGAATATCCAAGCACTGGTACAGGTGTAAGGAGTTGACCTCTGATGCCTGGGCCTTGCAGCTCGTTAGATGGGGGTAATGTCTACCGTTCCTAAGGAAACCACCAGACAGACCACATCCCCCTCCACAATAACCAGAGCAGGAGCTCCAGGAATAACTGAGGGTCTTGCTATTGAAGGGTGCTGTGGAAGAGGGGTGACCCGAGCAGAGGATTGGGCTGATACTCTCGCTACTTTCTGGTACCCAAGAAAAGAGGCAGTCTCGGTGTCAACCTGGACTTGAGCACCTTGAACAAGTTCCTGAGGAAGGACAAGTTCAGGATGGGGACATTGAAAGAAATTCTCAAGGCTCTACAACCCAAGGACTGGTTTGTGTCACTGAACCTTCAGGAAGCTTATTTCCATGTGCCGATCCATCGGAAGCACAAGCGGTTCCTGAGATTTGTCATTAGGCACACTCCATATCAGTTCAGGGTACTGTCCTTTGGTTTAACCTCAGTGCCCAGGGTTTTCAGCAAGCTGATGGTAGTGGTGGCGGCGCACCTCAGGAGATTGTGTTGCCATATTCCCATACGTGGACAAATGGTTGATCCAAGGAAGGTCTCGGTAGCAGGTATTGACTCGAGGATACCTGCTCTCTACTTCACGGTTTGGGCTTCTCCCTGAATTTCCAATAGTCCCACCCTGCTCTCTACTTCATGGTTTGGGCTTCTCCCTGAATTTCCAATAGTCCCACATAACATCATTGTGGACACTCCTGTTCATCTGGGCAGTCCTGGACACACTGGCGGGGAAGGCAGGGAAGTCTCACCAGTGGCAGGCAAATGGTGGAGCTTTTCTAGAGCCATGACAGTCTTCCCCGGCTTTCTTCCTCTGCCGCTTTGGTCTCATGGCTTCCTGCATTTTTCTGGAGCCAGAGGACAGACTGAGGATATGATCTCTGCACTGGAGGCTGAGGGGTCGGTGGTCCACGATAGGGACCAGTATCTTTACCGCTAATCCTAGACAAGTTTGGGGCCCAGGAGAACATTGCATCGAACCAGTCCTTGGCTTTCACTCCTACCTCTGTGTCCATGCCGATTTTCAACTTCTGCATGGCCCCTATTATGTGAGACAAGGACCCATTTGCTGGATCGTTTCGGGAATAGATGTGCAACAAGACAACCCGAATATCTTGCACACGCCCCCTTTAATCGCCATCAATAAGTCCAAGAGGTACCTATTCTGTAGCGTTATCAGCCGTATTGCACACAGCTTGCTTTTTATCGAATTGAACTCATGCTCTGTGGTGTTCGCCAGCTGGATCATTTCACACAATACTATTTGCAGCCGTTTGCCATTGCTGCGGCCTGGATACCTGGCAGTAGAAGGTATTCAAAGAAAACTTCTTTTTTTTGTTTACAGCGATATTCATCTGGGATTGCTTTCAGCAGTTTGGAGGCGTATTCAGACAAGTTATGATCGCTTGTCTTTTTCTTCTGATTGAGCGCTTCTTTCTCATTGCTTGCAGAGCTTTGGGTGGCTCCGGCTCTGCTCTTGACATGTTAGATGTAGCCAGGTGTGCATCAAGAACCACTAAAACAGCTGAATGTAGGGTCATTGGTGAACAAGATCCTCTCCATGATGGCGGAAAATGCATGTATGCTCGCTGGCCTCATACCCAGAAGATGTCCATAAGAGCCACTTTACCTTTGCTGAGATCAGGAATAAACAGTGTCTTGTTGCACTTGCTGTTAGTTCCCACAGGAACAGTGCCATGTCCTCGAACAAAGCTCATATTCATCTGCTACTTGTACTTTTACTTGAGCCTCATTTGCTTCAATCCACGTTAATTTTGCTACATACGGCAAGACATCTCTTGTTTATGTTGCAGATTATTTATTCCTCAAATCCATAAAACCCTCCTGCAGCACAGCTTACTACCGCCTCCTCCTGTAACGTTCACCTGATTCCCACGGAGGCGCCGACCTGTTCTGGACTGCTATGACCTCTTCTAAGGTGATGCGCAGGACTCGGAAGACGGACTGGACCGGACCCCCAAACCTCGCCTGTCTGGCCCGTAGAAGAATCCTTCTGTAGATGTAAAAGGGGATTAACTGTCTGCTGGATAATGTGTCAGATTCCCCCCTTCCCCCTCTCACACTCCTCGAACCCCCTCCGCGATTCCCCGTAGAGTCTCACCTTAGAGTCTGAAAGGACGAGCTCTCCATCCTGCTTCCGATGCAGGGGCGCGTTGATTTCCAGTTACTTCACTGGATCTCGGGTTTGGTGAGTATTCAACTCTGCTTGACTTTTCCGATATGAGGCCGTAAGTATTCAGTTGCAAAAGTTCAAGCCTTAATTGTCCGTTGTCCTTTTCTCTATTTCAGATGCAGGATGAAGAATCTGCGTTGAGGAATGGATTCGCCGAAGGTAAACTCTGGTGAGTCTTTTTGATGGATGGTTCCCTTAGTGATCTTGCTTTCACCCACTAATGCGTGTCTTTTTCCCCTTAGGGGCCGAGGTACGGAAGTGCCAAAGAAGCGGCGCCGACCCGAGGTGAGGAAAGATTGTCCCAACAATAATCAGGTAAGTCTTAAGGTGGAAGAATCAGGCCTTCCTCAATCTGTTCCTTCGCT
Source organism: Ambystoma mexicanum (assembly GCF_040938575.1). Taxonomy (NCBI): domain Eukaryota; kingdom Metazoa; phylum Chordata; class Amphibia; order Caudata; family Ambystomatidae; genus Ambystoma; species Ambystoma mexicanum. The sequence continues at coordinate 451,545,011 of NC_090926.1, forward strand.
CACCTTTGTTTTGTCTCTTTTTCTCCTTAGGCGCTGAAAGGCGACAGATGGTGCCAATGGTCGCTGAAGAGCCAGAGGGCGCCTCGTGAAGGTGAGTGGAACGCGGCGCTGCAGCGAGCGATGCGCTTCTAAAAATAATGTCTTTTCTCAGGATCGTCGGAGTGATGGTTCCGGACTCCGGATGGAGGTAGGTAAAGTTCAATTATTCACCTTTCTCTCCTTTCCTTCCTTTTCAGATGTTCCAGGTTGCAGGCGGGCGTGGCTGGAGCCAGGATGCAGGAGCAGACACAGTGAGCGTCCAGCTGCTAGATGCAGAACAACGCGAAGCGTGAGCTGCTGTCTGGGCGTGGTTTAAATAGCCCCCAAAGTAGTTCCAGGTAAGTATTCTTCCTCCGCCACGCCCGAGTGGTAAAATAGTCCCATAGGTAAAATAGTCCCTTTCAGACCTCAAGGAGGTCTGGATCCGGCAGCATGGTCTGCATCAGGTAAGTCCATCCAAGCACTCCCATAATGAGCCTGGCGCCTATGGTGCCAGGACTGATGCCTTCTATGAGCCTGGCGCCAAAGGCGCCAGGACAATGTCCAAAGAGCCCCTATAAGGGGTTGCTGGGTCCCTCCCTGGGGACATGTCTGCTTTCGGGGACGCTGGTCCTGAACTGGCTTCCCGGGAGTAGGCATCATGACGCCTCCCATATGTTGGCTATGAACAGCACCCCTTCCATTTTTAGGAATGGGTGTGCCTTGCACGGTGGGTCCTTTTCGTCCTTGGTAAATCTTTCATTATCTTTATCCATCAGTACAACTTGTACTCTGTCCCTTGGAAAATGCGTTGTACCCGAAACAGTGCCAAATGGACTAAACACTGGGCTACCAGAGGTGGCATTTCCTGGAGTACTAACATTTTGGGTTCCCCTGAAAAATGAGGGATGAGAGAGCAAACATAACGGCTCTGCATGTGACTGTCCCATAAATTATTGCATTTTGTATGGTGCACGTCGGTCATTGTATCAAACACAACCCCTTTATTTTGGTCATATTCCTTCTCTTCAACTCCTCTCCTGGTACGTTGTTTGACCCAGGTATAATGATCTATTATCCACATCCTTCTCATAGTAACCACTTCATTTTGAAAAATATCCCTTTTGAAAGGCATTAGTTTCTGCACACTGTATACACCATATAACCTCACTCAAGCCGTATATACAAAATCCTACAACAAAACCTAAACATATGTACAGTATCGACATTATTACACAAATCCTTGTGATGAGAAGAAACCTGCAAAGGGCAAGAAGGCAACTATGTCATCATCACCCTATTTTCCATGTTGTGTATTATTAAAACAAACGTTTGATACCACTGAATAAACACTCTTTTGTAAGGGAAACACTTGAGTCACTGAAAAATGCTGGCTTGCCAAACATCACAGGCAAAGAATTCTACTCAAACAGTTATTTATTTATGCAAGCAGTTGTTGTGGGTCTGGCATAGGGGGCAGCTGGTATGAGGAGTTGTCCGGACATAAGAACGGTATACCCAATACCGCAACTCCTTTACTTTCACTGCGAATGGGGTGGCATAAACCACTGTGAACGGTCCATTAAACCTAGGTTGACTCAGCGCCTGACGAAGTTGCACACGTATATGTTGCCTCCTGGTATTAGATGCAGCAGTGGCAAGCTTCCAGTGGTGGGCACCGTGCATTCGCCTGTTTCTTCTCTCCTTGATGCTATCTGTCGAGAAAGAACTTTTATGCACCTGGTTAACTGATGCAGATACTGTGTAACCTCCTGCCCCAAAATAGTTGCAGCCCTGTGAGCATCAGATGCCCCAAGAATGGGTGAAGTGGTGTGTGTATTCTGCTTCCCGTCACGATTTCGTGAGGCGAGAGCAAATGGTCTTTATAGGGCTGCATCCTCAAACCGAACAGGGCCTGGGGCAAACAATGGACAATTATTTTTTAGGGTCACGCATAGCTTTGATAATTTCCCCTTCAAAAGTGCGTTCATCCTCTCTACAATGTCGTTGACCTGAGGGTGGTAAATGGAGCACATCTTATGCCGAATGCCTAACAATGCAGCTATTTCTTCAAACAGCTCATTGAAGAAGTGATTACCGTATTTAAGGGTTGTGAAAAACCATGCCTTTTCTCCCCTATGAAGGATTCTCAAACGTAGGTGTTTTATCACTGTGTTGTCATAATATGCACTGTAGCATGATTTTAAAAAAATGGCATTGTGAAAACAGGCCTTTTACTACCCTATTTAGCATTCTCAAACTTAAGTGTGCCCTCCCACCTGTCTCAAACCGGCGCATTTTGAAAACTCTTATCCTGAGTGGTGGTGTCTGTCCTATTGCTCAACTTGCTTGCCTCTCGATGTCTTGTCTGCCTACTCCAGTGACCTTCGCTAGTGTCTCTCACCGACATCCTCTTTGTCGTGCCTTCGCCAGACCTATGGACACTTCATATGGTCTCTGTGCTCTCCCACTTCTCCTCTTATCCCATTAATGGTGGCACCCGCTGGGACACCCTCCTGGCATCCTTCCATTCCTCTAAGGTCATCATTAATGTTTACTCTAATGGGACTGTCCTGGTCGAAGGCCCTCGGGCCAACCTTCACCTCTTTGATAGATGCTACTCGCACCTCATCAACTTCCTTTCTTCTCCTGCTCTCCTCTCCCCTTTCCTTGACTACCTCGCCTCCCACTTCTGCCTCCTACTTGGCTACCTTGCCTTTGCCTTCCCTTTCTGCCTCGTCTCGGGCTCCTCCCACACCTTCGCAGGGCATACCTCTGACCTGTACCCCTCCCCGGAAGTCCTTCAAGGATGGCAACCTACTCCATATTGCCACTCTAAACGCTCTCTGCTGTCAAACACTCCTCTGATATCTGGCGCCTTCTGGAAGAACTTGACCTCGATGTCCTCGGTCTCACTGAGGCATGGTTCACGGCCAGCTCTGTCACAAGCTTTGATACGCCCCTATCTGACGGCTACAAGACCCTCTCCGCATCCAGGGGCAACCGCTCTGGTGGGGGTACAGCCCTGATCTTCCCAGAGTGGATTCCTGCGTCTGTCACTCCTACACAGGTCTACTCCTCTTTTGAATGCCTCATCTGCAGGCTCTCTCTCTCTCCCCTAGCCATTCACTCACTGTGACTATCTATCAACCACCTGCTCAGATTTCATCCTTCCTCTCCGAGTAGGCTGACCTCTCCGCCTCACTCCCGACATCCATCTGGATGCCTCCTGTCGTCCCTCTGGACTCTTTTGCGACCTCTCCGACTCTCTCACTCACTATTCTTCCCTCTGGCCCAACTCACTCTGCAGGGCACACTCTGGATGTTCTGATCTCCTCAGACCTTCCCATCTCTGCCCCTCTCACCACTCCTCTCTCCTGGAGTGATCACTTTCACCCTCCCTACCCCTCAGGCCAAGCCACTTCCATCACTGCCATCCACCTTCTCGGTCATCCGACCCATGAAGCGTGTGTCAGCTGAGGCTTTCGCCACCACCTTCTCACCCCCCCAACCCCTCCCCTCTGGCTGACTCTCATCCTGACACAGCCCTCTCCACGCTGCTATATCTGATACTCTTGATATCCTTGCCCCTGTCATGAGAATCTGCCTGAAGCCCAAAGCCAAGTGCAACTCCTGGTTCGACTCCGACCTCGTCACCCTAAAACGCAAGTGTAGGGTGGCCGAGAGGGAATGGCGTTCTTCATGAACACCCTCTGACAAGCTGGTCTGCCGCCTGCTGGGAAGGCAATACCGGCTCTCTGTCCTAACCAAGAACAGAGCGCATATCTAAGCCTGCGTCTCTGCAGCATCTAGCAACTCGGCTGAACCTTTTCAAATCTGCAAGGAACTGGCCAATCCTGCCGCAGTCTCTACCTCTCCTGTCCCCTCCCAGGCCCTCTGTACGGCACTGGTTTCTCACTTCATCTCTAAAACTCAAATCATCCAGTCCTCCCACCTCCTGTCCCCCTTTTTCCCCCCCCACTCCCTGCTCTTCCTCTGGCCTTTATGCAGCCTCCTCTCTTCTCTCCTCCTCTGCTTTTCCCCTGTTCTCCGCAGACAAGGCTTCTAGACAAGTCCAATCTATGAAAGTCTAGTGGAAACAGGGTCACCCCTGTTCCTCCAAAACCTTCAAGGACCACATTGGCTCCCTGGCTGCTGCCCTGGCTGATTTCTGCAATCACTCCTTCGCCACTGGAGTCTTCCCATCCCCCCTGAAGTACTCCTTTGTGCACCCCCTTAAGAAACCCTCTGCTGACCCCTCCTGCCTGGGTAACTATCGCCCAATCTCCATCACTCCCTACCTAGGCAAGCTCCGGGAGAAACTGGCCATCTCCCAGCTTAATCTCCACACTGAATTGGTTGGTTGTCTTCATGACCATCAGTCTGGCTTCAGAGCTGCCAGAAGCACGGAAACTGCTCTCCTGAACATCAGTGAAGACTTGTTCTCCAACCTTGACTCTAACACCCCTTGCGTCCTCATCTTGCTTGATCTCTCTTCTGCCTTTGATACTGCCAACCATGCCATCCTGCTCAACCGTCTCCGTGATAACATGGGTATATCTGGTCAGGCTCTGGCATGGCTGACTTCTTTCTTCTCCGACCGACCCTCCCAGGTCCAACATGGGTCCTTCCTCTCTGCTATCTTTTTCTCTACCTGTGGTGTCCCCTAGGGGTCCAACCTCCTCTCCCTGGCTGTTCAACCAATACCTGGCACTCCTGGCCCACCGCATAGCTGCTCTCTGCCTCAACTTTTAGTGCTATGCGGATGACACCCAGCTCATCTTTAGGCTACCCTCAGCCTCCTCCTCCTCCTCCTCTACTTCCCTCATCTCTGTTTGTATGCTATCCAGGAGTGGTGTGCCGCCAATGACCTCTGCCTTAATGCCAGTAATACTGAGATTCTCCTCATCGGTACACCCACTCCTTCCTTCCCTGTAGCTCTCTGGCCGGCCTCTCTTGGCCCCCTTCCTGTTCATACTTGCAAAGCTAAAAACTTCGGGGTCATCTTCGACTCTACACTCTCCTTCTCTCCTCACATCTCTGACATCTCTAAGAAGTCACACTAACAGCTGCACCTCCTCAGAGGTATTCTTCCTTTCCTCTCCTTCCCCCAGAAGCTCACTGTCTCTAGAGCTCTGATTCTCTCCAGGCTGGACTATTGCAACAGCCTCTTTCTAAATCTGCCTGCTTCTTCTCCCCCCCCCCTCTGCAACTTATCCAGAACAGGACTGCAGGACGTGTCCTTGGCCTCAAGCCCAGGGATCGTATCTCTCCAGGACTGACATCTCTGCACTGGCTCCCAGTGGCTGCGAGAATTAAGTTCAAAACCCTCTGCATCGTTGACAAGGCATTCTGGGGCCTGGGTCCTCAATACCTTCAACTCTCTTCCTAAATACCTTCCTTCTTGAGCTCTTTGCTCATCTGCCATATAACTCCCTCGTAGTCAGTCGCTTCTCCAAGCAACGAGTTGATGGTAGATCTTTCTTCTGCTGGGGCCTCCCTCTGGAACTGCCTCCCTGAAACTTGAGGAGAATCATCTTCGGTTCTGGAAGCACCTCAAAACCTTTCTCTTTGCGTCTGCTTTTTCTCCTCCTCTCACATGCTGACTTCCTGGCTAACACTGAAACTGCACTGGTTACCTGGCCACCCTCTGATCTCGGGTCCAGGTCCCCTCCCGCGCCAGTCTCACTCCTGCACTGCCTTCCTGGCAACCCCCTCACTTGGGGACTGTTTCTGTATCCCTACAGTCCCACAACCAGCACTTGACACCTGACGTCTGCACTTACCCTTTCACTTGCCACCTGCTGGCCGTACTTTTACTTACTGTTCCTTTTTCTTATCCCATGTACTGCACTGTGGTCCCCCGCCCCTTGCCCCCACACTTCTCCTCCTTCCCTTCCCATGCACTTGCGCGATCTGAATGACACCTGGCCTAGTAGGATCGTTGTCTGTCCTCCCTCTGTTCCCCCTCCCTTGCCTCGTCACGCCTTGAAACACTTGTGTATAGGCGCGTTATAAATGCCATATCATATATCAAGGGTATTACACACTCCTCAGTTGAGGAACACTTCTTGAAATAAAAATATGGCTGCTGATTTAGCATCTGGATGTGCACATGGCCCAGCCTCAACCCACCGGGTGAACGGGCACACAATGACAACAAGGTACCTGTATGTATTGCACACTTCTCACATTCTCGCAAAATCAATAGGGAGCTTGTGGAACGGTCCACTGAGGTGGAGTAATGTGACACACAGTGTCCTCTTTCCTGTTTTGTACATATGACAGGTGGTACAGTTGGCAACAAATATTCTCAAATTTCTGGAAGTTTGGTACAAACCAATCCTCTTAAATATCTGTGGCAATGTGCTGTTTGGACAAATGCTAGGGGTGATGTAGCTATTTGAAGGCAACCATTAACCATTCTTGTGGCATTACTACTTTACCTGTGATGACCTGTCTCCAGATAAGGTCAGTAGGTGACCGCAAACGCCCCTTTTTTGCCACAGCTCTTTCTCTTCTTGGGGTGCCTGTCCCTGCAATTCTATTGCCTGGGGTAATGGGTACGTACTGCTGTATAAGAGACCTCTAATTGTGCCTGTAAACATGCTCCTTCTGGGTAGGCCACAGTGTCCGGCATTGGTGGATACGCTTCAATTGTGGCTGCCTCGACTGCTGCTTCATTACTAAAGAAATAGTGTGTGTTATTGGTGTGTGTGGTAGACTTGACGACTGCGACAAGTGTAGGCCACAAGAGAGCATAGATCAGTCTAACAAGGCTGCATGTTGCACTGGGGATCCGTCAACCCTTTGAAACCTCTTTCTCTTCCATCAGGATAGCCCTTGAAGGTACACCATTGGTGCCGTATGCTGAATCCGAATATATATTGTCACTCTGCATCCCTGGGATGCCTCCAATGCTTCAATTAGGGCAATGAGTTCTCCAGTTTAGGCAAAGTAGTGCATGGGAAATCTTTTCTGGACCAATACCTCATACTACCATCTACTAGGCAGACCACTGCCACCCTGTTTGCCTTTTACCAGTCTCCTGGTCAATGGTTGCTGAACCATCAACAACATATACCTCCCCATCTACAATGTATAGTCCCTTGACTTAGGTATGTCATCCTCAGGGCCCTCATGTGACACAGTCATGCACGTCCTCATCGTCCGTGATCAGTTCTGTCGAAAACACGAAAGGGTTAACCGTCTTACACCTCACAATGTGGATGGACGTGCTTGATATAATCACCTCGTAGCCGGATGCCCCCTGTGTAGTCAGTGTGGATTTTGACCGCTCGAGGATTGCAAACACTGCGTGTTCCACATACAATGTTACTGAATACCCCATGGTGATTGTGGCGTTTGTTGTATAGCAATGGCAGCTGCTGACGAACCCTGTTTAGAGCAACTGACTCTGCTTCACTGCGTTCAACATTCTTCTATAAAAAGCTAGATGTTTGTGTCCCATAGTAATTTTCTGTGTTAGCACTGCAGTCATCATTAGTCCGTCTGAATGGGAAAACAAACAAAATTGTGTGTAGTCGGGGGTTTGCTAAAATGGTGAATTACTTATGACGTCTGAGTTCCTGAAAACATGTGATCATCACTTCTTTTTTTATTTTTTTATAACTTTCTTTATTGGCAAAAAAAGTAGTAGCTGGTACACTACAAGTTGCAACAACAACACACATTACATATTTCAAGCGTGAATGACAAAGGACAGGCCCAGCAGTAGGCCACACATGATCATGATTGGGGCTGGTAGCAATAACGGCATTATCGTGTAGTGTGATCCGTCCCCGGATCTGGAGACGGAGGAGATGATAGAAGCTCCAGATCCACCTTTCGGTTCAAATAGCTACAAAACCCTGTCCATATGTTTTTAGGTCAAGCAGTACTAGGCAACATGTTAATGTAGTCTTCTTCACAGGATTGTGTCCAGGTGAGGGCTTTCAGCCACATTTCCAGGGAAGGGGGGGGATCTACGTTTCCAACATTGCAGGATACATTTCTTGGCCACAATCGCCGCCACATTCAGAAACCTTGCCTCCCGTTTCGCCTCTGATCCCTCCCAGAGCCCAAATAGAAGACACAAAGGGTCAGGGCAGACAGAGAACCCCACCATCTCGGAGAGAGTCTCAAGCACCGCATCCCAGAACTGGACCAGTGCCCCACAGGACCAGAACATGTGAGCATGGTCCGCATCATTAGATCTGCATCTTTGACAGGGATGGGTTTGGTCCCGGGCAAACTTCCCAATCGCATAGGGTGTGTAGTACAGGCGATTAAGTAACTTGTATTGAACACATCTTACTCTGGAGTTAAGAGAAACCTTGCGTGTGTGCATGCACATTTTGGTCCACATATCATCCGTGATGTCTAATCCCAGATCGCGGCACCAAGCATCTTGAACAGTGTGGGGGGGTTCAACAGCTTGCGCCATCAACATTTTGTACAGGGAGGATACAATGCCCTTACCGCCGGCAGAATTGGCAATGTAGCAGACCTTGGGGGACCCAGGGGGTTCGTCCGGATACGAAGGCCACATGTCTTGGACCGCCGCCCTAAGTCGGAAGTATTGCAGCAGCTCCAACGAGGACTTGGAGTGCCCCGGTCTCCAGGTATCCGGGGTAATGAATTTCCCATCGGGGAACAGGTCGGAGAGTGATCTGTATCCCAGGTTCAACCAGTGCCGCATAAGGAGCCCATCCTGTGTGGGGGTGAGGCCGGGGAATGACCAAAGGGGAAGCCATTTGTAATACGGGGGGGAGCCAGAACCGGGCATCAGGATCTGCCGCCACGCCCTTATGGTGGAGGCCACTGGGTCAGCAGGGGCCTCAGAGCGATACGAGTGAAAAAGGATCAAGGACATGACATTTACCTCCTCGGTCGCAAGGATTTCGAGCTTGACATGCGGGGGGCGGGGTCCTGTTGGTGGTACCAATATGTAGCGTGCTGAGCCTGAGCGGCGATCCAATACTGGGCGAGATCCAGCGCATTGAAGCCGCCCCTCTCATAAGGTAGGGTCATATTTTGCCACTTTCTGCGCACGGCACCAGAGTGCCACAAGAATCGGGCAAATCCTGCGTGCAGATCCGCAAAGTACTGTCTCCCGGGCCAAAGTGAGACGTTAGCAAATAAATATAGGAGCTTTGGGACTATAATCATTTTTATTAGGGAGAGTCTCCCTGAAAGTGAGAGGGGGAGGTTTTGCCATCTTTCCATCTTGGCATTGGCATATTGCGCGGCAGCCCCGTAGTTATCGGACAATAAGGAGGATTTTGAGAGGGACACCTGAACCCCCAGGGGCCCATTTGAGAGGAAATTTGCATGCAGGTTGGGAAGTTGCGGGCGTGAGGGTAAAGATTTCTGACTTAGTGTAATTTATGGTGAAGCCGGAGAATGTGCCAATTTTGATAATTTCGCGCATGATCGGGTCAAGGTGAATTGAGGGGTCTCTAATGTATAAAAGAATTTCGTCGGCATACAGTGATATAATTTCGGGGGTGTCCCGCAGGCGAATCCCTTTGCGCCCGTGGTTGTTTCGCACACTATCCGCCATGGGCTCAATGACCATCGCGAATAACAAGGGAGAAAACGGGCACCCCTGCCGTGTCCTCTGTGGAGGGAGAAGGGAGCCGACAGATGGGAGTTAACCAGGACCCTGGCCAAGGGGTCAGTGTATAATGGTTTAATGCAGGACATCATGTACGGGCCAACCCCCCATCTTCTCTAGCACCGCCCAAAGGTATTGCCACGAGACCATGTCGAACGCCTTTTGGGCATCAAGCGTCACAGCTACGGGGTTGGCTTGGCAGGGACAAAGCCGCTCTGGTCAGGATGAATCAGGTATTTCATGATGGGGAGGAACCTATTTGCTATAATTTTAGCAAAGATTTTAGTGTCAGTGTTGATGAGGGACAGGGATCTATAGTAGCCACATTCATCCAGGGGTTTGCCTGGCTTGGGAAGCACCGTGATGACGGCCTCGCGGAGGGACCGGGAGAGGGTAGAGAGGCGCAGCGACTCCTCCCAAACCTCGTGAAGACGTGGAGCAAGGAGGGCGACATGTTCCTGACAGAACTCGGCGGTTAGGCCATCTGGGCCGGGGGCCTTACCCTTAGGGAGGGCCGAAATTACAGCAGTGATCTCGTCAAGGGTGAAGGGAGACTCTAGTTGTTCTTTGGTGGCTAGGGAAATAAGAGACATTGGGATGCGGTCTAGGAGGTCGTCCAGGTCCTGCGGGCAGTGCTCTGGCTGCCGGGCGTAAAGGGCGGCATAGAAATCTGCAAAGGTCCCGAGAATGGGGCGATCAGACCAATGCCTCATTCCATCTTTGTCGATGATACTATCAATCCGAGCCCTGCCTCCCTCGGCACGGGCAAGGCGAGTAGGGTGCGGCCCGGTCTCTCTCTCCCTCACCATACTTCGAGCCGCAACGGGTCGGGCAAGGTATTTTATCTCGCTAAGGGCAAAGGACTCGAATGCGTCCAGTTCAGTTCTAATCTGTGCAAGCGTGGGTGGAGAGGGGGTAGTCGCATACTCGCGCTCCAGCTCCTTGAGTCTGGACTCGGAACGGCGCAGAGAGTTTCTAATGTCCCTCAGGACCCCTGCCTCCCTAGAGATACACATGCCCCTGATGAAAACCTTAAAGGCCTCCCATCTCACCCCATCTGTAGTGTCGTGACGTTTGTTATCAAAAAACAAGGAGATATCTGCAAGGATGTCAGCTTTGAAGACAATATCGTGCAGTGCATCTGACTTAAACCGCCAGGTGGAGTGCTGGGGAAGGGCAGGGTGTAAGGTGATGTCCAGTGTGAGCGGGGAATGATCGGATAAAGTGCGTGGCAGGATCTGTGTGGTAAGCGTTTTGCCCATGAGCCCCTGCGGAGAGAAGAAAAAGATCAATCCTGGAGTGGCTGTCATGGACAGAGGAATAAAATGTGAACTCTTTCGATGATGGGTGAAATACTCTCCAGGCGTCTACCAGCCCAGAAGTGGTCATGTGTGCATGGAGGCGACGAGCGGCTTTGGACAGTGTTCTAGGTGCAGCACCGGATCTGTCCAAGTCGGTGTCGAGGATGAGATTCATGTCCCCCCCCCCCAGATAACAGGGACTCCAACATATCCTGAGAGAATGTCGAGGATGTGGTAAAAAAATTCAGGTGCATCAATGCATGGGGCATATGTGTTGACCAGGAGGCATTCTGTATTAGCAAGGAAACAGTGGAGGATCACGTATCTACCCTGGTCATCAATGTGGCTGGCGCAAAGAGAAAACTCCAAGGACTTGTGGATTAGGGTGAGGACCCCCCTGGACTGTGAGGAGAACGCTGTATAGTATTTGTTGGAGCCCCATGCAGGGGCAAAGGACGAGAGATGAGCAAGCGCGTGGGTCTCCTGCAAGAGAAGTATTTTGACCCCGTGCCTCTGGGCATAGGCTGTGACCCTGCGTGCCTTGGTGAAGTTGCTGAGCCCCCTGATATTCCAAGACATTAGCCTAATGGCCATTCAGTAGCCCTTTAGGGTGGATCCCAGTAATGTGTGACAGAGTATGTTGAACAAGTGCTGGCCACTAATACGGCGGCCCGTTGCATCGTACCAAAAGCTACCACTTCTCTACCAGTTTTGCCATAGTAACCCCGAACTACTCCCACCCCCACCCTCACTGCCCCCCAAAACACAGCAGTGCCCAAAAGCCCACCCAAAATTCCAAGGCACTTGTGCCAAACCCAACGGGGCAAGGCGAGCCCCCGCGCCCAACAGGGGCGCAAGCAATGAACATAACCAGCCAAACTCGGCATTGCAACTGCAGCGGGGGTCGCTGCTGCCGTGGGCCCGATTGCGGCGGTTGAACAGAGGACTGCACAGAATATAGTGCAGCGGTAACCATAATAAGTTGTTGTGGGAGCACCATGGTAGAGTACAGTAAGCAGAAAGTATAGTAATAGAGGATCCCAGACAGGGTGCCGTGTCCAACAGATCACACACTAGTGACCCAATTTGCGTTTCATGAGACTTCACAGAAAGTTACGACAATCAATAAATGCACAAAAGAAAGAATAAAGGAGAACAAGGAAACTGCAGTGACAAGCGTGGCAATGACACCATAAATAATTCAGGTAATGAGTGCAGGGCAGGGCGACCCAACCCTCCTCCACCAGGTCGTCTGCCGGACCAGGGACAGGAATATGAGATTCAATAAATTTCACCGCCTCCTCAGGGACCGTGAAAAAGTACAGTTTATTACGATGGGTGAGCTTCAGCCTTGCGGGGAACAGCATAGCGTATTCCACTTTCCTTTCTCAAAGCATTTTCTTTACACCATTAAATTGTCTGCGTTCCATTTGGACATTGACCGAAAAGTCGGGGAAGATACGAATAGTTTGAGACTCAAATTTCAGTTCCCCTTTTTCGCGGGCTAGGCGTAGGATGTGGTTTCTATCCCGGAAGTTGAGGACCTTGGCTATAATTGGTCTAGGGAAGTCCCCCGGCTTGGGGCGCGGGGCAAGTGAGCGATGGGCGCGCTCAATGGTGAAGAACGGGGAGAGTTGGGGATCTCCCAGGAGGTCCTTCAGAAGGGTCTCAACAGCGAGTTCCATCTTGCCCTTGAGGGCCGCCTCCGGAACCCCCACAATGCGAATATTGTTCCTGCGGGATCTGGACTCTAAATCGTCGCACTTCGCTTTGACCTTTTTCATATCACGCACCAGGTCAGAGACCGTGCCCTGAAGCACATGTACTTCATCCTCTGTGGTCCCAATCCTGGTCTCGGCCTCGACCAGCCTATCGCCATGTTGGTCCAGTTTGGTGCGTAGTGAGGCTACATTTGCGTTTATGTCGTCTAATTTTTTGTGAAATGACGCAAAGTTTTTGGCCATGGATTCCATAAGTGTCGTGAGATCAGGCTGTGGGGGACATAAGGACACATCTGGGTCGTCTTGTGGGAGGGCAGCCCCACCCTGATCCTGCTTAGCGAGTGATTTAGCAAACTTGTCCATTGCTCCAGCCTTGTTAGCCCCACGAGCCTTGCCGGACATATTTGGAGGCACACTTAGAAGCGCAGGGCAGGTACTGCAGTAGGTTATCCCAGCAGGTATGCTCCAGGGCAGCAGGCCCACCCAGGGGGGGAGACGAGGCGTCCCAGGCGACAGTATATCCTAGGAAGAAAAGCGACCGGCAGCGCTCGCCCCCGAGCCAGGTGAGTACAGGCAACCAGAGCCAGCAGTGAGGGACAGCCCAGTCTGGGGGCGCCTAGTGAGCTCAGGGCGCAGCAAGTCGTTGCACAGTGTGAGGAGAGGAGGGTGCTGAGGCACACAGCGCCGCACCAGCGCAATGCAAGTGGTCGGAGGTAAGCCGTCTAGGGGGGGCCTCAAGGCGCTGGTGCAGTAGTAGTGGGCAGCGCAATTCCGGGTCGCAGTTGAAGGGTTCCAGTAAATAACTGTGTAGTCTAGGGAACCGCAGAGGCGGTCAGGCCGTGGATCAGGTGAAGAAAAATAGATGGAAGCCCACAGGAGAGGAGCAGCACAACCCCGGACCACCAGGGGGGGGGGCAGCAAGTCATATTAGGGTAGTTGCTTATGGGCCTGTAGGCCTGCGGCCACCCAACCGGCCAGGAGCCCACTGCGTCTGCAGATATTTTATTTATTTTATTGAAACACCAGTCTGACATGTCTCAATGCGAGCTTTGTGACATCAGACTTTTATTACAATGTAATCATATGTATCCAAAAAGAAAAAAAGGACTTCTCCAAAACAAAGCAAAGGTCCATCAGACTATTACCGTCCCCTCGAGCCACCTCAGAAAATCCTGGATGAAACATTGCTTCAAATAAAGTTTATGTCGAGACGTAGAGAGTCCATGTAGTCAACTACAGCACAGCTTAATTTTGTACAGTGTCCGGCTGCCGCATATGACCACCAATCTCGACTATTAGTCTACTGGAGTAAAACCTCCCAGATGCGTCATCCGTTTGGCGGTGGTTTCTTTGCATCTAGTGAGGAGATGTTCAGAAGTTTCGGTTTCACAGTGACAGAAACGACATATATTGTCACTCACTTCTTTAAAGTGACGGCTCCACATCATTTCTTTTGTTTTTATGGCATTTAAACGAAACCTTAAACTGCTCACGATGATGTCGGGACGGGCAGTGTTTTAGGTAGTTGCTTGTAACATTTAGCTTGAGTGCCCCAACTCCAGCGTCTAAGGTGGTCGGTTTCAAAAGACGTGAATCATTGTTCAAAATCCAGCACCATTGTTCGAACTTTTTTTTTGCTAGTTGTGGTCTCTCTAGTAGATCGTTCAGGTTGAGATCAGCAGTGGCTAGAATTGTCAGCATGATTTACTTCCACTCATCGAGAAGTTTCGAATTCCCTATGTTGCTTGTCACAGAGAAAATTTGGAATGCAGGGGCTGTCAGAGACAAATTCATCTTTCGCATTACTGTTAAAGACTTCCACATTACATGAGAATGTAGAGAATTCAGTGAAAGTTCGTATCTGATTTGGGTCATTGATATATAGGTCGGAAGCTTCAGAACACGCCGCCAGAAGATTCCTTCCAATTTTTGCCAAAACGAGACATCTATGTTCCAACCGGATTCTGATCCAAAGGTGATTGCTGGAACTACCTTTTGGGTATAGAAAATCAAGACCTGTGTTAAAGTGAACTTGCCAAACGTTTTGTTCAGCAACTGTCCCTGAATGCCAAATTGAGTCATACGATTGACCATGTCAACCTTCCAGTGATGTTCGCGGACTGAGTTGTTAAAGATGATTCCCAAATATCTGATTGAATTGACTGTTTCAAGACAGATGTTGTCAATTTTCCACTTGAAGGTTTTTTGTCTTTTCGGACGATTTTGGCCAATAATAACGATCTTAGTTTTTTCAATATTTAGCTCCAGGTCATTTTTGTGCAGGTAGTCATGAAGGTTTGTTAGTTGGCATTGCAAGCCTATCTCGGTTCTGTCCAGTAAAACCACGTTGTCAGCATATATTATGCGTCCTACTTCGATGTTATTCAATTTTGGTGGAAAACATCGCACATCTTTGCGATGAGCAGGGATGTCGAAAATAAACAATTTAAAGAGTTCAGTAGCTAATGGGCATCCCTGTTTCACACCTATGCTAGTTGGTATCCGCTTGGATAGGGTACCTTCGTTGTTTAGTCTTATGCTGATGGTGGTTTGCGTGTGTAGTGCTCTAATTGGCTCGATGAGGTTTCTTGGACAATTCCAATTTGCCAGTTTTTGCCACAGTTTGTTACGATTAACACTGTCGCAAGCACCCCTCAGATCTATGAAGGCGAGGAATAGCCTCGTCTTTGCCTTTTGGCTTTCTAATTTGAGAATGTTTAGGAGCACCAGATTCACCGCCACCCCCACGCCTTTGGTAAAACCTGTTTGCCGGATGTCAGAGATTTGTTTTGACATAGATCACGCAGCTAGCCTTTGACGTAAAAAAGATACAAAGATTTTACCTATAGTGTCCAACAGGGCAATCGGGCGATAGTTCATTGGATCCGCCCGATTGCCCTTTTTATAGATTGGCACTATGATCGCGTTACGCCAGGAGTCAGGTATCGTTGCTGATGTAAGCACACGGGCGAACAATAGTTCGATGAAAATTGCCCATTGCTCCTCGTTCTTTTTCAACATCATGTTTGATATTCGATCTGGGCCTGCTGCGTGAGAATTTTTCAAAGATCGTATGGCGAGTCTTATGTCTGGTCCTGTTATTTGAGGTTCCCAAGATATTGTCTCTTGTGCAGGTTTACTAGCGTCCTCATTAGATGTTTTGCAAAAAATATTGCCATAATGCTGTTGCTATGAGTCAGCATCAATCTCGTTCGATGGTAGTGACTGGTGCTTCGAGTTTCCTGTGTTCAAAATTGCCCAGATTTCTCGGGAATTCTTTTGGACTAAATGCCTCATCAGGTACTCAGCTTGATCTTGCTCAATTATCGATTTTTGCGATTTTAACCAGTTACGGTATTTTTGGTGATGTATGCGTATGGCGTTGTTGATTGTATTTGTGTCGCTATCCAATTTGTGAGACTTATTTAGGGTTCTTCTATCCCGTCTCATCACTTGTTTTGCTTGTGTCAGGATTGAAGATGAAAGGTGTTTATGCTTAGAGCCCATTGTACGATCAGCGGATTTAACTGTGATGAAATCAAATAGTAACGGTGCATAGTTTACAGACTGTTCAGAGGTCCGCCGTAATTTCTGGCTTATTTTCTTTATCGTTGGTCTATCCATCTTCAGCCGGTTTCCGCCACTGTTTACGGAAATTATGAGATCATATTTTCTTTGCTCAATCGTCCATTCCACCATACAGGCCAACCGAAGCAGATTGTGATCACTACTTGACATTGGGCTTATTGATGGTCTTAATTCACTTTCAAAGAAACTTTTTGATACCCAAAAGTTATCAATTATTGATTGGCGTTTGGGGATGACCAGGTTTTTTGGGGTTGTTTGTCGCCCGGAACTTGTCCATTTACCATATTGCAATTTCTATTGCATAGCGCCTGCCTCCATTTGGACTCCCGACTTTTTACTTTGTGTGATGATAATTTAAACTGCTTGGTTGCATCATCGAATTTGAACCAGGAGCAGTTTAAGTCGCCTGCACAGATTATTGATAGTAGTTTAGCAATGTCTGATCAATGCAGGTTGTTATTGAGTCTATGAATTTTTTGGTGCTTATTTTTGCCGGATTCCAGTAACTATTTATGATAAGCAGATGTTTCCTTGTTTCCTGATCTTCATCTGTAGTTTGGAGCAGTGCACTTTGCACGAACGGATTAGGACTGGAGGAATCGACAAGGCGCCACCTGATGTTTATTTTGATCATGATGACCAAACCAGAAGAGGGTCGCCCCTTTGCATTTTTTATTGCAGGATTTAATAGAGTCTGGAATCCGTCCCTCCATGGTGGCTCGCACAACCATGTCTCCTGAAGACAAATGACAAAGACCTTTTCCAGGTCAGCCTCAAATTTGTTGAATAGATGAGTGAATCCTCTAGTGTTCCATGAAATAAATTCACAAATGCACTTTTTACTGCTGACTGGTGGCTAACGTCGACCAGAGATGTTAGTGTGGCTGCCATTTTTCATTGGATGATTAAGATTTGTGCATGAGGTTTCTGAGATTTCCATTTCTCTACTAAGCTCAGCACGTCATTGTTCTTGGGTCCCTTGAAAGGTGTCTTTTGTATTGGACATCTGCGTGTCGGACCTGAAGCTCGTCGGTTCCACCGATATGTCAAACCCAAACATTAACAATTCCTCTAGTGCATTCAGAATTGTATTTCGAACTGATACTGAGGAAATGTGTAGCAGAACCTGGTCGCAACACTTTTCAGAAGCGTACTCAACTATTTGAATGTCCTCAGACAAAAATCGTTCTGAGGGATGGAATGCAAGAGAATAGTTTCAGTACGTTTTTGCGGTTCAGGTTCAAATCATGGTCTTCCCGATGTAGATTTTGTAGTTTCAATTTGCAGTTTAGTGAGCTAGCTCCAGATCTCAAAGATGTGGATGCTTTTGATGAGTTTCGAACCTGGTTTTTTTCATGTCGGGGATTTTTTGGGTTGAGGCATATAGGCAGATTTAAATGGTCCTCAGGCTTTGTCCACCTGTTATCATAATTTGTCTCCTGCCCGCTCTTGGATTTAGCCTATGCGGGGATTCACGCTGGATGTCATCTGTGGCCATATTAGAAGGGACGATTGAGTGGTCGGCTGTGACTTCATCAGAGTAAGTAGAAAAGTTGGATATATCAATTACTGATCCCGATGACTTGCTCATGGGACTTTCACGGTCTGCGTCAACTCTTTGTCTCTTGCTTGCCGGAGCGACATGACGGCCTCCTCTACTGTGGTTTGTGACTTCCTGAACAATTTTTTGGCCATCAGTTTTTGGCTGTTCAGTTCTTTCGAATAAGCCAGCTCTAAAGTCGTGAGTCACGTTTCTGATGGATTTCTGTGACTTTGAATGCTGTACATGTTTTTTAGGGTCTGGCAATTTTTTCTCAGGCTCTGACTGCCTAACTTTCAGTTTCTGGGTTGTTTGAACTTGCCTCGTGGAAACCTTTAACGATTTTGCCGGACCTTCGAAGATTCCAAATGAGGCTGTAGATGTTTCGGAAGTCAGTTTTGGATTGAAACAGTTTGCTTGTTGGTTCTGAAAAGACACAGAGCCACACTCGGGAGGTTGCACAACCTGAACTCTAACTTCTTGCTGGACGGTCGTAGCTGAAGATTCACTAGCTGCATCAGTGTTGTTCGAAATTAAAACATTAGCATTTGTATTCTGTGTTTGAACTTGCAGGTTGTGAGGATCTTTGCTCGATCATGAAGGCACTTGAAGCTTTGTAGGTTCGATGCTTGGGTTCATCATGGCTGAAGAATGTCTCATCCATTTTACGGCTTCAAGTAAACCGTCGGATAAAGAGTCATTCTGGCAGTGGTGACGCGCTGCAAGGTCACTTAGGTGCTCTTGCCATCTTAATGTTTGTTCTGCTTCTTGTGTCGACCGTAGTTGCAAGAAGTGTGTCACAGAGTCGAATTTATCCATTTTTTCTTTTAGAGTTATTATGAGTGACGTCTGGCCTTTGTAGGCCTCGTGGAGTGACTCATACATTTTCAAAAACGGAAGGAGTGCCGCAGACGAGGCTGCTAGAACATTATTGTAGATCTGCATTGCAGCTGCTGAGGACAAACTTGGTTTTGACTCAGTGCTGGTTTTGTCTGACAGACTTAAATGTGAACTGTTTGAATTCTCCAAATTGGGATCGTTTGCCAGCGTCGAGGTCGCGGCCGTGGTAATAGGTAATTCCTGAGAAAATTGTAATGTTGTAGACTTTAAGTTTGCATTTCTCAATTTACTGGAGGGGTCCATGTTAAATGTTTGACCTCCAGGCTTGACGTGAGGTGTGCTCGAGGTACTTTCTCCTGTACCACCGCCATTTCGTTTGTCACGTATTGGCAAACAGATTTTGTTGAAATTCCCCGTCTGCATGCGTCCCATGTTGTCACACGATCTGTGAAGGAGATCAGCATGGTCGTTGTGATTGCGACTATGTCGTTGGAATGTATGTTGCTGACTGCCCCCTTAAGGACCTCAGACGTAGTGTGTCCGCCTCCATCAGCTATCTTATTACCAATAGTTTGTAGTGGCAATACGGGCAGCGCAGGAGGTGGCACAGGAGCAGTAGGATTAGCATGAGCAAGAATTGTCAGGGTAAGAGGATTTTCTGAGTTTCTTGGTGACAAACAACAGTCATTTGTTACTCGTTCTGCCACCTCTTTGCTGCCTGCTGCGCACGTCGTGTTCGTTGTTGGAGCATCAAAAGATTTTTCATGTGAGGGAGAAGTCACAGAGGGATCGGAAGGGGACACAGCAGCTAACACTGATTGCTTTATTCCTGTTAGATCAACAGTTTCAGGTAGCGCTTAAGACGCGTGTTTCCGTGAAGCAGTGCTTACCTTTGAAGTGTCTGAAGCCGCGGCTGCCTTCAAGGCTGTCCACGGATTCTGCATCCGTCGTTGTTGAATCGTTTTTCTCCTTGTTTGGGGGCCCCCCTGGCCTGATTGAGCAGTCATTGCAGAGATTACAGTAATGCTAGCCGTAAGCAGAAAAGCTGGATCCACCTAAAAGTACTCAGTATAGCCTGTGCGCGCTGCACAGAGAAAGTGGGCGCTCAGAAGGGATCTAAGAGGTAATTCCTCCAGTCTCCCTGATTAACGCGCCACCAGCGCCAAACAGCCGCTCAACAGCCTCCTGGCCTTTACCCCTGTCGGGCTTAACGCCGCAAGGGTGGTAGCCTCTGTCCTTTGTAGGAGCCCACAATCACGTGATCAAGTCACGTGTCCGATGTTGCCCCGCCTCCTGGCAGCGTGGTGATGCAACGATGTCGGCAAGAGCCTAGAGGCAGCTCGCAATGCCGGGTGAGTAAATAGCAGCTTCTTGTCAAAACGAAAAGTTCTTTTAGAATGAAGCAGCGCAGAGGGCGGGCGGCAGCCTCTGTCCTTTGTAGGAGCCCACAATCACGTGATCAAGTCACGTGTCCGATGTTGCCCCGCCTCCTGGCAGCGTGGTGATGCAACGATGTCGGCAAGAGCCTAGAGGCAGCTCGCAATGCCGGGTGAGTAAATAGCAGCTTCTTGTCAAAACGAAAGGTTCTTTTAGAATGAAGCAGCGCAGAGGGCGGGCGGCAGCCATTGTCCTTTGTAGGAGCCCACAATCACGTGATCAAGTTACGTGTCCGATGTTGCCCCGCCTCCTGGCAGCGTGGTGATGCAACGATGTCGGCAAGAGCCTAGAGGCAGCTCGCAATGCCGGGTGAGTAAATAGCAGCTTCTTGTCAAAACGAAAAGTTCTTTTAGAATGAAGCAGCGCAGAGGGCGGGCGGCAGCCTCTGTCCTTTGTAGGAGCCCACAATCACGTGATCAAGTCACGTGTCCGATGTTGCCCCGCCTCCTGGCAGCGCGGTGATGCAACGATGTCGGCAAGAGCCTAGAGGCAGCTTGCAATGCCGGGTGAGTAAATAGCAGCTTTTTGTCAAAACGAAAAGTTCTTTTAGAATGAAGCAGATATGGAGTGTATGGCCCGTAGTTCTCGGGGGGTACAGTAAACATGAGCCCCATGCCCCCAATCCCTCACCTGCAGATGAGATGTCCCAGTCACCGCCTCCGCAGGGGTCCCAGCCGATCCCAGCCACCAGGCGCCAGGGCGCGGAGTATGTGGGCGGGTGTGAGGTCAGCACTGTGACCCCAGCCTGAAGGGGCAGGCGGGGGCAGGGTGCAGTCGGAATTGCCACGTCGCTCCAGGGAGAGAAGGACCAGCAAGCAGCCCCTCCAAGGGCGCGGGATCCAGCAGAGAGAGTGCCCGGAGAATCTGGCACAGACATGGGGCGCTCCAGCAGCGTGGTGTGGCGTGCAGGGATGCAGCGGTCCCGGGGGGGCGCCCCAAGCCTCGAATCAGCACCCCTCCAAGGGGGGACCGGAGAGGACAGGTAAGCGGCCCACCCAGCCGCAAGGAGAGCCGGAGCGTGGAGGAGGCGTCGGCCCGGAGACGTGCCAAGCACAGGCCGCGCCGCTGGCCAAGCAGAGCGGAGAGTGGGCCCGGCGCTCCGGGTAGCAGGGCACAGACGTCAGACCCTCGGGCCGGCGGGACTCAGGGGGCCGACCCCCGCAGCAGTCGTTCGGAGCCGAGTGGGCCTTAGTTGTCGGGCGGCGGCCTCCAGAGAAGAAGAGCTTCACACGGCCCCAAGGTTCCGATTTCCTCCAAAACCCGGATCAGTATGCTGGGCAAGTGTTGTCAAACACGATACACTCTGTCTCAGCTAAGGATGAAGGAGGATCCCGCTGATTCTGGCAGATTCTCAGCCGTCGGGTCACGGAGCTAAGAAGCTAGGCAGCCATCTTGCCGGCTGCTCAACAGCGCCCCCAATGATCATCACTTCTGTCCGCGTGATGGGGCATTTTGCCCTTTGAGCTTCCTTCAGTCTTTGTAGCAACGGTTTTGTGTATCTGGAGTAGTCCAATATCCATGCCCTACAATAGTTGCACAGCACTTCTGCATTTCTTTAACGGTTACTGGCTGTGTTGTGCAAAAGGGAATCTCGCCACTGCCAATCTAGACCTGTCCTACATTATGTTCTTGGGCAGCATGGAACTTGAGCAGCTAAAGACTTTTAGCATCCCAGAAAACCTAACTGTATCTTTTCCATGTTAAATTGACTGTGCTTATAAAACATTATCAATCACGTGATCGCTGAAGGCTTTTTGCACAAATATGTGGCACTGAATGATGCTATCAGTAAATACAGAGATATAAGACCTGAACACAAAAGGAAAAGCAAATATGGAAAATAAAAGTGGTAGAGATGCTGCCACTTCACTCTTTCAAAGAATATAAATTGTGTAGGCTTCTGCATTGGTAACATGCAATGTCCTTTATTTGCCAACTGGCTAGGCTTCAGGTCCAGTTTGGAGTCATGTAAGACATATGGGGCAGCCATTGGTGCATATAGAAACTTAGTGTTCTTTCACACTACTGCTAAACTACACTTTGAAGCGGTTATTGGTTTATATTCTCCTTTGAAAAAGATGCATTTTATGTGGAATTTGATTTTAGATCCCTTTTTTTGTCTATTTCACATGCCTCTACTCTGCTGGTTTATAATAGTTACCTGAAAGACCATTTTGTGGCAAGGAATTCCAACTGAAAAAGTGAGCTTCTGGCTCTTTTCACATCTGAAGCTTATGTTCTTCATACAAACAGGGTTCTCCGTACCCATACTTTCCTTTATTATTTTATTTCATATTGTTTGTATTGCTTCTTGCAACTGGCTTGGATGAACAAAGTTGTTCCGTTTTTATGGTTTACGCTTTCTTTTCAAATCCATCATTAAAAGCTCAAAAGCGGTCATATTCTACCTTTACTAGACAACAGTGGCCTGCCTAGAGTTCCTATACAGAGCGCAGGCAGTCTGCTCTTTTAAGGAGAGCTGTTCCCATTTTTATAAATGTGTTGGCTGCATGCCCCCCCACACCACTGAAGAATGACAGGTATGGAAATCCTGGGCAGATCACTGGGACAAAGCCTATCCGTACTGAGAGAGTTTGACATATGAAACATGCACAGGGAAAGCAAGCGGCTAGGCCTGTAATGCAAGATTGATGGATTCCTACCAACTAAAGTGTTACTGTAAAACGTGGATCTTTCAAAATTATTGTTATCTGTACTCTTTCAATGAAGATGAAGGGAGTTTCATTGACTGGCAGCATCCTGTCAATTGGCACTTAATTTGCAAAACCTCCTTATGGGCTACTAAATGCTTTTCACAAGCACGTTTCAATAAAAGTTAGTTCAGAGCAGATGCAGAGTTTGATTATGCCCAGCTGAAGAACGGTTAATGTGAAAGTATTTAAGATGGCTTCTTCCAGGTGCTCACAAGTTTTAAAAATGTTCCAAGGGGACTTGGACATACTATTGAGCAAAAGGTACCAGCTGAGATTCATGTACTGGTAGCCTCTAGTTCAATTTTCTCCAAACCCCAATTATGCCTGTTATCTCAATTTAGAGAGAAGAGCATACTTATTGTCTGCTGCAAAACTAGGAATTGCCTGATCGTTCGTCGACTGTATAAAGTATGCCAAAATGGAATCCAGGTGCCAACTAGCAGTTTGAGTTACAGCACCTCTACAGATTGGAGAGCACCAACAACAGATGTTTGGGGAAACATTTTTATGGGCGGTCATCAGAGTCGCAATATGGTGGTCGCTGAGGTCCATTTTCCTCCATCTCCTGGATGCTGGTGCTGACATGCAAGTCGGCAAAGCTGTACTCAAGAATCTGTTTAATTAAAGGACTTACCTCTCTGCCCTACTCATAGTTAATACAGATTGTTGCTCTGTTCAAATAAGCATACACTGCTATACAATAGTCTGTGTGGTAGAAAAATGACACTTGTCAGTATAGTGCACATTTTTTTATAGATGCATTTGCAACAGACCCATTCTGACTAAGGAAAGGAGGTGCAGCTGCATGAATAAGACATACTAAGAATCTGAGTTAAGATGGTTCTTTGGGTTGAGTTCTTGTAGCCAGGGGTGTATGTAAGTAGGATTGGGCCGTCTCAATTGAATGGGGAAATAACTTAATTTAGCAACTTCAAAAATGACATCCACTGTTATGGCATTACAATTCATTTGCTGAGAATTCTATGTCAAGACCGGAGGCTCCCATTATGCTTCTCTTTCTTTTATTAATTTATTAATAGAAAGCTCAGCCGCAAGTGTTTATGCACCTTACTGAGAGCACAGGAATGCGTGACAGGCAAAAGGTCCATGAAAACACAATGAAACTTAGAAAACATGAAATAGAACTGTGTCAATCCAAGAAAAAACTCCATTTCCCATGGGGCTTCAATAAAGGTTCAGCAAAAGGTCACCAACATGTGACCTCAGTCCACCAATGAATAACTAGCTGTCCATATAAACAGTCATGTATATGATGTCACTTCCCCTTTCTTGCTGCTCACAGCAAAGATAAGTACTTTTTTAATCTTTATCTCATTGTCTATGAATTTCATAATTTTATATTTAAATAATATATCAATATGTATTTGCATATTTATGATGCATAAATCGGGAATCTACGTTCCGTGTGTAGCCTTTGGTTTTATTTGCTTAAGTAGCAGTATTTGTGTGATATGCGCGTAGCGTTTTTCTATTCTTATTTGTTTATGCGACATTCCGCGTCGGCTGCTTGGCTGACGTCGGAAAATCTCTGCTAACAGACAGGAGCCCTCGCGCTCGCGAGTGGCCCTGTCTATTCCTTTTATTTAATCGTCGTCGCATTCCGACGTACACGGCCCCTGGCTCGCCTCTTTACTACTTCAGAGCCCAGGGAGGCCGCACACGGAGAGCCTTTGGACCGCGGTTAGCCCCTTTGACCGCTAGAGGGAGCTCCTGCTCCCTGAGTCCTTTCCTCTACAGTTGGCGCTCGCTTTGTCATTTCCTTTTGCTTTTTACAACAGATTTTGAAAGCGAGCGCCAGCTGCAGCATACAAGGCCCTTTCTCCTGCTTTGAATCTATATACATTTTTTTTTTTTAAAAACAGGAAAGAAAACGAAAGGAAGCCTCTGAGGACAACCTCCACAGAGGGAGGGTTCTTCTTTACAAAAGACAGCAAGGCATCCGGCTCCACACCTTCCTTTGCTGACATTTAAGTGGGCTGAGAGAAGGCTGTTGCCCACAAGTGACATTTATATTTAAAAAAATATATATTTAAAGAAAAGGTGCAATCAGAATTTATTATGGCAGCTCAATACTTCCCTCAGACAAACCAGGATTGGTCTGATAATGAGGAGGAAGAATATCAGATGAGGTGGCAATGACAGACAGTTTCAAAAAGGTGCTGGGATCTTTAGTGGAGACCAGCATCAAGAAGGTAGTATCTGAGATGCTCCTGCCTATCCAGCAGCACCTAGACCGTATGGAGGAGCATCTGCAGGAGACCTCCCCGCTGGGGAGAAAGAAGACTCATAAAAGGAAGCACCTATCAAATCGGGGATGTACTCCGGCTCGTAGGAGCAAAGACTCCATGACCCCCCCCCCCCACCCCGAGCCAGCCTATACCTGCCGCCGCTGCCATCTCAGACGCCTTCTCCAGGCTGAAAAAAGCCTTTATGAACAGGAAGGACACCCCTTCCCTTGAAGGACCCCCTTACCCCCTGAGGAAGACAACAGGGGTACTGGACCCTCCGGCCCAGAGGGATACCAACAGGGCACTGATGATGAAGCTAGAGGGGTCTATGATATCGATCATCCCCTTTCATCCTCCGAGTAGGATACCCAAACTATAGGGTTTGCGACCTTCTACCTCGGGGATTGCGGCAGTCCCCATCCCCAACAATGTAACCGAGGAACTGTCCCCTTCCAGGGGAATGTTTACTCCGGAAGATCTTGTGCACCCCAGATCCACCGACTGGGAACCTTTGTCCAGAACAACCAATTACATCATGAGCAGGCTTCGCAAGCCTCTGGATAAGGAAGGACCAGAATAAAGGCAGAATGCCCCCGTCCAGAAATTCCTGGGAAAGTAGCCCTCACACCGGAGCTAGACTCCAAGATGATCACATTTCTGGGAAAGAATGTGAAAGACCCGAGAAAGGGAGGTCCTGCCAGGACAGAGTCCTTGACGTTACCGGTCCTCTAGCTAAGATTATGGACCTGGCCGAGGCGGCCATTGATTCCAGTGATTCCCATCGACCCAGCGATCCTTTCAGGTTGGGCGCAAAGAGCTCTCTGTCTACTGGGTAATGCCAGTTGCACCATCTCGCCTGAGCACCGTAAGGGCATCCTATTTAAAATTCACCACCAAGATACGGAATCGGGAGCAGCAGCCCAAGGTCTGTATTTGGGAGACCCATTTATGAAAGAAATGTCGAAGTTTGTCGGCACCTTTACAGCCTTGGATAAAGCTCAAGCCACCATCAGAAGAGTTTTTGCTACTAAGGTTTTCTCCTGGGCCGGACGAGGCAGAGGTCACTCCTCCGGCCGCTTCGGCTTTGATCGACGACTTCAGCAGGCCAGGGACCAACACAATTCTTGGCAAGACCGCTGGACACTTTCTTCCCCTCAAGAGGGCGGGGAAGAGGTCGTGGATGGAGAAAAGGTGCAAGATATCCAGCCCAACAGTAAACTACAGGTCAGTACACCCATAGCAGCGCCTGCGCCACAGACACCCATAGGGGGGAGATTAGCTCTTTTTGCGCAAACATTGGACTCCTTATCAGGAGATGCATGGGTCAGGGACGCAGTGCGCGGCCTGCGCTTAGAGTTCTACGCTCAACCTCATCAGACCGCTCGCCCTGCTCCATTAGTAAAGTCAATAGAAGACGAGGAAGCGTTAGACAGTGAAATACGCAACCTACATCTAAAACAGGCAATTCGCCCCTGCTCGAGCCAAGGTGGCTTCTTCAGCCCTATATTTTTGGTTTGCAGGAAGCAGAAAGTACACCAGGTGATAAATTTGAGGGCTCTCAACGACTTCATTGTCTACCATCACTTCAAGATTGAAGGAATACACATGCTCAGGAACATCCTGAGGCCAAACGACTGGCTCGTGCGCCTGTATTTGAAGGACGCTTACCTAGCAGTTCCCATGCACCAGGCCCATGTAAGCTATCTCAGGTTTTCCTGGAAAAACCAAGACTGGGAGTGCACGAGTTTACCTTTCCGGCTCTCCTCAGCGCCTTGGGACTTTACCAAACTCCTACGGCCCGTAGTAGCCCGCTTGAGAGATCTGGGAGTCAGATTGATCGTCTATTTAGACAACATTATTTTCATGGCACATTTTTGAGCCCTAGTAGAGTATCAAGCCAAACTAGCCATCGACACAGTCTTGGTTTCCTCATAAATTGGGAAAAATCAATACTCCGTCCATCTCAGAATCTAGAATTTCTCGGTTTCCTGATAGACACCATGAACTCGCAACTTCATCTTCCTATGTCCAAGATACACGTGACACGGAGGGATATCCGCAGACTCCTGCAGAGGGACCTCATATCTCTTCGTGAGTTAGCAAGAGTAATCGGTCTCCTATCTTCTTCCGTTCAAGTGATATTTCCCGGTCCTCTTCATTACAGAGAAGTGCAAATGCTCAAGGGTCGGCACCTGAGACGGAGCCTCTCCTACTCTCAGCATCTGACACTGTCGCCCTCCGAGAACGGAGCTCAACTGGTGGCTCACTCACATGGAAGCCTGTAACGGCAGAGCTATTTTCGGGTCCACCCCCGATATCATAGAATCAGACGCCAGTCGCTCAGGTTGGGGAGCGAGATGTGGCTCTGTAGCCACAGGAGGGACTTGGTCGCCTCAGGAGCTGGAAATGCATATAAACTCTCTGGAGCTCCTCGCAGGCTCCTTCGCTGTGCGTTCTTTTGCTAGAGGCAGAGCGAGTTGTTGTATTTTGCTGAAAATGGACATAATTTCCGCAGTACGGTACATCGATCATCTGGGAGGGACCAAATCGAGACCTCTAGCGGAGTTAGCCAAGGACTTTTGGCATTTCTGTTTGGAGCATCGGATCTCAGTCACAGCGGAATATCTCCCAGGGCTCACAAACGTAGTGGCGGATTAGTACTCCTGCCACTCCAGATTTCAGCAACTGGAGGCTCAACAGAGAAGTCTTTCTCCGCCCCATGTCCATAGACCTCTTTGCATATCGTCTCAACACCCAGCTACCTGTCATTTACAGCTGGAGGCCTGATCCAGCAGCAGCTGCGACCGATGCATCTCTCCAGCAGTGGACCCGGAGGATTCATTATGCCTTTCCCCCATTTACCATGATAGTGAGGATCCTGGCAAAGGCTCGTCAGGAGAATACAGACCTGGTCCTAATAGCCCCGGTCTGGACCTCTCAACCTGGTATCCAGTTCTTCTGGAACTTTCTTTGGATTTTCCAATCCTTCTACCCCAATTTCCAGATCTCCTTCTGGATCCATCAGGGCAGCATCACCCCCTTCTCCTCAACGGATCGCTGAATCTAGCAGCCTGGAGGATTTCAGGTTAAGGTGGAGAATTCCCGGCATATTAAGCATGGCGGTCAACCTCATCGAGGAAAGCTGGGCCCATGCTACCCTCGAGAGTTATTTTAACTCCTGGAGCGCCTGGTGTAACTGGTGCCGGAGGAACGGTTCACATCCAGTTTCAGCACCTATGGAGGAAATCCTAAATTTCCTGGCATCGTTGGTTCACGGAGGTCTCGCCTATAGGACAGTTAACGCCTACCCCTCAGCTATTTATGCCGGGCATGACCTCATTCAGGGGCTTCCAGCAGGAGAGCATCACCTCGTTTGCAGACTGCTTAATGGCATCCGACTTACAATTCCGCCCCCGTCCCTCTATGACAAGCTTTGGGACGTCAACAAGGTGCTGAATCTTTCTGTCATAGCCTCATAACGAGGAGCTATCCCGGACTGCTCTGTCAGGCAAGCTTACTACGCTGCTCTGCTTAGTTTCCTGCAGGAGGGTCTCTGACGTCAGAGCTCTCGACCTTTTCTCCTGATGGCGTAGTATTCCACTTGCACAGGAGAACAAAATGTAACGCTAGGGTGATTTCGTACCCCGCTTTCAAAGACCAGCCTAAATTTGCCTAGTTAAATGCTTAAAGGTTTACGAGGAGCAGAACGCCCCGCTTAGGACTTCCCCTAATGGGCAATTACTGATAGCCCTGCGTAAACCGCACAAGGCAGTTTCAGCTCCAGCTCCAACCCTAGCACGCTGGGTGCGCTGGACTCTAACTCAAGCAGGAATAGATACTCTTCCTTTCGGGGCCCACTCCGTGAGAGGAGTCATGGCTTCCAAAGCATTTCAGGTCGGAGTCCGCCTAGAAGATATCATGAGAATGTCGGACTGGGCAGGTGAAGCAATATTTAAACAATTCTACCTGAAACTGGTAGAACAACCAGCATCTATTGTGGTAAGAAAGCTTTAAACAAGCATAATGGGAGCCTCCGGTCTTGACATAGAATAAGATTTTCCATAATAACTTTCTAGTAAGTCTTAATTATTTTAAAGACACAGAGGCGAGCATTATCCCCCCCAGCGAGAGAAATAACAGCGCTAGTCGCCCTTGGCAGTAATAATTGAGCGCCTTGTTTAGGGAAGTTACTGCTTTTTTTGACTGACTTATGTACCCCGCGTAAGGGGAACTAGGGTTCTCTGATGCATAAACTAATTCTAGTTATTTTCTCTCGACAGCGGCTACAGACAAGCCCTCCTGATTGCCTGATCGGCTCTGCTTCGGCTTCTTCCTCAAGGCGACCTCAGTTGCAGTTTTTCCTCCTACGATATTTCTTCTTGAATAGCCAAGTTCACAGCCTCGAAAGAGGAAGTGACATCATATACATGACTGTTTATATGGACAGCTAGTTATTCATTGGTGGACTGAGGTCACATGTTGGTGACCTTTTGCTGAACCTTTATTGAGGCCCCATGGGAAATGGAGTTTATTCTTCGATTGACAGTTCTGTTTCATGTTTTCTTTTCTTTGTGTTTTCATGCACCTTTTGCCTGTCACGCATACCTGTGCTCTCAGTAAGTTGCATAAACACTTGCTGCTGAGCTTTCTATTTATAAATTAATAAAAGAAAGAGAAGCATAATGCTTGCCTCCGTGTCTTTAATAGAATTAAGACTTTCTAGTAAGCTATTATGGAAAATCTTTATTCTCATTCTTCAAACAAGCATGCACACCTATAAAAGCTGTAGAAATATATCTACAGATGAGTATTTTATTTTTACTTCATGTTAGTGACCTTTGTGGTCCTGATTAATTTTCCATTTTTCTCCATTGGAGCTCACACGCTCCCTGCAGTACACACCCGTCCATTACCTGTAGTAGCGGCTCATGCCTGACGCCTCTAGCTGCACTGGTGTCTCTGTCCTGCTGTCGTCTATGTGGGAGGCCAAAGTACATGGCACATGCCTTGGGAACGCACTCTTCAGGGCCTGCCATGTTTGTTGCTACGCAATGCAACAGTGGCCCCACCTCTTGCGCAGAATAGCAGGTTATCCTCTGTCTCCATGGCAATATGTTCACTGGCGAATTTAAAAGCCCCTGCTTCTTTGTAACGTGTGCATCTTAATGCTTCTGGCTCGAGCTGCTTGCGCTTGCCGTTGCTCCTGCTTTAGTCTGCCTTGTTTCCCTGTACCATTTCCTCTTGTTTCCTTGTTTCTGTGGACTAGTGGGCAGGTCTCGTTTTCCTTAATTCTTGACTTTCCTAATTTCCCTCCTGCTCCAGCCTGTTCTACTTCCTTCTCCTAGTCTGTTGCCTTGCTTCCTGGGTTTTGGGCAGTTTTCTATGCCAGCTTGCTTTGCCATACAGCAATTCGCCTTCCACTGATTGCCAACACCAGGCATTTTCCATCCATCTTGCAAGTAGACACAAGCCAGGCTATTCCGGCTACCCTGCAAACAAGATACCAAATATAATACCATCTGTTTTGCCCACTAGTGTCTTGTACTGTCCCGGCACCATGCTAAATCAGGGGAAACCATTTCATGGGGCCTGAAGTTGCCCACAGGAGGCCCTAAGTTGTCAGTGCTCAAGGAATTGTTGGGCAGACCCTCTGTAACACACTGAACAAGTAGCAGTTATCCTGGCCGAGCTAGAGTCTCCACAATAGTCCAGACCCAGAAACGCAGGTACGCAACAGAGGCGCAAGGCTCGCCTTGACAGAGACCTTCCCTCTCCCTCAAAAATAGTCCATGCAATGATAGAGTAGAAGGACTGGTGTTGTAAATCCTCTTACTAACTAGCAAGATGCGCATCACCGGCCGCAAACCCTCAGACATTTATTTTGCTCATCCTGCTCCGATTGTTCTAGTGCCATCCTTTTCCGGATCCAACATCCCAATAGCATGAAGGAAACTGATCAGTAAACTATGACGTGAAGAGACATTACAGTAACAAAAGTGAATGTTATCACTGGTGACAATTTAGAGTAGTCGCCTGTGTTTCTGACACAAGCAACCATTAAAAAACTTTATAGTGGGTTGGCTTAATAGCAGCTGTAAATGTGCTTTGTATGGATTGTGTCCTCCCACGTATTCCTCATCTTTGATATATCCAAGTCTGCTTGCAGCTTGCTTTGGATTTTTTTTTTCTCCATAGGGTCGACCGTCATTCAGTGTTGAGTCATGGCCTTCGACGGCCTCTGTAGCGTACCTCGCTGCGATTTCTACGCTGGTATATGAAGCACATGCTGTGACGTCTCGGTATCGAAGGCTTCATTGACGGTATCGAAGCTGTCAAGTTTGTCGCCTGAACCATCGAGGCACGTAATGCATGTAAAACCATCACAGCATTCAAAGCCGTCAGCTCATTCACTGACTGCTTCTGCCAAGTCGTTGAGACCCTCTGCGCCTTCAACATCATCGGGGCATTCTGTGCCTTCGAAGACTTTAAAACCTGTAGTTGACTTGACCAAGTCTTACAAACATCTACCACAACCAGATCTCTTCAGGTCAATGGGTATCATCTTCTAGGAAGATCAAGCTCCATTTGGGCATGAGTTTGGAACACCCAGTGTCCCAGAAGAGTTTATATCTTCAGAATGTAAAATGCAAGATCTGATAGAAACACTAAAAGAGACCAGGAGTTGCAAGACATCTCCTGGAACTGAGGTAGCTGGATATTCTGATCCTTCCTATAGGTTAGTAATAAGTAAAGTTTCTGAATATTTAGGATGGTCAGTACCCGCTGCAATTGTGGAAACTGATGACCTTAATGATATTTTAGATGGTGGTCTAGTAAAGGAAGCTGTTTTACCTTTTCATGCTGCTTTAAGGGTGAGGGAAAATTGGCTGAAGCCAGATTTCGTACCCCCTGTTAATAAACTGTTGACTAAAAAGTACAGAACAGCTTCAGTAGATCTTCCCATCCTCAGCAGGCCTCCAGAACCAGAGAGCCTGGTGATTTAGGCTGCAACAGTATCCTCTAAGTCCGTGGTTTACCCTTCAACTCCCGCCGATAAGGACAATAGGAAGGTTGACTAATTTGGAAAGAGAATGATTAGTGCAGGAAGCTTGGCACTGAAATCGGGCAGTACTACAAGTGCCATGTCAAAGTACACACACACACCCTTTGCAGTGTAGCTGTCCTCCCAGCAGACCATATACCGAGGAAGAAGAAAGTGATGGGTTTTTAAACCTAATTCAAGACGGGAAGGATGCCATGAGACATTCTTTAAGTCTAGTCTTGATGCTGTAGATCTATGGCTGCCAGTACTGTGCTAAGACTCATGTCGTGGCTAAGAAAGTCAGGGTTTTTGGCAGATATCCAAGCACGTTGTCCATGCCATTCGATGGTGCATTTCCTTTTGGTTGAAAAAGCTGACAACATCTTTGAGAAGCTGAAGGTGCGACATCGGACAACCAGGGCAACCCTTAGGCAGGGGTGAAGAGGACACCCTATTCGTTTCTATTCTTCCATCTCTAGAGGAAGAGGACAGTTCTCACAAAGCGGTCAAAGGAGGGCTCCTCGTGAACCCAGAGGCAGGGGAGGTAGAATTCCCCATGCAACATCCACTGATTTACCCTCAGCTGGAAGTGGTACAGCAAAATAGCCTGTGGTAGGAGGAAGACTATCGCAGCATCTCTGGAGTTGGTGAAGCATAACTTCGGATGCATGTGTGCTACAAATGATAGCCAACGGTTGATGCCTTCCATTTCTAAAGAAACCCTCAGATTGCACCCCTGAAAGCCAGATCTACCTTGGTTCTAGATCCGCTCCTTTCACAGAATTCTCATCCTATTGGAGAAAGGTGCAATAGAGCTGCTACCTGCAGCGGAGAGAAACCAGGGTTGGCATTCTCTGTACTTCCTAATCCCCATGAAGGACAGAGGAATGCGACTTGAGATGCTTGAACAAGTTCCTCGGGGAAGGACAAATTAAGATGGTAAATCTTTCGCAGATACTTCAGTCCCTTCGACTCTAGGATTGGTTGGTGTTATTGGACCTTCAGGATTCTTACTTTCATGTGCCCGTCCATCAGAAGCACAGAAAGTACCGGAGATTCGCGTTTGGCGGTTCTCATAATCGGTTTCAGTTTCTGCCATTCGGGCTCACCTCAGCCCAGAGGGTCTTCACCAAGCTTATGGCAGTAGTGGCAGCAAGTCTGAGTGAGAAGATTCACATCTACCCCTACCTGGGCGATTGGTTAATCAGGGCTGGTTCTTAAGAACAGGCGCACAGTCACCTCTGTTTCACCTGCCACTTCCTCCACGAGCTGGGCTTCTCCCTGAAATTCAAGAAGTCCCACTTGACGCCTTCTCAGAAGCTTCAATTTATTGGAGCAGTCCTGGATTCAGCCCTGGGAAAAGCTTTGCCACCCAAGTTGAGGGCTCAACACCTCTCGCAGATGGTGCAAAAATGTCAGTGCCAAACATCTCTCAGCCTTCAACTTCCTAAGGTTGCTCGGCCTCATGGCATCCTGCATTTTTCTGGTGCCAAAATCCTGTCTGAGAAGGAGGAGAGTCCTTCAATGGGCTCTCAGATCCCAGTGGTCTCAATTCTCCATCAGAATGATGGACCTAGATCAGTTGCTGACAAAGGTCGCCCAGGATCTCCTATGGTGGGCCTTCTGGGAGAATGTAATGAGAGGAGAATCCTTTTGGCAACCATGGCCGTAGATGACTGTTGTGACCGATGCCTCCCTCACAGGATTGGGAACGCACATGAAGAATTTTTTGGTCAGCGGACACTAGTCTCAGTCGGAGTCGAGGCTCCATATTAATCTTTTAGAGTTGAGGGCAATCAGACCAGCGCTGATGGCCTTCCTGCCCTCAATATGTTGGAAAAGTGTCCTGATCATGACGGACAACACAGCCATGCACTATCTCAACAAGAGAGGGGGCGTAGGGTAACTTCCCCTGTGCAGAGAGGCAATGCAGCTTTGGTTTTGGGCACTGAGCGAAGAAATCGCTCTTCTAGCTGTTCATCTAGCCGGACAAGAAAACACGGCAGCGGATGCTCTGAGCAGGCAGAGTACGATCTCCCACGAGTGGGAGCTAGCTCCGGAAGTCCTTCTGGAGATCTTCGCCCTTTGGGGAACCCCTCGGATGTATCTGTTTGTGACCAGTGTCAACAGGAAGTGCGTGCCATTATATTCCAAGGAATTTCCTCCAGGAGGAGCTTTAGGGGACACGTTCGTAGTGGACTGGGAGTTTCAACTACTGTATGCATTTCCTTCAGTCCCCGTCATCCCTCACATAATAAAGAGTTTGAGGAAGTTCTGGAAATCCATGATCCTGATTGCTCCGGATTGGGCCAGGAG
The DNA here is from genome assembly GCF_040938575.1 of Ambystoma mexicanum. Classification (NCBI taxonomy): domain Eukaryota; kingdom Metazoa; phylum Chordata; class Amphibia; order Caudata; family Ambystomatidae; genus Ambystoma; species Ambystoma mexicanum. The sequence continues at coordinate 451,579,396 of NC_090926.1, forward strand.
AACGTGATACCCGGGCCCTTCTAGAATTGGCCATCTGCCCTCCAATTCATCTTCCCCATAGATAGGACCTACTCTCGCAATAGGGAGGTCTCATTCTTCATGCCTGGTGTCTGAAAGGTTGAGCTATAAGGATTGGGTCCTTCTGGAAGACGTGATGGAGGTGTTGCTTTCGGCTAGAAGACCAGCATCTAAATCCCTATACTGGTGCAGCAGGTTCAGGGAAAAGGAAGTTGATCCTATAACATATAAACTTCCTACTGTTCTATCTTTCTTGCTCCACTTGACCCACTTAGGGTTACAACTGCCCACTGTGAAAGGCTACTTGGTGGCACTGTGAATTTTCACGAGATCTCCTGATGAGGGATTGTGCTTTAAGGTGCTGATTGTAATACAATTTGAGGGTCTAACACATTTGTTCCTGCCTACTCACTTTATTGTTCCAAAATGGGACTTGAACTTGGTATTGAAATGTCTTTTGGGAGCTCCTTTCGAGCCCTTACATTTGTGTCAATTGAGGATGCTTACAATAAAGACGCCCTTTTTGGAAGCGATCACGTCTGCCTGCAGGGTGAGCTACAAGCCCTGTCTTCAAAGCCTCCTTTCACATTGTTTTTCAAGGACAAAGTCGTTTTAAGAGTTTGATCTTCCTTTCTTTCGAAAGTTCTGTTGGAGTTTCACCTTTCACAACGTATTGTATTACCAACATGTTATCCTCTTCCTACCCATCAAAAGAGGAGGTGACACTCGCATCATCTGGACCCTAAAGGGGTTCTAAGTTACTATATCTCACGGACAGCAAATGTTTGCCAGGAAGACAAGCTTTTCATTGAATATACTGGACAGATATTAGGTTTAGCAGTCACAAAACAACATTTTCAGATGGATTGTCATGTGTATAACAGAATGCTACTCTTTAGCAGGAAAAGATTCACCCGAAGGTCTGAGGGCGCATTTCACTATAGGGGTGGCTTCTTCCTCGGCTCTAGAAAGAGCAGTGCCAGTGCAGGACATCTGCAGAGCGGCAACATGGTCGTCCCTTCATACTTTCAGTAGATTTTACTGCATTGACTCTTTATCAGGAGAGGAGGCCAAATTTGGCAAAGACGTCCTCCATAACATTAATGAATAGAAAGAAATTCTCAGCACCCTCCTCCTCACACAAACTGCTATGGTAGTTTATCAAAGATGAGGAATACGTGGGAGGACACAATCCATTCAAAGAACAAGTTACTTACCTGTGGTAACGTTCTTTCGACTGGATGTTACTACCATGTATTCCTCGTCGCCCTCCCATCCTTTCCCTCTTACTTGCCTAGAAATTCCGTGCATTACCCCTTCCTTTCTCGCAATGTCAAGAATGTCTCCTCATATGGCAGAGCTAACGTTCACTGCAGGTGCTTCATATTGCAGCGTAGATGTAAGTAACCTGTTCTAGTGTAGTAGAAATTCCCTTAACCAAGTATTCCTTCAGCCACTTCTTTTATCTATTCCTTGCACTGATGTCCTATTGGAAAATAAACATTGACAAAGCCGACAGTTGTGGCTGCTATATAGGTATTATATGGCCATTTGCCAGGCACTGCTATATGCCAAGGTCATCGCAGCATTTTACAGCTGTTGCCATGTTATGGCCACATCGGGCAGTTATGGTAGTGCCTGGTAAATGACTATCCCAGGCCTAAACCAAAGCCAAAACCTTTGGACTGGCCAATGCCGGTTATAGGTACAGTATTACTAACACTAATATTTCTAACACTGATTCTGCTAATTCTGTATTGAAACGGGAAGCGAAATCTAAAGCACCTGTGCATGAAACCCTGTTTGTGAGGGAGCCTACCTGAACAGACTCAGTGTTGAAAAGAAAAACTACTTTCCATATTTAGACTTTTGGTGTACTTCCAAATAAGGATATAATAAAAGTAACTGTTTGATAGTGAATAATGTTTCCCCAACAAGCCCCATTTCTGTCATGGATTTTTGTATCTAGGTGTTACTTGGTTGCTTTGACAGGTTCTTGTGGGAGAAATTCGAGAAATGTATGGCACGTTACTCAAGACAAAAACAGTGTAATGGAAGTTCTGCAATAGGCACAGCCACATAAGTCTCTGCAGGCTTTCCAGATTTGGGCCTAGTGATCTAGCATGATTCTGAAACTGGACAAATGTATTCGCTTAGCCTTCCTGTGCTGAGACCAAAGTCTTGGCAAAAGATCTTGGAATAACCATTTTCAAGCAATAGTCTCTTCAAGGCACAAATGGGGGAAAAAAAAGATCCTGTGAATGAAACCATGAAGAATAAGGTGAACGCCCATTTTTCAATGTGCTGTCAGTGAGCATCAAGCTTTTCCTGTAGGTCCAAGTCCTGCAGTGTCTCCTGCTACATGTATAACACGATGAGGAGTAGAAACAGTACAACGTTTATTCATCGCTCGTTTCTTTTCTGCACAGATGTTTACTGAAATATTGTAGCGGAAAAAACCTCATCAGACCTACTGGAGGGCATATAATCCTAGTGGGGGATGTTAGGCAGAATTATATGCAGTACCCTTTGGGAACACTACACACAATTAAGACTACAAGTGACAGTACAATTTCACCTTTGGTACAAGCTTGTACTACACAGTTATAGTGGTAGCAGTAGCGGAGCAGCCAGACTTATCTCAAGAGTAAGTGAGCAGTACAAATAGTTACACAAAGGACAGCAATTACTATGATTTAGGCAAACACTGACTCAAGGTTTCTAAGTAAAAGAATATATACTTATTTACTTATCAATTGTAGAACAGTTCACCTTTCTAAGCAAGTTAAGAAAATCACAGTCATAAATGCACCACTTCCCTTAAATTCCAGACAAGTTAAGCTCACAGTTGAAGTGGGAGCAAAATGGCACTCCAGCAATTTAAAAGGGAGGGAAAGACAAAGTTATTTGAAATTAGGCAACACCAACAGGCAAGTACTCTGAGAAATTTGAACAAGAGAGACTACAGTGAGGAGATCAGCTAGAAAAGGCTTAGGGCCAAAGTCAATAGGTCATAAGTCTTTTGCTCAAGATCACACATGTCAGGGTAGTTTGCGGTAAAGTTTGTGGCACAGATTCCGGACGAGGTTGGTTGGTAGAAAAGATAGTTCAAAGAGAAGAGAAGGACAAGCCCTCGAATTGGAGAAAGATTTCAAACACTTTCTCCGCGGTTGAACGAAACGGACAACCCGATTTGCACAGTACCTTAAAATGGAGAGGGAGCTGTAGCTGAGGCAGATGTTCTTGGCGGTTCCTGAAGGCTCACGGTTCCTGAAGTGACTGTCGGACTGATCAGAAGTAGGAAGACTGGAGATTCCTGCGCCACCCAGGGAAAAAGCCAGCAGCAGAGCAAAGCAACGAATAAAAGGTGTGCTCCTTAAAACCAAAGCACGGTTCGACCTTCCTGGCTATCCAGTCCACTGTAGCTCTGTACAGCGAATTCGACCAGAGGAGGGGTCCTGGCTTGTAGTTTGGTGCAACTGGTTGGTCCCACCAGCTGAAGGGAAGAAGTTTCCTGGAGGATCTTCTGTCGTCGGAGTTGGAGATTCGGACCTGCAGCAGGGCTTCACCGGGCGGTTCAGTCGTTGCAGGGGTCCTCTTCTTCCAGTTCCTCGTTGGTTCTTTCGTTCCTGTGGCGACTCTGCTCTTCCAGTCCCAGAGACCTGCTTTTTATGCAGTTTTCCCCCATTCATACAGCCTGGCTGTCAATCACGCAGCAGGGTGGCTGGCCTGGCAAGGCCAGTCCCCTTAGCCAATCAGACAAGAGTGTGACTTGGGTTACTAAGGCAACCCATGACAAGGGTCTGAAGATCCCTCCATCACATCCTGTCCTTCTAGACCATCAGGCACCTTAAGGAGGGCTTCTGTGCAGAAGCCCGCGAAAAGACAGCGAACAAAGGAGTCATCCCCAGTTTGGCGTGCAGAGAAAAACACGACAAAGACTTTAACAAAAAGAAATGGCGAATAAACACAGCCGGAACCAAAATAAAATGTATTTGGTCAAGCGGGTTTGTGTTCGAGGCTAATATAATAGCCTGGAACAATACCACGTTTATATAATATAATTGTGGTAGGAAAGTTAGGGTAGATACCACTGCCACCAGCCAAGTCTTAATGCTAAGGGAGCGAAACAAGGCTCCAAGAGGCACAGACAAAAAAGGGATAGGAGTTAACCCTTTCCAATACTCCATACTCCATGGAAGATGGGGTGTACTGGGTCTGTGGTTTAAAGTGACTAAAGTTAATGGCAACTTTACCTGTTTCTGGGGGACAGTAGTCAGCCCCAGAAAAAAAGGAGTCAGTGGGAAGTCTCAATGACAACCCTGTGTCACTGCACTGAAGGTGCTGTGTAACGCACACAAAACGTGGTGCACATGGAGTAGGTGAGGCTCCAGTGCCCAAGATCACACAAACAGTGAAAATACACACAGCAAAACACATGTAAGAGTGGGAAAAAGGCTCACATTCTTACCAGGTGAAAAAAATGAATCCTAGAAATCCAGGAAAGCTGCCGGGGGACTCTTTAGGTAAAGGAAATAAGCCATTTATGAGAATTCTCCTTAACAGGAGTTTAGGGAATACATAAAAGGGGAGGGGAGATTAAAAATCGATAGTTTTTTCTGGCAAAAAAACTTCAGCAAAAATATCTGTCCCCATGCAGCAATCTTGGGCACCCGCACCTTCAGCAGAAATCAGAATCTTTAGTTATTGATCTAGCCTTTGAATGCAGACTGGCCTCCCTATTTGTAACAGGTCATTATTTTCTTTGTTTACATATCCTGCTCTAGTTCTGTTGCGATTGCACATTTTTTGCTAATTTTGGGAAAGGTTTGTGCATTGCTGTCACCAAATGGCAACTCAAATAAGCATCTTGGATACAGAAGACCCGTGTAAATGAGCACAGTGGCAATGATTTGTAAATGGATTGTGGATTGGGAGAGTAAAGGGTTGAGCAGTTAACATTACTGACTGCAAAAGTAACAACTGAACCTTTCATCGTTTTTAAATGTTTGTTTAAATTCAATTAAAAATATGACAGATAACATGCATTGTTTTTTATGGTATTTGCGCGTGGGAGATAACTTTGAAAGATAATTAGCAACGTAGTACAGAGATTTAATTGTGTGTGCTTTTACCTAGGTGGATATGAACTTGAATGATGAGAAGCAGCAGCCATTACGTGCAAAAGACATCATGATAAAGCGAGAGATGGTATCTCAGTATCTACACACATCCAAAGCGGTATGTAGATGTGAAGAGCTCTTTTTTTTGTTATGGTTTCATTTATGTTTAGGACGAGGCTAACCACCCATGATGTTCGATATGCTGTAGTTGGACATTTTCCCATTACCTGCAGGTTTTCCAAAATCTTCTAGTGTGCGACATAAGACATATTATTTAGAATATATAGCTTAGGGCATTTGGTGCTGGCTAGCAGTAACAAGTCTAGAATTGGGGAAAGTGCATCCAGAATTCTAAATGTGATATATGGTGCTAGGGTGCACCAATTACCTTTGTGGCATCACTTACCAATCATTGTAGGCATTAGTCACAGCCTTTGGTGGGCATTTCAGCTTTCTTTTTTTTTATTTAACAATGTCCCATTACAATCTCTGGACAGTATAACCAACAACTCCCACTACAAAAAGTGTATTTCTTCGGATGATTTGGTGTGATTTTGCCATTTTTGTTTTTCATTGTTTTATAGTAAGTGAGCCTGTTTTTCACAATCTTTTTTTTTTTTTTTTATAAATCTTTTTTATTGGTTTTGTTAAACAGAGACCAAAAGAAGAAAAAGAAAGGTAACACAACAACATGAGTACACAAGGACATTAGGAGACCTGTCATCGAGGTTGCAATAAATAGCAGTGCATAACATAGCTTTCGACGGTTAAGTAATACGACGGGGGTGGGGAGGGCAGAGAGTCCGCACCGCCCGTCCGGCAGAGGTGCTGGGCGCCACGGCTGTCTCTTGTTCTTGGCCTTGGTGTTTTATATTTCCCATTTCCCCCATATTTTCTGGACTTACGGGGGGATCCCCTTGCATTATAAATTCGCCCCTCCAGGGAGGCGCATCTGTCCATTTCATTGGACCATCTGTCAATGTTTATCCTGTCTCCCGAGCCCCATGTGGCTGCCGTTAGTCTCTTTCCCGCTCCAAGTGCTACTCCCAGAAATATTCTTTCGTGTTTATTAAGGTCAGTTTCGCCTCCTATACCCAGCAGGATAAGTTTAGGGTCCCTCGGGATTGTGGTGCTAAGTATTCTGGAGAGGCGGAGTACACATGCAGTTCAAAACTCCTGCAGCACCCCACATTCCCACAACATGTGGTAGAAAGTGCCCTCCGCCCTTTTGCATCGGCCGCATTCTGTGTCACCATCCTCTCCCCAACTGGCCATTTGCGTTCTGGAGTAGTAGGACCTGTGTAGGATTCGAAGCTGTATCAGACTGAGTTTGGCATCAATATCTATTTCCCTCAGGGACATCAGGGCTTCCACCCACTCTTCCGCCTCCAGTGTCCTTGATGACATTTTCTTGAAACGAGAATCTCTTCTCTGTTTATTGTATTTGTTTCCTGGCAGTTACTTTGCCTTTTAATACAGAGTTAAGTTTTTCAACTGTGTAAATTACCTTTTGATGTCGACTAGAGGTGCCACTGCGGTTTGGGTGTCTGTTTATGAGCTGTGCAGGCAAGCTGTATTAAAAAATATTTACATCACGTTTCTGTGACTTTAAAAATTGAAACTGTGCACCATCGGCACATTCCTCATGGGGAAGCATATTTCAAAGCCTGCCTTATCCTCGTGCAAAGCCTTGCACCCTACTGTGCATATCCCCTGTGGCCAACTGAGTTGTACTGTCCACGTCCACTTAACGCTGTGGGCCGTGCTTGTGGATAATTTGTGGACATAAGTATACACTTTATTTAGCATTAAATCACATGCTTTGAAACAATCACATTGTTCTACTGTATAACAATAAATTAAAACGGCAGTATTGAACAATTTAAGTTCCATGTGGAGGGTATCCTGGAGCAGAGTACGATCAAAAGGCGCCAGATATGGAGGGATACGGCTTAGGTAAGGTTTATTAGGATTTGTGGTAGGTTTGGGCCAAACTATGACATTGCATTGAGAAATGTCAGCAAGATGGTATCCCTCTTAATTCATGTTTCAGTTAGTGAACATCAAACCTGAATCCTACCCTGGGTCAGCGGATCAATGCAGTGTTACACTCCTGGGGTCCTAAGTGTGTCTTGCATTTCGTTCTTGACTCTGGTTGGTAGCCTCTAGTTCTCTGCTTCTGGTCCTCATTTCCTGGGTCTCCAGGGCCCATATGTGCCCACACGCTAGGATGTACACTGGTAGAATCTGGGGCAGGATAGTACTTGCTTCCATCAAGAGGCTCGTAATATGAACTTACCAAAAAGGTTTATTCCCGCCACCTACCTGGCTCATGGTCATGGTCGTGGCCCTGGCCCTACTTCCTAAAGCCGTATCCTCATCCTCCATTTCCTACTAGACGTGCCACAATGAATTCATGCCCAAGGGCACCCATTCCATACCTCCTATCCTCTACAAACTGTTTCTTCTACTGTACCTACTCGGAAATTTGCCATTTGTGCTCATTCTTTCCCTGCTCCCAGGCCCATCCTTGTGTGTTTGCCCCTTGGCAGTATGAACATTCGCTTATTGTCACCTTCCCCTTTTTTACTGTAATTATTTTACTCCTACATCCCTTCCCCTTTCCTCCATACTTGTGGGACATTCCGTCCTTTGGGACGAGACCAGAGCACTTTTGTAAAAAGCATCAAAACTTGTATTGTCCTTTTTTATTTTTATGCAGGGCACTGCACATGGCTGTGACCCTGCCCTCCCGAGCTCCGCATCGCCCTTCAGTCCTTTACTCCGTGCGGTTGGGGCTGGACGCACTTACATCACTGGGAGTTCTTGTTTTTACTCCTGTTGTCTGTCCTTCTTGCTCCGGTTCCACGGTCGTTTAGTCCTCTGTCTATGCCGTAGCGGCTGGCATTCTTGTCCTGTTATTAATGTGAACGTCATTTTGCAGGGGCGGATCCTCATCCTGTTTGCCTGGATTGTCTAGGCCCGGAACATCGCTGGGACTCGTGTCTTTATTGCAACTCCCTGTCCGTCCGGGCACTCCAGCGCCAACTTCTTCGGTGGGAGGTGGTGTTCCAACACGTTCTTCCACCACATTTGCAGCTCTTCATCGACGAGAAGAAAAAACGCCTGGTAAATTCTTTACTTTTTAGGGCACCCCGGCCTGGGGATTCCTTTCCGGGCTCTTCCGGCGCCGGGAGGAGATTGTGTCTTCTACCGGGGACATCCCTGAGGTGTCCCGCAAGAGGCCTAGTAGGCATACCGGTTCATCCACCAAGGGCTCCTGTATCGGGCCTGCCAAAACAGGACTTTATTTATTTATTTATTTATTTATTTATTTAATTTATATAGCGCGCAGGCAGCCCAGGGGCATTGTGGCACTGTTACTTGCAGGAAGACTTAGTTACAATGTGAGCAGGTTGTGCCTTGGGTTACAGTAAGGCAGTGACCTGTGATCAGATATATCACATAATACATCATACAATACAATTATGAGGGCTAGGCCATGTAATTGTTAGATGAACAGGGTCGTTTTCAGGGTTTTCCGAAAGGCGGTCAGTGAGGGTTCAGAGCGCAGGGAGCTAGGGAGGGTGTTCCAGTGTACGGCAGCGAGGTACGGGAAACTGGAGCCCCCTGCTCTGGTCCTTTTTACCCTGGGTACTGAGAGGATGCTGGCATAGGGTGATCTAGTGGGTCTTGTGGAGGAGACCAGGTGGATCCTCTGCGAAAGGTACATTGGGGCGGCAAGATGGACACATTTGTGGGTGATGCTTAGAGCCTTGAATAGGATCCTCTCCTTTATGGGGAGCCAGTGGGAAGCTTTTCTGGCAGCGGTGATGTGCTCTCTCTTGGCAATGCCTTGTGCAGCGCGTAGGGCACTGTTCTGTATTACTTGGAGCTTCTCAAGATTTTTGTTGGAGGTCCCAAGGAAAAGAATATTGCAGTAATCAAGTCGCGAGCCGGTTATGGCCCTGGCTATGTTAGTGCAGGTGTCTTTTGACAGATAAGGTCTGATTGCGTTAAGGAGTTTTGCATGGTAAGCGGCAGAGGAGGCAATGGCGTTTACTTGTCTGGTCATGGATAGATTGGAGTCTAAGTAGACGCCTAGTGTTTTTACCGTGTCAAGTACTGGGATCGTGATTGAGTCAATGGTGAAATGGCTGAACTGAGCATCAAGTTTCTTGATGGTGTCAGGGGAGCCTACGAGTAGGAGCTCAGTTTTGTCGGAGTTAAGGCAGAGGCCATTGATAGCCATCCACATTTGAATTGTGTTGTAGATGTTGTTGAGGGTAGCAGAGTCCGTGTCATAGTTGCCTGTCAGAGTGAGAAGGATCTGTGTGTCGTCGGCGTAGTTGGTGTAAGAGATGCCCATGGCGTCAAGGATGAGGAAGAGGGGGCGGGTGAAGATGTTGTAGAGGGTGGGGGAGAGGCAGGAGCCTTGGGGCACCCCACATAGCATGATAGAGGGTGATGCAGTGGCTAGGTCGGAGAAGACCTGCATGGTCCTGCCTTGGAGGAAGGAGGCGATCCATGTAATGGCTTCTTGAGAGAAGTTGGCTGTGGAGGAGAGGTGGTGGCAGAGGATGTCGTGGTCTACAAGATCAAAGGCTGCCGACAGATCCAGGAGAAGGAGCAAGGCAGGTTTGCCTTGGTCCCTTGCGTCGTCCATTTGGTTTTTTAGGTCGAGTAGGGCGGTCTCTGTCCCATGCCTAGGGCGAAAGCCGGATTGTCTCAGTCCAAGGAGGTTCTGTTCTTCGAGGAAGTGCTGGACCTGCAGGTAGGCTGCTTTGTCTAGAATCTTGAGGAGGAAAGGGACAGTGGTGATGGGGCGGTAGTTATTAGGGGAGGTGGGGTCAAGTGTGGGTTTCTTTATGAGGGGTCGGACCCATGCTTCCTTTAGGCAGGCGGGGACTCTCCCCGTGGTGAAGGAGGCGTTGAAGAAGGCTGTTAGAAAAGGGGCCAAGGTGTCTGCGCAGTCTTTGATGATGGAGGCAGGACAGGGGTCGCCTTTGCAATTGGAGGGTTTTATGTTTTTCATAATGTTGATCATGTCGTTTTCTTGGACGGTTTTAAACAAGAAGGTGGGTGGGGCCTCAGTGGGTGATGGGGGCAGTGGTGGTGGGGAGGGTGTAGTGTGGGTGGAGAGTGTTAGTTTGGTGTTCAAGATTTTGGCTTGGAGAGAGCTGATCTTATTGCGCATGGCTGTTTGGATGTTGTCACACCATTCTTTGTCCTTAGTGAAGTTTTGGGGGGTGGGTGTGGGGTTCTCAAGTTCCCTGAAAATGGCGAACATTTCCTTGGTGTTCGACTTGGCCTCAGCAATTCTCTCTTCGAAGGATTTAGCTTTGGCTTTAATGATGGCTTTCTTGTAATTAATTGCAAGGGATTTGAAGTTGAGTTTGTCTTTCTCATCCCGTGATGTTTGCCAAAGAGCTAATGCTGCCCGTTTGTCGGAGCGTAGTTTTAGAAGGTCTTGGGTGAACCACGCATTAGCGTGTCTAGTGGGTTTGGTTTTCCGAAGTTTAAGTGGGGCGATGGTATTGATTGCTGCTGTGATGGCCGTATCATAATTTTTTGCCAGAGTTTCCGGGTCGTTGGAGAATGGGGCTGTGAAGGCGGGTCCCTGTAAGAAGGGTAGGAGTCTTTCTTTGGTCAGTTGACGGGCACTCCTTGTAAGGGCAGGAGGCAAGGGAGGAGGGGGGTGGGATGTGGTTGTAGTGGTGGGGATGTTAAAGGTGATGGTGTGGTGGTCGGACCATGGGGTGGGGGTGTTGCCCGTTACTGTGATGGGGCAATTGTGGTGGGCGATCCAGTCTAGTGATCTGCCTAGGGCGTGTGTGGGGTTGTTGATGGTGTTGACGAATCCTAGGGTGGCTAGAGCTGTGTCAAGTGCTTTGGCTGTAGGGTCTTTGGCGTCATTCAGGCCAAGGTTGATGTCTCCAAGGAGAATGGCTTTGGATGACTTTTTGAGGTTGTCCGCCAGGAGGTGGGTGATGGAGGCCTGGAAGTCTCCTAGGGGGCCTGGTGGTCGATAGATGAGGTGTAGGGTGATGGTGCATTGGTGCGAGATGGTGAGTTTTAATTGAAGGTAGTCGCTGTTATTGTTGATAGTTTTGTCAGCCCTTCTGATGGTGATTGAGTCTTTGGCTATGAGTGCGACACCGCCTCCAGTGGTCATGCGATCTTGTCTCGTGATGGCATAGCCAGGTGGGAGAGTGAGGGATAGGGCGGGGCCTGAGGCTTCATGTAGCCAAGTTTCGGTGACCATTAGAAGATCTAGATCTAGGGTGGTAATAAGGTCGTGGATGTCTAGTGCATGCGCATTGATGGAGCGGGCGTTGATGAGGGCACATTTGAGGTGCGGTTCAGGGGTGACATTGATGGTCGGGGGTGGCCTATCCGAACCGGTGGGAGGCATGTTTCCTGGGGTCATAGACACAGATAAAGTGGCATTTGCATCATTAGGTAGCAAGGCAGTGGTAGAAGAATTGCAAATAGCGGTAATTTCATTCAAACCAGTGGGGGGCATGTTTTCTGGAGTCATAGACACAGATAGAGTGGCATTTGCATCATTAGGTAGCAAGGCAGTGGTAGAAGAATTGCAAATAGCGGTAATTTCATTCAAACCAGTGGGGGGCATGTTTTCTGGAGTCATAGACACAGATAAAGTGGCATTTGCATCATTAAGTAGCAAGGCAGTGGTAGAAGAATTGCAAATAGCGGTAATTTCATTCAAACCAGTGGGGGGCATGTTTTCTGGAGTCATAGACACAGATAAAGTGGCATTTGCATCATTAGGTAGCAAGGCAGTGGTAGAAGAATTGCAAATAGCGGTAATTTCATTCAAACCAGTGGGGGGGGCATGTTTTCTGGAGTCATAGACACAGATAAAGTGGCATTTGCATCATTAGGTAGCAAGGCAGTGGTAGAAGAATTGCTAATAGCGGTAATTTCATTCAAACCAGTGGGGGGCATGTTTTCTGGAGTCATAGACACAGATAAAGTGGCATTTGCATCATTAGGTAGCAAGGCAGTGGTAGAAGAATTGCAAATAGCGATAATTTCATTCAAACCAGTGGGGGGCATGTTTTCTGGAGTCATAGACACAGATAAAGTGGCATTTGCATCATTAGGTAGCAAGGCAGTGGTAGAAGAATTGCAAATAGCGGTAATTTCATTCAAACCAGTGGGGGGCATGTTTTCTGGAGTCATAGACACAGATAAAGTGGCATTTGCATCATTAGGTAGCAAGGCAGTGGTAGAAGAATTGCAAATAGCGGTAATTTCATTCAAACCAGTGGGGGGCATGTTTTCTGGAGTCATAGACACAGATAAAGTGGCATTTGCATCATTAGGTAGCAAGGCAGTGGTAGAAGAATTGCAAATAGCGGTAATTTCATTCAAACCAGTGGGGGGCATGTTTTCTGGAGTCATAGACACAGATAAAGTGGCATTTGCATCATTAGGTAGCAAGGCAGTGGTAGAAGAATTGCTAATAGCGGTAATTTCATTCAAACCAGTGGGGGGCATGTTTTCTGGAGTCATAGACACAGATAAAGTGGCATTTGCATCATTAGGTAGCAAGGCAGTGGTAGAAGAATTGCTAATAGCGGTAATTTCATTCATACGTGTGAGTGACACATTAACAAGAGTCTTAGACATTGTATCCAATGCACGTGGCTCACGGTGGTGCTTGATAAGTGGGGTCAGCTTCGTTGTGTGGATTAGTTTGTGGTATAGATGCAGTACTGGGGAGGTGGCCTTTCGGTTAGTTGTAGGTAAGGTTCTCGACTGTAGTCGTGCATTGCGTGCACTTGTGGGGATGGGCAGAGTGACCAATACGCTAGGTAAAGTACGTGTGCGTAGACGGTCTCGCCTTTTTGCGAGTGTGTGGGGTAGTTCCGGAGTGCGGGACTCCTTACCTTGAGATTCCAGCAAGAGTCCGTGGTAAACGGCAGACTTCGAGCAGCGGAGCTGCAAAGAGGAGTGCAGGCCTTGTCCTCTGGCCTTCTCCTTGAGGCTTCGCCTGGCGGTGGGCCCCGTCTCTCTTTATGGTGGGGGGGGGTGGAGCCGGCAGGGTGGGAGGCCGTATGAGGCTGCGGGTTGCGGGCGGGAAGCGGCGTCATTTCGGCGCCAAATTCAAAAAATGCTTTCTCGGTGCCCATGCCTTCCAAGGCGGGGGCCTGCGCGAGATCAGCTGGCTCTCCGAAAAGCAGATGGAATTCTGCTGCCAGCTGATCGAGCACAGCTGATGGAGGCACTCACAGCGGAGCTGCAAAGAGGAGTGCAGGCCTTGTCCTCTGGCCTTCTCCTTGCGGCTTCGCCTGGCGGTGGGCCCCGTCTCTCTTTATGGTGGGGGGGGTGGAGCCGGCAGGGTGGGAGGCCGTATGAGGCTGCGGGTTGCGGGCGGGAAGCGGCGTCATTTCGGCGCCAAATTCAAAAAATGCTTTCTCGGTGCCCATGTCTTCCAAGGCGGGGGCCTGCGCGAGATCAGCTGGCTCTCCGAAAAGCAGATGGAATTCTGCTGCCAGCTGATCGAGCACAGCTGATGGAGGCACTCGCAGCGGAGCTGCAAAGAGGAGTGCAGGCCTTGTCCTCTGGCCTTCTCCTTGCGGCTTCGCCTGGCGGTGGGCCCCGTCTCTCTTTATGGTGGGGGGGGGTGGAGCCGGCAGGGTGGGAGGCCGTATGAGGCTGCGGGTTGCGGGCGGGAAGCGGCGTCGTTTCGGCGCCAAATTCAAAAAATGCTTTCTCGGTGCCCATGCCTTCCAAGGCGGGGGCCTGCGCGAGATCAGCTGGCTCTCCGAAAAGCAGATGGAATTCTGCTGCCAGCTGATTGAGCACAGCTGATGGAGGCACTCGCAGCGGAGCTGCAAAGAGGAGTGCAGGCCTTGTCCTCTGGCCTTCTCCTTGCGGCTTCGCCTGGCGGTGGGCCCCGTCTCTCTTTATGGTGGGGGGGGTGGAGCCGGCAGGGTGGGAGGCCGTATGAGGCTGCGGGTTGCGGGCGGGAAGCGGCGTCGTTTCGGCGCCAAATTCAAAAAATGCTTTCTCGGTGCCCATGCCTTCCAAGGCGGGGGCCTGCGCGAGATCAGCTGGCTCTCCGAAAAGCAGATGGAATTCTGCTGCCAGCTGATCGAGCACAGCTGATGGAGGCACTCGCAGCGGAGCTGCAAAGAGGAGTGCAGGCCTTGTCCTCTGGCCTTCTCCTTGCGGCTTCATTCTTCTGAGGTTGCCCTATTGGGGGCTAAGTTCAGCCCAGTTCTTCTGTGGCTCTGGATAACGGGGCTCTCCCTGAGGTCCCATTTCTGGAGCTTTCCATACCGAGTCACGAGGCCCCTATTAAGGGAGCTATACGTCCCGGGTTAAAAACAGAGGTTAAAACAGAGGTTCCTCTTCTTGTGGGTAAATCGAGTACAGCAGAATCGAGGGACCTTCTTTGAAGGTCTTGTTGGTGAGGTGTATCCCTCGTCCTTCCCACAGGCAGCATGCAGGTACTGATTCTAGCGAGGGGCAAAGAAGGCAGTCACGCACCACAGGCCTTCGAGTACTGGCTCTGTCGAGATTCCTCCTCTGGAGGCTAATTCTGCAACAGTATCGAGGATGTCAAGTAAACATCCTAGATCTGACCACAACGGCTCGGCCGAGGATTCTTGTTTCAAGGCTAAAATGCCACTTAAGACCCCTAGCTCCCCATAGGAGACAGTTGCCTCACTTTCTCCTGTAACGCAGTTCTCCTCCGGTGTCGACAAAATGGCGACTCAACCTCTATGGTCCATGGTGACCATTTTGGATACCTCTATTACACCAATGTTCACGATGGCTGGAGCTGGGAGCATTCCTTTTGGGGGTGAGCATTTTTTTCCATGCCATGTGGACAACAAAAACCTGTTCCGCCCTTCTACAGATTGCCGTGCTCGGGCACTGTTGCCTCATACAGTCTCGGTACCTCCTGGTTCCACGCCACTGCTTTATGTGGACCCAGCTTGCGGTGGTGCGTCCGGGCAACCATCCTCGTTGTGCTCATGGTTGTATGCCCCTCAAGAGCTGCCTCTACCAACGCCAACTCCTAGACCTTCGTCAAAGGATGTGTTTTTTGGGAGAGTTCAGACGCTCGTGCACTCTGATCCCACAAGGCCATACTTTAAAGGCCTTTTTAAGGAACTGTAGCCCAGTCCTCCGCCACCTTTGGTCCCGATTGATCCTACGCAGGTCCCGGTGGTGCTACTTACTCTACCTGTCGGACCTCCTCCAGCACGTCCTCCCCTGCCTCCGCTATCCCCGATAGAGAAAACATTGGGTGCGCCTCTAGACAACACGCCAAAACCTGAGGCACCACGTGCAGCGATCAGCCTCCTCTTACTGCTTCACTGGACAAGGACCAGGCAGACAAGTACAGCGATGAACAGCCCCGCTCTATCAGAGCATTCCATGACCGGGTGCTGGATATGATTAACTTGTTTGATATCCCAGTACCCAAGGCCCATGCTCTGCAGGCGGGTGTACTTTCGGGAGCCTTTACCCTATCCCCGCAGGAGCGCACCGGCCTGTTCCTCCAAAAGAGGATGTCTTGGCTGAGGCCCGTAAGGTCTGGGACAAAACCCATAGCAGGCTGCATCTCAACAAGAGGATTGACGTTCGATACAAGCTTCACGCCTCGGAAGATATAGCCTTATCAGCTTGCCCGCTCCCATCGTCCACTGTAGTGGCAGCTGCCTCTCTCCAGCCCAAGCCGGCATCTGCATCCTCCACTGCAGAGGCCCAAATCCTCTCCAAGGAGGATAAACTTCTTGATGCCATTGGCAAGAAAATATTTTCTAATTCGGCGCTCCAACTTCGTCAAGCTAACACTAAGCGCATCCTGGCAGCAGCCGATCTTATACTGTGGAAGGAGCTAGCTGATTTCCCAGAGTGTACCTCTGCGGGCAGGCAAGGCGACTTCAAAGCTGTTTTTTCGGATGCCAAAGTGTTGGCACAGGATCTACTGGAATCTGCGGCGTACCACGTAGATGCCTCAGCTCGAGGCATTATGGTCAGGGTCGACATCTCCTGCCAAACGTGTTTCCATGCAACAAGGTTTTCAAAAGAAGTGCAGGACACAGTTCTAGACCTTCCTTTTGATGGCAAGCAGTTGTTCCATTCCTCCACAGATGAGGAACTTGCAAAGACTAGGGCGAGTACTCGGACCGCCATGTCTTTATCGGTCCTGGCGAAAGCTCCAGCTAAGGCCCCTTATACACAGAGGTCAGGTTCCCAACCTCTGTCCTTCTCTGGGTTCAGGGGGTTTAAGGATCACCGTGTGCGCTGATCTGAAGCTCCCGGTTGGCAGGCCCCGCCGTAAGCAACAACGCCAAGGTTGCCGTTTTGTCTCTCGGCCCTCAGCCTCCTCTACAGGGGCAGGTAGTCTCCCTGCCAACAAATCAACCAAATTATATTTTTTGTCAGTCGCACGAGACTCTGGTGGGAGGACCAATCTCTTCTCATCTGGAGGCATGGCAGACCATCACCGAAGACTGGTGGGTTTTGTCCATCGCTCGGGCGGGCTTTCTCTTGCCCCTTTCCACACCCCACACTGCAACCCTCCCTTCCAGCAGACTGGGCCGCCCTCCCTCGGAGCCAAGGTACAGAAACTTCTAGACCTCAGAGCAGCGGAACCTGTTCCCCTCAGGGATCATGGGGAGGGCTACTTCTCTGTTCACGTGCCCAAACGCAACCAGGCTGCCCTGTGCGCTATCCTCAATCTTTCTCTGCCCAAAGAGAAGTTCAAGATGATCCCGCCTTGCCAAATAAAGTCCTCTCGTCAGAAGAGCGACTGGCTCAGCGTAGTGGACCTTCAGGACGCATACATGCACATTCTGATTTGGAGACGCATCGAAAATAACTGCTGTTCTCCCTGGGAGAGGAACACTTCCATTTCTGTGTGTTCCCTTCTGGTCTCAGTTCGGCACTGGGTGTCTTTACGAAGATGTCGGTCATCGCAGGTTTCCTCAGACTGCAGGGGATTCATGAATATCCATATCTGGACGATTGGCTCCTACGTAGTCATTGCCCACAGACGGCCTCGGCCAATCTTCTCACTCCTTCAGCTCCCGTTCCATCTTGGGCTGTCAATGAATTGCAGAAATTGTCCATGAGGGTCGCTGAAGACCTGATTTTTCTGGGTTTCCATTGGGATACCGTCAGTAGCAGGGTGTTCCTCATGACGGGCAGGTTTGCAGACCTATCGACCACGTGTCAGCTCTTCATCCAGTCCTCGCCCATGACGATCTGGTGGTTCCAAAGACTTCTGGGTCTCATGACTTCTTGCGTGCTAGCCCTGCCGCTTGCACGTCTGAGGATGAGGCTTACTCAGCTGGCTCTTCGGAGCTGCTGGTCTCAGGCTTCGGATCCGGATTCCAAGATGATCCTAGTTCTATCCTGCATGTCGACGGATCTGCAATGGTGGTCCTCGACCAGCAACCTTTCAGTGGCCCCAGACACCACGATGCTGTGCGCGACCCCATAGAGAAGAAGAAACAGATAGAACGAGTCGGAAGGAACATACAGCCCTGATACCCGTTCATGAGACTAGATTAATGGTACTGCTCACCAGTGGGCGGATGAGAAACTCGCCCTGAAGAAGGACTTTGTCCGAAATGCATCGGCAAGGGCTTCTGCCACAATGAATACAATAAAGAAAAATTGCAAAATAATTATGCATAAGTGATTTTAAAAATAAGTGCACCACGGGGGTCCTCACATGGATGTGTGACCACCAAAGAAGTACTATACACCCAAGAAAAATCCTCTGATCTAAGCTACAGCACAAGTGAGGTACTATTTACTACATATACAGGCGTCTCCAAAGCTCAGTGGATGTGCCACTGAGCTACTCTCTCCTGGCCTCCTTAAAGGAGCCCTGCCCAAAAGTGACGGTTACCACGGACTCCTCCCTTCTGTGGTGGGGAGCGACGCTGGGCCACCTCGAAGTATTCAACCTATGGACCCTTCGCACAGACAATTCTGTCACAATGTTTTACATAAACAAGCAGGATGGCACCAAGTTACCTCTCCTGGTGGACCTAGCCATACAAATTTGGGGCTGGGCTATTCAACACAAGGTTTGGCTCCAGGCTATACACATCCTGGGTCACATCAATGTAACTGCAGACTCCCTCAACTGTCAGTCGGCTGCCACTTACGAGTGGGAATTGAACAGCGATGTTCTCCAACATTTTTTGCCAATGGGGCACTCCAAAGGTGGACCTCTTTGCGACTTTTATAAATAGGAAACTTCCTCTTTATGCATCCAGTGACGGCCTCGGCGTGTCATCCTTTGGAGACGCACTCGAGATTCCGTGGCACAACATGAAGGCTTGTGCTTTTCCTCCATTGCCTTGGATTCATCCGTCTCTCTGAAAGCTCAGGAGCACATCAAATTGCACTCTCCTCTTCATAGCTCCTTGGTGGCCAGCCAGATTCTGGTTCTTGGAACTTAAGCATCTGTCGATTCTTCCTCCGATCAGATTGCCGCTGATTCCCAACCTTCTTCACTAGAGCGGTCACCAGCTGTGGCAGCCCTCCCCACAATCGTTCAGCTTGGCGGCCTGGTGCCTGAATTCAAATCCTTAGCACCGTTCAATCTGTCCGAGGACAATGTGCATTATCCAAGCGGCCAGAAAAACTTCCACGAGGGCTCAATATAGTAGCAAATGGCTCCCTTTCTGCCACTGGTGCTTAGCTAAACAGCTTGACTGCAGGTATGCTACGGTTGACACCGTTCTATCTTTCGTGTCTCACCTCGCAGCTACAGGCATTAATGTTCTGTCTTGCAGAAATTACTTATTGGCCATTGCGGCCTACCTGTCCACGGACAGCTGTTCTTTTTCATTGTCTAACCCGGTCATTAAAAGACATTTTGCTGGTCTTCACTGTGTTATGTCATAAACCCTTTGAACCCATGGCTTCTACCAATCTGAAATTCCTTTCTTGGAATGTCACTTTTCTGATTGCGCTAACTCCGGCAAGGCGAGTAAGTGAGCTCCAAGCTCTTTCTGTGGAACATATGTTCCTCACTTTCCACAAGGATATGGTTGTGCTTCACACTCATCCTTCCTTCCTGCCCAAGGTGGTTACCGATTTTGATTTGAACCAATCGTTCTCCTTACCTGTCCTTTTTCCTAACCCGTCATCTGATGCCGAGAGAGTTTTACACAACTTGGACTTTAGGCGAGCCCTGAAGTTCTACCTCGTTAGAACGAGTGAACTCACAGGCTCCTCACAACTCTGTCACATTCTGAGACCCGAACGGGAAACCGGCTTCCAAAGCAACCATCTCCCGATGGATTGCCTCCTGTATTTCAGAAGCCTACAGCATTCAAGGCTTTCAACCTCCGAAAGGCATCCATGCTCATCTTGTACGTGGCAAAGCGGCTGCTTTGTCCCTTGGGAAACCATCGCGAAGGCGGCTAGGTGGGCTTCCCCATCAGATTTTTGTAAGCATTACTGCATGGACCTGAGCTCCAGGGCTGATGCCCAATTTGACCAGGCTGTTCTTAACAACCTATTCCAATAATGATTTTTTTTTCCATCCGCCCGTATTACCTGTGAGTTGTGCTTGGGAATCTACCACAAGTATGGAGGAAAGGGGATGGGACACAGGAGTATAATAAAGTTACTCACCGTAGTGACTACCTTACTCCTAGTCCATAGTCCCCTTTCTTCCATACGCCCGCCCGCCGTCCCCTCTAAAAAGTATCCTCTGTTATTGCTTAAATGGTCTCAGACCTGGCGATAGAAAAGTACTGAAGGGCGAGGCGGAGCTCCGGAAGGCAGGTCACGGCCGCGTGCGGTGCCCCATGTAAAAATAAAAGGACAAATCAAGTTTTGATGCTTTTTACAAAAGTGCTCTGGTCCCGTCCTGAAGGATGGAATTTCCCACAAGTATGGAGGAAAGTGAGTATGGACTAGGAGTAAGGTAGTCACTATGGCGAGTAACTTTTGTTATTCCAGGTGTCTACCAAATATGGTCACCAACTCCTCCTTTTGATATTTCTTCCAACTACCTCTCAGCTCATCTAACATTCCCCTTTGGTACTCTGTCCAGCCTCTTCTGCCTGCCTCCTTTCTACCTTCTCCTTTGTCTTTGATTTCTCCAACCATCACCTTCCACACACCCTCCTCCAACTGTCTACTTCCTCCTTGCATTCACTATAATGTTCCTCCATTTCTCGCTTGTGATGCTTCCTCGCCTTTCTTTCTCCCGCTTGCTCCACTCTCCTTCAACTCGCTGTCCAACTCCTTTCTCCCACTCAACTGTCAAATGACCACTCCTTTTATAGGGCCCTAGACCCTCCCATTGGGCTGTCCTTAAGAGAAGTGGGGAAACCTGCAAGTGGTTACTGAGGCTAACATGGGATTGGATTAGTGGTTCTCCCTCATTAAATTCAGCTGATTAAAATGGGTCTCCACTACAGTTTTCAGCAAACTGGACTGAGCAGATTGTAGGCTTGTCTGACATCTCGACTGCCCTAGTGCGCTCATCCCAAGCGGACAGTAGTCCCTGCCACAGATGTCACCGGCAATGCTGCTGTGCTCGTCAGCCCAAGTAAGACTTTCAGATGTTCTCAATTTACACAAAGCTGAATTTTAGCATAAAAGGCCATTGGTTTGCGGCACTTGAGACATACTTAAAGGGACAATGCCGGTAAAGGTCTAATGCAGGTGACTGTCCTCTATTTTAGTCCAGAGAAAGATTGGGCTGTCCAGGGGATCACTGATATTTCCTCAGGTGCCTAGCATGCCAAGAATCGTGGTAACACCAGGCCCTCATGAACACATGGCACGGACTGTGCCACTGGAATAACCCTGTGAAGTTCAGACAAAAACCTGTTTTATAAGATGCAGGAAATGGTGGCTAATGGACTATACCGTTACTCAACAGGATTATCTTTGTCCATCTATCTTGAGCACATTTCCGGTGGATTTTATATCTGCCAGGGGGTTCTCAACAAAACCCATAAGGATCAGTAAAGATGTTGGTTCACTTCTATGTATTTATTTTGTTATTTTCTGATTTATAACGCACTGTAACCCAAAGTTATCAGGGCGCACCTATACACATAAGACTACGAAATTACAGGTCATGAACAGAGTAACAATGAAATAAAAAAGGGTTTACTCAGAGAAAGGTCTACATGTGCCATTCTAAAAGTTCTCATGTTTGTGTCTAACTGCAGGGGTAAAGGGAGTGAGTTCCAGGTTTTGGCTGACCAGGTGGCAAAGGACCTGCCAGACTTTTGATCCTCATAAATGATGGACAGTTGACCAGCCTTAGGACAGTTGACCAGCCTTAGGTTAGTTGATCGAAGTGACCGTGAGGGCTCATACCAGGACACTAATGATTTGAGGTAACCCAGGGATTTCCCATAAAGGCATTTATGCAGTAGGGTAGCTGCTTTGAATTGCTATCTGGCCCCTACAGGGAGCCAGTGTAAGCATTGACAATGGACTTAGATATGGCATTTTCTCTGGATCATTTTTGATGTGAACTGCATCATTCAGAACAGTCAAACATCTGTATGCTCCTCTTGTCAGCGCCCACCAACAAAGCACTACAATAGTCTATTCTAGACAGGATAACTGCCTGGGCTAATGTAGCACAATTATTTTCGGTGAGATATGGGAGAATGTCCTTAAAGAGTTTTAGGTAGCAGGTGCAGTTTTTAGCAACCTGGGCCACTTATGACTCAGTCTCCAAGGCGCAGTCAAGATGTACTCCCAAGTGTTTTATGCCTGGTAATCGGGGCCTCATTTTGTTGTTGCTTAGGGAGATCCAAAGATTAGAAACTCTATTTTACCCCCATTGAGGCAAAAATAATGTTTACATTCCTGAGGCTTGTGGATCTGCTTAGACTCGCATGCTTTGCATAGGCTGATATCTAGTCGCAGCTGCAGAGTATTCCACAGGAAGTTTTTCAAAAAGGGACGTTGACCCGGCATGACTGTAATACAATCCCTAGAGTGATGTACCCATGATCCCTCCCGTGTCTAGGCCCCTCTGATAATTTTTTCCCACCATCGTGGCAAGTTGTTTTTTAGCGGTGTCCGTGGCTGTTTGTCACATCTACAGAATTTCGCTTGTCGTTTGCGTTCGCATTAATTTGATGGCTGATTCCGGCTTCCGAACCAGATGTGGGCTCCAACAACGGGCTTCGGTCTACCAGTAGGGAGAGTGGGGGGGGGGGGGTGCTGATTCTTTTTGTATTCAGAGAATGCATACCCCCATTTCCTGCCCCTACTATCTTTGCCTTGCTGCCTCTCTCTCTATCTTCTATTATGGAGCACACACCCTCTACGTTTTTGCCCTAGTGCAACAGGGAATTCCTGTGGGTAGACAAAGGCAGAGTTTGTAACCACTGCCTTCCACGTGATTCTCTCGAATCCTGTTGTGCTGCATGCAAGCTTTTAAGGTCCAAGACCCTAAAGGAGCGCAGAACCAAAAGTTGGACAGCATACGCAATGTCGGCAGAGTTTGAAAACTCTGCCAGGATTTTCGAATCAAACGACGAAGGCCAAGGCAGCCGTGACTCTGATTCGGAGCTCGAAGACACTACTGCAGAACTGTCTAGTTTCCACACGCCTGTCCCCAACCTCGAAAGGCAGTTGCAGCGTACTGTTATGAGGAAGGCCTCTGGGGATGCTTGTGTACCCCCACACACCTCTTCCCATAAGCACACCCCCTAAAAGCGTCCCTCGATCACTTTGTCGATGGAGGGCTGTGCACTGTTGGTTAATGCCTCCCGGCCCACCGACTCCACACCGACCGCGCACACTATGGTTCCACCTATGCGTTTGCCACATGGCAATCACGCAGACACTCTGGCGAAGAGTGCATAAACACAGTTCGACGACGGAGACGCCTAAACAGCCGTTGCGAAAGCACAAATCACACTTGCACTCAGAAAAACACCATAAGGAGCCTTCTGCTCACAGTAAACCGGCTCCTCAGACCCCTGGTGACTATGAAGAAGAATCCTTCCCTCTGTTTTCTACCCTCAGCAAGAAGCGCCCTAGGGAGAGCCCCAATGACACACCCATGACTACTGTTCATCAGAAGCACATCCTGTGACAAAGGACACCCCTGGGGGCACCAGACTCCACCCTGTCTGCTGCCCCCTGAACCCAGATACAATTTGAGGATACCATGGGTAAAATCTCATTCTTTGTGGATTTTATAAGCAGGCTGCCCACCCCTTCAAAGCCCAGTGAGCAGCATCATGTACTACCTCCAGTGCCAGTGGCACCCTCTCTTCCAGCCCCAGCCTTGCTGCCTGTGGACCCCTCGCAAGGTTCCCTTTATGAGGACATGCAGTCCACACAAGCAGACAAGGATATGTGCATAGATGATCAGAGTGGCCCCGGTCAGAATGGTGATACCTACTTGCAGAACAAAGAACGACCCAGACCTCATCTTTGTTGACCCATCCATAGTAGAAGGCCGTCGCTCCTCTCCGATTACGGTCCAGCACTCCAATGAGCTGCTGAAGAAGGCTGTGCACAACTTTGGCATTAAAACCGATTAATCCAGCCCCCAGGGACTGACTTCGTTGTGGATATTCTCAGCAAGAAGAAACCTGTTAGCCAGGCTATACCTCTTCTGGAGTCTATTAAAAAGGTCTCTCCATCTTTGTCTACCACCTCCCTTACTAGGGCAGTCAACCCTGGGGTGGAAAAATCTTTCACGCCCCCTCCTTCAGATCCCCTCTACATTAGGGGTCATGCTAAACTGGACTCCCCGGTGGTGACCACCACAAGAAAAAGAGCTGGTGTTCCACTCTCAACCTCTGAGACACCTCCTAACAAGGAGTGCATGAAATTGTACACGCTAGGGAAGCACATCACAACCTCTGCTGCGTACCTTAAAAACTGGCAAACGGATCTGAGTGATCTAAATAAGAGCCTCTTCAAACAAATAGCCCTCCAATATAAAAAAGCCATGTTAGCAGCAAAATCCAACTCCTTCAATGATAGGATAACTATTCGCAATCTTTAATGAATTAGTCACTCCTCCGGCTACCGCTGACGAGATAACTAAAGACCAAGCCTGGTGTGCCAGCATTCAGTCCGCCATGCTCAACAAAATAAAACTCCTCCAGAACAAAATCCAAAACCACTGCAAAGCCCTCCCAAACCAAAAAACCAACCACCCTACACAAGACAAGCGTAGTAATCTCAATCACGCTCAATTCTCCTTCAGAAACGTCACTGAACCTGTGGTCCTTAATCCCATCAAAAACCTCAAACCATCCCTCTGCAAAGCAGAAATTTGCCCTCCCAAAATCATCAAGGTATGCGCCAATGA
This sequence comes from Ambystoma mexicanum, assembly GCF_040938575.1. Taxonomy (NCBI): domain Eukaryota; kingdom Metazoa; phylum Chordata; class Amphibia; order Caudata; family Ambystomatidae; genus Ambystoma; species Ambystoma mexicanum. Next base: position 451,603,870 of record NC_090926.1, read on the forward strand.
ACTAGCACCCCTGATTACTGCCTTCATTAACGCATCTTTCCAAACAGGAACTGTCCCAAACAATCTCAAGGAAGCCTGGGTGTGGCCACTTCTTAAAAAAAAAAAAAGCCACACTTGACCCAGCACAACCCAACAACTACAGACTGATAACGACAGTCCTGCTCCTCCTAAAAATCCTGGACAAAGCAGCTCACATCCAGATCCAATCAAACATAGAAGCTAACTCCATACTAGGCAAAAGACAATCTGGCTTCTGTGTCGGGCATGGAACAGAATCCGCCTTATTAGACCTAAAAAATCAAATCTCACAGATCATGGACAAAGGCAAACCTGCCTTGCTGCTCCTCCTCGATCTATCAGCTGCTTTTGACCTGGTAGATCACCAAACACTCACCACCCACCTCGCCCATGCAGCCCATTTCTCTAATCAAGCAGCATCCTGGATCACTTTCTTCCTTGAAGGAAGAGCCATGAAGGTGTACTCCGACGCAGCTAACGCAGATCCTACCACTATAAACTGTGGTGTCCCCCAAGGATCTTGTACAGCCCCCACCCTCTTTAACCTCTTCACAAAACCCCTCTTCGACCTACTTGACTCCATGGTTGTTGCATATACAAACTATGCAGACGACACTCAAGTACTTTTACTCCTATATGGACTCTATCACCAAGACGCCACGGCCCTTCACAACATCTATGCCACTATCCAAGCTTGGATGGCAATCAATGGCCTCTGTCTTAACGGGGAGAAGACTGAAATTCTCATCCTGGGCCAGACAAACACATTATCGAAACTAAGCCCCCAATACAACAACTTCAACATGGACAACTCGACCATCTCCGTATCATCCTCTGTCAAGACTCTGTGTTCACATTGATGCAAATCTATCGATAGAACAAACAAGTCAGCGCCATAGCCTCTGCATCAGCATTCAGCACCAAATTCATCAATCCCATTAAACCCTATTTATCCACCCCCATAGCTAGAGCAACTATAGGAGCCAAACTCGATTTCAACGCCCTTCTAGCTGGCACCTCCGCCAAAAACATTCACAGACTACAAACCACACAAAACAATGCCCTCAGAGCCGCCATGAGCATCCCTAGAAGAGACCATATATCCCACGCCAGACGTGAAGCCCGGTGGCTCCAGGTCTGAAAATCCTCACCATCACTCACAGGTGCATCAACAAAACCGCTCCAGCATATCTATCTGAAGCAATATCAAGGACTACATCCACTCGCCCCACCAGAGCTCAGTACACCAACCAGCTACACATACCACGCATAAAGAGAGCCACAGCGGGAGGTCTAGGCTTCTCCTATATTGCACCGAAACTCTGGAACTCACTCCCTGCCACCCTTAGAGCTGAAACTTCCACTCTGTCTTCCGCAACAACCTCAAAGACACACTCCTCAACTAGCAAGTGGAGGACTCCACCTCTGCCATGTATATTGTAATATAAAACAAATGTGATATAACTATATTGTAACCTGTATATGTACTGCTAATGACTATGTAACTATATTGCAACCTGTATATATATTGCTAATGACCATGTAACTAAGCTTTGTACTGTAACAAGTCCTTGGGGTGTTGTGCGCTATATAAATACGAATAAAACAACCAAACCTTACTAGGATAGCAAACAACACCACCTTGCTTGCCAGCTGCAACAGAACCCAGTGGAATGAGGTTTCACAACATCTGGACTGAGTTCCTAAACCGGTACAATCCCACCATATAAACAATGCCACAGAGGGGAAACAAGTCTCACAAAACATCCTGAAAAAGGTCCTGGACTCTGTAGACACCTCGGGAAGAGCCATTGCAGAGCGAACACTCCTTAAAAGACATTCCTAGCTTAGAGACTCAGGCTTTAAGCCAGACACACAAGCAGCTAATTAATATGCCCATCGAGGAGGATCTCCTATTTGGCAAAGCAGTCGACCACAAAGAAGGAGCACAAGACCATCAAGACCCTTGTTCAGGTCTCCAGAAAACCCTTTGTACCAAGGGGAGTGTTCAACACACGGCAAAACCTTTCGGCACAAGACTCAGGAAAACAGCGCCAAGCCAGAGCAAGCACGTCTGATGCCTCCTTCTATAGTCCACAGACGCGCACGTCCTATCAGTACTAGCAGCATGGGTTTCGCTGCGGGAAAGGACGAGGTAGGGCTGCAGCCTCTAGAGGCGCAGCTGTCCCTGCCGCCAAATGACATGCCCATTCACGTTCCCTCCCATGCGTCCCCAGTCGGGGGTCGCATAACTCTTCACCCAGCAATGGGAGGGAAAGAGGTCAGACCGCTGGGTCTTCGATACAGTGGGCAAGGGATACTCAGTGGAGTTCCTGGAAACACCTTGCCACCATCCACCTCGCGTAGGATGCATGTCCTCCGCACATCTCAACATCCTCAAGGAGGAAATCGGAATCCTGTTACAGAAAGGAGCCATCAAACTCGAAGGTGTAACCATGCGCCCAGTGCTGGACCTGTGCCCTGCAAACACGTTTGTCAAACCACAAAAATTCAGGATGACAACATTGCAGGAAGTCATCCCCCTATTAAAGATGGGGGGGATTACATGGCGACGTTAGACATGAAAGATGCATACTTTCATATTTCAATGTTGCCAGCACACAAAAATACTTAAGATTCAAATTGTGAGACAAGCACTACCAATTCAAATTGCTACCATTTAGCATTGCTTCAGTCCCAGGGTATTCACGAAGGTCCTAGCAGTGTTGCCCGCCCATTTGCGAGGACAGTCCATTCACGACTGGCTAATTACTGTGGACTCTTCCCACGGGTGTCTTCAAAACACGCAGCAAACAATCAATCAGACCCTCCATCTTATAGCGATTTTGCGATCCCGCAAAATGCCGCGAAAACGGCCGTTTTGCGCAAAATGCCGCAAAAACTGCCGTTTTGTGCAAAAATTGCATCTTTAAAAAAAAAAAATGTTTAAACTTTTTTTTTAAGTAATCTGCAAAAATTACTGTTTTAAAAAAAATAATACTCAGGGTGACAAGTTCTCAACTTTTTTTTACACAAGTAATGAAATGCGCTAACACATTTCATCACTTGCGCACCAAAAAAGTGCAGCCCAATTCACAAGGGACACATGAATGGGCACATTCTATATGCGCGCCCATTCAGAAGGCCTTTTTCACCTCCTTGATCAAATAAAGTGGCGTTTTTGTCAATTTAAAAGCGCATCCCTCATTTCCAAGCAAGATGCACTTTTAAATGTGCAGAAATTGCAGGCAACCCTATGCACACGGGATGTGGGGCTGCCACTGCATGGCAGGGTCTTTCCTGACCCTGTCATGCATTTCTTTTAAGGTATGAACCGCTGCTGTGCTGCTTGCATTTCTGTTCCTCAAACAGGATAAAAATGCATTTTTTGGTTCGCATTTTACAGCGGCAGGCACCTGGAGGGCCTGTCCCTGTGAAAGGCGCTAGGAGCTTGCAGAACACTGTCTGGAGTGCGATTCTATTCAAAGTACTGCCCATTTTGATGACAAAAATCTATCGAATGTTACAATTTGACCTATTTCGTCCAGTACTATTCGATCCATTTTTATAAATACTGAACATGTGTTGCGTGGGTGTCACCCGCTCCCCATGTTCAGCTTTTTTGGTCTCGGGTGATTGCAGAAGTGTTTTCCCCTTTTTCCTCAAAATTGGAGCCGGGGACAAAAAAAAGAAAATAACAAAAAAGGGACCCTGCGGAGTCGGATCCGACCCACGTTAGAGGGACGGATCTGGCACCGCAGGGTTGCAGGGGAAGTGGCAGCGACCAAGCAGGGATGGGGTGGTGGTGAAAGGTACATTTTGGGTTGTTTGGCTAAAGTGCAAATCAATTTGCAGCGAAATTGACTACGGTCAATTCTGCCGCAAATAATTACACTTCGGTCAAACAACCCAGAACACCATTCAAGGCAGCTGGCCAGCGCACAATTTGCGCTACAGCTCAAGCCTGTGGAAATGCGCCGGTCACCTTTGAGAATAAAGTGACCTGCTCATTTCCAAAAATGGGTTGTCTAAAAATAGCATATCCTCGGTTCTTTTTTTAAATGCCCCACTATTTGAGGAACTGGGTCAAAATCTACATTTAAAAAAAAATAAAAAAATGGTTACACTATGAAAGAGGGAGAGTGATGGGTGAGATGTGAAGTGATAGGCAAGAAAGCAAAGGGAGAGCAGTGGGTCAGAGGAGGAAGCGCAGCACAAGAGAGCAGAGGAAGCAGTGATGCGGTGGGCCAGAAATCTAAGAGCGAGCAGAGGTACAGAAAGTAGAGGGAGCGTGTGGTCAGTGAGCCAGAAAGCAGAGAGGAAGCGGTTGGCCAGAAAGAGGCAGCGAGCTGCAGATTGGGAAAAAAGATGAGGGAAGAGTGTGATAGAATGGGAGAAAGGATGCAAGATGCAGAAGCAGCACAAAAGAATGAAACTGTATATTGCGGGAGGAATTGTAGAGTGTAAGGTGTGAGTTGGGAGCATGATTTGGAGTGTGGCAGGGGCTGGGCAGTGCAAATTGTGACTTGACAGTGTGACATAGCACGTAAGTATTTGTATGACAGAGTGAGAGGTTAAGGAATGTAAGTTGGGATGGAGAGTTGGTGCGATGTGTGTTGGTGAGAGAGGTGTGTTGGTGTTTGGGGGATTGGAGAACATAGAAGGGGAATATTTTCAGCATTACAATTTAGAATGATCAATTTAGTTAATATTATTAAATAGTTCAAAGAAGGTAGCAGGCGCTCCTCTCCAGAAAGGCCATGGCATGATAACACGTGTATGGGGTTGCTTTTGGTACTCTTGTTCAGAGAGGAATTGCCATAGCGTTTCGGTGCTGGACTGCCCATGTGGGCGGGACAAAGACTGATATGCAAATGGACATTTCCCATCTGTGAAAGGTACAGTGAGCAAAAAGCATGTGCTGCAAACTCTCATCTCAGAACAGGTAATCATGCCATGTTCTTTCTGGAGAGGAGCGCCTGCTACCTTTTTTGAAATACTATTAAATAGGCATGAACATTAAACCAGAAATGTAGCCAAATCAAACACTGTTCTGCCAAGCCAGAGAATTCTGGAACTGTTCCTATTAAATTAATACAAAAGATACATAATAATGATACCCTGGCTCTCTTGTAGCCTTGCACTCTGCCTATGTCCTGCAATGTGGCAATCTTACACACTCCAGTTAATACAAAATGTCCGGAAAAAATGCCGCAATAAATAAAGGTTTGTGCCGCAAAATTTGCCATTTCATGCCGCAAAATCCTGGAAGGTCTGATCAATGTGCTGTTTCAATTGGGCTTCTCCATAAACGGAAAGCAGTCCAGTCTAATGCCCTGCCTAGTAAAGCAATTTCTAGGGAGTCTAATCAAAACTGACGTCTGTCTAGTCTACCCCTGCGTAGAGAGGGTCCAAAACATGCGGTTTCAAACACCTCAGTACGTAGCCGGACGTCAGGTGACGGTATAAACGGCGATGTGCCTGCTGGGAATGATGGCTTCCTGCATCTACCTAGTGCCTCACGCCAGGCTGTGCATGTGTCCAATGCTAGAGGGGTTAGAGAAACCGTGGTTGCAAGCAAGCGGGTTGTGGGACGATCTAGTGGTAGTTTCGCAACCTCTGGTTCAATGGTTACAGTGGTGGAACAGAGACCATCTGCTAAAGGGACAGCCTTTCCATACACCAGCGATCAAGGCCACTCTCACGACAGACTCATCAATGACTGGGTGGGGCGCTCACTTCCTGCATCACACTGCTCAGAGCCTCTGGACACAGGCGCTAACCAGGAAACACAAACTTCTGGAACTACTATCGATTCTCAAAGCACTTCAAGCCTTCAAGATTCAACTAATGCACGATACAGTCCCAGTCCTTACGGACAGTACCACAGTCATGTTTTATGTAAAGAAATGGGGGGTGGTGGGGTACACATTTGCAAGGGCTGTCCAAACTAGCCCAAAATATCTGGCGGTGGGCACTGTATCACATGTTCTTAGTGAAACATGTTCCAGGGGAACTCGATTCTCTTGCAGACATACTAAGCAGGAGTATAATGCTACCCTCGGAGCATGAATGGCAACTAAACACAGACATGCTGAACAACGTCTTCACAAACTAGGGTTACCCAGAGATGGAGCTTTTCGCAACACTGTAAAACATACAATGCCAAGAATACTTGTCCAGGTTTCCCCAGAAAGGATCCAAACGGAACGCACTTCTGATGAACTGGTCAGGGAAATTTGCATACTCCTCCCGGTTCTCGCACCTACAAATGATGTTCCTGTGTCCTCCCATGAATCTACCCTGCACGGAAAATACTCGAGGAGGCACGCAAGATAACACAAGGCACTGCTATTTTCACAAATGGAAACACTTTGTTATGGTGCAGAACACGGTCTCTCAACCCAACCGACTGTTCTCCGACCAATATAGTCAACTATCTGTTCTACCTGCTTCACTCGGGATTGGTCTTTAACACATTTAAAGTACAAATAGCGGTTCTCTCCACTTACACCACGTCTCGGAACAAGATTCCATGATGGAAGCTGCCTGTAGTTAAGGCTTTCATGAAAGGTGTCAAAAAGCTGTACCCTCCCATCTCTAATCCTACTCATGGCTGGGACCTCAATGTTGTACTCAAAAGGCTCACGTGGACCCCCTTTGAGCCTGTGCACAAGGCCAGCCTTAAACATCTGACATAAAAGACGGCCTTCCTCATAGCCTTTTCTTTTATCAGAAAGGTTGGGAACTACAAGCTGTCAGTACAAGACCCTTTAGTAGTTATCTTAAAGAAAAGGTGGTTCTACTCGCCCAAATTCATATAAAAATTCCATGTCAATCAAACTATAGAGCTTCCTGCGTTTTCCCAAAACCCAACAAACGCAGCAGAGAGAAGTTTACATACACTGGATGTACGCAGAGCTGTCCTGTTCTACCTTCAAATTCAATTAGGAAGACAGATAATTTCTTTGCATCAGTAGCCGCTGGAAGAGAACGGGCCCCTATCTCTAAGGCAGCAATTTTGTTAGGCAGAATCCTGTGCAGTGCCCTTAGGGACCACTACACATAATTAAGACTACAGGTGGCAATACAAGTTTTACCTTTGGTACAAGCCTGTACTACTATGTTAAAGTGGTAGCAGTAGCGGAGCAGCCAGGCTTATTTCAAGAGTATATCAGCAGTAGCAGAGATTACACAAAGGGACCACAATTACTGTGACTCAAGCAAACACTCACTCAAGGTTTCAAGTAAAAAAATATAAGTACATTTATTTTTAAACCATTTGTTATACACACAACACTTCTATTCAAAAACCACACGTAAAATATACTACAACTAACCAATTCACTTTGTACGGTATACTTCAAGGTAAGTACCCTGTGTTTTAGGGGGCCGGTGTTGTGAAACAAAAGATGTTACCGGGAATACACTTGCGATCACTTTTTGACAGTAATGCCAGTTTGGTCTTACTAAAGAAACGCGTATCCGCGGCAAGAAATGTTACCGGGGCAAAAACACACTTGGCACCTGGGATACCCAGAGAGAGTTGGGGGCAAAAAACATAGGCAATACTTTTGTCAAGGCAAACAGAATCAGAGAACACTCGTTGACAGAAATTCAAAAGTCAATAGGCCGGAGCCAGAGTCAAGTGGAACCGGGTTCCTGTTGTCGGGGATCACACAGTCCGATAGTTCACGATTCAACGTAGCCAGGAGTACTTAGATATTGTCAACAGAGGATGCAAAAGTTATAAGGAGGGAAGATAAGTGCAAGCCTTGGAGATGAACAAAAGGGGTTCACATTAATTCCTCAAGCAGAACACAGTACCTTATTCAAAGAAGAGGCTGGTGCCACGGCAGTTGTTCCTGGTAGTTTCTTGCAGACTCACGGTTCCTGGAGCTTCGGGACGAAGGACGACGTCTGGAGGGGTCTGCACCACACAGGGATGAAGCCGGTAGCAGCGACGGTGAATAAAAGGTGCGCTCATTAAAAACAGGAGAGGCTCTTCAGATGGCTATCCGGACCACTACAGCAGTGTTCAGCGATTTCGACCACGAAGAGGATCCTCTAGCTGTAGAAGACGAGCTGGTTATCCCCACCAAGCTAAAGGGAAGAAGACTCCGGACTGGATCATGGTTCTAGGTGAAAGTTTCGAATGCAAAGGATGGAATGACCAAAGGGTCGAATCAACGGACCGAAAACCAAAGGGTCGAATTTATGATTATTTTTTTTATTTATTTTTTTGTGGGGGGCCCCCCCTAAACCCCACTTTTTGTGGTAAAAAAACGTTTTTTTTCCAAAACGGAAACCCAAAAAAATAAAAATATTCGACCCTTTTGTTTTAGGTCAAATTGACTCTCACCTTTGCCATTCGGTCCTTTTGAATTTGTTACTTAACTGGACACCCTGGATCATCTCTGGTCGTCGAAGGGTAGATAGTTCAGGACTGCAGCAGGGCTTCACCGGGACGGGGTAGTTGCAGCAGTTGACTTCTCCGCTTCTCTTTGGTCCCTTGTAGTTCCAGTGGCGACTCTGACTTCTAGCCCAAGAGACCTGCCTTTTATGCGAAAATCCCGCATTCACACAGCCTGGCTGTCAATCACGCAGCAGGGGGGTTGTCTGGCCCGGACAACCACCTCAGCCAATCTTGGCAAAGTGTGACTTGGGTTTCCTAGGATACCCTGTGCAGGGGGTGACTACACCCCTCCCTCACATTCAGCACACCCAGGCGCATAGAGGAGGGCTTCTTGGCAGAAGCCCGCCAATAGACAGTGAACAAAGAAGGCAAACCTGGTTTGCCGCGCAAAGTAAAACACAAGAAGGACTGTAACAAAAAGAAATGGTGAATAAACCTGACCGTAGCCAAAAGAAAAAAGTATTTGGTCAAGCGGGTTTAAGTTCGAGGCTAATATAATAGCCTAAAACAATACCACGTTTATATAGTATAATCGCGGTAGAAAAGTTAGGGTAGATACCACTGCCACCAGCCAAGTTTAAATGTTAAAAGAGCGAAACAATGCTCTAGGAAGTACAGATAAAAAGGGCTAAAGATTAATCCTTTCCAGTACTCCATGTAAGATGGGGCGTTCTGGATCTGTGGTTAAATGACTAAGTAAAGTTAATGGCAACTTCTGGGGGACAGTAGTCGGTCTCAGAAATGGAGTTGGTGGGAAGTCTAAAAGACAACCCTGTGTTACTGCACTGAGGGTGCTGTGTAACACACGAAATAAGGGGGCTACTGAAGTGGTGTACTTCAGAGTCCACAATCACAAAAACAGATAAAATACACATGGCAAAAAAAGTAAGAGTGGGGAAAAAAGGGTACACTCTTACTAAGTGGAAAAACAAACTCCAGAAATCCAGCAAAGCTGCTGGGGGACTCACTAGGTAAGGGAAATTAGCCATTAAATGAGAATTCTCCCCAACAAATTTCTAAATGGATTGTCAACTGCATCCAACTCTGTTGCCAAAAGAACATTGCCCTTTAAACCCAGAGCAAACTCAACTCGAGGCACTGGGGCAACTTTCGCCTTCATAGCAAGCGTGCATCTAGATGCCATTTGCAAGGTTGCCACTTGGAGTTCAGTGCACAATTTCACCCAACAATACTGCCCGGACACGCATTCTAGGGGTGATACACAGGTGAGGCAAGCGGTGCTGAGACATCTCTTTGCAGCGCTATTGTCTAATAAACCACCTCCTTCTAATAGTACTGCTCGCTAATCTATGCAAAGCGTGTGATTCTCTGCAGATCCACAGGCCTCAGAAGGGATACATTACTCATCGTCAATGTATTTCTGTTGCTTGTATCTGCTTAGATTCACATGTGCCCGCCATACCTCCCCTCTTGGAGTAGAAGGTGCTTTAGGAAGGAAGCATAGATCTTTCACACCTCATGGTCTCTTCCTACACTTCACGCTTATGATTTACACGCCCTCTTGTCAGATTTTTTTTTTTTTATCTGAGGTGGCCTCAACACTTGAGGGATCATGAGAACAGGGAACGTCACACATGGGATAGTATTAGTCGGGCCGTGTCGTCATCTCTTTTCGAACTTCGAACAACTTCATGTGCAATACTCCGCAGCTTCCACTAGATGTCGGCCTATGCAAAGCATGTGAATCTAAGCAGATACAAGCATCAGAAATACGATTACGGTGAGTAATGTATCCCTTTATATAGAGGTTTTAGTCCAAAGAAATCCCTAGAGGTCTGCTCTGCTAAAGCGAGGGGACTTGACCCTGATCACTGGGAAAAAGTTGACCTGCAAATCTCTGCTGCTCAGAACATTTGCATTTTTGGACAACAGAATATTTAACCCCTTGACTACCTTTTATTAGGGATGGAGGGAGGGTGGGAAGGTGTCTGTGTATATGTATGTATGTATGTATGTATGTTTGAGGCTTGTGGCTCTGCTTAATCCATCATCTAGTGTTTAGTTCTAAGTATTACATGAGGTTGTTGAAAAAGGGTTTCTACAGGGGTGTTCTTGTAATACTAGCCTTACTCTTTTGTGTACAGTACCCATGCTCCTTCACACGTCAACGTCCTGTCATTGATTCTTTTTTTTCCGGCATTGATTTGATAGATGCACGCAGAGTGTACTTATAAAAATCTTTCTGCTCGGCTCGGAGGGGTTAATCTTGTTGAACGTTTTCGAAACCGAGACTTGGGAGACTTCGTGGCTGCAATAAGTATCTAGATGGAAAACGTGGAGAGCACAGGGGAGCACAGATGCCATTGCATCTCTAGGCTGAAAGGCAGCCTGGGAGACTTGAGAAGAAAACACTTTTAACACATGTTAGGCCATCTTTAGAATGCCTTCTTTATTACCTTTCTCACTTTATGAAAATAGAGAATACTCCCTATAAATTTTGACCCTCTTGTTATAACAAGTTTCCCTGGAAGGACACGCACTTAGTGTGCAACAACTGTCTTCCATGGGACTATCGAGAGAAGTGTAGAGCTAAGTGGAGGTGGCAAGTGGGAGTCAGTGGCAGACTCTGTGACTTTTCATTAATTTGGATTGTGTTTCTTCTGTGAGCAGCACTGCCGGTAATACTGCTGTGGTCCTTTTAATACAAGAGGACCTACATAAACCATGCCGGCACACAGCGCCAGTGCAAAGTGGAGATGGCAAGTGGCCGTCGGCAGCAGATTGTGACTTTTCATTCATTTGGATTGCGTTTCTTCTGCAAATAACGCTGCCGGTAATACAGCTGTGGTCTCTTTAAGGAGAGACACCTTCATAAACCACGCTGGTCGCCAAGTGGAGGAGGCAAGTTGCAGTCAACAGGCGAAACAGGCTCCGCAAGATACCTTGATAAGATCCACCTTAATCTTCCCTTAATTTCGCCTTACTTGGATTTTGTTACAGCGGCCTATGCATTCACATGGAACAAGGCGATAATGCCAGGCCCAAGTTTAGAGGCGGAATCTCTAATTACTGACCTGGTGGCTGCTCACTTTCCTCTACGTTGCTCCCCGATAAGAAATAGTCCCTGCTATGCAGCAGTGAAAGAGACATCCCCTCATGATTGCGCAGTCCATTATACTTGACCCACTCTCCCGACGTTTGGCCGTAGCGACTGCATGCAAAAAGAAATATTTTGACTGCCTCAACTCTTAAAATAACATCATACTTTGCTAAGAAAAATGTATACCTGAGCTGTGCCGCTCCAGCTCTAAACATATCGGTGGGCAAGGATCTTACCGACTCAGCCATGGTCTGAAGGGCCATAGATGTTGAGACCTCATTAAGACTTATTGTTCATCTGCTCTGTACAGTTGGGAACTCTGAGAATGACCATTTAGAGCTGCTTGCAGCAGATTTGGACAAAACTTTGCACGCATTGATGCATGCAGTGTATGAGAACTGCGATGGAATAAACCAGGTTGCAACCCAGGAAAAATAATTCTGTCCTCATGACGAGCAGAGACAGGAGTAAGATTTGGAACTGGAATAAGGTGCCCTCACAAGCCACATTTTAGGACCCTCCTTTATCCCATTCTCCCGATCTGTATGCAACCACCTCTTCTATCTTGGAGTGCTTATTTTCTGCTTTATCGGGTCATCCATCTAGAGCCCCTCATCCCTCAAGGCCAGTGCATGATATTTATAATTCTTCTCTGACTTCTTTACCCACTATGAACTTTTAATTGATTACATTAGTGAAGCTGTGAGTCAATATTACAACAAATGTAACCTCTAAACCTTTGTTCATCGAAGGATTTTTTTACAGCCTCCTCATTTCCATAAGCAGGTTGTTCCTCAGGAGGTTTTAAACGAAGATCCTAAGGTGGTACTAATACCTTCGCTGCCCATAAACTTAGTGACTGATATGTGATAGAGGAGGGTAGGTAGATCAATGGGTGACGAGATGGATCTGGAAATACTGCATCAAGAACTCTTGCTGCAAACTTTGTCTAACCTGGACAAAGTCAATCAAGAAGATTCTCCCCAGGCAATTCCTGTTCTCATCCAAGACTCCAATGTGCTTCTGCCAGAGGATGAAGAACTGCAGTGTAATTACTCATACGTCCTGTCCCCTTTCCTCCATACATGTGGGACATTTCGTCCTTTAGTGTGGGACTGGAGCACTTTTTTCAAAAAGCATTAAAAAATGTTATTTTGTCCTCCTTTTTATTTTTACACAGGGCCACCGCACGTGACCGTAGCCCCGCCCTCCTGAGCCCCGTCCCGCGCATCGCTCCTAAGTCCTTTACTCCGCGCACCGGGGACGGATGCACTTGCATCACTGGGAATATTTGTCTTTTGTTCCCTGTCCTTCATTCCTGTTCCGGTTCCGTGGTAGCCCTGTCCACCATTTATGCCGGAGCGTCTGGTATTAGTGTCATCTTCATTGTGCGAACGTCGTTTCGCGAGCGCGGATCCCCACACTCTTTGCCTGCAGTGCTTAGGCCCAGAACACCTTTGGGACTCGTGCTACTACTCCTCCGTCCGAGGACTCAAGCATCAGCTTGTCAGGTAGGAGGTGTTTCAACGCGTTCCTCCACCGCATTTACAGCAGTTCATTGAAGAGAAAAGGCAATGGGTGGTAAGTTCTTTCCTTTTCAGGGCACCCCGGCTGGGGGACTCCTTCCCGGGATCTTCTGGGTCCGTGAGGAGCTCAAGTAGTCCTGTTACCAGGGATCTCCCTAATGCATCCCGAAAGGTCTCTCTCCAGCAAATAATAATAATTATTATTTGGCACTTATATAGCGCTACAAACCCTCAGGTATCTGAGTGCTGTTTATTATTACCCACGGTGTGAAGTGCTCATTTATCGACCTCGGAAGGATGAAAGGCTGAGTTTGGCCCTGCCGGGATTCAAACCTGCGTTAGCAGGCTCTACATGGATGTCAAAGCGAGCACTCTACTCGCTGTGCCACTTGACCGGCTAAGGGGCTGCTAACACCGGATCATCGTCTGAGGTTCCCCTTTTAGGGGCTAAAGTTGGGCCAATCCTTCTGGGGCTCTTGTCATCGGTGTGAGCCCCGAGGCTCCACATCTGGAGCTTGGTGCACTGAATCTCGACTTGAGGTCCCTTTCGAGGTGACTAAAGGTACAGTGGTTACTCCCGAGGTTCCCCTCGTTTGGGCCATTTCTAACAGTAGCAGGATTGAGGGGCCCCCTTTGAGGGCTCTGGTATTGGGGGTGACTCTAGGCCTTGCCACACTCAAACCTGTGGTAGAACCAATCCTGCTGAGGGGGCAAAGAAGCCGGTCAAGCAACATAAGTCTCCCAGTACTGCCTCTGTCGAGGTTCCCTCATTTGGGGCTAATCAGTCAGCAGTCTCGAAGGTGTCCCTTAAACACTCTAGATCTTCTTGTGCCGACTCTGCCGAGGTTCCTTGTCACAAGGCTAAAATGGCCAAAGACCCCTGACTCCCCTGAGGAGTCTATGACCTCACTTACACATGTGACGCAGTTCGCCTCAGATGTTGACAAAATGGTGATCCAACCCCTGTGGTCCACGGTGGCCAATTTGACTACCTCTCTTATACCAACGTTCCCCACACCTGGTGCTGAGGGACCTGTTTTGGGGGTAGAGCAACCTTTCCACGTTTCGTGGACAATGAGAATCCTTTCCACCCTCCAACAATGGATTGGTGTGCTCGGGCTCTGCTGCTGCATACAGTTTTGCTCCCTCCTGCGTCCTCACCTTTTGATCTACGTGGATCCAGTTGGTGGGGGACCATCCTGGCAACCATCCTTTTTACAATCTTGGGGGGGGGGGGGGCGGGTGCCTCTTCGGAGCGGCCTCTGTCCACTCCAGCACCTAGACCTTCTCTGTGGATGCGTTTTCTGACAAGTTTCAGAAGCTTATGCATTCTGATCCCATGAAGGCGTACTTTAAGGATTTGTTTAAGTAAATGTATCCTAAGCAGCCTGAACCACCTTCATCACCTCTTCCGGTGGGATCTCCTACCCCTCCTCCCCCTCTATCCCCTGTGGAAAAGACTCTGGTTGCCCTGCAAGCCACGCCCTCTAGGCATGAGGCACCACGTGTGATGGATCAAACTTCTGCTCCTGCCTCGCTGGATGAGGATCAGGTGGACTGGAACGGCGATGCCCTCTCTATTAGAGCCTTTCACGACTGGATGCTGGATATGATGGCACTGCTAGATATCCCAATACCGGAGCCCCCTGCTCCACAAGAGGGGGTACATTTGGGAGCCTTTACTCTGTTGAAAGAGGAGCGTACCGGGCTGTTCCTTCAAAAAGATGTCCTGGCCAAGGCACGTAAGGTTTGGGAAAAACCTCATTCTGGGCAGCACCTAAAAAAGAAAATTGACGCTTGCTACAAGCTTCATGTGTCGGAGCACACATCCTTCTCGGAATGTCCGCACTCCTCTTCGGTGGTGGCAGCAGCTATGCTGTAGTCGAAGCCGGTCGCCACATCCTCCACTGCCGCGTATCTTTTCCAAACAGAACAAGTTTCTTGACACTGTTGGGGGGGGGGGGGGGAAGGGTTTTTCCAATTCGTCTCAAGATTCGTCAGGCTAATACTGAGCTTACGTAAAAGTTTACAGCCTTAAAGGAACCAATGGGGAGTCCTTTATTTATGAATGAATTTTGGTAATTGGTTTGATTTCTCTTAATATTGAGGCTGCCCAATATATGACATGATAAAAAAAGAGAAAATGGAATAAAAAGAATTGCGCCAAATTTCTCTCTAATACTGGGCTTATCCTGGCGGCTGCCAATGTCAAACACTGGAGAGAGCTTGCCGAGCTTCAGGATTGTATTCTTCCTGACAGGCTCGAAGACTTCAAGGGCGGCTTATCTGACACCAAAGTTCTGGCGCAGGATCTACTTGAGGCTCCAGTCCATCACGTAGGCACTTCCATTTGAGGCCTGATGGTCGGTGTTGACATCTCCTGCCAAGCATAGCTGCATGCTACGAAGTTTTCGAAGGAAGTTCAAGACAAGGTGCTTGATCTCCACTTTGATGGCAAGGAACTGTTCCGCTGTACTACTACTGATGAGGAGCAAGGCAAGCGCTCAAATTGCGAAGTCTCGATGGGTCCTGGCGAAAACTACAGCAAAGATCCTTCAAGGTCTGGGTCTCAAACAAGGTCGTTCTCTGGGTTCAGAGGATTTCAGGACCGCTGAGCAAATGCTCCAGCTGGTGTCCCCCGCCGAAAACAGCAACGGCAAGGTGGCCGGTTTTTCTCTTGGCCAACAGCCTCCTCTTCAGCAACGGGTGATCTCTCTGCCGATTAAAACATCTAATCGGCAGAGGACCGCTCAGTGGATGTGTAAGCATTGAAAAGATGCTACAAATATTTGAAATGTGTTACTCACAAAATGGTTACTATACCTTCAAAATGTGTAAATGCTGTTGTATCTTGTGTTACTCTCAATTAAGTGTATCTACAAACACGTAAACTGCAGTTTTATTAAAAATCTGACTGCAGTACTCAGAACTGTCTTGATACATTTTTGTCAGAAGTCATTCACAGTAACGTGTACACACTTACCAAGGTGTAACCCCCATAGGTGTGTGTTCACCCTTCGTTCATCAGCCAGGTATCCCATGACCTTGCTCATTTTTGCTCTTTAATACGTGACTACCCACCTGGGTAGAGCAAGGCATCAAGCAGGTGCCCTTTTTGATAGACATTGTCTTTTTGTTTGACCTTGCAACCTCTGGCGTACATGTTTTATCATGCAGGACACATTTGTCAGCCATTTCGAATTACCTGTCTACAGACAGTTGCTCCTTTTCACTGGCTAATCCAGTTGTTAAGACACTTTGCAGGTCTTCATCTTTTTCCGCCAGTTCGGACCCCTCATCCTAAATGGGATTTGAATGTAGTCCTCACAGCCTTATGTCATAAGCCTTTTTAACCCATGGCCACTACTGACCTCACGTACTTTTCTTGGAAGTTGGCCTTTTTGATTGCAGTAACATCTGCAAGATGTATAAGTGAACTTCAGGCTCGTTCTGTGGAACATCCGTTGCTAATTTTTCATAGGGTGAGGTTGTGCTTCGCACTCAACCTTCCTTCCTTCCTAAGGTAGTTTATGAATTTCATCGAAACCAGTTAATATCTTTACCAGTCTTCTTCTCAAACATGCCTGTCGCCAAGAGGGTTCTGCAAACCTTAGACACCAGACGAGCTCTTAAGGTCTACCTCGATAGGATGAGCAAACTCAGAAGCTACTCACAACTCTGTTATGTTCGGGGACCCTAAAGGGAAACCAGCATCAAAAGCATCCATCTCTCGCTGGATACCTTCATGTATTTCTGTGGCTTACAAGAATCAAGGCCTTCAACCACCAAAGTGCATTCATGCACATCTGGTCCGGGGCAAAACGGCTGCTGTTGCCTTCCAAAAATACGTCCCTTGGGAGTTCATTGCCAAGGCAGCCACATGGGCCTCCACATCGGCCCTTTGCAAACATTACCCGACCTGAGCACCCGGACTGATACCCAATTTGGCCAGGCAGTCCTCAAGCATTTATTTCCATCCACCCGTAATACTTATGGTCAGTGGTTGGGAATCGCCCACAAGTATAGAGCAAAGGGGACGGGACGTAGGAGTATGACATTTTCTCATCATAGTGACTACCTTCTCCAGCATGGGGTCAGGCATGGATTCACATGCTCATGAATATTCCCCATCGTCGGGCCAGGAATCCTCGGTAAAAGGAAACATTTTCACTTTCGTTTACAAACTGTCTTTCTCCTATAAACCAATCACTGAGCTCTGGGTCATACTGCGCCCAGCCAATGACTGCCCTCTCCCTAAGCCCCTCCTCTGGCAGCCATCTCCAGATTCTTACCGCACGTCCAATTGTTGGGAGTCCTTGTTTTTCGCTCTTGGAGGTTTTTGTGTTTTTCGTTCTTTTTGCTAGGAAAATCCTATTTTTCTTTGATTGTGCCTGTGTGCTCTATCGTTTCTTCATCTGAATAACGGGGATCTGTTTCAGCATCTTTTATTGCCCCCACAGGGGCAGAATCGTCAAGTGTTTCTTGTTCGAAGTTTCCAGAAGGCCTGCACGCTGGACCATGTCGGAGGCGGACATAGCCTCCCTCTTCAAGCCCTGCACCAGCTGCAGTTTGCAGAATGTTTTCATGGAGGATAAGCATTCCCGGTGCCTTCACCTGACGCACAAGGAGGATGATTGCGAGATCTGCCGTGACTTTACCAAGCCATCTGCTGTGACTTTACCAAGCGCACTATGTTGGTTCACAGGGGCATCTGGATCCAGCCAGTCAGAGCGGGCTTCCTTTGAGGGCGCTCCATCCGTCGTTGACAAGGCGAAGCACTGCGAGTCCGGTTCTGTCTGATTCGCCGCGCAAGCATGTCCTGCGACAGCCAGGGCATGCTCATCATCCCCAGCAGCCTCAATCTCCACCCGTCGTCTAAGAGAGTCAGCTACCCCGGGGTAGCTGTGGGAGAAACCACAGAAGGCCAAACAGGGTAAGTGTTACGCTCACCTGATTCCCACGGGGGCGTCGATCTGGACTGGCCCGCTGTTGCTTCCACCAGAGTAACACGTAGAGCCGAGATGACAGACTGGACAGACCCACTTAGCTTCGTTTGTTGGACTCGTACAAATATCTTTCTGCAATGGAGAAAGGGAATTAACCTCCCATAATCTGAGCGTTAACCCGCCTTCCCACTCCCCTTGTCTGCCCACAGAACACTCCTGAAGTTCCCTCTTAATCTCACCTGAAGATTTGGAAAGATGAGCTCTCCATCCTGCGTCGGGCGCAGGGGCGCGTAGACGACTAGTTACTTCACTGGCGTGGAGGAATTGGTGAGTTCCAGTATTGACTCTAAGTCCAATTGTTCGTAAGAGTTCAAAAGTCTGATCTTCACTCTGCCAGATTCCTTGCAGGTTGTGGATTTAAACCACCAGAAGAGTTCCAAGTGGCAATTGGTAAGATCCTGGTAGGTCTATTGTGGTTCTCCCCTTTGGGGCCGGGGTACAGCGATGATGCAGAATTAACTGCGCCGACCCGAAATGAGGTGAGTACCCCTCCTCCCCCCTGTGGTTATCAGGTAAGTCTTTGGGGGTGGTTTGTATTGCCCTTGCTCACCTATCTGTTCTTGTCTCCCCCAGGTGTTGAAGAATGGCCTGGAGATGCTGGATTCGCGATGGAGTAAAGGAATGCAGCCTCGGTTGGTGAGTTCAGCGCGGCGCTGCGAGGTGCGTGGCAATGCACCTGAGAAGGCTTCTCTCTTCCAGATCGACGATGTGCTGGATCAAGGATTCAGGTAAGGGTTTTGTTCTGACCTCTTCTCCTTCTCCTTTTCTTGTTCCAGGTGTTCCAGGGCTGAAGCGGGCATGGCTGAAGACTGGAGCTGCTGAAGACACGGTGAGCGTTACGCTGCAGCAAGCAGAATAACGCGAAGCACGTGTGGCTGTCCGGATGTGGCTTAAATAGCCTTGGAAGAAGTCCCAGGTAAGTATTCTTCCACAACCCCACCCGAGAGGAAAGGAGTCCCTGAGGTAAAGTAGTCCCTTTTTAGCCTCATTTGGCTTGTGGCTTCATGCAGCATGGTCTGCATCAGGTAGGTATGCAGCATGGTCTGCAACAGGTAAGATTTCTGTAATGAGCCTGGCGCCCATGGCGCCAGGACTGACTTTATTCTTATGAGCCTGGCGCCACAGGCGCCAGGACTGTAGCCAAAGAGCCCCTAACTGGGGTTTTTGGGCATGCTTCAAGTGGCATGATGCCTGCTTCCGGGATTGCTGGGCCTGGTCTGGCTTTCCGGGGGCAGGCATCGTGACAGTAAGGTGTCGGACCTGCCCGTGAAGGCCCAGGTGATACAGGCTAAAGCGTTCTCATCTATCGAGCTGGTAGCGGCCGCCCTTTCGAAGGCGAAAGGGGCTGACCCAGTCCAGGGTACCCCTGCGGCGGCAAGGGTGGCTCTTCCTCCCAGACGGGAGCCTTTTTTTTCCAAACAAGCGGAAAGGACCACAGAAAAGAGGATGCCGTCTGTTAGCCTAAGACCGACCCCCCTCAAGACCCAAAAAAAGTGGTTGGGGAGGGGGGGGTTGGAAGACCTCAAAGGCACAGATATTTCTTCTTCCGAAGTGGAGGATGAGGGTCTCTTCCACACCATCCCGGAAGATGTTGGGGACGACTGGAAAATTGAGGCAGGAGGCGTCGGCGGGGACGGAGACATAGGTGCTGGCCCCAGCGACCCTACTCACCAGGCACCTCAAATCTGTCGCATGACATTCTCTCGACCCTCCACATGCTGGTGTCAGAGATACAGAAGAGGATGCCGACTGCACCACCACCAGCGACGACCCCATTGACACCTGGGCCACCACCGCTGAAGAAAAGGAAGAGGCACCCTATGCCTCCACTCCAGCCTACAGTGCCCTCCAACCCCTAGGGATACAGGGACGGACACGGCGACAACAGACACTGACGACAGTGGCATCTCTCCGCCTGCAAGGGCTTATCCCCCGGACGAAGTGGGTTCCGTCCACTGCATCGGAATTCTTCCAGCTCACTCTGGCGGAGACGAAGGAGGGTTTCCTTTATCAACGCCGGGAGGCTAAAAGGAACACCATTCTGGTGCCCCTCCTGAACGACGTCGGGGATGAGGGTCTGGCGCTGCTGAAAACCCCCTGCCTCAGCCCCCGACGAAAAGAGACTGGCTTGAGAAGAAATACAAGGTTCCAGAGCCTGCAACCAAGTGTCTGAGGTCACAGCCATCACCGGACTCAGTGGTATCGGAGGCTGCGCAGAAGAAGTCATCCAACCTGTCATCCTCAGCCTCCGTTCAAGGGGAAGTTGGACGCTGTGGGTAGAAAGGTCATCTACTCGGTGGCGACGACTGTCGAGGCGGCGAACGATTTGGCTATCCTGGCAAGGTGCGACTCGTAGTTATGGTACAAGAAGGCCCTGATACTGGAGTTCCTCCCTGAGGACAAACTGGTCGAGGTGATGGAGATCCTTCAGGAAGGCGAGGTGGAGTCGGACACCGCCATCACTGTGGCCCTGGACATTGCAGACACAGGGTTCTGCCCGATGGGAAGCGGGATTTGCCTCTGTCGTAGTGGCTGGCTGAAGGCCACCAACTTTAGGCAAGAGGTTCAGACGAGGGTCCTGGAAATGCTGTTCGATGGAAACCATCTCTTCGGAAATGCCGTTGGTGAATCTTTTCAGGCAATCATGACGGACAAAGAGAGGGCCCGTGGCCTGGGCACGCTGCAACAGCACTGTCTGTCCTTTCGTTCATCAGGTGGGAACTCAGGCAGATCTTCGAAGGGTTTCAGCAGAGGATTGTCCTCTTACCGCCAGCCCTCCCGTTACACAACCTCAGACACCTACAGGGGTCGCTTCAAAGCCTTCGGAGGTGGCTGCTGCCGTCATCGCCAAGCATCCCAAGGCGGCGCCCAGGCCTCGAAGCAGGACTGAACCAGCCAAGAAGTCAGGCCTCCAGCCCTGCATACCGGTGGGAGGCCAGCTGGCGTACTTTGTCAGCATGTGGGGAAAATGTCTCCACCGATCGATGGGTGCTGGACGCTCTCGCCCACGGACACACTTTGAAGTTTCATCGAAGTGTCAGTGGATTCCACTGGTGGCCCGGCAGGAATAACACATCCCTCAGATGCTTCTGGAGGTTCAGGCCATGTTAAAAACATTTTTCTTTTTAAAAGGGCAATCGAGCTGGCACCAAACCGACTCCCAGGCTCCAGAGTTTACTCCATATACTTCTTAGTAAGAAAGAAGACCGGGGGCTGGAGGCCCATTCTCAATCTACGACGACTCAAGTACATCAAGTACCAAAAATTCAGGATGGTCATGTTACAGCACGTGCTCAGCCAACTGGAAGAGAGAGACTTCCTGTCGTTGTTGGATCTAGAGGATGTGTACTTCCACGTCCCCATTCACGAAAAATATTGCAAGTTCCTGCGCTTTGTCGTACAGGGGAAACTCTACCCGTTCAAGTCTCTCCCCTTCGGACTGAAGTCGGCACCCATAGTCTGGTGGCGGCCCATCTGCGCCTACAGGGAATTCATGTGCACCCATACCTCAGCGACTGGCTCATCCGGGCCAAGTCGAGGGACATCGCCGTCGAGCACACAGAAAGAACTGCCCGGCTGCTGACGGGTCTAGGGTTCTCTGTGAACTATGCAAAGTCCTGACTCCATCGCAGGACACAGTATTCCTGAAGGCCAGGCTCAACAGTGTCCTGCCTGACGGCCCCCTTGGAAGAGAGGACAGCAGCCATTGTGGGCAAGGTGCAACGGCTGTTGGCACTGACGATCGCCACGGCGAGGACCATCAAGTGGCTGCTCGGCATGTCGTTGTGTGGCTCCTGATCAGGCTCTGCGGGTTGTGGATGCGAACACTCCAGGAAATCCTGGACGCCTTTTGGATCCAGGTGTTACTGGAGGTTTCAGAGACAGGATTGTTCTCGACGATTAGTTCTGTCGAGCGATAAGGTGGTGAGGTGCGCACTCCAACATCACCAGGGGCACGGACTTCCAGATCCCTCCCGTACCAGGAGACTGACACGACGGACACTTCCCTGGGGGGCTGGGGAGCCTACACTGGACGTCTCCACGTCAGAGGCCTGTGGCTGCCAGAGAAGGAGCTCCACATCAACGTCATGGAGCTGTGGGCAGGGTTTTGGGCCCTCCAGTCCTTTCTTCCGTCTCTCAATGGCAAGGTGGTGAGGGTCTTAAAGGCCAGTACCACCACAATGTTTTACATCAGGTAGCAGGGGGGCACCAAGTCTTCAGCACTCTCCAGAAAGGTGCAGGAGTTGTGGCACTTGGCTGTCGCCCAGGGGATGTTTCCCGTTCCTTTTCACCTCGCGGGAGTAGAAAACGCAGTTGCTGACTCTCTCAGCTCCAGTCAAGCTACCAGTGGTCGCGGATCTGCTTGCCAGGGAAGGAGGCGCAATCCTGCACCACGAGCCAGGATCGCTGAACCTGAAAGCCTGGCTCCTGTAGCTTTAGAGTGCGGTGGGTACAAGCTGCCGGCGGACTGCAGGGAGGTCCTTGCCAGGGCCAGGGCGTCGTCGACTCTTGTTCTACGGGCACAAATGGATACATATCACTCCTTGGTGCTGGTCGCAGAAGATTAACCCTCTGAGGGTCATGGACCCCCCCACCCCCCAAGTCCTTGTTGTCATTGGCTAAGTCGGGGCTGGCGCACGCCTCCATCAAAGTGTACCTTGCGGCTATCTCCCGCTACCGACTCAGACGGTTTATCTTATTGCTCAGATTGGAGCAACTACCCACAATAATGATCACGGGGAGAAAAAGACAAGATTGCTGTCGAGCTGCGAATATGCCGCCTATGTAAAACTCAAGATCAGCTGGAGACGGCAAAGCACCTTTTGACTGAATGCCCAGTGATGGCTAGTACATTTACTCCCCTCCTTGGCTGCTATGTTCATGAAACTATGTTTCTGAGGCTTATGGAATCTGCTTAGATCACATGCTGTGCATAGGCCGACATCTAGTGGAAGCTGCGGAGTATTACAGTTTGTTTTTCGAAACTCGAAAATGGGCGTCGACACAGGGCGTGCCAGTAATACTATCCCTAGTGTGACATCCACTGTACCCAAGATCCCTCACGCGTCTAGGATCCTCAGATTGTTTTTTTCCGCCATACTGGTCGGAAGCATCTTGCGGAGTCCCCTGGCCTTAGCCATACTTTTGCTAAAATTTTAAAATATTAATCTATTGACATCCTTCCCCACCCCAACGTCGAATTTCGACACTCGACGCCGGCTGGAGAAGAAATCGACCGTCGGCTGCTGCACGACGGATTTGGGCCTCGGAAGGCCGCTGGCCTCGGCCCGGGCCTGTTAGGCCGCTGGCCTCGGCCCTGCAAGTAGGGAGAGTGGGGGGTGGTTCATACTCTACACTCTTGGTATATAGGTACACCTTATACATTTCCTACACTTAACAGCCCGCTGCCTCAAGGTGCGTATGGAGGGTACCCCTTTTCAATTCTGCCCCAAGTGCAACCGCAAATACCCTTGGGTCGACAGGCACGCCACGTGCAATCTCTGCTTGCCGAGGGACCACCCCGAAGCGAACTGCAGAGCGTGTAGTAGGTTTAAACCTAAGACACTTAAGGACCGTTCGACGAAGCGTTGGGCCCACCACGCCAGGCAGGCGGCCATGGCAGCGGAGGGCGCCTTCAGCGATGGCAGCGACGCCGTACTTTCGGACGGCGAGGGCATTACGGCATCGAAAGACAGCCGAGCGCAGGTCCCCGACCTCGGAAGGTCGTGCGGCAGGGCGGCTATGGGGAAGACTCCCGGCGACGCAAGCGCTTCACATACTACACACACTAAACACACGATGTCGAGTTCTCGGAAAGAGGCACAGACAGAACGGTCCGATTCGGTGTCCTCTGGGCGCTCTCGATCAAGATCGCCGCATGACTCCAGGCAATCATCCACTCTTGCCAAGAGTGCCTCGCTCCCTAGGCTAACAGAAGTTCGATCGTCGGAAGACGAAGACGACTTCCACCCCCAGGCCGCGCTCCAGGAGGCGGAGCCCGCAATTAAAGACGAGGCCCCACGCTCCAAGGACAGGGACACCTCTCCCGATCCTCGACGCCAGGCGTCGAAAAACTCCGGAGCCACTAAGGGACAGGGAAAACATTTTTCTACGCACGGGGAGGGGGGAAAACAGCAGAAGAAACTACCTGTACATTCTTCCACACCTGTGAAACACTCCACCCCCCCTAAACAGACAGACAAGCCCAGGTCTGCTGATAGGTCCACAACCAGCAAAGCTACTGAAGATAAATCCCATAGACTTGCTGAGAGAGTCATTCCCAGTTCCAAAAAATGGTCCAGTGAAGACATAGATAGGGTCATGTCAAGAATGTCTTCTTTGGCTGATTTTTATGATAATTTTATGATATGATTATGATTTTTCCTCTCGTATGATCCACAAGGGGCCACACCCTCAGGCTCTACTGATCCTATCCCCCCGAGTAAGAAAGCCCGGTTTGAAACCCCGATGAGGTCTGAACCCTTCGAGGTACAACCTTACGCAACACCATACTCACGGTATCAAGGAGAGGCTTCCTTTTGTGGAGACCAAGAATTTGGTATGATAGAAGAGCAAACCGGGACGGGCTACTGTGGGGATGACGAGGACCAGGAAGAAGAAGAGGATGACCCGGAAACATACAGAGTAGATTCCCCGGTAGAGAACGAAGCCCCGGTTACCGACTCCCCGGTCGATAACCAGCCCCTCCTAAATGAGGTTCTCGCTCGCGCAGCAGAACATTTCCACATTGACACCCACAGTGTACAGGAGGAAAGGGACTTCGCAGAAGAGTTAGTGGGAGAAAGGAGGCCGGTTGCCCAGACCATCCCTATCCTTAAATCCATTCAGCGGAGAATAGATCCGTCCCTGGTGAACCCAAACCTCACCAGAGCAGTCAATCCCAGGGTTGAAAAACATTTCAGGGCAGCTCAGTCTGACGCTCTCTATATAAGAGGACATCTGAAGCCAGACTCCCTAGTTGTTACCAACACTCGTAAGAGGGCTGGAACACCCTTGTCTTCGACAGAAGCTCCTCCCGACAAGGAGAGCAAAAAACTATACTGTTTCGGCAGGAAGGTAGCCTCAACGTCCGCCTATCAAGCAAGGTTTGCTAACTCCACCACCCTGTTGGCCAGCTACAACTGCCATCAGTGGGAAGAAGTCGCGGCTCTCATAGCCTCTGCTCCTGAACCGTTAAAGGGCCAATTAGCTCGGATTTCCGCAGAGGGTAGAGCCGTGTCTGGTTGCATTTTGAAAGTAACCTTCGACGCCGCGGATAACGCAGGCAGATTGATAGCAGAAGGTACTGTTATCAAGAGACATGCGTGGTTACGGCAGTCTGGTTTTAAGGCAGAAACTCAGGCATCATTGTTAGACAAACCGGTGGAAGCCGATCTGTTGTTGTAAGGCGGTCGAAGACGCACTGAAAAATGCCAAGGACGAATACGAGACACTCAAATCCCTTGGCCAGTTAACCAATAAACCCCCTAACCAGAGAGGGAATAGTAATTTTCGTCGCCCACGCGGCCAAAATTCCCAGAGAGGATCTAACTATTCCCAGGGGAAGGGTACACAGTGGAACAACAACCAACAGTCTACCCAGGGTTACGGCAGAGGTAATAGGAGAGGTCATGGTAAAGGCAGAGGCAGCCCCAGCAAGGGAGGCGGCACGCCTCCACCAAAGCAGTGACGCTCAGTTCAGGGTCCCTTCTCACGCAACCCCAGTAGGGGGACGCATTTCAAACTTCACCCAGGCTTGGGAAGGGATCACATCAGACAGATGGGTGCTGTCAACAGTATCCACGGGATATTGTATAGAGCTACTGCAGCGTTCCCGGAACCATCCTCCACGACAAAGAGTACGCTCCTTAGAACATCAGAAGATTCTCCTCGAGGAGATCGCCATCTTCTACAAAAGGACGCGATAGAACTCGTCCCGGGACACCAGGTAAGCAAGGGTATTTATTCAACTTACTTCCTTGTGCCAAAGAAAGACTTGACAATGCGCCCAGTATTGGACTTACGGCCTGCCAACAAGTATGTCAAGCCCCAAAAATTTCGTATGACCACGCTACAAGAGGTAATCCCCCTCCTAAAAAAGGGGGATTACATGGCAACCTTGGATATGAAAGATGCTTATTTTCATATTTCCATGTTCCCAGCGCACAGAAAGTACTTGCGCTTCAAGGTGGACCGTCGGCACTACCAATTCAAGGTACTGCCCTTCGGGATAGCTTCAGCACCAAGGGTATTCACCAAGGTACTGGCAGTGGCGGCTGCACACCTACGCAGGGAGGCAATCCCAGTGTACCCTTATCTGGACGACTGGCTCATAACGGGGGAAACCCCAGGAATTTGCAGGACAAACATTCAAAGGACTATCGACCTCCTCCACGAGTTAGGCTTCTCAATCAACGATAAGAAGTCAAGCCTGGTGCTAAGCACCTCAAAACAATTCCTAGGAGCAATCGTGGATACCCAGGAGGGGTTGACCTTTCCTTCAGAAGAAAGAATTCGGAATATACTACTGCAAATTCCGCATTATCAGTCCGGTCAACAAATAACGGTACGCAAAGCAATGCGTTTACTGGGCATGATGGTGTCATGCATTTATCTGGTCCCCCACGCGCGCCTGCTCATGCGTCCCATGCAGGAATGGTTGACGAAACAGTGGTCTCAGGCAAGTGGTCAGTGGGACGATCTAGTGGTTGTTTCGCCAACACTGGTACAAAGCCTTCACTGGTGGACAAGAGAAAATCTCGCACAGGGGAAACCCTTTTACGATCCCGAAGTACAGGCAGTAGTCACTACAGATGCATGTCTGACGGGGTGGGGAGCTCACCATCTCCACCACACAGCTCAGGGTCTCTGGTCTCACTCAGTGGCCAAGAACCACATCAACCTTCTAGAGCTTCTGGCAGTATTCAGAGCGCTTCATGCGTTCAAGCCCCACCTACTAAACCTGTCAGTGCAAATCCGGACGGACAGCACTACAGCCATGTTCTACCTGAACAAGCAAGGAGTGACTCGCTCTCCAAATCTGTCCAAGCTTGCCCAGAAAATCTGGATATGGGCACTCAGACGGAACATCTTTCTGTCATCACAACATGTTCCAGGGGAGCTCAATTCCCTAGCGGATGCTCTGAGCAGAGACTCCCTCCCAGAGGAACACGAATGGGTTCTTCACAGAGAGGTCGTAGAAGATCTCTTTTCTCAGTGGGGTTTCCCCACTATAGACTTATTCGCCACAAGCGAAAACAGACAATGGCCAGGATTTGCATCCAGGTTCCCCCAACCAGACTCCCAGGGGAACGCCCTGTGGATGAACTGGTCAGGGATGTTTGCGTACGCTTTTCCACCAACTCCTCTCATCAGGAAAGTGGTGAACAAGATGAACAGGGAATCGATGACGCTCGTCCTAGTTGCTCCCATGTGGGCAAGACAACCCTGGTTCCCACACCTACGCAGGATGGCAGTGTGCAAGCCCATCAAACTTCCAGCCTGGTACAACCTACTGTCCCAGCACCAAGGTCAAACAGTGCACCAGCAACCCAACTCAATGAACCTGGCAGCATGGCTCCTGAGGTCATAGAGTTTGGACACCTCAATTTGCCACAGAGGTGTATGGACATCCTAAAGGAATCTAGGAAACCAAACACAAGGCACTGTTACTTTGACAAGTGGAAGAGGATTGTTATCTGGTGCCAGAGTAGACAAATCAACCCAGTTGATTGCACTCCTTCCACTATTGTTACATACATGCTCCACCTGCTAGATGCAGGATTGGTTTTTAACTCACTAAAGGTACACCTGGCAGCCCTCTCGGCTTACACCACTTCCCATAGCAAGGTGTCGTGGTGGAAAGTACCAGTAGTTAAAGCCTTCATGGAAGGAGTAAAGAGACTTCACCCTCCTATTTCAAACCCACCGCCAGGGTGGGACCTTAATGTGGTGCTAGCCAAGCTAATGGGCCCCCCTTTCAAACCCATGCCTAAAAGCAGTCTCAAACACCTGACTTATAAAACGGCCTTCTTAGTAGCTATTACTTCTATAAGAAGGGTCAGTGAAATTCAGGCTCTGTCAGTGCAGGATCCCTTCTTTACTATCCATAAAGACAAACTGGTTTTACGCACACACCCTAGGTTCTCACTTAAATTTATATCAAAATTCCATGTAAACCAGTCCATCGAGCTTCCGGCTTTCTTCCAGAACCCGCAAAGCTCGGCTGAGGTGAAACTACACACCCTAGATGTGCGTAGGGCGGTCCTCTACTATGTAAATAAAACAAGACTGCTAAGGAAAACAGATCAACTGTTTGTCTCCGTCGCTACAGGCAGAGAGGGGGATCGCGTCTCTAAAGGTGCCGTCTCGAAGTGGATTATTAACTGTATCCAGCTGTGTTACTCACTCTCTGAAAAGACTCTGCCTTTTACGCCAAAGGCCCACTCTACTAGAGGCATTGGGGCCACTCTGGCTTTCATTGCAAATGTTCCCCTGGACACCATTTGCAAAGCAGCTACTTGGAGCTCTATTCACACTTTTACTCAGCATTACTGCATTGACACCCATTCCAAGGCAGATACACAAGTGGGACAAGCAGTTCTAAGACACTTATTTGATCATGACCCTTCTCACATCCCACCTCCTTCTGGTACTGCTCGCTAATCTATGCACAGCATGTGATCTAAGCAGATTCCACAAGCCTCAGAAGGGATACATTACTCACCGTAATCGTATTTCTGATGCTTGTATCTGCGCAGATTCACATGCGACCCACCCTTCTGTAAGAGGATTCAATTCAACACTACAGCTAAGTCAATGCCTAGTCTGGGATACTGAATGGAAACCCTTATTGATATATCTTTATGTCCAGTTCATGCGTTCTGGATGACTACCCCTATATAACACCCCTCTCTTGGAATCCTCCTGACCCCACTGAGCCAGGAAGTAGTTCTGTTTTGCAAGTTTAAAGGTTTATTTGATAATTTAAACAATATATATATATATATATATCACGCTTTATAATAAATTAATAATTGAATATCACACTGAATCTGAGCAGTAATCAATAATGGATAGTCTGGCACTAGCACACTTGTGAATAGGAACAGAAGAATAAGGTGGTAGAGAATGCTTTATATAAGTTCAGATGGATGTAATGTTGAATGAAAATGCAATACAGAAAATACTTGATAGGATTTCAGCAAAAGACAATGTAATCACTTTCTTGGACAATTCACCCCCCCTTTTATGCAGTGCAAGGAAATGGAAGGAAAGCACACAGTTCTCCGAAATGCAATCAAATGTAATTCAGTTCACCCCAGCAAGCTTAGACTACAGAAGTTTGAAACACAGGCCCAAAATGCTTTTATATGTGCTGGCAATGAAGTGAAAAATATGCTAAAATGCTTTTAATTCCCTCTAGAGGTTCAGGGTGAGTGGTATCAAGTTAATATTAGTCCAGGCTCACTCTAGCAATGATTCAGGGATGGTTCTTAAGAGGCAAACAAATTTTTAGCAAGGAAGCTGCTGTTTTCACACGTGGAGAAATTTGCAAATCGCGGTAAAATTCGCGATTGCGGCAAAAGTATAGAGAATAGGAATGCGGTTCTAGATTCGTTGAAAAGCCAAGATTCCCAGCTTTCAGAGGAAAGTTACTGCAAGTCTCTAAGACGAACGGACACGGAGATATGAGCGATATGGTAAAGGTCGTTTTTCAGATTTGAAATTTTAAAGTTCAAAGTGACTAGTGACAGCT
Organism: Ambystoma mexicanum; assembly: GCF_040938575.1. NCBI lineage: Eukaryota > Metazoa > Chordata > Amphibia > Caudata > Ambystomatidae > Ambystoma > Ambystoma mexicanum. Next base: position 451,633,655 of record NC_090926.1, read on the forward strand.
AGCAACTAGAAATGACAGGTGACAGCTTTGCAAATGACAGGTGACAGGAGACAGTTCTGGTTAGATTAAAATAGATTGAATTATATTATTTTAACTAAGAGATTGGTTCTGTACAGTTCTGCTAGGTACTCACAATATATTTAGAAATAGAATGGGCCTCGCCACGGATCTGGTCAGGTTTTCTTCACTCGCCACGGACGGTCTCTGCGCACAGCGTCTGGGTCAGCTCTCTAGTTCTGATCAGGTCTGTGGGTCCGGATACAGCGGTCTCCGGTTCAGCTGGTCTCTCTCTGGATACAACACTGCTCTCTGGCAAATGGCAAGAGTTCTTGCAAAGAATTCAAACAGCTCGCCTGGCTGTGATAATGGCAATGATTTGAGGCCTGCTAAAGAGGGATTTAGCTTGTAGTTGACCTCTCTGCTACAAATTCTGAAGTAAAGTCTTGGTCTCTGAAGGTGGATAGATTGAAGTCTCTATGTTGGCTCTCTGGAGGTTGATGGAGGTAAAGTATGGATTTTCCCGGCAGAGCGTCCCGCAGCAGATGGAATAGAATGTCCCTATCTGTCCTGACTGTCTGCTTTTATGTGTTTTGAAAGTGGGTGTGTGTGCAGCATCACTAGCCAGCCCCTCTCTCTCAACTGCCCATTGGCCCAATTCTCCCCTCTCCCAGGATTGGGGAAGGAACTGTGAGTCAGAGTGATGCTGTAGGTTTTATGGGTCAGAGGATCCTCCCCTGGTCAGTTTGCCCACAAAATCTATATTTGATCAAAATGCACACTTCATAGATACACAGTGGTTTGAAATTACATGCATCCATCATGCATTTACTGATGGTAGCCCCTGTTCAAACCCTGCTCTTCCTGGGGGCTTGCATTCAGAAATGGCAATATTTTGTGCTTTTTAGTGGTTTTGCAACATCAGATTTTTCTCCAGATTTGTACACATGTACACGGCCTGTCCATACATACTCCAGTAAATTAACATGTCTCTAGCTTAAACACAGAGTCTGTAGTATAGATAAATTGCAGGGTTTTGCCCCAGAACATCACACAAATTGGAGTTTGGGCTTGAATTGAAGGTACATTTTTTAAATTAAGGCTCTCAAAGTTAGACATTTCTGTGATTTGATTACAAAGAGTTATCAGTGTTTCTGTAAAATATATATTTTGCTTTCAATTCAGTTCTCAGAGTGTTGGAGTCCGCCTCCAAGACTTGGGTGGGTCAGTCACATGTGTCTTCTGGCAGGCAGGCCTCTGTTGACAGGAAACAGTCAAAATCAACATATCCTATTCAATTGCAAGAGCCTATTGTGTGGTCTCCAGGAGGCTCCCAGCCAGTCTGCCTTCTATCAATCAAGAGGTCATGTGAGATTCTAACTCCTGGTGTGAATCTCTGGAGGTGAGAGGGTTTCCCAGGCTTCAGGCCTCTGGGAACAGCATGTGGCTAATTTTTAATTAAAATGCATCCTTTGAAGTCAGCTGAGTCAAATCCCTTTGTCAGCAACTGCACTCAGTTCTCCTGTCAGAGTTTAGACTGCTAGCGCCGCCTTGAGGATTTTGTTGGTACTGCATGCAATTTTGGGATCTTTCTTGGATTAATGCATTCTAAACAGGAATGGTTCTTACATGGTAGTAAATAATCCTTGCTTAACATTGTTTTGATGGGGCTCCTTACAGTAAGATGGTTATGTGGAACCCCACAAAAGGGTTGAATCTTTAAAGTTGTAACGCTTACCTGACTCTGCGGGGACACCACTCTTTATAAATGTAACTTTCTTCTCTGAGTGCGTTGTTCTAACCCTTAGTTTTTATTTCCCGAAATCTCCAATAGACTAGGAATCTATGAGGAAACACAAGAACATAGATAAATGTAACTTTCCCAAGGTAACTTGCACTAACTAATCTCCCTATCTATCTTCCCCTTCAATCTCTCTACTCTTACCTTTGATTGGTATATTGTGGGCTATCCATCCTGCTTCTGCGCAGGGGCGCTTGTCCTGAAGATAGAAGGGGTGGCAATTGTAGAAGGGTGATTGGAGGGAAGGCAATAAGGCACAGGAAGGAACCAAATAGCCACTGTATAATAACCACCTATCACACTGGAGTGACTCCTAAACCCTTGGACTGGATTGAAACAGGACCCTGAGGTGATGTGCACGAATGACAATAAACCTGAGGAGAACTGTAACAGGGGTTCAATATGGAATGCCACAGAATTTCCTAATGACGTTGTCCAAATATAAACAATGACTAAATGAACGGAGAGAATTATTTAACTATTGAGAGTTCAATGAAGTGTCACAAGTTAAAGGTATTTCACAGAGAAGACATAGCAACAGGAAACCTGAGGCAAGAGTCTGCGTGTCACTAGTGACAGACTCCTCACACACGTTTTGAGTGCCGGAGCCCTGACACTCGACACCTGACTGGAACTGAACAAGGCGCTATGCGCACTATCCACCACAATAAATATACCAGAAACAATACTGGCGGAAAGCGCGAGCACAGCTAAGCGTTGCCGCTAACTTACTTCAATTAGAAAGATTCGCCCCAAAACGTGTAACGAACACCACGGGCAAGTAGAGCAAGGGGCAAGGTAAGGAATGCTATTAATAACGGAAGCACGGAACAGGAACTATGAACCATGAAGAAAGAACGGGGTTCTGAGGAGAATCTTGACAGGATCCGCGGTAAGAGTCCTTTGAAAACAAAACAGACGCGAAGCGCGGAATGCTAAGGGGGAGGGGCTTAAATACTGAAGGCGTGACAACAACTAGACTGCACAGCCCCCATACCAGGAATTTCACCGGGGGCCGTGTTTGAAGGATAAGGAAGTGTCAAAACTACATAGCCAAGGTCCTACCTTCCCTGAGCCCAGGATCTATATGCAGTTAGCCAAGACATTTTAGTAGATTTTGTGAGGGGAAACCCGGTGGTCATGACAAAAGTGGTCCAATGAGCCACGATTTCAGCAACTTTTTGACATCAGTAACAGTGGATTTTGTTAACAAAGATCTTTCTTTACACTGGTGGGTGGCAAGTTAGGTAACCATTTTGGTGTGCGCACAAACTGCGTGGTTCTCCTGGATTCTGGCGCACTTGTGGGCTTTTTGGCCATCTTGGATTTTCTAAGCCCACAGCACCAAATGTTGCAGCATGATAGCTCAAACGTGGGTCAGGACACCCAACACTTCCTCCCCTCCGAGAGAAGGCGCATGATTGCTTGTAGTCTTACTTTTCTGTCTATCTGCTTGGATTATCTGTACTCACGCTACTCCTCATGCTACCTCATGTCAGAAAAAATACAATCTGAGGATCCTAGACGCGTGAGGGATCTTGGGTACAGTGGACGTCACACTAGGGATAGTATTACTGGCACGCCCTGTGTCGACGCCCATTTTCGAGTTTCGAAAAACAAACTGTAATACTCCGCAGCTTCCACTAGATGTCGGCCTATGCACAGCATGTGAATCTAAGCAGATACAAGCATCAGAAATACGATTACGGTGAGTAATGTATCCCATATTAAGGATGATCTGTTTTGGCACCATAGTATGCGCCTGTTGACAGCACTATATACCATCTTGCTGAGAGTTGAAGTTAGATTGGGCATAACTCTTTAGGTGATTATCTCAATTTATGTATAGACAATTCTCAGCTGAATGTATGTAATTTATGTGGATAGATTTTATGTTGGTCGTCTTTTTCATTCTTTAGGCTACAAATCTTCTGTATGTGTACTTAGATATGTATTCGGATTATGTATTAACTTTATATGCTATTTTTTAAGGTTTGTGTAAAGTTTATAATTTAAACTATAACACAATAAATATTAATTTAAAGTGTACCTGGCGGCTATCTCCCGCTACACTAGGTCTCCGGGACAGTCTTCTCTTTGGTCACACCGTCTAGTGAAGGAGTTCATTAAAGGACTGTTCCGATAGTTCCCGCCAGTGAAGGCTCCTGCCCCAGCGTGGGAACTTGACGTGGTGCTGACTAGGGATGTAATGGTATACTGGTATACCGTTATAGATACCGTGAACAACTTAATTGAACTATAATAACTGTCACATTGTTTATACCGGTATATAGTTTTAGGGCCTGCGGCTATTAAGTGAGCTTTTCAATCTAATTTGGAAAGGCTGCAGTAAGCAAGTGATGCGCAGTCTGGATCTTGCACAGTAGGATGTGGCGTCTGCCAATGGGGCCTTGTTTGGCAGACAAGAGCATAGGGAAAGTGAGGCGACATTAGTAAACGCAGCTTTGATGCTGTGACCACTCTTTCTCTGTGATCTGTAGAGTTGTGTTAAAGATCAGCCGATTTGTAGTTTTCCCACCAATTTGAATGATGGGGAACTACACATCCCAGAATTCAAAGGGGGGAATGAACTGGATGCCCTTCTGATGCATGTCCTCAAAAAACGTTAGCTCTGTAGACTGTATGGACACTGGGCCTATCGGTGCTTTGTGCTAGTATATAGACTCCCCCCCACCCCCACTGTCCTCTGTGTAGATTTGCACATTGGCATTAGAGTTGTCGCTTCGCTTGATCCTTCAGCTGCCTTCTGCATATGGCACTGGACTCAAGCAGGCAGGACAGATTCTACATTCAATTTGAAGTATCCAGAGCAATGGGGTGAGATATTTCTCAGATCTATTCTCAACTTGTGATACCACCCATGAAAGCATTCCTTGGTCTCAACTCACATCACACCCCTAGTGCTGACTAGGCTCATGGCGGCCCCCTTCAAGCCTATGCATCAAGCTCCTCTTAAATTCTTTTCTTTGAAGACTGCTTTCCTCATGGCCATCACCTCCGCTAGGAGAGTCGGTGAGATCCAGGCCCTGTTCTGTAAGCGGCCCTATTTTCAGCTCAACTAACCCTTGGTGTTGACAGTGTTTTTTCCGACGCCTTAGTCGCCGGCTGAGAGGGATGTGCACTCGCTGGATGTGGCTCGAGCGCTGAAGTTTTATGTGGCATGCACAAAGAGTTTCTGGAAGACTTTGGTCCTGTGAACGATGGGAAGTCCTTGTCTAAGGCTTCATCACTAGGTGGCTCTTCGGCTGCATCAATCATTGTCACCGGTTGGCAAACCGACTGCTGCCTGGCTGTCGGAGCCCATTCTACCAGAGCGATCGCTGCTACGACAGTGTTTCTGTCTGGTGTACTCCTGCTGGACATCTGCATGACTGCTACTTTGAGGTCCATAAACAACTTCATTAAATTCTACTGCGTCGATAGTTGCCACCTCATGTGGTTGTGTATGTATGTACTGCTATGTATTCTTTATTCATGAGCATGTGAATCCATGCCAGACCCCATGCTGGAGAAGGAACAAGTTACTTACCTGTAACTGTTGTTCTCCAGCATGGGCCTGGCATGGATTCACGTGCAAACCCTCCCACCTGCCCCTCTGCGGCTCCTCTTGGTCATACTGCCACTTTACGTGCTACCAAATCTGAAGCTGGAATCCAGATGAGGGGCTAAGGGAGAGGGCAGTCATTGATGGGGGGCAGTATGACCCGAAGGCTCAGTGATTGGTTTATAGGAGAAAGACAGTTTGTAAACGAAAGTGAAACTGTTTTTTCTTTTACTGAGGATTGCTGGCCTAACAGGGAATATTCATGAGCATGTGAATCCATGCCAGACCCATGCTGGAGAACAACAGTTTTAGGTAAGTAACTTGTTCCTTAATCCTAGTCTATAGTCCCCTTACCTCCATACAGCTGCCCGCCTTCTCCTCCAAAACGTATCCTCTATTATTGCTAAATGGTCCTAGACCTGGCGATAGAAAAGGACTGAGGAGCGGTGCTCAGGAGGGCTGGGCAACGGTCACTTGCGGTGGACCTGCGTAAAAATAAAAGTACAAAAAATGTAATTTGATGCTTTTTGTAAAAAGTGCTCCGGTCCCGTCCCGAAGGATGGAATGTCCCACAATTATGGATTAATACGAATGTTTGCTGTCAGGAAGACTTTTTCAAATGAACCCATGATTTTAAATCGCTCGACCATCTTGAGACTGATTGGTGCTATTCCATCTTTACGACTAGTACTATAGCTTATCCAACTACTACTATAGCCTTTCTGTAATGTTTATTGGAATCCGGCAGTTTTAACAGATACAATCCTAAAGCAACTGGGAGATGTTATTGACGATTGTCGCCTCGATGAATCATTCGGTTCAATTACTGTGGGTGGTAACTTTATCGATACCTGCGCCACCCTGTATAGCGATTTCCCCCCACCCCTCTGCCTCCTAGCCTCCAGCTAGAGTTGCTCAGACTCGAGCTCAATGAGGTCATTTGCTATTTCTGATGGACTTCAGAGATTTAATAATGCTGAATGAAGCAACAATGGGAGATTCTCCCACAAAACCGAATTGGAGGAGAAATTCTCAGCTGGCCATTAATGATTCTTTGTCTCACCTAATTGTTTACATAAACTATTGGATATGTTGAGTAGTTTATATAAATGTTTTTGTATTGATTTTTAAACAACAACATAACTTACAGACTCATATGTACATTGATTGCATAAATTATCCAGTCAATTGTGGCTGTATATTCCACACACCCCAACTCCCCCCCGCCCCCCTACACCGCCTATTCCACTGTCGACATGCTTACATCTTACAGTGACTTTAGATATATGCATTTGCTACTGATTTTGCGGGGCAGTGATTACTAATCTGGCATCACTCTGCGGTAGGGCCATCCACTCCTGCAGCACATGATTCCAGGAGTCGATGTCAATACTTGGTTCATCTTGGCCTCGGCGGCCTGCTTCCCGCCATACTGCGGTTTCTCCCAGCAACCATTTTTGAAGGTCGCACCACCATAGGCGCCCTTCTGGTCTTTTGTGCGCTTCCCAGCTATTGCTATTGTCCGCTTCGCCAAAATGTATGCTAAGTCTTCCAGCTTGCTAACATGTCTCGCGTGTTTCGGTTGCGCAAAAAAATGCCGAGCATACAGGCCACCGGAGTACTCGCGTCCAATAATATACCCGGCTTGGCCAGGGCTTCCGCAATTTCTTCCCAGTATTGTCGGATCTCAAGACAAGCCCAGAACATGTGCAACAAATCTGCATTAATCCACATTTCTGGCAGGTTTGTTCTGCCGCCTTGCTGAACTTGGCAATCCTCTTCGGGGTTAGGTATGCCTTATGAGTTATATACAGCCGTATTAATTGGAGCTTTGCGTTTCTAGACACCTTTTTATGATGGGCTTGTGCCCTACCCCAGACAGCGTCGGTTTGCTCTTGCAAGTATGCCTCCCAGTTGCTTCTGGTCTGCCTTAGCATATCCCCACTCCATGACATAAGTAACTCGTATATCCTAGACACTGCATGTCCACCCTCCGATATATCATAAAGCTTTTCTATATTATCATCATGCAACACCCCATCCATACCCGGCCACTTCTGCTGTAACCTAGTGAGGAGTGTATTTAGTATTGTCCTTCATGTATGCCTGTTTCTGAGGTGAGTACATGGAAGTCCATCGGTCTGCCTTCACGTAATAAGTCTCCAACCTTCACCACTCCCCTGGGTTCCCAGTGCTTCCTCACATTTAGCCTAAGTTGTGGGTCTCCCTCCTTCAGTGTCACTAATGGGCCTGTGGTGATTAAGGTGACTGTTTCTCTAAAAAGCGACTGGCCCTGAGCCAAATTGTCCTACCCAGCCTCAGCAGCAGCGGGAACTTCAGGGTGCACATTGCCACCATTCATATCACCTCTTTCAAATAAAATGGGGCACACAAGGGCTGCATCATCAGGGTGTCTTGGGACTGCTCATCTGATAGCCAGTTTGTAATGAATTGCAGCTGGCTCACCACAAAATATGCCTCGAAATTGGGTACTTTCATGCCACTTTGCTCGTACGGTCTCTGCAATTTAGTTAGTGCTGCTCTGCACCTTGAGTTCTGTCATAGGAAGCCTCGACATATACCGTCGAGCCTGTTAAAAAAGCCTTTGGGGATGTTAAATGGACTGTTAGTAAACAAATGAAGAAGCCTCAGGAGCACTACCATTTTTTTTATAATGCAGCTCTCCCCATCAATGAGAGCTGCAATCGGACCCAGAAAGCCATGGACTCTTCCACTTTCTCTGCCCGCTTTAGTGTGTTCTGTAGATATTCCGTCTTATGGTCGTGAAAGATATCTACTCCGAGGTATCTGAATGAGTTGACCTCTTACTTCACCTGTAGCGTAGTCAGTGCACTAGGAGAAGTCACCTTGTATGCTGCTAAAGGGAACAAACATAATTTCTGTGCATTAATCGTAATGCCTGATAAATCTGCATAACGCTCGAACATGTCCAAAATATACTGTAAGTTGGTTTCTGGGTGCTGCAAGTACAAAGGCCTATCATCTGCAGATAGAGAGATTAAATTAATGTTGTTCTGTAGTACTATGCCTGTGTCGTGATATTCCCTCCGAAGGTACTCTGCCAGCGGTTCCAAGGCCAGTATAAACAGCATAGGAGACCAAGTACAACCCTGTCTGGTACCCTTCTCCAACTGCCATTGATCCGAAATGTGGGCTCCTGACTCTCGCTTGTGGGCTGCTATACAGCAGCTGTACCCATTTTATGTAAGTTTGCCCCATGCCGAAGCTGCGCAGCACCGCTGTTAGCCATGGCCATCTAACTGAGTCGAATGCTTTTACTGCATCCCGCAAGGCTACTTTATATCGATGTGTGCTTCCGTGGGTATTATCTATGACATGGTGTAGTCTCCTCCGGTTACATGTACTGCCTGGTCAGGGTATTTAAGTGTAGCTTTTACTGGCCTCAGCCTGTTGGCCATTAAGGCTGTAAGGATTTTCCCATCCTGATTGAGCAACGAGAGGGGCCTATACGATCCGCAGTCAGCTCTTGGCTTATTGGGCTTTAACCCCTTAACTGCCATGGGTTCTCCACTGCCCCCCCCCCAGTGTCGACGCCTTTTTTAGTGATTTCGGTATTTTGCCATTCAATCCCTTGTAACATTTTTGTTACATGAGATGTCTTGGCCAAATTTGGCCCTTTTTTTCCACATGTAGGCGGTCGTAACGCCACCAAGGAATCCAAATTAGGGGTAAGAGAAAATAACCAAAAAGGGAGAACATTTTGGGTTTTTTCAGAAAATGCCAATAAAATGATGTACAAAGAAGCATGTGGGTTTTTCCTTGTAAGAGCTAGGAAGAAATGGTTTGCTGTGTTGAATTCGTCATTTTCCAGGCTTTCAAGAGCAGGTTGAGTGGAAACCAGAAAAACATATTTTGACATGGTTACCAGCCGTTTTGTGATAGGTAGGCGATTTTGCCCTTTTTTTCCAGTAGGACATGCGTGAACGTAATGGAAGAGAAGGGTAGGAAAGCTGAAGGGGAGGACAGAAAGGCATACATCTCTGAAAAGTAGACAACATTCCAAGTTTAAGAAGGGATGATTTGCGCAGATCAGGCAACAACTATTTACGGGAAAATTCCATCGTTTGGGGAAAAATCGGGAAAATGACAGAAAAATAAGTTATGTGGTGGACATGGTTGGCCCGGTAAGGCAATGGCTTCTGTGAATTTTGAGAAAAACAATGCCCCGCTACATTCCCCCGACTCTTCCAGTTAGGAAATCATACATTTTTCGTAATGTTTCACAAAACAAGCAATACCACAAGCCAAAAACTGAGCCATGGTACACAGGATTTTTAGGTTTACGGCCTAAACAGATTTACTTAGTATGTGTAAATAAGGAAAACAAATGTGGTGAGGAAGGACAAGCGTACATTTTTTGAAAGAGAACAGGCAGACCTTTTGAAGGGTAGGTGACTTGTGCAGGTTACAAAGTGTATAGTGCTAAAGCGGCGACTAAATGTATGTCACATTTGGGAAATGGAGGGTTTTGTGACGAAGTGCAGCAGCAAATGTGTCAAAACATTATGAAAAGCACACAAACGCAACAAATGTCATACCTTCTCGCGTTCCCACAGGTGTCCCGACGAAAACAGGTACCACACATGTGTGGGTGCACCAACCTGGGCGCAAAGGGAAAAGGCTAAACCACTGGTAACCCCAAGTCTTTCGGCAAAGCAGATTTTGAGGAATTTTGCTCATGTGGATAACCTATAGATTTGGGCCTAGGTTGTCACAGCCACCAAGGAAAATGGGGAACCCCATGCAATTCCGAAAAGAGGACACTCGTGGGAATCCAGACGTCTGACTTGCGCAAATCACCCCAGAATGTATTACCCACAATGCCTGGCAAAGTCTGAAATTTGGCAAAGAAAACACAATTTTCAAACATTTCACTCTGCCCACCCACCGCTGCCAGCAACACATGTCTTACCTTCCCGCGTTCCCACAGGTGTCCCGACGAAAACGGTACCTCACATGTGTGGGTGCACCTACCTGGACGCAAAGGGAACACCCTAAACCAAGGTTTTGGGGAGACAACCTACAGATTTGGGCCTAGGGAGTCAAAGCCACCAAGGAAAACGGGGAACCCCATGCATTTCCGAAAAGAAGACACACCGTTGGAATCCAGACGTCTGACTTGCGTGAATCACCCCACAATTTATTACCCACAAGCCCCCACAAAATCCGAAATTTGGCGAAATAAAATAATGTTCAGATATTTCCCTCTGCCCACCCACCGAAACACACCGTCATCAACACATGTCCTACCTTCCCGCATTCTCACAGGTGTCCCCTCAAATATGTGGGTGCACCTACCTGGGTGGAAAAGAAAAAGTGTTGACTGTTCAAAAGTTCTACGGCAGTCCCAGGGAGAACCGGCAGGGTCCCCAACCTTTCCCGGAGGGAGAAGCTGAAACGCAGGCCAGCTACAGCTCCAGGATAGTCAGGGGTAATGTCCCTGGCCTTGGGCGGCTGTCTCCCATGTGGTTTGACCATCCCCTTGCCCAGCAGCGGTTCCAGGGAACCCCCGGCAGGGTCCCCGACCTTTCCCCAGGGTAAGGTCTGTAATGCTGCCTAGCCAGAGCTCCAGGATGATCAGGGGTGATGTCCCTGGCCTTGGGTGGTTGTCCCTCAAGTCCAGCAGGGGTTTCAGAGAGCCTCAGCAGGTGCCCCGTCCTTTCCCAGAGGAAGAAGGTGTAACACAACCCAGCCGGAGCTCAAGGATGGTCGGTGTGATGTCCCAGGCCTTGGGCACCAGTAAACCATGTGGGTGGACCATCCCCAAGCCCAGCCTGGAGCTCTGGCTGGGCTGCGTTACAGCTTCTCCCTCCGGGAACGATCGGGGACCCTGCCGGGGCTCTTTGGAACCGCTGCTGGGGTTGGGGACGGTCAAACCACATGGGCGACAACCGGCCAAGACCAGGGACATCAACCCGACCATCCTGGAGCGCTGGTTGGGCTGCGTTTCAGAACCTCCCTTGGGGGAGGGAAGGGGACCCTGCCGGGGCTCCCTGGAGCTGCCACTGTGCTTGGGTATGGTACACCCACATGGTAACCGGCCTCCCTAGTGGAAAAAAGCTGTAACATAGGCCAGCAAGAAATCCAGGACAGTTGGAGGTGATGACCCCGGTTGTGGGCATCCGTTTCCCATGTGGGCGTACCGTCCCTAAGCACAGCAGCAGGCTAGGGAGCCCCTGGCAGGGTCCCCTTCCCTCCCCAGGGGGAAATTCTGTAACGCAGCCCAGCCAACTATCCAGGAGGGCGGGGGTGTTGTCCCTGGCCATGGGCGGCTGTCTCCCATGTGGTTTGACTGTCCCCAAGCCCAGCAGTGGTTCCAGGGAGCCCCGGCAGGGTCCCCGACCCATGCTTTGGGGGCCAGAGGGGAGTGGGCCGCTTACATAGTAAGCAGCCCCCTCTTCCCCCACGTCACAAACAGATCCCTGGTGGTCTAGTGGCATTGCTGGGCACGGATCGAGCACTCTGTGCCCAGCAATGCTTCAAACAAAGGTGGTGTTGCAAAAGTGAGAGTCTCCCCAATAGTGCCGCAGATCGAGGGAGAGAAAGGTGGAAACTCGCCTTTTATTTTCACCACGGCAGCCGAAATGGCTGCCGCAGTGAAAATTACTTTCAGTTTCACGTCAGGACGCATTACGCGTGCTGACATGAAACTGACAGAAATCCAACCTCCAGGCCGTGAGGAGGAACCTCCTCCTCACATAGTTTGGGGTTTGGATTTCAGTTTCGTGTGATCCCTGATTTGCAGGGATCGCACAAAACGGAGTGCCAAAAAGGACAAGCTATCTCGTCCTTGGCACTGCAAACGTAATGTCACAGACGAGATAGCGCGTCCCTGGCATTTAAGAGGTTAATAGTGGAATTATAATAGACTCTCTCAGCGACGCTGCCCGTGTCCAGCGCTTCATTCAACACAGCTACCAACGGGGGTTCCATGTCCGCCACAAATACTTTGTAGAATTTGCTAGGTAATCCGCCTGCCCCTAGGGCTTTACCTGTCAGCAACTCTCTTACGGTGGCTCCCAGCTCTATGGTTATGGGGGCCTCAAGCCTATCAGCTGTCTCTGCATCTAATTTGGAGATATCTATCTGTGCCAGAGCCTCATCTATTTCTGACAAATGCGCCTCTGTGGTCTCTGTATATAATTCTTTATAATAATCATAAAAGCACTCATTAATACTTTCTTGCGTTAGGCACACCTCCCCATCCCTTCCCACAATCTCCTGTATCCACTCTCATTTGGACTCACTTCTATATAGCCAGGCCACCAAGCGTCCCGGTTTATCACCTTCAGCGTGTTGTGTCTCTACATATTTCTTGTAGTTCAGCTTGCCTAACCTTTCCCAGTGTATTAAACATTGCTGCTGTAGTCGGGCTACTTCTTGGGCCCTATGCCTGGACAAGTACCCTGGCGGTCTGTGGCCTCTAGCCTAGTTTTAGCTTTACCTAAATCATTTTCTATCACTGATTGCATAACTTTTGCCTTAGCTATCGCTGTTCCCCTGATCACTACCTTGAAAGCTTCCCACAATGTGCCCGCTGAGGCAACACTTCCTGTATTGTATTTAAAATAATCCTTCACCTCCTCTCTCAACTGTTTTCTGAACCCCACCTCTCTGAGGGACTCGCTTCTTAACTTCCAGGACGGTATGAGTGTCCTGGGGGGACGAGTTTGCCATGTAACCACTAAGGGAGAATGATCTGACAGCCCCCGAGCTCTGTATTCCGCCGCTTTAAATTCCTCTAGTGTCTCATGTCGAGTAGTTTACCACGTCTAGTGAACTTGCAATCATGATAATAACCTGGTGATTTTTTTAAAGCAAATAAAGTTTGCCATTTACCTCACCTTGTGTCATCAGAAAGAAATAGTTTGCGGTGGGACCCAACAAAAATTAGATACATTCGACTTAATCTGGTGTCAATTTATAATAAAGCATATGTAGGTGAAGACTATGTATCTCTTCTCCTCAGCTCAATCTCTCCGAAATGGAGTTGAGTATACCCATAAACTGGTTCATGATAAAATGTTAATTCTAAAGAAATGAGTAATGCGAAGAGAAATTACAAATTTGCCATACAAAATACCACGTCATATCAATTGGAATTGAAACCAATTAAACCAAGATAAAAGCATTGACTAAGGCGCCATGAAGCTTTAAAGCTCCAACAGGATGCTGAGACTATGTTGGCAGCCATGGCCACCAAGAAGACAGCTGAAATTTGGTGATTTGTTCAAATAACCTAACACTCCCCAAATGGCCCTTCAAATTAACCCAGTCTGTAACTCTGTTTGGATGTCACATTTTACAAAATTGGATGAGGATTATAAAAAAGATTAATTGGCAGATGATGATTGATACAGGTGATAGTTTAATCATAATAAACCATAGAAGCTCCTACAGAGCCCCCGGACCAGATGGTCTTTCAAACGCCATACTAATAAATCACACAGAGCCATGGGCTAATATTGTAACCCTCATTTTTAAGCAAATTTTAACTGCAAGGCAAATGGAGGCTTCGTAGGCTACAGCAACTATAATTCCAATTTTTAAAAGAGGGGATTGGTTGTTACCAGAGAACCTTTGACCAATTGCCTTGTTGGATCCCCCATGAAACATTTTAGCGACTTTGCTGTTACAAAATTGAATGAATTGATTTTATCTTCAAAATACCTGATTTTAATCAATCGGGTTTGGGACGTCGTTAAACTGTTTTCTTTTATCTTGTTTTAAAGCAAAATCTTTTAAATCTAAAACGCCCTCTACCAAGCTTTCATCTATTTTAAATTGGCTTTTGACATCGTCCCCCGGGGAGCTCTGTGGTAAAAAAATAAAAAACTGGGCTTGCCCAGTTGAACTTCTTTGAGTTAATTCAAGCCACTTACACCAACACTACGAAAAGAATACACCTTAATCAATTGGGTGACTTATCTCCGCCAATTCCAACTTTTACAGGACTCAAATAAGGATACCATTTGGCCCAAGCCCTTTTTGATCTTTACTTAGCAGATCTTAATATCCATCTTGACAAGGTGCAGGTCTTCCCCTACCCCCTCACGGGTTGGTATGGTGAAATGACAGCTTTATGCAGATGATTTGGTGCTGATAAATTAAACGGGTATCAGCCTCCAGCGCCAATTAGATAATCTTGCACTATATACCTATGAAAATAGCCTGATCGTTACTATTGCTAGTGCCTAGTTGCCTCCTGGTTAGGTGCTCTTTACAAATGTCAAAATAAATAAAATTGGCAAATCTAATGTAATGAAAATGAAAACAAATATAAGAAAGAAAATCAGAGCTGCAAACTGGTCTCTGAGCTCAAAGCTTTGGTGATCAAAGAATGTTCTAATTTAGGTATATGATTTAACAATAAGAGGGGACTCCCTGTGTATAGAGAAGCTAATAATGAGAACCACCACTTTAGCAGCACAAGCCTCTAATTTACACAGTAAATATGGTATTTGTTATGTCCTCTTTTGTTGTACTACAAGCAAAAAGTAATACCTATTACATACGGAGCAGAGACTATTTAATAATTTTATAAAGCAATTAATTGGCAATATCTGTAAGGCATTTTCTGAAAGCGCATCTTTGCATTACCTAATAGTGCCCCTAATCCGTTATGAGTTGGGCCTTCTTTCATCGGGCCTTCTCTTTCTATTTTTATACTCTTGATGCTCTTGCCCCTGTCACGATGATCCGTTTGAAGCCCAAAGCCAAGTGCAATTCTTGGTATGACTCTGACCTAGCTACACTTAGACGAAAGTGTAGGGCGGCTGAGAGGAAATGGAGTGCTTCTTGTTCATCATCTGACAAACTGGCCCGTCTCCTGCTCCAAAGGCAATACAGACTCTGTACACACCAAGAAGAGAGCCCACATCCAAGCCTGTGTCTCTGCGGCATCTAACAATTCGCAAAACTCTTTAAAATCTGCAAGGTGCTGGCCAACCCTGCTGCATTCTGTACCCCTCCTGTCACCACCCATGCCCTTTGCACGGCCTTTGCCTCTCACTTCATCTCAAAAGCTCAGGACATCCTGTCCACCCATCACCCCACTCTCCTCCTCCTTTCTGTGAACTCAGACCTGCCTTCAGCCCACCCCACCCTCTTTCTCCCCCTTTCCTCTTTTCTCTCCAGACAAGGTTGCTAGACAAGTCCGATTAATGAAAGCCTCGTCAATATAGGTTCATCCCTGTTCTTCAAAAACCATAAAGGACCATATTGACACCCTTGCTCCTGCCCTGGATGATTTCTGCAACCTCTCATTTGCCTCAGGAGCCTTCCCCTCCCCTCTAGGGCACTCTCTTGTGCATCCTCTACTCTAGAAACCAACAGCTGATCCTTCTTGCCCGGATAACTATCGCCCAATTTCCATTACTCCTTTTCTGTGCAAACTCCTGGAGATGCTGCCAATCTCTCAGCTTAACCTCCACTCTGATTCTGTTGGCTGTCTCCACGACCATCAGTCTGGCTTTAGAGCTGCCAGAAGCACGGAAACAGCTCGCCTGAACAGCTGTGAAAATCTGCTCTCCAACCCTGACTCTTAACATTCCCTCTTTCCTCATCCTACTTGATCTCTCTTCTGCCTTCGACACGGTCAACCATACCATCCTGCTCAACCGTCTCTGCGACAACCTGGGCATCACAGATCAGGCTCTGGCCTGGTTGACCTCTTTACTCTCTGATCGACCCTCCCAGGTCCAACTTGGTTCCTTCCTTTCATCTATCTCCCTCTCTACCTGCTGTGTTCCCCAGGGGTCCAACCTCTCACCCTGGCTCTTGAACCAATACCTGGCAACTCTCTCCCACTGCACTGCCATTTTCCGCTCAAATTGCCAGTGCTGTGCTGACAACTGTCAACTCATTTTCAGGCTTCCCTTGGCCACCTCTTCTCCTCTCATCCCCGACTGCCTATCTGCCATTCCGGATTAGTGTGCCGCCAACGATCCCTGCCTGAATGCCAGCAAGACTGAGATCATCCTCATCGGCACACCTTCACCCTCCTTTCCTGTCGCTCTGGCCGGCTTCCTTGGCCCTCCTCCCAAACCCACCTGCAAGGCCAAGAACCTCGGGGTAATCTTTGACTCCACGCTTTCCTTCTCTGCCCACATCTCTGATGTCTCAAAGTCAAACTTCCTACTGCACCTCCTCAGAGGTACTCCGCCTTTCCTCTCATTCCCCCAGAAGCTCACTGTCTCTCGAGTCCTGGTTGTCTCCAGGTTGAACTATTACAACAGCCTCTTTCTTAATCTACCTGCTTCTACTCTCCGCCCTTTGCAACTTATCCAGAACACGACTGCGAGACTTGTCCTTGGCCTCAAGCCCTGGGATTGTATCTCTCCAGCCCTGAAATCTCTTCACTGGCTCCCAGTGGATGCAAGGATTCAATTCAAGATCCTTTGCATTGTCCATAAGGCTTTCTGGTGCCTGGTCCAAAATACTTTCAGCTGTCCCTCCGTAAATACCTTCCCTCCCAAACCCTTCCCTCCTCCACATCTAACTCCATCAGGGTCAGTTGTTTTTTCTAAGAAATGAGCTGGGGTAGATCTGTCTCCGGCTGGGGCCTCCCCCTGGAACAGCCTCCCTTCCACTCTGAAACTTAAGGAGAATCATCACCGGTTCCGGAAGCACCTCAAGACCTTCCTCTTTGCTTGTGCCTTCTCTCCTCCTCTCCCCTGTTGATCTGTTCTGTTTCGGGATTGTGAACATGTTCTCCTGTTCTTTAGGGCCCAGATACCTGCTCACCCTGCCGCCCACCCGCACTGCCTCTGGGGAATCCCCTGCAAAGGGGTCTGTATCAGTAACCCCACAGACCCCCACAACTCCCAACCCTCCCTTTCATTTTCTGGACTTATTCTGACACACCCTGTCTGTTGCCTTATGCCTAGCACTTGCCACTTGCTGGCTCCACTACATGTTTTATTTACTTATTTTTATTTTTGCTCAGCACGTTCCACCTCTCCCCATGCCCCCCTCCCTTGCACTTTACCCCTCTCCCATGCACTTGCGCATTCTCAATGTCACTGGGCCTAGTAAGATCGTTGCTTTTGTTCTCCCTTGTTCCACCGCCCTTGCCACGATGCACTCAAACACTTGTGTACGAGCACGATATAAATAAAATATCAATACAATACAATTGACTGCAATTCGATGTTGGAAAGGATTACTCTTCTACAGGAAATGCTGCTTAGCTGACATAGCCTCTCGTTTCAGCAGGTTGAAATAGGCTATGGGCAATCTTACGGATTCACTTATTGAAATCTGGATCAAGGAATGCTCTCAAATGACGATTGATGCATGTATCACACTAGAGTTGCTTTTAACCAACCCAGAGAAAGCAAAAACAAAAATGTGGGTTGCAGACTGGCTCTTAACCAAGTATAAAATCAGAGTATAAAATCTCTGAGAACTTTCTACTAGAACCAAAATCTTTTAATAAACTCCCAAATTATCTGAGCAAATTTCCTAGCTCTAGACATAAAAATAAATGTGTATGAATTAAATGTAATCTTCTTGTTACTCGAGATATTTTGGGCACTAGATCAAAGTATCCATCATTTGATCGTAACTGTAGATTGTGCCACAATGCGATAGACTCTTGAGGTACCTTTTAAAGTAAAGCTAGCATACTTTTATGCATCCTTGACAGTTGCAGTGGTGAATTTTGTGATGTTTTCTTACTTGAGTCCTTTTAGCTTGTCTTTTATCTGAATTGTTTTAGAGAATGAACTGGAAGTTGATGAATTTTGATATACTCTTACTTCCCGTCCCCTTTACTCCATACTGTATTGGTGTCCCTTCCAAGCGGCGGGAGACTGAATCTTTTTCTCCAGACAAAACCTTCTTCCCCTTTAAATTTAGAGGTGCGTGGGGTTGCGGCCCAGGAAGCATGCACTGCCCTGACTCCGCTCTCCGGCGCCACACCTCAGTCCCCTTTTCTGCATCGACGGGAACGGGCCGAATTCGCCAGCGCTCCTTGGTTTGGCTTCGGCCATATAATTGCACGCGTGGATACTTCTTCTTTGTCTTTTTTTGTCTTATCTAACATTCAGGTACTCGGTCCTTCTACCGGCACGTGCACCGAGGCTGCTTCAGCTTCAGGCCGAGGGGTCCTCGGATCCTCCCGGGCGCCCTGTCGAGGGACCGTAAGGTTCTTTTACCGGTTATACACCCGAGGGGCTCTACCCTTTTACCTGCATAATGGCTGAGGAGCTACACCCTAATACTGGCATTATGTCCGATGGTCTACGCCCCAATACCGGCAACACGTCCAAGGGGGTGCCTAAACGCAGCTCTACTGACCCTGGGTCGAGGATGTCACACCTACCAGCTCGAAGCCCGAGGAGCAGGGTAGGCCTCGTGAGCCACACGCAAGAGTCCTGGACGAGGCCGGGCCGAGCACCACGTCGCAGGCACGTTGCAGGCAGCTCGACAAAATGGCCGCTGCGCCAGACAGAGGCACCTGTCCAACGCCATTCCAGGAATTTGGTAAAGAATGAGTGTCAAGGTGGGACTGGCCTCAACCAGGTAGGTGGCCTACAGTCTACCCCTCAGTTGCGCAGGGCAGCTTTCCGTGGCGTCCATATGGACCGGGTATGCGGCGACTCCAGCTCCCCGCTACCCCGTCCGCACTCCCTGCCACCTCTGGCCAGTGAGGAGGTGCTCTTCGAGAAGTTCCTTGGCGTCATGAAGTCCCCTCAGATGGGGGTTATCATCAAAGACGCCATCAGGGAAGTTCTCCCCGCAATGCTAGAGGCACCACAGATGCCGACGCCCCAGGCCCTGGCTCAGCCACCTCCTCTGCCATTTCTGGCAACAGAACTTCGCGGACCCCTGGATCCTCTCCGTAGTATCCACTGGGTACTGCCTTCCTATCCCAGCCTCTCCGCCCTCCTTCCTTCCACTCCCACAGGTTGGGACAGCAACTCTTTTGGCAGAGATCCGGTTGCTCGTAGAGAGCCAGGCAGTGGAGGAAGTCCGAGCCTCCCAGCGAGGCTTTGGCTTTTACTCCAGTTTTTTCACCATTCGGAAGACAAACCATGCGGGCCTGAGAGTTGTGCTGGACCTTTCCACCCTCAACCTCTCCCTACCCCTGCAAAAACTCAAGATGGTTACGCCAGCTTTTATAGCGGAGACATTGGACAATGGAGACTGAATGTGTTCCCTGGACCTGAAGGACGCGTACCTGCACATCCCGATTTGGCAGCCCCATCGTTCATTCCTATGGTTCATGACCATGGGCTTCCATTTCCAATAAAAGGTCCTTCCTTTTGGCCTCCAACTGGGCCCCCAGGGTCTGTACCAAGCTCATGAATGCTGTGGCGGCCCTCCTCAGAGCGCAGGGCCTCCACATATACCCATACCTCGACAACTGGCTCGTCGGGGCTACATCTCCGGAAGCGGTTCACTCTCGCTCAATCTCAAGAAGTCACAGCTGCAACCTACGCAGCCTCTGACTTACCTTAGCCTCATCTGGGACACATGCTCCAAGAAGGTCTTCCCGTTGGAGGACAAAATCTCGGCCAGCAGAGAGGTGACCTTGGCATGGTGGTACCAACATCTCCTGGGTCTACTGGCACCGGTCCTCTTAGCTGTGCCGCACACAAGACTAAAGATTAGGAGGATTCAGCTGCACTTTGCGGCCTCATGGAATCAGGAGCGGGGCTCGCAATCCAAGACGATCAATGTTCTTCCATCTCTGCACCCGGACCTATCATGGTGGTGCTGCAACCTACGGACGGGCAAGCCCTTTCGGCCACCCTCTCCACAGGCCACCATCCCTACAGACTCCTCGCTCGAGGGCTGGGGAGCCACACTGGACGATCTCTCGGTCCACGGCACCTGGACTCGATGGGAATACCACATCAATTGGTTGGAGCTGAACACCATCTGGCTAGCGCTCAGAGCATCCCTACCACTTCTCAGAGGCAAGGTAGTCTTCATCAAGACAGACCACTCCACCAGCATGTACTACGTCAACAAGCAGGGTGGCACCATATCCCCTCCTCTAAGCAGACTCTGGATCAGCATGTGTGAATGGGCCCTGGAAAACGACATTTACCTCAGGGCAGTCCACATCCGTGGGGAATCCAACCTGGAAGCAGACAGGCTCAGCAGGTTGGGAGCGGACAATTGAGTGGCAACTAAATAACCTTGTTATTCAGGAGATCTTCAACAGGTGGGGTCACCCACAAGTGGTTCTCTTTGCCACCTGGCACAACAAGAAGTGTCCCCTTTTCGCATCCTGGCAAGGTCAGGGCCCCGGCTCCCTGGGCGACGCATTTCACCTCCAGTGGACCAGCATAAAAGCCTACACCTTTCCGCCCACTCCCCTGATCCACAGGGTAATTTGCAAGATCAAGGAGTCTCATCGACTCCTCATCATTCTGATAGCTCCATGGTGGCCGGCCAGGTCATGGTTTTCGGAGCTACTCAACCTCTTGGAGGTACCCCCGATCCACCTTCCGACAGGCCCAGCACATCATCTGGCTCAGCATGGGGGCAGAGTCATCAACCCTGCGCCAGGGAAACTAGCCCTGAGAGCGTGGCACCTGAGCAGGTAACACTTTGGCACCTTAACCTATCGCAGGCCAATCTGGAAATCATACATGGCGCCTGTAGCAAAGCCACCAGGGCCCAGTACAAAAGCAAATGGACCAGATTCTGCCACTGGGCAGACTCCAAGGGTATCGACCCCTTGGCGTGCACTTTGGACGATGTGCTCTCCTTTTC